>NC_091122.1:69044975-69674975 GCF_040183065.1 Periplaneta americana | reverse complement strand
ACTACTAATTTAATTAATTTGTGCTTCTTATTTGTTTTTGTTGTACTTTACATCGCGAAAGACTTCTGTCATATGTGGTATCTAACAGCAGGCCTATTACACAGAACAGGTATAACTTGTACAGTAGTGGCAAAAAAAAACCGGACTGACCCTTGTAGCTGATTTCATAGCCTTGTTCACTCCAGAGCACGATAGACTGGTAACTAAGACTTTCGTGGTTCGAATCCTGCCTGGGTAGAAAACTTTTTTTTGTTTCTTATTCTAACTTATTCCCAATGCTTTTCGATTGCTGGTGAAATTCATGTTCTGGGAATAATAAGTTAAGTAAGTAGTAAAATATCGCTGCAATCGAAAAGTATTGGGAATAAATTTGAATAAGGAACAAAAAAAGTTCCCATCCCAGGCAGAATTCGAACCACGGAAGTCTTAGTTACTAGTCTATCGTGCTCTGGAGTGAACAAGGCTCTGAAATCAGCTACAAGGGTCGGTCCGGTTTTTTTTACCACTACTGTATATACAATATTGTTGTTTAGTCAACTGATCGAAGACAGGTCTGAACCTGATAAGTGAAACCAACAAGACACCAATTATAAGGCAACTAAGCCAGGAGATAATGTGATATGGTGGCCACTTCCTTTCCCCTCCCTCATACAATGGTTGGAAACTAAATTCACGTGACTGACGTGATAGGTTTATTATGAAAAAAAAATACTCCCTTCGCCTTTCATACTTTCCGATAAACTCTTATACTATGGACAAGGACACGGTGAGATAGCAATATTTCAAAATCCATATGTCTGGTATTTGAAATCTCACATAATGAGCACATTTATTATTATCTTTTCTGAAATAGTCTTACCCCTTATCAATTGTCATATAAGGATAAAGGTATTCTGTATTTGCAGAGATAACTGCGAGTTTGTTAACTTCAGCGAACTTGTCGAAATGATTCCCTTTTACAAATTTTAGGGTCGAAATAGATTTGCATTTCGTTACATGGATTTCTATCTACAATAGGTGTATATTTAACACGGAGCAAATCTTGCATATCTGAAGACCCTTAATATGATAATGATGATGATGATGATAATAATAATAATAATAATAATAATAATAATAATAATAATAATAATAATACGACAATAATTTACATTCTACAATTTGGGATTTCTCGTTAGAGATCTTTCCCTTCTCCACTCTATCCTAGAGTAGTGATGGACAGAATTTTTGTTATCACACTTCTCTAGCTGAAGAGGCGAATTGAAGCCGAAACAGAGAAAACGCAAAACAACAAATAGAGTTTACACTCTTGAAATACAAGTTTGTGTTTTTGTAGATCCTTCCCAAAGGTTTGATCCTTTGTTTGCATTTGGTATTATCCTTTGCAATCTTTGGATCTTCCAATGGCTTTGGCCTGCGATGCATATAATGGGACGATATTCTTTTACCCAGTTTGCGAATCTCCGGCAAACACCTCCACAAATGCTACTGCTTTGCCTTTTGACTTACGTCTTTTGGCTTTGTTTTGTAACAAAATTTATAGCACACATATTCAAAATACAGTGCATACGTCATTGGTTATCTTGTGAAACCAAATCTATACGTTTCTCCGTAGCTTACAGTAGAACTTTAAGGAAGTGGCAAGTGAGCTAGCTAGCTGCAAGTGGAAGCATAGCGAGGGAGGAAATTTTCCGAGTCCAATTCTTTCTTCCCCTGATGCGCAGGTAGTCTTCACGAGATAGCGAATGGCCTATAGAACGGCAGATGAGAGATTGTTTTTGCACTGGGCTGGAAATCACAACTGCCAAATAAGTTACACTCTGTATCGAAAGCAGAATAATGGGGGGGGGGGGGTTAAGAAGAAGATGTCTTGGAAAATGTTTTAACTTTACATTGGAGTCTAGACGTCAATTAATTTACGTAACTATAACAGATTTGACAAAGTACGACGATGGTAGGAATCAAATGCATTCACCGTGGCATGTTATTAGGCAACAGAGTGACCTGCCTACCATAGAGCCGGCCCATATTGTCTTGATCACTAGGGCATGACGGTCCTCGGTTTAGGCACGCCTCCAGACTCTAGTTTCCCAATGTTTGCATCACAAACATGGGACCTTCTTCTGATGAGTTATGACATCGGAAGGAACACGTTGCTTATCTTTCCTTAGTTAAAAGTCCACAGTTTCTTATAATGGATTTACTGTAGGATCGTAACTTTTAGGTCGAGAAATTAATATTTATTGTGGGAAATAGAGAAGGACAGAAGAGTGAGAGATGAAGACTCTATGGGTGCTATTCATAGACAATTCGCTAGCCCGCTCTACGAGCGTGCAAAACTAGCCCCGGCTATCGACTGATTACTTGAACAGGATTCATATCATATATCGCTGTCACTGGTTTATGAATACGAAAAACGTTAGTTCGCTGATCATCCACCGGAAGCCCGCGTTAAGAATGTCTGTGAATATGGCCCTATGATTCTACGATATTATATGTGGAGTTTGTGAACAAAACCGGTCATTTCGAAAATAGTATTATTTTCAGGAAGTAGGAAAAACTGTATCGGGCCTTCACTTTAATCCAAAGTGAACGACAAGTTTATCTGACCTATATGGTAAATTAAATTATGGTTTACTTAACGACGCTCGCAACTACAGAGGTTATATCAGTGTCGCCGATGTGCCGGAATTTTGTCCCGCAGGAATTTTTTACATGTCAGTAAATCTACTGACATGTGCCTATCGCATTTAAACACAATTAATGCCATCGACCTGGGCCGGGATCAAACCCTCAACCTCGGGCAAAGAAAGCCAGCGCTATACCAACTACGCTACCGAAGCCGACTACTGCATGTTACGCCCGTTGTTGCAATGGTGTCAGTAATCATAATTAGTTATTTTCTGTGCATTTTATAGACAAAAATATTTTGGAAATGTCCGGTTTTGTCTGTAATATGTTTCTTGCTGTGTGAATGTTTCTTTATATATTCATTGAGAGACCAAGATCTTAGCCACCGGCGTAGCTCAGTTGGCTAAGGCGCTTGCCTGCCTATCTGAAGTTGCGTTCGGGTGCGGGTTTGATCCCCGATTACCTGGTTGGTTTTTTCCTAGGTTTTCCTAACTGTAAGGCGAATGTCAAGTAATCTATGGCGAATCCTAGGCCTCATCTCTCAAAATACCATCTCACTATCATAAATTCCATCGACACTAAAATCGTAGTTGATATAGCGTCGTTAAATAAGCAAGTAAAAAAAAAAACAAGATCTTTGACATCTGTCGCAGACAATGAATCACCGCTACTGAATAGGAGATAAGGGAAGCAGAACAGAGCGTTTCGTATTTCGCATCCACATATCTAGTCACTGTTGTCATAAACAGTTCTATTAAATTTCCTAGTCTACACATAGTTTTTAGCATTCTTTATTTTCTGCACAATATTGAGATCTGGTGTTGGCCATCCTAGATTTTTTAGGCTAATTATAATTTAATCTTCTATGGCTGCTTGGAAAAAGCAGTTTTGAGTAATGAATCGAATGGAGTTCATCGTGATATAACCACAGTCTAGTATATAAAGTCACGAAGCTCAACACGTAGTAAATATGCATCCATAGATAGTTGCTGACCCCTAGGATGGCTAATATCGCCTCATTACAGACAATGCGAAATAGTACCGGCACAGTCTTTTGTTCCTAGCACCCTCAGAACTCAAGCTTCGTGACTGTATATACTAGACTGTGATATAACTACAGTATATTTTTTTATATTATCCTAATATTAAAACCTCTGGATTAACATACACATTAAAATTATATGTTATACTACTTGAATTACACTAGGCACAAAATATAGACAGACACACAGCAGAATATGCATTTAAAATAACCACAGTACAAGATGATGAATCTCATAAACCTGCACACACTGTTTTGAAAGTGGAAAACAATCCCTAACGGACTCCCGCGAAAAGGCATGCCAACGTAGATCCGTAACTCGTAGATAATAAACTTAAAACTATCTGCTGAGATTATATAAAAGTAACCCTGTTTACACAAACGTTAAAGATTTTTTCAATATGATTGTATTTATGAAAAACACAAAAAGCAAAACAGGCTACATACAGTATATGAAACATTTCTTTATTTCAAAGTTATATCCAGGGCCGGGTATTTATGGAGATCGCGAAAATCACGACATAATAGATACACAATTTATTTATATTAATCTTTACGAATTAAGTGATTCTGATTAATAATATTCGGATAAAACAATCGCGACAAATCGCGAAATAGAGTTCTAATAGCGAAATATGAGCACATTCGCGAATTATTATTATTGCGTCGTTTCATAGCGAAATTCATATTCTGAGTTTTTTCTGAATTTTTTTCACTTGAATTTGTTATATATCCATTACATGGTAGTCCAGGTGCTCTGATTACATTAGTGAACTCAAAAGACGGAGAATTCAACATTTCACTAATAATTTGAAAGTGTTATTTTGAGGGCTGCAAGTTCCCCCACCCCCACTTTTAATGAATGTCTATTAAATACAGTCTCAATCCAACAAATATTGCCTATTGACCATACTGCATAGAATCCAACGAACCTTCAATGTTAATTATTTGGAAAGCAATATTCGTACTGAGTAAATACTCTAATTCCAAAATAATTGTATTTTCTAAATTTCCATTAATCTCCGCCGAGAGTAGAAATCAATCTCCAACAATTTCCGCCGACACCGCTATTAAAAAATACAAATGCTAAAATTAATATCCATAAATACCTGTCCCTGAATATGGCGTATGGAAAAGGAATTTAAATTTAAAAAAGTTAATGCAGAAATCAGAAATGCCACTGTAATCTAAATTATGACTTAATGTATGCATCGTTGGAATGGTATTTTGTGGTGCAAGTGGTAGCATTTGAAATAAAAATTCAGCGAACCTGGATTGGATTTCTGACACGAAAGTGGATATTTTCTTCCCTTTTAAAATGTCTGGGCGTAGGCTACGTCCCTTGCTGTGTAATTGTCCTATGTTGTTCTATCACCATCTTTCGTCGTACTGCCCATATAACTACGAAGTTTTGCTACTTCCATGATTGTCGATTCATAACCATTATAAGAGTGAAGGGACATGGGCCAAAAGTACAATAGTATGAGAAAAAGTTACATATGAATTAATACATGAATCAATTAAATATTTTAGAATAGAAGTAAATTAATCATTTATTTCTAAAACCCCACAAGTGACAAAAACAAAACTTTTGGGAAACCAATAAAAACTATTTAGTTTCATTACTTTTATTTTTATTGTCAAAATGTATTTAACAAGTGATATTAGTTGCTAAATATGAGGTTTATTCACCATTAATTGTGTTTTATAATACATGTAAAGTCCCTAAAAATTTAAATAATAAGGATGTTATAGGGTTTTTCCAACAAACAAACTAAACTAAGCAAAGCATTGCCTTTTTTCCAAGTATCAGAGTGAATGAAAGTATGAACAAACTTTATAATCTATGTGAAAACTACAGTATAAAATAAATAAAAAAAAAAGTGTTTTCTGTTGTGACATTATTCTTATCAGGACATTATTTTTCTAGTGTTCGCTTCCACTGTCATTACTATCTTTGTTGGTGGTAGGCCATGTGTACAGTTCTCTGTAGAATCCTTTCACTTCATCCGGTATGTACTGCAAAATCTTCTTAAGGTCCTCCATTTTTTAACATTGATTGGTAGCGTCGAACTGTTATAAGCTAGGTCTGTTGGCAGTTCAAACGGTAAATTTTCAGCACAAACACTTTTCTCAGGAATTGGAATGGTAAACACTTCTGCCGGCACAATGCTGTCAATGAACTCTTTACAAAGAACTCTACCTTTTTTTCATTGCAGTAAAAAAACTCATTCACCTTCAAAATTTTAAAATTTACCTTTTTATCCTTTGGTACACCACGGCCAGAAGATAAATCAGACATGCTAGATAGCTTATAAAATTTTCGCCAACAAGCTTTGAAGTTGACCACATGATTAGCTGTGACTCGTTTTACCTTGAACTTCGACGAGTTCTCAATAATCCTCATTAGCACATTTTCATCACTTGAACTAACCATCTTGTAACAAAGCACTCAAAACAGATAATAATAGTAAGGGCAACACTTAATCAGCAATAGACAGAACAAAACACTGATCCGGCTGTGACTGAAATCAGCTGTTGGGTGCGACAGTGCTGCTGTCAGTTATTGTGGCAGACTAGTTTATTTTAAAAACACCATGTATGATGTTACTTGTGTGGGTTTTTACAATAAATGCATATTTCTTGTCCAATTTTTTACATGTTACAGTCATGCTAGATATAAGGTTTTTATATCAAAAGATGCGCATTCATGCTGACAATCAAAATCCACAAAAAACGCATTTTGTAAAAATTGTCAGTTGTGGTGTTTTTACAATAAACGATTCAAATATATTCCAAAAGGATTTAAGAACTGCTGAATAAAAAGTATTACCGAGGATAACATGTCTTACAACCTATTCTTCTGAACAGTTTTTTTCTTTCAAATATTTTTTATAAGTAACTTCTTACCATAAAATTTAAGACTTCGACATTGTGCGTAAAGAACCCACAAGAAGTGAGATTGTAACAGATAATGAAGAGTTAGAATATGTAAACACATTCTGCGATGTAGGTTTCCAAGCAAATAGAGTTGAGTCATCGTTTACGAGTTCTGTCTGAGCTATTGTTGTCGTTCGGGATGCTGTCTTTAAAAACTCTGGCGTTAGTGTATACAGCAACTCCGGACACATGCACTTTCCATTCAGAACTTCTATTAACTTATCTTCCCTTCTCCTGTAGGTTTACTTTCATATATTGCTGTGTAACATATTAATTCCTAATCTGAGCGAATCTAGTTTCCCCAACTATTTTTCTTAGAATTTTAATTGCGGTTGTTTCGTTCTAGTTACATCAGTGAGTATTTCAGGCATGTAAATTACAAACTGTTTATTACAGATTTATATAATCTAATTTTTGCTTCTCGTTTTAAATATACAGGGTTATTCATAACTCCGTGAAACTTAGAAAAATTCATCGTAAATGGATTATGCAATGAATGGAGGTAATTCTTACGCTGACAGAGAGAAAAACTCTCCAAGATTTTTAAAGGAAAAGTCCGCGCACATAGTTGGCATGCTTTGCCGCCAGGGGTCAGTAGTAACAAATATGGTGTTCAGTAAATGTGAGGGGAGTCATTTTGTGTTGAAATATGCATGAACCTCGCCCGTTATCACTGTACAGCGACGATTTCGAAAATAATTCCAGAAGCCAGCACCTGTTTCCTACAGTAAAAATTCTGGATTTACATGGACATGTTGGAAAACTGGCTGATGCCACAGCTGAAAGAAGACAGGGGTAATGGTTACATCTTTCAAGAAGACGACTGTCCAACTCATTACCAAAAACTCAATCAAAATCTACCACAAAGGTGGATAGAGCGCATGGGACAAGATGACACGTTAATTCAGTGACCACCTTGGTCCCCAGATTTAACCCTGTGTGACTTTTTCTTGTGAATATTTGTCTCCCGGTAATTTTCAAGATCTTCGCATATGTGTCATCGCTGCTGTGGGTTGGTCGATCGTTTATTTATTTTAGTAGGCTATTTTACGACGCTTTATCAACAGCTTAGGTTATTTAGCGTCTGAATGAGATGAAGGTGATAATGCCGGTGAAATGAGTCCGGGGTCCAGCACCGAAAGTTGCCCGGCATTTGCTCATACTGGGTTGAGGGAAAACCCCGGAAAAACCTCAACCAGGTAACTTGCCCCAACCGGGAATCGAACCCGGGCCACCTGGTTTCGCGGCCAGACGCGCTAACCGTTACTCCATAGGTGGTCGATCGTGATATGCTGGTATGCACATAGGATGAAATGGATTATCACACAAATATCTGCCATATCTGCAAAGATTGACACATTGAATTGTGAAATATGTAATATAAATAAAAATAAAAAAAACTTGGTGAGTTTACCTCTATTTAAGTATAATAAAATTTGATATTCGTCGCTTAGTTTATTAGTGGTGAATTTTTTTTAATGTTTCGCGGGCTTATGAATAAGCCTATGTGTGTGTGGTGTATAACTAATGGCGGGTACTTCACTTACGTCATTCACTCATATGGAGCCAGTTATGTAGACAAATTTACCGACAGATTCGTTGCCCAGGGTGCGTCATAGGAGACTGGTCTACGTACAGCCGTGATCAGATTAGATGATTATGGAGATTTGTTAGTATGCCACGGGGGAACCGGAGCTCCCCTCTGCTACCTGAACCACGGGTTTACCCAACACAAGTTATAAATCGGGGTTACGCCGGAGATCGAACCTGAGTCCATATGGTAATAAATCCAGAGCTCTAGCCACTAGGCCACTGTGGCGGCAATTCAGAAATATAAGTACTGATAAATTGAAATCAGAATGTGTTTAATTAATTTACAAAGTTGTGAGAGATGAGTGGCAGTATTATAATTAAACTAAATAGATTATGATTACAAAATTGTGGGTATTGTGGTTACATTCATTAACAAGCTTGCTGTACACCCCAATGAGCACGCGTTACGTAATACTGTCGGAACATCCCACATTTTTATAAAGCAAAAGAAACGAGGCGTAATCATTGTTCTTTTTATTTGAGGTGCTCATCCAGCGTGGATAAGATCGTGGAGTGGGAAATGAGTGCAAGGTCGGTCTCTGTGTTGCTAAAATCGTTCTTGGAGGGAGAGGGAGGGTGAAAACGATGCAGTGGAACGTCCTTGAGACTACTTCGAGCACGTAACCCAGTGAACAGCGGCAATAGACCAAGTAGCTAGCTTTTGCTTGATCCTATTCCGTGACTACACGGAACAATGGTATTTCCTGTGTTCCATTGTCCCGTTACCATAGAAACATCCTCCTCAGTTCTCACGGATCTTTTAACAACAAGTGCAGCAATATAACAACACTTGTTACGTCTATAGCATCTATAGCAACCGACAACCTTGATCTGTTTCCTCCCGTTGTTATGTAAAATGAGTGTGGAAGATCAGCTGGGTCTCGCAGGAAGGAAGTAGGTTCGAGTGAAACCGACTGGCTGCACAGTGCACTTGCGAGATACAGTAGCCTACGTACGCAACTACAGCACTTCTCGAGTAGTTTCCCAACCGGCGACACATTTTGCTGCTCACATTAACTGAACAGATTAGAATGACAGAATTAGCCACCGGAGCGGCGGCATAGGTCAAGAGGCAGAAAGATGGACTCGTCCGAAGCTACGACTGGGCCTCGGTTCGAATCCCAATCTCGCTCCTTACGTACTTGGGTTTTTAAGAGATTTTCCAAAACTGGAAGGCAAATACTAGTTAATGCGATGGTGAATTCAACGACTTATTTTTACCAATTACCACCCCACTATCACACGTTTTAACCCTCAAATTCGCAACTATCCTATAGGATACAACAGGTTAATAGGCTATCTGCTATAATTTTAATAGAACAATAGAAAAGAATTGGTAGAAAAATTTAAATTTCACAATATTACATATAATATTGTACAACATATAAAATATGGACATTGCGATAGTTGTTTTCTTTCCATTCCGGCACGGTTTAATAAACTAGTGTGAGAAATGAAGTTTTGCCAATTTAAGGGTTAACAAATTTCATATCTTGTCTATATTCTATACCCCAAAAGGAAAAATGACAGGAAAGACCTATGAAAACATAATAATAATAATAATAATAATAATAATAATAATAATAATAATAATAATTAATGATAATGCGTACATTTGTGTTACAAAATGAACGAACATTATAAAACAAAATGGTTTCAACAATGGGGGCACAATGACAAGAAACAGTTATTTGAAAATATTACAGGGATATACCCCAAAACGGTAAATTACAGGAAAGACCTATGAAAAGATAATAATAATAATAACAGTAATAATAATATTGCGTACATTGCAGAAGAATGAAAGATGCATAGTTCATGAGTTACAAAATAAACGTACATTATAAAACAAAATGGTTTCAACAAGGAGACACAATGACAAGAAACAGATATTTGAAAATGTTACAGGGATGTACCTCAAAAGAAAAAATAACAGGAAACATCCATGAAAAGATAATAGTAATAATAATAATAATAATAATAATAATAATAATAACAATAATAATCATAATAATAATGTGTACTTTGTAGAAGAATAAAAAATACATACCGGTAGTTCATGTGTTAGAAAATAAACGAAAATTATAAAACAAAATGATTTCAACATGGAGACACAAAGACAAGAAACAGATAATTGAAAAAATGTTATAGGGACATACCCCAAAACGAAAAATAACAGGAAAGACCTATGAAAAGATAAAAATAGTAATAATAATAATAATAATAATAATAATAATAATAATATTGCGTACATTACAAAAGAATGAAAAATACATACTTCATGTGTTAGAAAAATTAACGAATATTATAAAACAAAATGGTTTCAACATGGAGACACAATGACAAGAAAGAGATAATTGAAAATGTTACAGGGATATACCCCAAAACGAAAAATGACAGGAAAGACCCTATGAAAAGATAATAATAATAATAATAATAATAATAATAATAATAATAATAATAATAATAATAATAATAATATTGCGTACATTACAAAAGAATGAAAAATACATAGTTCATGTGTTAGAAAATAAACGAACATTATAAAACAAAATGGTTTCAATATGGAGACACAATGACAAGAAACAGATATTTGAAAATATTACAGGAATATACCCAAAAAGGAAAAAATAACAGAAAATACCTATGAAAAGACAATAATAATAATAATAATAATAATAATAATAATAATAATAATAATAATAATAATAATAATTTAATAATAATAAAATGTATGCTCCAGAAGAACCGAAACTAGGCCTACATAGTTCTGTATCAGAAAATAATCGAAAATTATAAAAACAAAATGCTGTAAACATGTAGACTGAATGAAAAGAAATACATAAACCAAAATTTTACAGCATTATGTAATTTACCAAAAGGAAAAAGACAGGAAATTCCTATAAAGCGATTATTAGAAAAGTTAGGCCGGAACAGGTTAACAACTGATCTAACTTAGAGAAAACTAGGCCTATATGAATAATAATAAATTATTTCAAATTGCAGAATATATGCATTTCCCAAGAAAATTTACCTTAGCGGAATTAAAATTACTTACAAAAACTAGATTACCTGTACTGAATTAATGTGGCTGAAAATTTCCTGCGATGAGAAATAGCTTAGAAGGATGCAAGTATACCGTATTACACATAGGTATAATACTGAAAGAGCACTGGAAAATGATACAAACAGCCTGTATTTTATGATGAAGGATGGGTAGAGCGGAGAAAAATTCTCTCCGGCACCGGGACTCGAACCCGGGTTTTGAGCTCTACGTGCTGACGCTTTATCCACTAAGCCACACCGGATTCCAGTCCCGATGCCGGATTGAATCCTCTCAGTTTAAGTTCCACCTATCGGTTTCCCTTTAGTGGCTAAACTTCATGCACTGTGTCACAGATGTGTGACGGTGGCACGGTGTCCAACACACTATGTGCAGAGGTGCACTCATTATGAGTAGGGACCGGATTTCTATGTAATATCAAGGTGAGAAATATGTACATAATGAGAAAAATGAGCTGAATATGTAACATAATATGTAAAATCATGAAAATATTTAATATCAATATCTGGCAGGTATAGGATAGGTAAGACTCTCCAGTTGTGATTTCACAGAGCACCCGACTTTTTTACCGCACACTTGGCACATTACTATTTTCCTATCTGTAGTGAAAGCTTCGTCCAACGCAATCCATGATTTTATTTTTTTGTCGTTAGGGTTGAAGATACAGGGGCCATTATAGTTAGTTAGTTAGTCAAAATCAGTAGATAAACTCACTTGCACTTTATACTGCAAGTACTAAAACTAGAGAACTGAGTGAAATGAATGACACAACAGCACTGTTTCGCTGTACTGGATTAGGAGAAAATTAGAGGAGATGTGGGACATACACATTTTAGCTGCTCCCTGTAAGAAAGAAAGTACCTACTAAAATCTAAAACTATAGACATTTACAAACTGTTGTTCCTGTCTCATTCAGAAAGGTAGGATTATTCCAGCCGAGAACCATAATTGCTCGGAAAATCCCATTTCCGTATAGGTCTACTAAATTTAAAGTAAAGAGGTCAAGCAATAACCTGAAAAGCTATTTATTTTAATCTTTCAACATGTTTCCAGTTTGTTCCTTTACTTCAGCTCCTTTTCAAAAGTCGGCTACTTTATTGCGGCTCATGCCAGACTTGACACGGGTTTTCCCTGGAAGGATTAGGAAGAGGGTGGGTAAGGTTGCAAATTGTATGGAAATGGCTTGTTAAGATGTGTGCAGAACAATTACAGTTCGAGACAAATCATGTCGTCCTCGTCCGACTCCACCACATGAAGGCAACGCTACTTTCTGAGTGATTTTTACAATACAAGGGATTGTATGAGAAAGGTTGCCTTTTGTTCACTAATATTTAAAGTGGGTGGTATGGGGTGAGTGCATTTATTACTTCCTGGAACTAAGAATGTTATGTTTCGTCCCGAAATATATCCTTTCTTGGGTAGGTAAAAAGGCTTTTTAAATCTGTGTATTTCAAATTGTAAACTTCCCCAGCAGAAGTCCCCCCACCCCCTTTAGAGAAGTAAAAATGAATAAAACTCCTAAATATGTAGATTTATGTAATACCAAGCCATAATATGCAATGTGGGGTAAATATGTAAAAATATGTAGTATCAAGTTTTAATATATTAATGGTAATACAAGATTCGCAAAGATTTGTTATTTATATACGGTTAGGTTTAAATCAATATAATATTTAATTATCTAAAAATCCGGTCCCTAATAATGAGTGACTAAGTGGACAGGATCCGACAGCTTAGTGGATAAAGTGTCAGCACGTAGAGCTGAAAACCCGGGTTCGAGTCCCGTGCCGGAGAGTATTTTTCTCCGCTCCAACATCCTTCATCATATGGTAATGCAGAAATCCTTCGGTACATCACAATAAACTGTATTTTGATATTCCTTTCGTTAAAGATGAAAAGTACATCATATTAGACCAGAATGTCATACCTCTTGACAAGAAAAATTAACATGCTTCATTATTAATATTGCAATATGAAAGCTTCATCATGCCGACAGACTCACGGATAAACTACGAAATTTATATTGTGTTTATAACAAACAGTGGATGATGATAATGATGATGATGTGATGATGGTGATAATGATAATGAAGGCGGTAGTGATGACGGTGGTAATCTTACGCTTGTTTTGTAGCCTTCATGTAGAAAAGTATAGCGATCTAAATTAGTGTAATTTAGTGCCCACGTCTTTCTATCCGTTACGCTTTATAAACATCACGTTACGCAGAAAACTTACATAAATAATCAGAATTAAGCCTAATGAAAAGCCAACGTTTCTGTTTCTGAGAAGCTCTCGCCATTCTAACAGAAGTTACTTAATGCTCAGTGCAGACTTATTTGATGATACATACGAGCTTATACCACAATTTCCTAGATCTTGTTAATTATTTCACCATAATATGTGTTCAACCGACTCTCTCTCGTCTGTCCATTTCACACAGTTCGACTCTCATTCAGATGATTACTATGAAACTAAATGTCTAGTGATACGATGAAAGAGTAATGGAACGGAGAAAAATTCTCTCCGGCGCCGGGATTTGAACCCGGGTTTTCAGCTCTACATGCTGACGCTTTATCCACTAAGCCACACCGGATTCCACCCCGGCGTCGGAAGAATCGTCTCAGTTTTAAGTTCCAACTCTTGGGTTCCCTCTAGTGGCCGCCCTCTGCACTACGTCATAGATATCTATGAACCTAGGACCGAAGTCCACACATGTGATGAGGTGCACTCGTAATGAGTGACTAGTTGGCCGGGATCCGACGGAATAAGCGCCGTCTTAAATCACGAAGTGATTTACGCATATCATATATATGAGACGATTCTTCCAACGCCGGGGTGGAATCCGGTGTGGCTTAGTGGATAAAGCGTCAGCACGTAGAGCTGAAAACCCGGGTTCAAATCCCGGCGCCGGAGAGAATTTTTCTCCGTTCCATTACTCTTTCATCGTATGATGACGCAGAATATCTGCATGGAAATATCATACGTACTTCGGTACATTATAATAATATATATATATAAATTTCTAGTGTTAATCTTTATATTCTGATCAATATAATGCTATACGTAATCTAAACTTCAAAAGATACTAGCAATAAATTTTGTGAAGATGTGTGAGATACGGGATGAAAATATGAAACACAAACATATTAGTCTACTTACATACTTACAAATGGCTTTTAAGGAACCCGGAGGTTCATTTCCGCCCTCACATAAGCTCGCCGTCGGTCCCTATCCTGTGCAAGATTAATCCACTCTCTATCATCATATCCCACCTCCCTCAAATCCATTTTAATATTATCCTCCCAAAAGTTATTTTCCCTCCGGCCTCCCAACTAACACTCTATAAGCATTTCTAGATTCGCCCATACGTGCCACATGTCCTGCCCATTTCAAACGTCTGGATTTAATGTTCCTAATTATGTCAGGTTAAGAATACAAAGCGTGCAGTTCTGCGCTGTGTAACTTTCTCCATTCTCCTGTAATTTCATCCCTCTTAGCCCCAAATATTTTCCTAAGAACCTTACTCTCAAACACCCTTAATCTCTGTTCCTCTCTCAAAGTGAGAGTCCAAGTTTCACAATCATACAGAACAACCGGTAATATAACTGTTTTATAAAGTCTAACTTTAAGACTATTAAATACGAGAAAATTTCGTACCGGCACCGGAAATCGAACCCAGGACCTCTCAGTTATGCGCGCAGAGAGCTCTTACCAACTGAGCCATGCCGGAACACGATCTACGGCGCCGGCGTATTTAATAGTAATAATACAATAGACTAATTCATTTTAGTCCTGTAATATTCAATGAGGTGGGCGAGACCTCATACATATGAATATTTGATGTATCTAACTTTAACATTTTTTGACAGCAGATTAGATGACAAAAATTTCTCAACCTAATAATAATAATAGGCATTTTCCAAATTTATTCTGCGTTTAATTTCCTCCCCAGTGTTATTTATATTTGTTATTGTTGCTCCAAGATATCAGAATTTCTCCACCTCTTCGAAGGATAAATCTCCAATTTTTATATTTCGATTTCGTACATTATTCTGGTACTTCGAGATTTATAAATGAAATTCAAGTAAGCCTTTTTTCAGATCTGTGACAGGAGTGACGAGAAGGAACTACATGAGGAACAGTAACATAGATTATTGCCTAAATATATCTATTTCCCGAAAATATTCAGGAATAATTAATACATTCTCGAATCACAAAATGTGGGCAATATTAAACAGCCGACCTGATAACAACATTTCGTATAATAATAATAATAATAATAATAATAATAATAATAATAATAATAATAATAATAATAATAATAATAATAATCCGTGGCGCAAC
The DNA here is from genome assembly GCF_040183065.1 of Periplaneta americana. NCBI lineage: Eukaryota > Metazoa > Arthropoda > Insecta > Blattodea > Blattidae > Periplaneta > Periplaneta americana. The sequence continues at coordinate 69,659,361 of NC_091122.1, read as the reverse complement.
AGCCCACGAGGGGCCATGACCTACCAGCCGGCTGCTGGCCTCACGGCCACATGCAGAAGCAGAGGTGGACGATCACCCAACCAGAATTGAGGTATCGTGTGGTTAGCCGATGAGTCCCCCCAGCCGTTATAGCTGGTCTGAGTAACCGGATTTCGCTACATATCGTAGCTCCCCAAGTCCATCACGATGCTGAGTGGGTACGGTCCCATACACTGGCCGAAATTTCATGAGAAAATTTCTTCCCCCATGCGGATTGGAACCGGTGCGCATTCCGTAACGCGAGTCCCAGGCAGGATGCCTTAGACCACTACGCCACGGCGCGGGAAAACTTTCTTGTATACTAGGCACAAATTTTTCAACTGGAATTACGAAACGAATAATAACCACTAAAGCCACGAATAACTGAATTGTCTAATGCCTGGAGCATGGATGAGAAGTGGAAGAATTTAATTATTTTGAACTAAAGATCATTTATTGTTAATTTAACCCAGCAGTTACACCTGGCATCACCTGTTCAAATCCGTTTAAAGCACTCCCGTAATTTCGTTTCGAGATGGCTGGCTTCCGGATTCATTCATTCATAGTGCTCTGCCCAAGGGCAGGTCTTTCACTGCAAACCCAGCATTCTCCAGTGTTTCCTATTTCTCCTTCCTCTTTAGTTTCCACATATGATCCATATATCTTAATGTCGTATATCATCTGATATCTTCTTCTGTCCCGAACTCTTCTCTCGTTCATCATTTCTTCCGGTGCATCCTTCACAAGGCAGCTTCTTCTCAAACAGTGACCCAGGCAATTCCTTTTCCTCTTCTTGATAAGTTTCAGCATCATTCTTTCTTCATTCACTCTTAGCAACACAGCTTTGTTGACTTCTGGATGTAACTAATATATGAGTAAGATGAAGTTTTATTCGATATAGTGAAATATTCAAAATTATTTATCTATATCAGTGGTGACCAAAACGGGTGTCGTGATTATATCGTGTAATCACAGACATTCAAACGGGTACAAGGAGTTTCGTGTACATTGCTGTGTGTTTCATTCACGTACTGAAGGCAAGCAGTGGCGGTATCATGTCGCTCTACAAACTCTGTCTCTACAAGCAGTAAGAGGTGGTTAAATTTATTTAAATTCAAATATACAGAATAAAGAAATATAATTACAAAAACAAACAAAGAGAAATACAAATAAAATAATACAAGCTATATAAAAAGAAGATACAGTAGTATTAACAAAATTTGAGACCGAATGAGCAGCGCAGCAGGAGAACTTTTTTGTTGTTCTCTTGGACAAAATGTAATATGTTTACTTTGCCCAACGGTTCAATTAGGAGTATATAGAAACATTAATTGCAATGCTGAATAATGTATTATTATTATTATTATTATTATTATTATTATTACTGCCCACTAAGTATGTATTTCTATAATTCTTCTGTACGTGAATGAATATTGATATTTTTAGATCTTCTCCCTAGACGGATAAAATTATTAGGTTTTATCTCAATTTTAATCTTCTTAATCTTTAGATGATGGTAACTATTTATTAGTTATACATTTAATAATAATATTATAGAAAAACTGATCCAATATTATGTGCCAACGAACTGTTAAACGCCAGGAATTGACATGTATCAAATCATAGCCAGGAAGAGAAAGATGACATAAATAAAAGTAAGGAAGTCAGCTACCTAATGGGGTTTGAAATATCTCGTGCTCTAATAGAACAGAATTTTTCAAAAGAGTAATGTTTAAAATAGCTTAAATAACTTGTCCATAAGAAGTTTTTAATTTTGAAAAACTACGAATTTCTTGACCAAGTATCGAGAGAATCATTAAGAAAATTCCTGATTATATTCAAGAGAAAAGTTAAAAAAGAAGCAACAAAAATCCTATATTATTCACTGGCTCTTGATGACAGCAGTGACATTATTAATACAGCAAGGCTTGAGATTTTTATCAGCGGGATTGATCAAGATGTTATTACAGGTTATAGTTTTCATGCCAAGTGTCTAACTTTCCTTCGTCTCCTTACTTAATAGGCTGTCTGTCGCATGTAATCACTGTAGTTTGAGTTTTGGTCACCGCTGATCTATACGTAAAATAAGGAAATATAATGCTGACAAACTAATATGACTTGATCATATTCAAACAAGGCAGGAATTTACAAACTACAAGATTATGTAAGAATACTGGAGGGAAATTCATTAAACAAATTGCCGAGAATAATTACTTGGGAACGAAAATCATGCAAAGTAGAACATTATAAAATGCAATTGCAAATAACAATGCCAGTTCGAAGATATGTTTTCATGACGTTAGTACACAATGATATACATGGACCGACATATGAATACCGGATGAAGGATGAAGCTTCTCTCATTTATTGATAGTTATTTTATGTACTGTAAATCTACTTAGTGTTACTTCTTTTGGCCTGTTCCAGCGTCACCCATCTCTTCTTTGGACGTATTTCTTTTTGGAAACTACTAAAACTTCAGTTTCGGAAGTCTTGATTCATGTACTCTTCGAACATCTTATGCATAATGTTACATTCAGTTATAGAGAAATATTTAGTTCTTTATTTATTTATTTATTTATTTCAATATTGAACGAGCTTAGTATATTCTGTCACTGATGTAATGTGTGATTAAACAAATATCCACTATAGCCTATAGCAGTAAAAACTGTAATGTATAACAGTGAAATATGGTAAATGAAAGAAAAGTTAAAAAAATACCATTCACTGAGATTTATTTTGTCGGTGAAAATGAAATGTAATGCAATTGAAGGGTTCAGAGCCATAGTGGGCCAAGCACCATTGATTAAAAACTGAGAAAGCAAGGGTTAAAGTTAAGTGAATACCATAGTTTAATGAAGATTGACATATCATTTAGTTTGAATGTGTATGCTTTATATTACTTGCTATATGTTTTCATTGAATTATGGTGACTATTACACTCTTACTAAGTCATACTACTTTTGACCAATAAAACGGTACGAAAGGACGTATTTCAACCAATCATGGCTGCTTATCGCACAATTTTATCGCGTCCCTAGCATTTGTTTAATTTTATCGCGTCCCTAGCATTTGTTTAATTTTATCGCGTCCTTAGCATTTGTTTCTTTGTTTGCCAGCATTTCAAACTGCGCTGGTCTGGACGTCAAAATATATATATATATATATATATATATATATATATATATATATATATATATATATATATAATTACAAACCACTCCAGTCGATGCACAGCAGTTTCAAATATGACTCGCATGGGCATTCAAGAACAAGAATTAATAAAAATCACTGATCATACATATGCATCTTCTGAAATCCGATTTACAAATAAATGAAGAGCACCATTCGGAAATCCTGAATAAGTTGAATACACCATGTAGGCCTAAATCAACGAGTTCCACTTCTATTACACACACGTCCAACATAACATCAATTGAACCACCAACCACATTCAAATTTGAAAATTGTACATTCAATAATTATTCCTTTTAAAATTATTCATTCGGAAATCCTGAATTAGTTGAATACACCATGTAGGGCTAAATCAACGAGTTCACTTCTATTACGCACACGTCCAATATAACATCAATTGAACCACCAACCACATTCAAATTTGAAAATTGTACATTCAATAATTATTCCTTTTAAAATTATTCATGTTTATTTTTTATGTCATCGTCGTTAATTAAAACTTTTCTAACACTTGTATATATTAGTTAGGTCATGTTATAGCTTCTGCTATATGATATTATGGATAGTCACGTATCAGAGATTGTTTAATATTAAGATTTATTGAAAATCATCTGTCAAGTGACGTTGATTACTGGGATTCGGATAATTGAAGTGGAATGTTGCATTTTAATAAAAAAGAAACTGAATCAACAAAGCCTTCTTGACTAGTAACATTGCCATCGTGTATAATAGATCGAGAACTTCTCGACGAGAAGATTGCTCACTACTGCCATCTAGCATGCATCTAGCGTAATATTTGTAATGTTGAGATGGTACAATAATACATTTGAAGACAGTTGTATTTTCGTAAGTCAATTAATATTTTATTGTATTGGAGTACTTCGTTACTTCTAATCTTCATATACTTTCTTCTAATCGTGTAATAGTCAATTAAATCCCACTCGAGTTTTGATTTTCTGTAGATAAATCAAAACGTCTAGTGAGATTACTGTTGATAAATTCATTTTAACTCTTGTTTTCTACGGTTTTAGTAACTGGCGCTTAGCCCACTATGGTTCTGAACCCTTTAATTGTGAAAAAAAATTAATAACCACAAATATCTCTAATACTATGGAAGGCGACATCAATATTATTTCATCATATTGTTGGACCATATTCAAAGAGTGTATTAGGATCACCTACCAATACAAGTTGTAGGTCACCACAAAGAAAAGAGGCATGATCTGGGCCCAAAATTATTTCTGGCATGAAAAAATTTCTTACAATTTGCGACCGCAGAATTTAACTCTGAACAAAATATTATTTGTAGTACCTCAAAATGGTCTGAAATCACAGAAGTGCTGCTATTACACAAGTTGGAGGAATGGTACAATAGTAATACAGTGCTATCAGTTTTGCTTTCCGCAGGAGTGTTTTCCCATTAGGAACCATTAATCAATAATAAGCTCTAAAGGCTATTCATATGTCCAATTGAAAACTTCTTCGTTAGCCGGTTTGGTTAATGAATTTCCCTTCAGTATTCTTACTGTACATAATCTTGTAGTTTGTAAATTCCTGCATTGTTTCAATATGATCAAGTGAATTTTTTGTCAGCACTTTATTTTCTTACTTTACATATAGATAAATGATTTTGAATGTAATATTATCTATTTATTTTACAATATTTTACCATATCGAATAAATCTTCATGTTACTCATATATTAGTTACATCCAGAAATGAACAAAGCTGTGTTGGAAAGAGTGAATGAAGAAAGAATGATGCTGAAACTGATCAGAAAGAGGAAAAGGAATTGGCTGGATCACTGGCTAAGAAGAAATTGCGTACTGAAGGATGCACTGGAAGTAATGGTGAATGGGAGAAGAGTTCGTGGCAAAAAAGATGTCAGATGATGGACGACATTATGGTATGTGGATCATACTCCTCTGCGAAGATTAAGAGGAAGGCGAAAAATAGGAAAGATTGGAAAATATTGGGTTTGCATTGAAAGACCTGCCTTTGGGTAGAAAACTAAAAATTAATGAAAGAATTCTCTCTTCACCATTGGATTGGCACTTTGCAAACGCAATTCGGACAGAGACGGTCCTTCGAAACTGTCTCCGTTGGAGTCACACAGCAAGGACCCCGACGCAATCCACTCATTGTGTGATGATGTCGCAACTGTAAGCATTATTGCCTGGATAAACGCTGTTGGTCAATGAAAGCGTCGTATGCCATACATACATAAGACGACCTTGCCCCCAGTATGGGAACAGAGCAGTTCTAGGAAAATAACAATACGCCTTTGTGTTCCGAGCATATTGAAAGCAAAATTCATAAAATGTAACTTTTACTGTGCCAACCTGAATATGAGCTGTTGCGTAAACGTAAATTTCGATTTCGTAACGGGAGACTCTAAAACGAGCTATGCACAGAATAAAAGAGTTACAACAATTCTGTGATGTTCGGGTAAAGGGGGATAAGTCATTTTTTGTGCAGATGGAATTTTGTTCCCCAGATGAACACTCAAGTTAAATTACACAAGTGAGTGTGCAAAAATCAAAAGAATACTAGCAGTGAGAGGCGGTTCGTGTGTAAAATGACAAGGGGTTCACTAGTTCTATATTACATAGTTTTCCAATAATTTAAACAATATCATATTTCTGAAAAATTAAAATAATAGTACAGTTCTTTAAAGTAGATAATTACCTTAAAATGAGCCTGATGAAGAAGAATGTGATGATGATGATGATGATGATGAATTATTTCTGAAAGAACATAACGATTTTTTATTTATTCATTTATTTATTCATTTGTTGTTGAACATAACAGGCAAAGCCCAATTACAATGTTCACGACTAACAAATTAATTGATAAAACATAAACAAGGAAAAGGAAACATGCACTTATTAAAACTGAAACAAAATAGAAATAAGAGAAAGAAAAAAAGAAATCGAAATAAGGTGTGAAAGTAGCTTCATATTAACTAACAACAATATTCTGTAAAATATGATAACAAATAATTCTGTATCTAGAGAAATTCATATTGAAAATATCAACATTCGGATGAGGGTGTAATTTATTGTATAACTGTAACATTTGGAAAACTGGGGAATTTTTGTGGGATTCAGTATTTGTCCTTGGTATGTAAAACAAATTTCGAAATTTCGTTTTAAGCTTAGGTGCATATAATGTTATATAATAAAATAAACCAACACAGTCCAACTTATTGTTAATTATATAAAGAAAGTTTAAAGATTGACAATTTCGTCGAATTTGCAAACTAGTAAAATGGAAATGTTGAAGGATTGTAGCATAACTCTCATAGATAGGATAATCATTGTAAAGTCTGTAATGTAACCATTTTAGAAATTTATTTTGAATTTTTTCTAGTAACAGAATATATTTGTTAGTAACTGGGTTCCAGATAACAGCAGCATACTCTAATTTAGATCGAACAATGGAATTATACAAAATTATTATAGTTTTGACTTTAAATTTACAAGAATTTCTCATAACAAAACCTAAACGTTTATAGGACAAATTTAGAATATAATTAATATGACTAAGAAATGTAAAATTACTCCTAAATAATAAACCTAAATTTTTATGTTCATTTTATGCTGGTAAAACTTTTGCCTCTATTTTATAAGAAAATTTAATTGTATTTTTCAATTTAGAAAAGATCATATGTATACACTTAATATTAAATAACATATTATTCCTTACGTTATCATTCTGTGTAATCATGCACAGGATAGGGACCGATGGCGGGCTTATGTGAGGACGGCAATGAACCTCCATCAATTTCTTATGGAGTTATTTTAAATAATGGCTTTACGACAATAAGCCAGAAACAGTTAATGACCTAAGGAACAATATCACGTGCGTTATTCGTGAAATTGAGCCTGGTTTATATCTGTCTGTTATTGAAAATTGGAAGATCCGTATAGGCGCAACCCAACGAAGCCTCGGTGGCATTTAACTAAGGTTCTCCTCCGTATGTAATGCCATTAAGTGTGCTTCAAAATAATAGCAATTAAAGAAATAAACCTCTTCCGTTTATACAATTTATTTCATTTTAAAATCGTAGATCCTTTATATGTTAGAACAGCGTTTCTCAAACTATGGTCCGCGGACCACTTGCGGTCCTCGAGGTCTGCCCTTGTGGTCCTTCAAAAAAGGCAGAAGAAAAAATAAAATTCAAACGAATTGTATGTCACTCTATAGCTGAAAATCTCAGAGTTTGGAAATGACACATGGTAATCGCCTTTCAATTTTTCTCTCAATACTGACATTTTATGAAATGTATTACCGTCTACTGACTTCCCACTCTACTCTCAACAACAAAAGAGGGATTTAAATCACTATGAACGTGGTGTTTCTCGCCATCTTTTCCCTGCACATTGGCGCCGCCTCTGTAACCCAGCCAGGGACCACCAAATTCATAACAGAGGACCGAACCTTTTCATGTATTTATGACTTTCTTAATAGTTTTGCCACACCCAATCTGCACATTGAAATGGTCACGTACTGTACGTCGTACACCAATAATACAACTCTGAGGTCACAATTTGAAACTTATTTTTCAAGTAAATATGACGAATTTTCATGCGTTCCTGATCACTTTCATTGTGACATTAAAACTAACAAACTTTTATTGAGTGAAAGATAACGGCTAATTGAACCCTCGAATGAGACCGGACTTACAATGAAATTCCAAGCGGAAGGTATGGTTAATTTCTGAACCGCATCACAAGTGAAAAGAGAATATAGTGAACTGTACAATGGTGCTTTATGGATTATAATTCAGTTTTCTTTTACGTATCTGTGTGAGAAAGGGTTTTCACCACTAACTCTAATAAAAATAAATAGGCTACCGAAATCGACTCGATGTATGTGACAATCTCCGACTTAAACTTACCAGCATATGTCCAAATATAGAACAACTGTGCAAGAATCGGCAGTCTCATCCATCTCATTAATGTGAGTACCAACATTTATTTATTTATTTATTTTTTTAGTTAATAAGTTAAAGATTATTCAAACTCTAATAGCCTTGAATTATTAAAGAAACAAAAATGAATTTTCTTCTATTAACATTAGCTTAATTAGCTAATACTAATATAAACTTGATTTAATTAAATTAATTTTAATTAATTAATTCTATTTTAAAATATAAGTATAATGATATTAAAATATGCTACAAAAATGATACATTTGCTTTCGAAGGGAACAAGAGTAAGGTGGTCCGCGGAATGTTCTGACCTAAAAAAGTGGCCCCCCCACTTCAAAGAAGTTTGAGAAACGCTGTTTTAGAAAATACGAACTCTGCAGTCCAACTAAGTCTTAAATCATATTTATTGGAAGCACGATAGCCCATAAAGGACCATGACCGACCAGCCGGCTGCTAACCTCACGTCTACATGCCGAAGCAGAAGTGGACGATCTTCCAACCAGAATGGCGGTATCTTGTGGTTAGCACGATGATCCTACCCGGTCGTTATATCTGGCTTTCGTAACCGGATTTCGCTACCTATCGTAGCTCCCCAAGTGCATCACGATGCTGGGTGGGCACCGGTCCATACACTGGCCGAAATTTCATGAGAAAATTTCTTCCCCCATGAGGACTCGAACCAGCGTGTATTCCGTAACGCGAGTCCTAGGTAGATGCCTTAGACCACGACGCCACGGCGCGGGACTTGGATCATATAGTGTTGATTAAAAAAAATGCAAGATGATAATACCAGAAAAATACAAGTAATTACAGGAACTTTGGTAGAATATCACTTCGTTTCCTAAAAAAAAGCTGTAGTAATACTTGAGCTCAAAAACTACGAACCGTGTCCGACATCGGAAGTAGAGAACTAAACTAAACAAGCTTGGGTAACCTCGCGTACATACAAGGTGTAACCTTCGCTTCGAACAAGACGAGTTCTGAGTAAATTAACGACCTACTTTCCTCTCAAACATCACTCTTTATACTTGAACATTCTCAAATTTTAATCATTGACATTTAATATTTAATATCAAAGTTTTCACATTTCATACGCATTCTATACCAAATGGTCCCATGTTATGAGAGTTGAAATTGACAGTGGGTTTCATAAAATAACCGTAGTCCAAAGACTTTTTTGTGAACAGAGCCATTTTCCAGGACGATGGTAGCATTTGAAGAGTCCACTGCAAGAATGATGGATATCACTTTCTTGTCGAAAATGAACCAAGACTGTCAACGCATAGCTTAAGACATATAGAATGTACATAGAGAGTTATATGGCATTAAAACTGATAGGTATTGTCGAGTAATGATCGGAAAATCGCAGTTAAGCTTTAAGAGCTAAGCATTTCAAACTTTCAATTGCTTCTCCTGAAAAATGTATTCCATATGCCATTCATCATTCTTGCAGTGGACTCTTCATTTACAAATAGGGTATCCCATTCATATCATCTTCAAACATTTATCCATACAATTTTAAAATGTAGAGACTGACAGTCATTGATTGATTGATTGATTCATTCATTCATTCATTCAGTGTTCTGCCCAAGAGCAGGTCTTTCACTGCAAACCTAGCTTTCTCCAATCTTTCCTATTTTCTGTCTTCCTCTTTGTCTCCTCACGTGATCGATGTACTTAATGTCGTCTATAATCTGATATCTTATTCTACCCCGAACTCTTCTCCCGTTCATCATTCCTTCCAGTGCATCCTTCAGTAGGCAGTTTCTTCTCAACCAGTGCCCTAACCAATTCATTTTCCTCTTTCTGATCAGTTTCAGCTTCATTCTTTCTTCACCCACTCTTTCCAACACAGCTTCATTTCTTATTCTGTCCACTTCACACGTTCCATACTTCTCTATATCCACATTTCAAATGCTTCTATTCGCGTCTCTTCACTTCGTCCTAAAATTCATGTTTCTGTACCATAGAATGCCACACTCCATATAAAGACTGGCAGTACGGCTTCTTATTATATACGCGGCAAAAGCCACATCAGAGAAAAATACTTTAGCTCGTGAATTGTTGTAGTAGCTATGGAGCCATCTTTAGGTGCAGATGTAACCCCATAGAAGAAACTTAAGCAACGAAAGGAGAAGAAAAGGCTGTAATAAAAAAAGAAGATTAAAGGAAAGACGCACAGCCACAACAGAGTAATTTTTCTTAAAACAATCATTGTCCACAGTTACCTGCATTTACACATGTATTTCTATGATGCAATTTAAGTTATAAATGTACTTCAGTTTTCTCATGTTTCTACAACACTTTGAGAAATGGCATGATGAATTTCATACTTCAAGTGTCAACAACACCCATGCCATATATTTTTTTGTTTCTCCTGATAGTATATGTTTTTGGACTATGACTGTTTTTCCAAAATTCCTTCAATTGAAATCTTTCACATAAATAACATGTCTCTAGGCCTATAATGTCCTTTCTCGTCTTTATCATGCATCTCATTTTTTATTACAGTATTCAACTTTATTTACATTTTATTTTAGCGTCATATTTCTCTCCGTTATCGATAATTTTTAAATAATTTTCTTCATTAATTTCTTAGAAGTCATAATGAATTTGGGTATTTAATTTACACACAACTTATGTTTTAAAATGCACTTAAATCATGTGGTAATTGATGCATATAGAAAATTAGGATTTATAATCAGAAATACAAAAGAATTAAAAAATATAAATACTGTTGATACTCTATATAAAACTCTAGTTAGGAGTAAGCTAGAGTATGCGTCTGTAATAAGGTCACCTCAGTTCCAGTCCCATCAGATGCAAATAGAAAGGATACAGAAAATATTTTTACGTTATTTACATTTTAAAAAACATCACGTGTCGTCTTATGACAAGCAAATTTCATATAATCAGTTACTTTTTGAATTTAATTATAAAACTTTAAAATCTCGACGATTAATAAATAGTCAAATTTTATTCTATAAGACTGTTAACGGTATATTGAATAACTGCGATTTTCTTAAATTCCTTCTGTTCAATGTAAAAAGAAACAGAATTACGTCATAGGCAACCTTTTGTTATTCCCATTCCTAGAACTGTTTTCTTCAAGAACTCTCCATTGTTTGTTATGTGTAATACTTACAGCACTCTGTCTTTAATCTGTGATTCTCAATTAGATTTCAGTTTAACAGTTAAAAAATTTCATACAATATTAAAAAGAATTGTATTTCCTTAGATATTTAAATTATGAAGAAGTGTATTATAATCTTTCTACTCAAGTTTTTAAATAATTTTGCATCATTATATTGGCATTTGGCACTATATTAACTGCAATATTATATTCTAGCATCTATTACCGTTATGTATATTCTTTCTTTCGTTTGTGTTGTTTGTTTTGTTGTTTTTTCTTATTATGTATTTTGTGTATACATTGTGTAAGCCACCTGTAATTGGAAGCCTGCTTCTGTTGGTGGTGGATTTAAATAAATAAATAAATAAACATTATGTCGTTTTCAGCTTTAGTCCCTTCATATTCTCCGTCTATGTTATCCATGTAGTCTTCTTCAACTCAGACATCATCATCATCATCATCATCATCATCTTGGTTATTTCTTGATCTCTATGCGGCTTATTTCATTTGCGGATACTTCCAAATTAAACAATCTTGGTATTGTGTCTGTTTCTGTCAATGTAGTATTGTAATTATTGAGCAGACTCTTTTTCTGGTACGATGCCAATTGTAGAGGTTGATTCCAAAGTGTTCCAAGCCCTTTTTATTTTTCTTTTTTTTTTTAACTTGCTTTATTCACGTTTTAATTTAGCCTGTTCAAGCCTATATTATAGGCTGCAATGTGTTCCGTAGAATCACTACCACACAGAAACCTGAATATCTCTTAAACTAATAGCGACAGAATAACCGAACTTAGATTTTATGTTAGAAAAGCTCACCAAGTTTCAAAACATCTCCACATGTGCGCCACTGGTAGCAATTTCCGCAGCATTAAAGAGTGTGACGGAAGCACAAGTTGCAGTTTTTGCACAAGTTGGATTTTGTATGCTCTAAGTCGTAATCTTTTATGGGCAATGTTGTGAATAGTCGACTTCGGAATACCCAGCTCTGAACTGGCCCGTCGAATTGATTTCCTTGGGCAGCGCTGAAATGCTTGCCTAACATCTTCAACTTCAGCTGCGGACACTGCTTTTTTGCCGCTTCCCTTCTTATTTAATACAGAGCCTGTTTCCAACAGCTGATTATACCATTTTACAATGCTGGACGTTCTGGAGCATTTTCACCATATTCCTGCCTAAATCGTCTGCAATTGGGAACTTCAATTCCGCTAACCAATAACAACATTTCACTTTCTACTGTACCGTGAATTCCGCCATTTTAACTCTATGTGTTGTTGTACCCCGCGCATGAGCACTGGAGTCATAGTTTTCATTGTATACCAAACTTGGAGAGTTTGTACATAAGACAAGATGAGAAGCATTTCTAAATAATAATAATAATAATAATAATAATAATAATAATAATAATAATTATAATAATAATAATGATTTATTTTAGCTGGCAGAGTTAAGGCCGTAAGGCCTTCTCTTCCATTCAACCAGCAAAAAGTATACATACATATGTATCAACTTACAAAGAATCAACAATTTGATTTAGATAAGAGCTACATATATACAAGAGTTATTTACGAATTAAACAACAAAATACTATGAACTATTAATTAAACACTGAAATACAAACTATGTAGCAGAATTAAGCTAAAATACATAGAATGTTAATATATTTCAAATAATGTTAGATAATAGAAAGAGATTATTATGAGACAATTTAAAAAATACAGCACTATCAGGATGCATGTCTAAAGGAAGGAGTAACAATGTAGACAGTGATAGTTTAAGTCAGTATGATTGGAGTAAAATGCTAAGAAGGTTATCTTTTAAGCTGTTTTTAAAAGTGTTTATTGTCTTGCAGCCCCTAATACTTTGTGACAGGGAATTCCATTGTCGCGAGGTGGATACTGTAAAAGATGAGTGACGAGATATTTATATTTCTTTGTGGTAATGATTCCTCGGGACATAGTGTATAACTGTGTAAATTTACTTATTACCTCTGATTGAGGTTCTGGCTGATATGTGTATCTATTATCAAGCAGTACATCTCACTTGACGATATGTGTCAGAGGAAGAACAATAATTGTTTGTATGCATCTGAAGTCTGATTAGTGGAATACGTAGCTAATCGGCGGTGTATGCATTGGAGGGGGACAGAAACTGGCAACCCTATCCCATTATCTCCTGGCCTAATTGCCTTTTTGGTGTTACTTTTGAGGTTCAAACCTGTCTTCGGGCAATTGACTAACAACAACAACAAGTTTACTTAACAGACTCTCCTTAAGTCTTGACTTACTGTAGTGTCTGCGTATGCTTTTTCAAACGTATGTAAAAAGTAAAAAAAGTAAATCCATGGCGCTACAGTCCTGAAGGGCCAAGTCCGACCAGCCGGCTGCTGGCCTCACTTTCACATGCCGAAGCAGAGGTGGACGATCATCCAAACAGAATGGAGGTATCGTGTGGTTAGCACGATGATCTCCCCAACCGTTACAGCTGGTTTGCTGAACCGGATTTTCGCTACCTATCGTAGCTCCCCGAGTGAATCACGATGCTGGGTGGGCACCGGTTCCATACACTGACCGAAATTTCATGAGAAAATTTCTTCCCCCATGAGGACTCGAATCAGCGCTCATTCCGTAACGCGAGTCCTAGGCAGGATGCCTTAGACCGTGACGCCACGGCGCGGGACTTTTCAAACGTAGGGAAGGGTGTCAATTTTATTTTGTCAGTTTTTGTTATTTTCCTCGTAACTTGTCATTTGGACTTAGGCCAGTTTGGAATACACCTCTTCAATTGTGATATGACATATCAGAGGCATTCTGAAATTGCATGTGGAGTTGTCAACAATAGACGCGATATTCCACAATAATTTTATCTGTGTCTCGGTTTGTCATTTTTCTTTCGCATGTTCACTTGGACTACTGAGGTAAGCCGCATCGGTTTATTGTTCTTCCGTGTTAGATTCATCGTAAACGGACGAAAGTACCGCTGATGGTAGTTCCCTGCCTTGGGCGAAATTGTTTTTGTGAGAGTCTTTTAAGTCTCGCTTAATTAACAGCCTTTCGTTTTATGGATACCACAAGCACACAGACCGCTTACACTTACAGTTATACATCATGCACGTAGTACACTTGACCAGAAATCGAACAAGCATCAAATTGTCATCATTACCGTCATTATAATCATCATCTTCGTAATTTTTCCACTGCTTCAGTTCCTTTTCTCGCAGTACTCCATCCTCCTCTTCTCTCCACACGTCTATTTCTGTTCTTGTTCACATCCCCTTTTATCATTCCGAACCTTCTCCTCATCTCCATTCTACGGTAAACGACAAAACATATGACATTGAAATCATCGCTCATCTGCTGTCCACGTTTCTCTAGTAACGAAGTATTTTTATTATTGTAGATAATAGTTTGGCATTGTGAATTCAATGTTGTGTTCTGCAATAAAATTATGGTTCTCACGACAGAAGAGAAAGGGTTTTTCTTGAACATTTCCCCAACCGTAAAGCGAATATCAGGTAATTTATGGCGAATCCTCGCCCCTCAGCTCGTCAAATACCATCTCGATATAACCAATTCAACCGACGCGAAATAACCTAGTAATTGATACAGCGTCGTTAAATAACCAACTATATATTAAGCTATATATTTCACTTGTTCTAAATGAGGCAGTAGAGCAAGTCGTTTTACGCACACCTTTTCTGCATTTTATCTTCATCTATACACACGGAAATAGCTATGTACAATGAAAAAGCAGCAACCAGGCGAAGTAATGATGTCGGTTTACAAGTAAAACTCATTAAATCAAAAATATTCCCTTGACAAAACTGAATCCTCAAAATATTCTTTTTAGTAAGTTGTTTCTCTTTATGTATATTTAATCTTCCAATTATAACTTTATACATATACGTTCTGTACATTATACACTCCTATTTCGCAGAAGTAATGTTTTTGACATAATGTGTTTTGTTTGTAAACCGACGAGATTTACTTTCACTTGCTTGTTTTCTCACTCAGTGTTATTAAACTATTAAAACCATTACTACGTTATCACTATTCCATCATTTCTTAATTGTCTTTGAATTCTGAAACATGTTTAAATACCGGTAATTAATTTTTTCATCACCAAATCTGAAAATAAATCAGACTTTACCCTATTCCAACATTTGTTCCATTTGTGTGTTCTCTTTAAATCAAATTGTTTTCGTAGTCTTATTTTTTCCATTTACTTTTTCCCCCACATCCCAGTTTCTTTTTTACTTTCCATTTTCTTCTTTCACAATGTTTCTTCTTACCGTGTAGTTTCCCTTTATTCGAATCTTCTTTTTATACCTAGTAGGCCTACTCCTATCTTTGTCTTTCTTCGTTTCCTCTTTTTTATTTTTTTCTCTTCTTTTCTTCTTTTTTCTTCGAATTTCTCTCTCATAATCCTTCATTTTTCGTTTCTAATAATCCTTTCATTTCTTTAAATTTCCACTTGGTCCTCCTGTTTCCTCTTGTTATGCTGTATTTTAATATTTTTATCGTTTTCTTATTTCTACTTGTTCCTTGTTTGTTGCCTTACATTTGTCTCAGCTCCAAATGTTCACTTACATTTTCTTATGGTCTCCTCTGTCCTTCAGGTTGTTACATATTGATGATGTGTTTATGTGTGTTTCAAGAGTTCAGGTATAGACAATAGGTTCTGTTTTATCCACCCAAAGGACAATTCACAAGACTTCCTGTTTCCGTTACTTTTTTCTTCCTATTTTAATGACTCTCTTACATATTTTCTGTTTCGAAAGTCTTTACAATTTTATTTCAATTTCTCCAGATATGAACAAGTATTTGGGTTGGTTATTTAACGGACACAGTTTTTGAAAAGTAGTATTTGGCGAAATGAGAATGAGTAAGAATTCGTCATAGATAACCTGACATTCACATTAATGTTGGAGAAAACCTCGAAAAAAAAAACCCAACCAGATAATGAGTTCGAGAGGGAATTGAATCCACGTCAGAATGAAATTCCGATCAGTAGACAAACGTATTACCGTTTGAGCTACGCCGGTGCGTGAACAAGTTATTTTCTTATTAATCAAATAGTATACTGTAATATGAAAGAAACGGAACTATAATTTTATCCTCAAATTTAAATTTATTTTCTACTTCATTTTCCGGCATTTAAAAATGTTTTTTAACTAGAGATTTTTCATGAAAAATTGCTTACTGTTCTCTCATGTAGTATCAGTTTCAGTGTTTAGTAGACTTTTGTACACCTGTTAGCAAAAGAACGATTCGATTTTATTGTTTCTTTGCCATTGTAAGATAGAAACTGAGCTACGTTGTAAATTGTTAGACTAGCGGCAAGGTTATAGTAGGAGATTTTCCCCCCGGCTAGCGTTCTATATCTTGAGGTCTGAATACCTGGTCCATTGAGTCATTCTTACAACCAAAGTATATCCGACCATCATTCCTTCACGTCCACTTCATCCTCTTCCGCCACACTTAGGAGAGAACAGATCAGAAGTAGAATTGTTCCAGGTACTCGGAAATTCCACCATTCTTGTGACTCCCCCTAATTTACGACATTGCGTGCAAGTATGTACGAGTTAAGACTTTGTAAATTAACCCTATCTGCAGTGAAATAGTTATTAATACTGTAACATCCATCAAAGTATGACCCGACTTTGCGCAAACAGCTTTGACGCTGCAAGTAAACATGTCGTGAATCTGAATCTCGTCTGTAGCATGGATTTGTCAGATATCACTGTGACGATCTGTGTCTAGTTGAAAACATTTCGATGTGGAAACCACACCGCTATTTGTGAAATACAGTAAAAACCTCCCCAAAACGAAACGCGATAGTTTCAGATTTCCCCCCCCCCCCCCCACAGGTTTTCGTTTTACAAAGGGTTGAGTTTTGGCAAAACTAAGAATAGACTACTGCAATATGCTCACTGTAGGAAGAACACAATGAAGAAATAATTCGAAATAAAAGTTACTGCAGTACATGCAAAGTGAATTTTATTTTCATAATTAACTTACGTAACTGCAGTCTCTCTCTCTCTCCCTCCCTCTCTCTGCTCCCTAGTTTCTTGGCATCCAAATTCTTTTAAAGCACATTGCCGCGACTTTTTTTTTAAGGGAACATTGTAGGATTTTCTTCGCGTCCTGCATCAATTCAGAGTGTAAATTGCACCCTGATCCATCGGTTGTGTAAGGAAGTTGTGTTTGATGGAAAATAGAATAACAGTATGACCGTACGATCTTGACCTTTCATTGCTCCATTAAAATTATAAATGATAGAACTGGTCATCTAGGTTTTTTTATTAAATCGCAGAGCTTTACTTCATTCGAACTGTTATTTAACACTGTATTGGCATATTAACACAAAACTCAGAATAAATAAACGGAAATGTGAAACTAAACTGACGCTACACTACAATTATTCACAGTTTTATTCTACTCGCACTGTCCTTTATCACTGTAGTGGCTTGTTAGCACAAAACTGAGAATAAATTAAAGAAAATGCAAGGGGGTGGGAAAAAGTATCGGTACAGGAGGTCAGTAACTTGCCCTGGTCCTTGACAATAAGCACAGAATAGTGACATGGTTAGAGAAGATTCACCCCCAACGCCTGACAAAGAATAGCAAGTCTTCAACATCACTGCAGGTAGTCACACAAAAAGATTATGTCATACTTCGTACAGTATTATCGTAAAATTAAAAATGGTTTGAAAGAATTTACAACAGTTACGCTTAAAATTATTCATTTTAGTCGGGTTTTTTTTTTTTAGCTAAATGGTGTTCAAAAGTGATTCTGTTTTCGTGTTAGGCATTTTTTCGTTTTAAAGTATTATTTTACATAGGAAATCATTCCGTTCCCAAATTTATTCTTCGTTTGTCAAAGTTTCCTTTTTATAGAGGGTACGCTTTATCGAGGTTTTACTGTATTGACATTTGAATTAACGACGGTTTCAACTCCAAAGATTATTCAGTGTCGAAATTCAACCTGGGCGAGATACGGCCGGTAAATTTTGCCTAGTGCCCCCTATCAGGGACGGGGTTCTTTTCCGAGTAGTAAATATATCACGTGGGACCACAGCTTTACTTGCATTCTGGACGAAGCCCTATTAAGGATTTTGTCGTCCTTTCAAATACGTCGCCCGCAACAACTTGGAACCCGAAAATCTCGAGTCCAACGTATGACATGGCAACAACTAAATCACCCACCGAAGTGAACGGTGTGTGAGTGTGTGTGTGTGTGTGTTTGTTTGACTTTTAATATAAGTATCCAATTTTCCAAGAACGGATAAAATGAAATGTGAAAGAAAGAAAAGCTAAAGCAAGAGAAAAAGGGTAAAAAAAGAAAAAAGTAAATAAAGAAAATAAGAGATACGAAAAAATAGCGAAAGAAAAAGAAATAGAAAGAAAGAGATAAAAGATGCAAGGAAAGAAAGGAATTATAACTCGATTTATTTTGTTGGTTTTTATATTTGTAATGTCTATAATATTTTTAATTGCTTTATTGAATGGGATATTATTACCTTTAATTCTGGATCTATTGTTATAAAATTTGTATTTGATTGAATATCCTTGATATTTATAGGATTTGTTTTTTTTTTAACCGGAGAAGGAGAGGAAATGAAAAACACATAAACAAATAATTAAGGAAAATTCTGAATAAATATTGATATAAACAAATAATTAAGGGAAATTCAAAATTGATATTGTCATAAATAAATAATGAAGGAAAATTCTGAAGAAATATTGATATAAATAAATTATTACGGGAAATTCTAAATAAATATTGGCATAAGAAAATAATTAAGAGAAATTCTGAAGAAATATTGATATAAACATATACTTACTTACTTATTTACTGGCCTTTAAGGAACCCGGAGGTTCATTGGCGTCCTCACATAAGCCCGCCATTGGTCCCTATCCTGAGCAAGATTAATCCAGTCTCTATTATCATATCCCACCTCTCTCAAATCCATTTTAATATTATCTTCCCATCTACGTCTCGGCCTCCCCAAAGGTTTTTTTTCCTCCGGCCTCCCAACTAACACTCTATATGCATTTCTGGAGTTGCTCATCTACATGCCCTGCCCATCTCAAACGTCTGGATTTAATGTTCCTAATTATATCAGGTGACGAATACAATGCGTGCAGTTCTGTGTTGTGTAACTTTCTACATTCTCCTGTAACTTCATCCCTCTTAGTCCCAAATATTTTCCTAAGCACCTTATTCTCAAACATCTTTAACCTATAAACATATATATATATATATATATATATATATATACGAGTATATATATATTTACTCATTCATTTACTCATTCATTTATTCATTCTTTTTTCATTCATTTTCCTTGTTAGTGTATAATGTTGCACATAATTGACTACAAAGGTAAATATATGCCAAACCGGAATGATATTAACGATGGCTAATAGAGAATTAGTGTAATTGCGGGTAGGAGAACCCACTTCAAATAAAATGTTTTTCTACAACCAATTTCCCTTGGACTGCACGGGATTTGAAACCTATTCTTCGGTACAAAAAAACCGACTCATAAATTCGGCTAATGATTATACGTACGGCAAGACGCAAATTACACTGGTCAACAATATTAAACATATTTTATAGCATTTCTTGTGCTGATTTCGGATCTGTTTTCAAAATTGTTCTATTACCCAGGGTATTTGACTAATTATATGAAATATACTTCAGACTTTTATAGTATAGATACCTTTTAACATTTTACCAAAAATCATATTTATTTACCTAAAATGTTTATGAAATAGATTTTAGGCTATACTTCACCTGAGAAACATCTCTTTTGAATGTCCAGGAGTAGTCTGACACAATATTTTGGCTCCATTTTTCCTGGTAGCGCCTTTCCATTTCTGAAAAATCATGATGAAAACGCTTCCCAGTTCGTCGCTCACTACCCGAAGGTTTTGAGGAAAGAAACAAATAGATGAGAATCCAAAAAGTTATTTTGAGAGATACATTACACCCTATCAGGTTATAGTTCTGAATCAGCTCGCTGAAAAATTTTCTGTAATCTTCTGATCTGTGTTTCCAGAAAGTAACAGTCTGTTGAATGATCCTTAGGTTCCCGGCATACCATTGGAACTGGAAAAGACATATGATGGGATCTTTTAGCCAACCAGTTAGGCTAGTAGAATTACATGGAGCACAACAGATTTCAGGGGCCCAGTTCCTGTCCTCATCTACTTTGCAATCAAAAGAACACTCGTAAGCTCTTTTATCTACTCATAGTGTAGTAAAATTCACCTGTGTGTTTTCAAAGTTAATTAACCACAAACGTAATAAATATTGTTTGTGATTTACACAGCATTTCGAGGTATGTTTTACTTTATAAGATACTTTTACCAAACTTAAAATTAGAACAAAGGAGCTTGTTTCATGTTGTAAGTTCCAAATCAATTGAGAATTAATACTAAGTCACTCAGTGTTATGAGGAGTATAATTAATTTTTATGAATTCTAACTTCACAGGCAACAGTGAACTAAAGTTATAGGTCAATTATTAAAGCAATAAAAGGAAATAATTAAAACATTTTCTTTCCATTAGCATGTTAAGGACTATATATAGCAATAAAAATAAATCAATTTTTCTAAAATTACAAAAAAAAAAAAAAAAATGGTGGGTGGTAGAAACATTCTGACTTAATTTTTGGAATCAGCAGATGACATTACATAACAAACAGCAGAAATTGTACATTTAACAAAATCACTGTTGACCAGTGTTATAATGACCTACTTCCATTTCATTGTATTACTCTACTTCTACAAAAAAAGAGAAAGACATTTACGTACATGAATTGATATATGAGATGACACTAAAGAAAATGGTATGCAGAATTGTATAATGAAATGCAGGAAATCTTGAAAGAATAATAAAAGTAAGTTATTGTTCTCGGAATTCAAAACAGTCGTGCTAGCAGGAACATAATCGCCCGGAGCATCAGACGCTTACTAAATCCTCAATTCTCTGGAAATTTCACACTAATGCAATGTCATTTACAGAGTACGATTTAAAACGAAGTCGACCTTGTGGTGCTGCAACCCGGATCTTCCGATTACAAGGCAGATGCGCTGAACAAGTTGATTACTCCAGTAGTATACGTAATGTAAGCGCAAAAACGCCTGCAAGTGGCTGAGAACAATGAGGAACGAAGTGAACACGTTATGAGAGAACGTTAAGATTGTGTATCCAGCATAGCAGTAATGATGTGTACCTGGGACACGAAATGAGTCATTTTATTTCAACTCTAGAGAAACAGCAACGAATAGATTGCGCAAGTTTCTGTTCTAGTTGCTTATCCGTGCCTACTTTTGCAGGATACAGTTCCGATACAGCTGAAGAAGGCACTGGATGTACTGTATCAGTGCAAAGGCAACGCATTTTTTTTCGTCATATTATTGTTTTGTGGTTTTTTAATACTCATTTAACAATTACAGAACAAACTAATAAATACAACTGTCGTAGCTTAAAAGAAAATTTAAAGTCATTCTTAATAAAATAATAGTACATTATGCAACGAGCCTATAATGATAATAATTAAGACGCAAGTATGTTTGTTTATAAAACGAGCGCAAGCGAGTTTCATAATTTTCATACGAGCGTCTTAATTACCATTATAGGCAAGTTTCATACGACTTTTTATGCTCGACCATATTTCTAACTTGTAATTATTCAGAAGTACCATTTTATTTGTATCTGACTCAAGATCAGAAGTGACCTTGTGTATAGCTCGTGTGAGATGTGCGCAGACGCGAAAGTATTGATTTTTTCCGAGGAACAATAATGTCATTGACCTTGATGTAGAGAATAACATGAACTAATGTTTGTATAACCTGGAAATTGATTTAGAATTAAAAAACGAGATGACAAATTGAATTTATTTGAATATTATTTACAATTAACGCTAGTAACAGAACATAACTTTCTGCGACAGTATTGGATTTCCAGCCTCCGTGACGTTTCCCTCGTTACCTTTCGATTGCATATCCGAGAATAATCGAAAACCTGAACTTTAATGAATAGGTGTACTTTAATGACATGCATTAAAGTACTGCTACCAGGTGCATAATTACTACATTTCGGCACGGTCGAGCATAAATAAATTTGTTTAACAACATTGTGGAATTAAGAGAACTTTAAGCCTTGGTTTTTCTGAAACCACGCATGTGACGTGCAACGTGCGAGGCCCGACTCCGGACTACATGAGACATAGTGAGTGCTTTCTTCAGGGTGTTTCCGGGCTGGTGTTACAAACTTTCTGAGATGATGGGGAAGGGCACCTGTATCAATTTTAGATAAGGAACCATGGTCCGGAAATGACTGAGTCGAAAGTTATAAGCAAAAATAGTTGTGTGGAAATGGAATTTTGATTTCGCACCAAGTGCCCTCCTTCCCTTAACTTTTGGAACAGTCGTGGAAAGATGGTATGAGCCGAATGTCTCCCACGTGGGTACTAGACCCGATGCAATCTGTGAGCTTCTCTACTGTTCCCATTGGCTCATCCGTATTCGAAAATCAGGCCTGCATATTCCGCTCTCGTGGAACAATGACAAACTGCTTGACTGAGAAGGCATAGGAAAATTTAATATCATACAAGCCTATACTGAATAAATACTCAAAGTCTCCACGTTCAATACGGAACAGTCACATGACTGAAAACTAAAAATATTCATCGCAGAGATCTGTGATTTTTCGCTGCAAAATTAATTTTATCGAACTTAATTAATTTTATACAGAGTGCTTCCGGGCTGGTGTTACTAACTTTCAGAGTTGATGGGGAAAGGCACATGTATCAATTTGAGATAAGGAGCCATGGTCCGGAAATGACCGAGTCGAAAGTTATAAGCAAAAATAGTTGTGTGGAAATGGAATTTTGATTTCGCACCACGTGTCCTCCTTCCCTTAACTTTGGAACAGTCGTGGAAAGATGGTATGGGCCGGATGTCTCCTACGTGGGTACTTGCCCCGATACAATCTGTGAGCTAGTCTACTGTTCCCATTGGCTCATCCGTATTCGAAAATCAGGTCTGCATATTCCACTCTCGTGTTCTCCTCCATTTCACTAGAACTGATCGACTGGACACTGCAACTTCCATACATATACTGTTCTCTACAGACGTGCATATCAGGACCGACCATGTCCGTTACACATTACGCTATCAACATTGCTTTAGTGTAGTTTCCAGTCCCCACCTCTCAGACAGCGCACTGAATGGAATACTTTTAGTAGACAACGTAAACAACGTCAGATGAATACAGTATGTGTAAGATGTACAGATAAATACACATAAATAAGGTGTACAGAGGAATAAAATTATTTCATTTCCACACAATTATTTTTGCTTGTAACTTTCGACTCGGTCATTTCCGGACCAGGGTCCCTTATTTCAAATTGATACATATGTCCTTCCCCATCATCCCTGAAAGTTTGTAACACTAGCCCGGAAACACCCTGTATAACTGCGAGGTGCGAGGTCTGCGCACCTCGCAGCTATAGAAACCAGTCACTATCTCTTGTGTAGTCCGGATTTGTGTGAGGCGGGCCTCGCACGTCGCACGTCCCGTGCTCCTGTTCAGAAAAACCAAGGCTTTACTGAGTGCACGAAAGGGAATGTTTTGGAAGTCCTATAAAGATACTACAGTTCCTCTATGCCTCCAGGAGCCTGGATGAAAAGTAAAGATGACATGAAGGAGATTTCTGAGATACGTAGCGGGTTATTATTATTATTATTATTATTATTATTATTATTATTATTATTATTATTATTATTATTAAATACTTTTCCTAAACAGGGATTAACTAGAAGACAAAGTATACCAGTTACGAAAGATAATTTGAATAGTAAATGGTCTTCCCCATGTATTGTGGGTCCCTATCACCACGGCATGGCACGTCCTCAGGTTGCGGATAGAGGAGACGACCTCCAGATATGGAGGGTAGCTGCGAATATATTGAATAAGCAGTCGTGGACAGCCGATAAGGTGTGGTCCTCCAGCTTAGGGGTTGGGCGAAGGACTAACAACCCACCACCGTAAAAAAGAGCTTGTTACGGAACCTTAAAATAAAGACGTAGATGGGAGGATAATATTAAAATGGATTTGAGAGACTTGGGATATGATCATAGAGACTAGATTAATCTTGCACAGGATAGGGACCGATGGCGGGCCTATGTGAGGGCGGCAATGAATCTGCGGGCTCCTTAAAAGCCATTTGTAAGTAAGTAAATAGTCTTCTAATAAGTGTGTCCTACTTTTACCATATAACAGCTGCCCTGTTCATGAAGCTATAGCGATCATTTTCCCCCATGGTTAAGGTTGTTGTTGACAAATAATCATGGAACATTAGGCCTACACCATTCCACAACGCGTAGATATCGTTAAAATTTATCATCAAAACCAGGCATCTGTTCGTCAAGTATTCCATGCATTACGTGAAGTGTATGGTGTGCGTAATCGTCCCTGCGAAAGAACAAAATTGTCGCTTTTGTATCAGTGAGAATTCATTGGAAATTCAAGAACGACCACTTCATCCCCAAGAGATTACCGTCTGATGTGGATTATGGTAATGCGGAATCATTGGTCCATATTTTTTCCAAGTTGAACGAGGTTCTGATTGTTAATGGAGAAAGATTCCGGGCTATGATAAGACATTATTTTTGGCCTCAATTGGAAGGTATGGATCTCAGAAACGTCTGGTTTCAGCAGCAAGACGGCGCCAAGTGCTCACGAAACAGTCGACATTTTGAGGGAGAAGTTCAGAGGCTTATTATTTCGCGTGATGGTGATGTTAACTGGCACCCGTGTCTGTTTCCTATTTCCATTGCACCGTTCAAATATCAAGTGTTTGCAAGTAACGAAATATTAGTTTGGTGTAGTGTACTCGTCTGTGCTAAGGTAAACACGTTATTCATTAGACTCAAATTAAAATAAAGGAAGATTTAAGAGAAGGTTGTCTAAGGCATGTCAGTAATGACAATTAACGTTATAAGTGAGCTTCATTTCGATAAATATCATTTCAATGGAGATACTGAGGACGATGTTGAATATACTTTTGCAATTAAAAACTGCAACATTATTTCCCAGAGAATTAAAATAATGAAAGTGAATTGGCACATCAATGGGAAATCAAATGTAAGGTCAAAGCATTAATCTAATAGATGATATTTAAGAATTGTACGGTGTTCAATGCGATGTGAGATGCTAGATTATTTTACATCGTGTGTTGAGTATATAAATATGCGCCATGTTAAACCTACTGCATGTGTCGACGCCATTAATAGGTGAAAAAGGAAGAAAAGCGAAACATTAGTGCGAGGTAATATCAGAGACAGAAATTCCACTCATTTCTATAGATTATGATGATAATGATGTACCGAATTTGACGAGATTGACGAACGTAATGATGATAATGAAGGCGAAATGACGACTTCGATTATGACGATGGAAGCGACGACGAAGAGGGTAAACATTTATAAAAGAGGGGAAAGAAAACTAATAGCTAAAACGAAGAGTACTTTGTAGATAGTGTTATTAATAATGTAATCGTTTGCTGACATCATTCATATAGTACGAAGGCTGTCGAGATCAAATACTGAATGCGAGGGGTCAAAGGCGAGAACAAAAGTTGCAGACTCATTGGTGATTGGATACGATCCAACTGAGAAATCTCAACTTTCTGAGTTCTGTGAGTGAGAAACGACCAGGACTTCCTTAATGCCTTGATAAAATACAATAATAGTAGTAGTAGCAGTAATAATAATAATAATAATAATAATAGTAGTAGTAGTAGTAGTGAGTATTAAACCAGAAATAGCCGGTTTACACAGGAATTAATATTTCCATCATATCACCATTTCCAGTGCAAAAAGTTCATTGCACCATGGAAGGCTTCAGAGCCATTGTGGGCCAAACGCCATATATTAAAAACTGAGAAAAGAACGGTTAAAATTAAATGAATGATATAATTCATTGAAACATATAGCAAGTAATATAAAGTATGCACGTTAAAACTAAATGCTATGTCAATCTTCATTTTACTATGGTATTCACATTTTAACCCTTGCTTTCTCCGTTCTTAATAAATGGCGCTTGGCCCACTATGGTTCTGAATCCTTCATATACTCTAAAATATAGAGTGTTTTTTTAATGAATAATACGTGTGACACAATTAAATTACCTGTACACTAGTAAAAATTCTGTGAATAAATAATTTCGGAACTAAATATAATTTTCTATTAATACATAGCCCTTGTATTAAAAATCTGTGCCATAGCCCCTACCGTTAAAATCTAAAACCTCAGAAGGAAGGCTGAAAAGAACAATGGCTAGATGCAAATAGATGAAGCATGAATTGTACGGGCCTGCGTAAGTTTTACTAATTAAAGTTGATTACTAACAAATAAAAGTGTAGATTTAAATAACTATCCCATTTTCTATAAATAATAAAGGTAATAAACCAATTTCATCTATACTACAAATTAAAATGAATAATTCTGATTATTCCGATATAAATTGCAATTGTTCAGTTATTAATGAAGTTAATGAGGTTAAATACTTAGGTATAATTACCGATAATTATTTAAAATGGAATAATCATATTCATTATATTAAATTTGTAATAAATTACGTAAAACATTATGTTACTTTGTTGATTAAGAAATATTTTGTCAATTAACTGTTTACGTATAATTTATTTAGCATTATTTCAAACTATATTTATGTATGTTATTATAGGTTGGGGTAGAACTTATAAATCCAACTTATATCCGTTAATTTTACTACAGAAAAAAGTATTAAAAATTTGTTTAAAAAGCAGAAAGATTGCCCAAATGAATTGTAGTTTAAACATTTCCAAATTTTCAATATTAAACAAATATATTATTTTATTTCATTAAAATATTTCCAAAGAAATTTTAATAACTTTGAAAGGTATATACATGAATATAGAACTAAAAATATGAATTCTCTGCGTTTGTGTGAACCAAAATGTAAAACCAATGCAGCTTTTTATCATAACATCAGTCAAGGTGCCAGATTATTAAACAAATTTTATTCCAATATTATTTTAACCATGAATCCTCTCCAAATTAATAAAAAAAATTAAAAAAATTGTATTGGATTTATAGTTTGGGTTTAAACATTTAATCTGTATTCACTCTCAATTTTAATTTCATTTTTGTCTGTATTGGAATCCCCTCCTGAGAACGAGTCTTACTCATTCAGGAGTGGGCTATTTTATAATTAATTGAATTTATTAACTTATATTCATATCAAACTTACTAGCAATAAAATGAAATAAAAAAAATGTGAATCAATAAAATTGTTCTGTAGCGTACAAATTCTATAGAATTCAACGTTGATAGACACGACATTCGTGTTGTTTGCCTTATTACAACAAATTGTTACATTGCTCTCAGAAAGGTTTAAACCATCGAAGTACGGGATTGGACATAATTTTTGCCTAAGTTCCAACATGGAAACAAGCCCATACAAATACATTTCGGTATTATAACTTCTTCACTTATTCATTTTTACAAATTCCACATAATAATTTGTGTGCCCAACAATTTACTTTTACGATGTTACATACACACAGTACATACATACATACATACATACATACATACATACATACATACATACATACATACATACATACAAACTACATACATACATACATACATACAAACTACATACATACATACATACATACATACATACATACATACATACATACATACATACATACATACATACATACATACATACATAGATGAATTTAATGTCATCCAGCGATTTACAGCCATAGACAACGTCAGAGTAGATATATATAATACATGGCTACTACAATGTGAATGAATGTAAGAATAAAAAAATAAATATACAATCACCAGATAATCACAAAGACAGGTTAAAAGTTTTAAAAGAAATAGTATGAAATCAGGTTAAAATGTACAGATTTGTACAGATTTGTCAATTACAGGAGGTTAAAACAAATAGTATCTTTAACGCAATATTGCTAAAATCATTGATACTGTAGATTGGATTTGCCATCAAAGTCCTTCTCACCATCCTTCTGAAAGTAAAATATGACGTGTTTCTTATATGCAATGGTAAAGAATTATAAAGTTTATAAGATATGGAAATAAAACTATTGCTTGTAGTACTATATTTGTACTTGGTGAAATATATGCCAAGTCTGGAACGGGTAGAATAATTATGAATGGTTGAACAAGTAGGAATATTATGCATATTACGCTTAACATACAGAAGGCAATCGAGAATAAACATTGACGGCAACGTAAGTATTCCTAGTTGTACAAAAAGTGGTTTACAATGAATTCTAGAAGAGACACCACAAATAATTCTCACTGCTCTCTTTTGAAGGATAAACAACTTAGAAACCGAAGTATGATTGCCCCACAAAACCGTCCCGTAACTTAAGTGACTGTGAGTATCGGCATAACAAACTGTAAGTAAAGAATTATAACATAATGTTTGTCTGAGGATTCGTAACATGAAAATTCCTTTATTAATTTTATTAACAAGATATTCTATGTGTGTACTCCAGCCCAGACCGGCTTCGAGGTGAATGCCTAGGAATACATACATACATACATACATACATACATACATACATACATACATACATACATATACATACATACATACATACATACCATACATACACACACAAAATGAACTGTAAATTAATGTCATTAATTTCAAGGGGTTGTTTTTTTAGATTTTTCAAACAAAAAAATGTATTATAATTTTGCTCCTTTTTGCTTTCTTTTCGAGAAAATATTTGTTTTATATGAAACATTTCACAGCCATTGAATTTCCAATATGCTCAGTCAATTTAAGAGAGTAGAGCAGTATGATAAATTATTGAAAGAATTTGATTTGATCCGAACAAATGTAACACTATAAAATTCCTTTTCATAACGTAAAGTTACATTTATTCGGATCAAATTTCTGCACATTTAAAGGACAAAACTAGAATTTTTTTCAATAATTTATTACCATAATACACTGCTCTCTTAAATTGAGTATTTTGGAATTCAATCAATTGCTTTCCAAAGACACGCTATGAAATATTATAAGTTATATAAAATAATTTTTATCTCGTAAAGGAAGCAAAAACAAGCAAAAATGTTTGAAACTTCTTGTTTGAAACATCTCAAAGAATAATCCCCTGTAATTAATAACATTACTTACGGTTCACTTTGTAGCCCTATATGTGTCACAAATTCTTTTCGAAATATATATATATATATATATATATATATATATATATAATACTTAATCGTATATGTACTTGTTACAACACCTTCCACTGGAACTGCTAATGACATAATTTATACATTCTGCAATTTACAGATATTAGAGATTTCTATTGTTATTACTTTCATGTATTTCAAAATTTCATATCATCTACATTTATGTTTGCCATTATTGAAACGCTCCATGAAATGACACGGGGAACGTTCAACACTGGAGGATTACGTAGGATCTTCAAATTTTGCATACTGATACGTCTTATTAGTGTAAGATATTGTGCTAAAAATTCGAAATAATATGCAAGGTATTAAACCATGTTCCGAATATCACTGTGAATCTAATAGTTGCGGAGTCTTTTGAGTGTAGCGTGTGGCAGAGCAACTCAACTTCTGTAAACGCGACGTTAAATAGGATCCATCATTGAAAACAAAATATGAATTGATTTCAAGGAATTAAACAAACTCACAGCACATTAAATTGGTAAGGTATGTTTAATGGTCTCACAAAATAAACTTATAACAGTATATTTTAAAATAAGTTTAATGGAATCACTTTTTACGTTCAGAACCAGTGATTTAAACTATTGTCCATAAGAACATACGCTAGGATTGTACGAAGTTCATGAGAAATTATGTTAAATGATAACTTTGTAGTAATCAATTATGCTATGACTCAACAATTACTATGTGATATATTTTTCATATATTGTCCCTTTTGTCCAACGTAAAATGTAATAATTATATAAATGACATAAACACTTTCTTTAAAGAACATAATGTAATTTTCAATACATTTTGCTATATGAAGTTACCTTCAAACCTCAAAATTATTTTAAGTACTGCAAAACGTAAAATAATGTTTCATTAATTTGCCACGATAATTAAACAAAACGACAACTTACCTTTATTGTAGGAATTATGCATCGATGTAACCCTCTCTCACTGAAACACAAAAAGAAACAGCTAATAAGTAAGCAGTATTTAGTATCAGTATTAGTATTTATTTATTTTTTATCCTGGTAGATATACCACAGTCTAGTATATACAGTCACGAAGCTTCAGTTTTGAGGGTGCTAGGAACAATAGACTATGCAGGTACTATTTCGCATTGTCTGTGACGAGGCGATAGTAGCGATCCTAGTGGTTAGCAACTATCTATGGATGCATATTTACTACGTATTGAGCTTCGTGACTGTATATACTAGACTGTGAATGTACGGCCGTCAGGCCTTCTCTGTCCCTCTAATAGGGGATTACAACTACAATATGAAGAATAAAATTACAATTAATATTAAATTTACAATTACAATTACAATAAAAATGAAAGTACTAAAAGATTACCTGATTAATGAAAGCTAGACAATTTACAGTATTATAGAAGATAAGAACAACAACAAAATATTTTTTTTATTTACTGAAGTACAAATAAAACCTAGAATAACAAAATTGTACAGAGTGTAAGGGGTATAAGTGTCGTCCTTTTCACAGTCGTCGGGGACGGTCTACAGGATCAAGAAATGTCTACACAACATAGGATCAAAACTCGATAGTTTTCCCAAAAAATATATTTATTTTCTTATTTTATTTGCGTTATACTGCTTATATCGTTAGTAAAATTACAAAAACAATTACATCAGTAGATATATCTAGCAAAAAGTTAATATAAGTTTAAATAAATATTTGCGTTTTCTATTACGTTTTTGTGAAATTAAATAAAAATGCATGCTTAAATTTGTTAATATTCTGGCGTGAGAGACGTGGCAACGTTCAGCTGGCAGTACTCTGCACAGACGTAAGTACGAGTCAGCTGAGTTCAAACTCCCTGTCCATAGGTCTACTGCCGAGCGGATGACAGTTCGGTACAGGGTATTCGATAAACAACTTACAATGTCATTCACAATTTAGGAATATCATATGTTATTCGTATGTTATTCATGGAGAAAGTCTTCGTAATTCAAGTGAAACAAGAAAGATTTACCGTCAACGTTTTCCTCAAAGAAGGTTACCTAATCGGCGAACTTTTGTAGCAGTTTCTCAACGATTATTAGAAACTAGAGGTCTCTTACCTCGTTTCGAAAATCACAGAACCAGAAATTTGTTTAAAAATGATACTACTTTACGGAAGCGGGAGAGATTAAAATGTTGCATTAGAATAAAAGTTCTTATTATTGTTTATTTTCTAGACTTACAATTAAAAAATGGAGCAATATTGTTACATAAAATGTAAATTTACCATAATATTCTATTAATGAGATTGAAAGTAAAGGGAGTAGCCCATTATTTGCCCATATTTTACCTCCTACATTACTGATTTAATAAATGATTGAGTGATGGAATGGAACTCCTACGTACCTAGGACATACAGTATTCTGAAAAAGGAAATAAGCTCAGTTGTTGTTGTTTTCCACATTGTAAAAATGGAGCTACCTCGTTTTTGCAGGGAGTCCTTCAATTACTGTTAAGTAAAACAGTAATAAGCCACAACAATATCTATACGCGAACGTACTTAAATTGTAATGAGAATGCGTACAATTACTTCATGTTTCTTCATTGCGAGCTATTACAGAAACAGAAGTAATTATGAGTAGAACAAGGCTCGAGAAACACGAGTTTGATGATGTGTTAATTCCGAGCAATATACCAAGAAACTGTTATTAATACCATGTACAAAAACCAAGACACTAAACTGTAGAAACATTATCAGGTATGAAATAATGTTCAGAGCGCTTGGCTGCCATATCACGGAACAGCAATTTCTGGAGGTGTTGGATGTGATACAGAGAGGGTAACTATTAAATTCCTTCATGTGTGCATAATGCTCTGTTTTCGTGCGCGAACTCGCGCTTTGCTTTGCGTGTTCATCCACATCGTGTGATAGAAATGGAAAAAAGAAGCGAAATGAGACAGTCATGTTGCGTGTTCTAATGGATACTTCAAATCTGGTAGTTCTTACACCTCGACCTGACTGGTTACACCGCACCTGGCACACAAGAAACATTCCCAGCAGGACGTTACATTTCTGAGCTTTTTACGACCTACACTTTGTTACAGAAGTATGAACAATAATGTAGGTCTTATCACCATACTTTAGGTGTAGTTCTGTCACATGATATATTTTCACTAGGAGACACTAATAGGTGATGGGAGATTTATGGCGAACAGGTTATCTTCGAGGACTCCGATTTCGCTGTTATAGGCTACTCTACCATTGCGTGCTTGATTATTACCATATCTTCATCATTATTGTATTCATCAGTTACCAGCTCCACTATCAACACTACCACAATTCACACACACACACACACACACACACTTCCGCACGATAATTCTCATTTATTCCCAATAATAATAATAATAATAATAATAATAATAATAATAATAATAATAATAATTAGTGCGGTTTTAGGCGCAATAGATCGAATATTGATCAGAATCTTTGTATTGGACAGATATTGGAGAGAAAAAATGGAATTGAAGGGGTTACATCAGCTTCTTGTCTATGCGGATGACGTTAATATGTTGGGAGAAAATCCACATATGATTAGGGAAAACACTGAAATTTTACTTGAAGCAAGTGAAGCGATAGGTTTGGAAGTAAATCCCGAAAAGACAAAATTTATTTAGTATGTTTCGTGACCAGAATATTGTACGAAATGGAAACAAAAATTGGAGATTTATCTTTCGAAGAGGTGGAAAAATTCAAATATCTTGGAGCAACAGTAACAAATATAAATGACACTCGGGAGGAATCTTTGTATTCGACAGATATTGGAGAGAAAAAATTAGAGTATAGGGTACAGCACATCAGTTATTCATAGACTTCAAAATGGCATATGACTCGGTTAAGACAGACGTTTTATATAATATTCTTATCGAATTTGGTATTCCCAAGAAACTAGTTCGATTAATTAAAATGTGTCTCAGCGAAACTTACAGCAGAGTTCGTATAGGCCAGATTCTATCTGATGCTTTCCCAATTCACTGCGGCTAAAGCAGGGAGATACACTATCATCTTTACTGTTTAACTTCGCTCTAGAATATGCTATTAGGAAAGTTCAGGATAACACAGAGGGTTTGGAATTGAACGAGTTACATCAGCTTCTTGTCTAAGCGGATGACGTGAATATGTTAGGAGAAAATCCAAAAACGATTAGGGAAGACACGGAAATTTTACTTGAAGCAAGTAAAGCGATAGGTTTGGAAGTACATCCCGAAAGACAAAGTATGTGATTATGTCTCGTGACCAGAATATTGTACGACATCTAAACAAAAATTGGAGATTTATCTTTCGAAGAGGTGGAAAAATTCAAATATCTTGTAGCAACAGTAACAGATATAAATGACACTCGGGAGAAAATTAAACGCAGAATAAGTATGGGAAATGCGTGTTATTATTCGATTGAGAAGCTTTTGTCATCTAGTCAGCTGTAAAAAATCTTAAAGTGATACAATATTGCTAAAACATGTAATTTCGACATGTAAAGGAATTGATTTTTGAATTTGTAGCAGGTTACGTCGAAAAGCATGATCATTTACTTTATTTATTTATTTATTTATTTATTTATTTATTTATTTATTTATTTATTTATTTATTTATTTATTTATTTATTTTACTTATTACCTTACTTACTTATTGATTCATTTATTCACTCATTAATTAATTTATTTATTTATTTATTCACTTATTTATTTTATTTCTTTTTTATTTATTTGTTTATTTATTTATTTATTTATTCTTGCGAAGTTAAGGCTATCAGGCCTTCTCTTTCACATCACCAGAATGGATAAATGAAGAAGAATTTTTCCTTTATTTATAAGACGATCAAATTCAGTCGCTATTTCCTTGAAGCAAAGACGTTTTCTACGGACCTTGATCTTTCTAGCGAATAACTTTTTATACGTAATTAATAATAAATTAATTTGCAGGAAACTACTGATACTCTTTTACATGCGTTCACGCTGATATCATATGAGAAAATCACCAAGCTATCATCTTGTCCGTCCATCCAACAGCATGAGACAACTCATTGACACGGATTCCTGCGAAACTTTGCATATAGCAACTACATGAAAATATCTCTAAAATTCAATTTTATTAAAACTTTTGAGGAAAAATGTTCATGTATTAAGTAATAACATTGTATTAAGAGATGAATACAGATATAACCTATCTTCAATGAATTATGGCTTACATTTATAAGCTGGTAACAACAAATATTACTTCAAAAATTTATTTTAAAATGAAGAATACTAAGCAGAATCTCAATTTTATTATAATTAATTTTCAGATATAGCCTAAGTTATAGAATAATGAGCGTAAGAGACTTAACGATTTTTAATAAATAATTAAGGACCCTGCCACAAGATCCTTTAGCCTTGGTATAACTGAGAGGCTCAGAATAACAACGGCAGATCCCAAGCGACCTCGAATTTTGAGATAGATGTACGACTGTGTACTCCTGCCATTTACCTTTCAAACGGTAAAGTTTCAACAAATACCTTACTATAATATTACCGGACAGCTGTATACTATAAGTCCCGCCGCTCTTATTTCCGGCAGCCAATCACGTTGCAGGTCGGCTACATTTAAACGTGTGCGTCTTGTGATCCGCTGATGAAGACGTTATGCATTTCCTAAGGCTCGATAAATACTTAATATAATCGCCCGCCAATTCGGCTCTTTCGTTGGCGTTCGCAGAAAGCACACGAGGACGTTATTTGCCGGTCAATTATTTGCTCAAGATCACGTTTGATTTATTATCATAGGAGCTACGACATGATAATATTTAACGGTGTGGCAAATAGATTCCTCGTGGTGATAGCTCGGCAACGAAAGAACAAAAATGGCGAACGATACTACCTACCTAGACTTTATAGAGCCTTCACTTTCTAAGACGTAAGCGAAGAGGAATCACGCCGAGAATAACAGCGTCGCGACTATAGCAGCATTGATGTGAGTGAGAAATGTCGCGGAGCTGACATCTAGCGAAGGGGTGTGGTATTACGACCACAAATATAAATAATAACATAGCGGGAATCGGACTATTGTTTAAAACTTGAGGTACTAATGTGGAATAATATATGAGACACTTAAGAAATGTTGAATAGTATTTAATGTAATATTTTTATTTTATATCAAAGCTGTAAATTATGAGAAATATTGCATACTTCGTATAACTTTCCGTAATTAATTGTTAGGGTACATAGTTTTTCTTTGCTTCAGTGAGACAAAATTAATTCTGACATTAGGAATGAATTTACAATAATGCTTTATACACACATTGCTGACAACTGCAAATAAATTATCGTAGTAATCTGATGCTTGTAATAATAAAATTAGTAAAGGCATGTGGACAACAATAATAAAACTTAATTTTATAAACCTTAAAATTTCCAATACATATTAACTTCTATTCATTTGTTAGGCCTAAACAAAAAAGCTAATTGTTATAGTTCTATCATCACAGAGACGAAGGCATTAGGCCTACTAAAGAATTTTTTTGACTCACGTTTTATGAATTCTCGGAAATCGAAAATACGATTTGTAGTAGTTTGTAATGCTGTAATTGTAGCAGTTATAAACAGCACATATACACCCTTACATTTTAATACAGCACTAATTAATAAAACTATTTACAAGCCCAGTAACAATCTACATTATAATGGTACACGGATCTGGAAGGATGGCGGGACTGGTCGTCAGGTGTTAGCAGTTAGGTCGGTTCGGCGTGGGTGCGGTCGGTGGGCTTGCAACTCATCCCAGGGGCGCACAATAGACCTCAGGTAGCGGTGCACAGGGATGTTCCCCTCCTGGCCTCATAGAGAGAGAGAGAGAGAGAGAAAGGCCGTGTCTCAAAGCATAAGACCATACTACACACTAATGACTAGCGACTAGGTGACTTATAAACTACATACTAGGGAGCTTTGGACATGAATGCTTGAAACACGGCCTTCTTCATAGACTATTTTTCTAAAAACCGTGACATCACGGTGCAGTACTGAATTAAGAAGACAGTGTTCTAATGTAGTTTCATTACGAATTATGTGGAAAAAATAAGGACTAATATGTTACAATAATGTTTAAAACAATGTAAAGAAGGTACTAAAAATGTCAATGTACAAAGTTAACGTGTTATTCTACATTATATTTACAATATTTCACTTCCAAAGCATCTTCAGATATTATAACCCCAATTGCTGATGAGGTATCCAAGTTTGTTTAGTGAACAAGTCAGCAATCAAGCAAGCATTTTCGTTTACTAGCTACTACGGACTTGATTGCTATGCACTATGTAGCTTTGGATCATGACTTCTGACGTCACATCCGGCTTTTTAATCTACTATCTAGTTCACTCCAGCTGAAAATGTAGTTTTGAGACACAGCCTAAGGTAGTATTGAAATGGTGTGACAAAAGGGCCTCTGAAGACTTTATATTCATAGTATACAAAACTTATGTTAGTCTTTCAATGGTTTTGATATTGCTGCAATTTTTGTAACACTGTTATTTAGAAAGATACATAAAAATCCAGATGCAACATCTATCTCCGCTGTAGTTTTTTCACACGTAAATTAAAAAAAAAAAAAAAAACTTACAGTAAGAGAATTTGAATTAATGAGTTGATCTGAAATGTTTATTTTGTTGTCTTGTAAAATTAATGAAAGAATGTGATTTACCACTATGTTGCAGCGAAGTTTTGATATACGATTTCACCAAAGATTATATGCAGTCAACAAGACAAAAATAACAAATACGACTACTAAAATAGCAATGGGTCACAAAATTCGAAGAATTAAAGTTATTGAATATTTCAATAAAAAGGATGGTCAAATTCGATTGGTTTTGAAACAGACTATGAAGTATAATCAGAGAAGATGAGATCAAGATAAGGGTAGTGATAAACATTAATTATAACATTTTGACAAAATAAAGCTTTTTGTTATTCAGTGTTAATTTTATCTATAAAAGCTTCCCAGGACGATACGTCCACAGCAGTACGTCCATAAGAAAATTTGTCCACTATCTCACGTTCACAGCTTCCTTACTTACTTATTTACAAATGGCTTTTAAGGAACCCGGAGGTTCATTGCCGCCCTCACATAAGCCCGCCATCGATCTCTATCCTGTGCAAGATTAATCCAGTCTCTATGATCACACCCCACCTTCCTCAAATCCATTTTAATATTATCCTCCCACCTACGTCTCGGCCTCCCTAAAGGTCTTTTTCCCTCCGATCTCCCAACTAACACTCTATATGTATTTCTGGATTCGCCCATACGTGCTACATGCCCTGCCCATCTCAAACATCTGGATTTTAAGTTCCTAATTATGTTAGGTGAAGAATACAATGCGTGCAGTTCTGTTTTGTGTAACTTTCTCCATTCTCCTGTAACTTCATTCCGCTTAGCCCTAAATATTTTCCTAAGCACCTTATTTTCAAACACCCTTAACCTATGTTCCTCTCTCAGAGTGAGAGTCCAAGTTTCACAACCACACAGAAGAACCGGTAATATAACTGTTTTATAAATTCTAACTTTCAGATTTTTGGACAGCTGACTGGATGATAAGAGCTTCTCAACCGAATAATAACACGCATTTCCCGTATTTATTCTGCGTTTAATTTCCTCCCGAGTGTCATTTATATTTGTTACTGTTGCTCCAAGACATTTGAATTTTTCCACCTCTTCGAAGGATAAATCTCCAATTTTTATATTTCCAAGCTATTTTGCCCAATTAGTCCAGCAAACATTTCGTCCACCAAAAAATTTGTCCATTAATATTTCGGTCAAGAATTATTGTTTCCATAATTTTTTCCTAATTTTTCTTTGTCCACTAGTTTCTGTGTCAACTAAATATTTTGTCCTGGAATGTTTTGTTCATTTTTGGGTAACAGGTACTTCCAATATGCAATTTAAAAAAGAAGAGTTGCTATGGAAATGTATTTAATTATTTTGTAGCATAATAATGTTAATTTAAATGGAAACACGAGTAAGTAGTTCATTAGTAGGCTACAGTATTAAATTTTTAAGTTAAAACATTTAAAATGGCTTATAACAACCGTTAGAGGGCGGGACATGCTAGTCCACAATACTTACCACTTTCATTCACATTATTATTATTACTATTATTACTATTATTATTATTATTATTATTATTATTATTATTATTATTATTATTATTATTATTATTAAAGTTACACAACACAGAACTGCACGCACTGTATTCCTCACCTGACATAATTAGGAACATTAAATCCAGACGTTTGAGATGGGCAGGGCATGTAGCACGTATGGGCGAATCCAGAAATGCGTATAGAGTGTTAGTTGGGAGGCCGGAGGGAAAAAGACCTTTGGGGAGACCGAGACGTAGATGGGAAGATAATATTAAAATGGATTTGAGGGAAGTGGGATATGATGATAGAGACTGGATTAATCTTGCTCAGGATAGGGACCAATGGCGGACTTGTGTGAGGGCAGCGATGAACCTCCGGATTCCTTAAAAGCCAGTAAGTAAGTAGTAAGTATTATTATTATTATTATTATTATTATTATTATTATTATTATAGTAGTGGTAGTGGTATAGTAGTAATAGCGTATTAGTTTTAAACCATTTGTGCAAATGGACAATCAGGAATATTGGATATAGTATATGTTTACTTAATCTGACAGGATTAAGATCATAAGGCCTTCTCTTCCATCCTACCAGATAGCACATACAAATACAAAAAAAAAAAAATACAGAAGCTGATGAAAATAATATAAATTAAATTAAAGCCACTTAGAGGGTCAACAGGGTCAAAAGAATGCTATAGAGCTCTCATCGAGCTAATACAAGAAAAAAAAGAAAGAAAACAGAGATAGCAATGATGATAGTAATAACTAATAATAATAATAATAATAATAATAATAATAATAATTATTATTATTATTATTATTATTATTATTATTATTATTATTATTATTATTATTATTATTATAACAATAATAATGCATTACATATTAATTGTCAATTTTACAACAGCATAGTTAAAATATTTATTATACGTCGTGGGTTAAGCCGAAGTTGCGCAACCTGACAGATATTCAACAAGCAATTCCATGAGCTAGAATGTGATTTTTTAAATTTAGATTTGAATTTTGATATTGTCCGACAGTCTCTGACATGGTGAGGGAGAGAATTCCAGAGGCGTGGAATCGATATGCTGAAAGATGATGACAAGACAAGTGTACTGGACAAGACAATAAAATGGACAACTTAATAGAGCAAAGATAAATGTAGGACATAATAAAATGTGGACCAAAATTTCAGAGGACAAAATAACACAATGGATATTTAAACTGTGGACGAAATAATAGTGGACATAAAACACCAGAGGACGAAAAAATATAGTGGACAGAATATCAAAGGGACATACGAAACAGGGACGAAATATCCGTGGGCATAGCGTCTGGGAACCATTATAAAATAATATTGCTAGTATATGTGGAACTTAATCTGAACAATTTAAAACTTTCATATATTGGCTTACGATCAGCACTTACGTCGCTCTTATTCCATAAGATCAAGCTATAAGCTTCTTGTGTGAAAATCAAGCTCAGACCGGTGCCTCAGTAATGTGGTTTTAATGGTTCTCATCCATTTTGTAGCTGTGAGCCTCCATTTCTTCAGTTACTCGCAGACTGAGCCTCGAGCCACGGTATTGTCACCCATAGAACACGAACACTCAGTATGTGATAATTAATAACAGAGAACTTCACCGCGAGTGGCTCGTAGCTTCCATTAGTGATGTACGACCTTATGGTTCGGCATTTCAGAGGTTTTCTTGTACTACGTCCAACTTTTATAATTGGTTTGCTCTTATATTATACAAGAGAAAAAGAGATTATAATCTTGCTATTCCTGTACGTTCTCCTGTTCGAATGAAACGGTATTGGTCGGATTTTTATGAAGTTTCATATTAGCAAAATAAATAAAAATAAATAAATAAATAATCCATAAATAGCAAACTGTCGTTATGGTGTAATAATTGCTTTCATGATTTCATTAAAAATGTCGTATTTTGTTCAATAATGCTGAACTAAACGAAGCGAATGACAAAATATTCAGAAAAGTTACATAATGCATCCTGTGTATGTGTTAACTTTCAATTCTCAATGTGATCTCTGTGCGGATTAATTTTATTACAATATTTATCATATATAATATAATATAATATAATATAATATAATATAATATAATATAATATAATATAATATAATACAGTACAGTACAATACAATATAATATAATATAGTACAGTACAGTATAATATAATATAATATAATATAATATAATATAATATAATATAATATAATATAATATAATATAATATAAAATACAGGGTAAGTCATAAGCATGTTTGAAAAATGCGTGAGCGTGCTCCTGGATGAAACAATAAAAAACAATTCCTTATACGAAAATTTGACGGAAAATGCTTATTTATTGGAAAAAATAATACGTTAATAGTAACTTTTCTTTTCATAAGTATCTAATCATATTATTGTCTTTTTTTATTTTGTACCAGTGTTTGTTTACAAACAACACAGTGACAAGACAGCAGTACATTGTTTTTATTTTGATTGGACACTGTGATCCAGTGCCTTGGCCACCCAGGTCACCCGATTACATTTTTACCTTTGGGGTCACCTGAAGACTGTCGTCTATGCAACACCAGTGAATGATGCAGAGGAGCTATAGCAACGTGTTGAAAATGCATGCCAATTGATCCGTTATGACAGCATGGAGTTTGAGCGAACTCGCCAGTCGTGTGTACGTCGTGCTCAGGCATGTTTAAGAATGAAGGGGGACACATTCAGCACCTTCTGTAAACGTTAAATGACAAGTTTTCATACATGTACTTTGACAGAAGAAAAAAATAACAGAACAAAGTATGACCATTTCTCCAATAAATAAGAATTTTCTGTCAAATTTTCATATAAGGAATTGTTCTTATTTTTGATCCAGGAGCACGCTCACGCGTTTTCTAAACATATTTACGACTCACCTGTATACCTCTGATTGAGGTTCTGGCTGTTATGTACACACAGCTGTCAAAAGAAAAAGTGGCCGCTCTCCAGAAACTAAGTTCCCTTCGGTTATCTCCGCTATAATTCGGAGACAGGCGATATTCCATGTTGTTGAACGACTTGCCTGATATCTACAGTTATAATTAAAGCGTTCTCCGTGTTAATGTTGTAGCGTAATGGTAGCGTTTCGATCTCGTATTCCTGAGGTCGTAGGTCCAAACACAATCTTATGCTTTTTATGTTTTTTGTAAGAGAGAGAGAAAATATAGTTGCTCCTGTGTCTTTTATGACTGTTTTAGTAGTTAACATCAGGTTCATGAATATATTATACCATTACTTTATCATTATTTATTATGGCATTATGGCTGAAAATGGAAAGAAAGAAAGAAAAAGAGAAAGAAAGAAAGAAAGAATGAACGATTATATTCTCGACAAATATATATTTCGTGGCATAAAAAAAACTTACTGACGTCTGTCTTAGAAAATTCAAACAAAAGTTCAAAAAAAAAAAAAAAAAAAAAAAAGAACAGCCACGATTCAATATTTTGTCCATCTTCCTCCCATCTCGATCCATCTTGCAGTCGAGTGGTTATGGAATCGACTAATCTTTTCAGTTCTCAGTCACGGTATCCCAGGAATGGTCGACGATAATTATTATGAGGTTAAATATTGTATATACCGGTAGAATAAATGAAATTAGAAACATTACAGTGACCGAACTTAACATGTTAATCAGGATATATTTTTCCTATACAACGCCTGTCCAACCCAGGAAGGACGACATTTCCAGCGTCTTGTATAAGGTACGATTTTATACACGTTTCAAGCAGCGGGGTTAACATAGGAGTGCGGTCGGCTGCGACACACCCGAGAAGTCAAACACCGTGCCAGCGGTCAGTACATATAATAGAAGCCCTATGGTATAGTAGTATATTATTATTTGTTGTTTTGTTCTTGTTGTTAAGGTGAGTCATCAAGACCCAAAATGAAAAAAAAATAAATTACATTTTAATTTTTTATACTTTATGAAAATACACTTCATTCTCCTTAATTTGGTATTTGGTTTATTAAAATATTCGAATGTTTACAATTTTAAATATATTTTAAAAAATATGGGTGTATTTATGTTTTAGAGAAAAAATTTACCATTATCTCAGGAACTAATTGTCTTAGAAGTCTGTGCTTTGGCTTGTTTTGTAGTAAAATTAATGTTTCATAAAACCTGTGTTTCAAGATCTTGACCATTCTGATTTACTGAAAAAAAAAAATATTTGAGAAGAAGAACTATAAATACTAATGAATAATTCAATAACGTTGTTTGGTACCGAGTTCCAAAAAAAGTGTTTGTTGGTAGGTACGTCAACATTGGAACTTGGTGTACCTTAATGCTGTACTCACATTTAATGATGGATACACTGCAAACATACAGGTGTTGAAGGATCTAGGTATTTAAATACGATACAATACTTCGAAAAGCATGGCGAATCTTGACACATTGCGATTACAGAAGGCAGAGATCGCACTAACAAAGAGACAAGATCCAAGAGATGGAGGGTAGCAATAGATGAGCAGGATGGAGAAGAAGATGAGGACTGCGAATCAGGAGG
This sequence comes from Periplaneta americana, assembly GCF_040183065.1. Classification (NCBI taxonomy): domain Eukaryota; kingdom Metazoa; phylum Arthropoda; class Insecta; order Blattodea; family Blattidae; genus Periplaneta; species Periplaneta americana. Next base: position 69,616,097 of record NC_091122.1, on the reverse strand, counting down.
GTTTTAAAGATAAATATAGCCTGTCTCATATTGATGTAATAGGTCTGATGGTGGGAGCACGAGGTACCATGCCCTCCTTCTTTGCCAACATATGTAAAAAAAACTAGGGCTAACACACAGCATTGTCAAGGAAATAGGCATTAGTGCCCTCAAAGGATCGGTTCAGATATTGAGAAATCACTCGTATGGGAGTGATAATGGAAATTTCAAGTTATCTTAACTGATGGCTGTTGATTGGTTTAGATATCGATGTCAATAAATCCCTAGCTGTTGTTTTTCTCGCGGTATATAGCATTCAAATCACTCTAACGTTTCTGATGATACTATAGGGATACCACTTTGTAAATGCAGTTGTAATGCGCATGCGCTAATCTCCCCTCCCACATTCTTGTTCATGGCGAACGCTGAGTTCGTAGGGAATACAGTTGCGCCAAAGTGAAATGAAGTGTAGTACAAACTAAATAAATGAATACTAATAATAGTGCTGTATATTTAAGTTATAACCAGAATATTGGTCATGTCTTTACGTGAGAAATATTGTTTGACCATAAACTCATGGATGAATATTGCCCCGAAAAATGGAGGAAATTATGTGAGCATGTGCGGAAAATAGAGGACAAATATTTTGACCAGAAATGTACTGTTGAAGCGGAAGTAAACAACGTAATCCAATGAGAGTCACGATAATAACGGCCTAGTACCGCCAACTTCGGTTAAGACACAGTTTCTGATTGGTGATCGACGTCGGGGAATGCACAGAGGGGAACATGCAGCGAGTGTGTGGGAAGGAAATGATTTAGGTTTCCACCATAGCTGTATTTTCTAAGCGGTCAAGCTATATTATCCTTTGCTTAACTGCAAATGAGCATAAACGCTACTTAGGTGTAAATTTTTCCGACGTTTTGTATATTCGATTCCTTAAACGTTTCAAATGTAAATCATTTTACCCTTTAGGTATTTTTCCAAATTATATATAATACGTTTTGTCAAACTGGCAACCTTTTCATGAGGGAAGCTTCGTTTATTTACATTATATTAATAGGTGAGTTTTATGGAAATTTTTACCTTAAACGTGATTTAGTTAAAACTACATTTGTCAACATAAATGACCCGTTTCTCAAAGAGTAATAAGTGTATCTGAATGAAATTTTTACCATACATTTTAGATAACACTGTGATAATGTGGAATTACTATGAGTTTGCTGTAATTGTTTATTTAAAAAAAGTGAAATATGTGATTTTTTTATGAAAATGTTATAGGTTTTAGAAAATCATATATATTTTTTTTCTAGTAGATAATTTTCCATCAAAACGAATCAGTGAACTCGGAAGGAATACATAAATATCCTGTAAAAATATCACGTTTCTATATCTAATATGTTCTGAGATAACGAGTGATTAATATAGCTGCTTTAACAATAGGCAGATAGAACTTGGCAACTCCCCTTAAAATTATAAAATGGTTCCCTGAGTTATGATCTTAGTATATTTAGTAGGTTTCGAAGAAACAGGTGCCCATGTGAGCGACATTCTTCATATATCAAAAATTCTCAGAAAACGTTATGAAATTTAATTGGAGAGTATCTTTTCCTTCTGTATCTCGTGAATATAGACAGTTGTGTATTTCCTGAGGAACTATTAGGTTTGGAAAACAAAATGGAAGAAAATAAATTAATGTAGTACAGGTACAAGTTTTTTTTCATCGTTTTATAGCATTGGTTTGTAAACATTCACTGCTTTGGATTTTCGTGTTGAATCAACTACAGAAAGAAAAGCCTACCAGTTAGAGAATGAAGACTAAGTAATATAAATAATTTGTTTGTTTGTTTATAATTTGGGGTCGAGGAACAAACTGCGATTTGAATATCTCTGATAGCGTGATACAGATCTACATAGTCCATAAACGTATAAAATATGTATGAAAACGAAGCCTGTCGCTTGAATGACACCGACCCTTAGCGTGTTCCTGATGTGTGGATGAATGAAATAACAAGTTAAACGAATTTCAGCTTCTATATACAGTATCTCGATAGGTTATTGATATAATACATCCTTAATAAACTCTTGGAATGTGTACTGACATAGTTAATGATTATGACCCTCTGAAATTTAGACGTGCGGAGAGCAGAATGTCTTACATACCGGTATTACTTTACATGGAATTATCACATATGCATGTAAAGCAGCGCTCTATGACCTGCATGGAGTCGAAGCCGGTTCCCAGAGCTGCGTACGTAGCGTAATAAATTACTGGGAATGGAAAACCTTTATGGTTCGATGTGTATTAGATTCCATGCAAACCCAACAACCTCTAGCTTCAGTACCACTTCTATAAGCCATAAAGTCAATTCACGCAATGGAGGTCATATCGTTTGCTGTTTATGCTAATTGAAACTTGGTGTTAAATTGACTTTGGAATATTACTATTGCGTGTGTAAAAATGTTAAAATGATTTACAAAGAAACCAATTAAGGAATGGCATGGAAAGTTAAAGAAAATTTCTATATTGAACAGTGCACAACCTCAATCGTATAAACGATTTTCTCTAGTTACAATTGTCCATACTGCGCCACTTGCTGTATGACAAATTTAAGTTATATAGTTAAGCACGAACTACCAGATAACGTGAGTTAAAACTTAAACGACTATTATGATAGATAAATGCAATCTATGCATAAACTAAATTAAAACGTGTTTTAGTAGGTTATTTTACGACGCTTTATCAAGATCTTAGGTTACTTAGCGTCTGACTGAGATGAAGGTGATAATTAGGGCCGTGGCATCGATATATTTGTATTAGTCTGAGGTGAACATAAGACGCCGGTCAAAATGTAGTCGACGTGTTTTAAGTACAGGCAGCGGAAGAAAATTTGACACACGGCTAAGCAAGGACGTTCCGTGTTTCGTATATGATTATTACGTATTATAAAATCAAAACAATAGAATAATTGTATATAAGGGTTAATATCGGAATGGTCTAAAACGCTGGTGAGGTTGAGAATAAATGTCGGATAACATACTTAAATTGTCACAAATGGGGTAAAACATAAGTCTGAAAAGATGTTTTTTTTTTTATATATATTTAGAGTTTTGCATTACAGTTTTAGAATGCCGAAAACATATGAAGAGTCCACTGCAAGAATGATGGATGTCACTTTCTTGTCGAAAATGAACCAAGACTGTCAATGCATAGCTTAAGACACATATAGAATGTACATAGAGAGTTATATGGCATTAACACTGATAGTCATTGTCCAGTAATGATCGGAAAATCACAGTTAAGCTTTAAGCGCTAAGCATTTCAAACTTTCAATTGCTTCTCCTGCAAAATGTAGCCTATTCCAAACGACATTCATCATTCTTGCAGTGGACTCTTCATATAGTTATGGCGTACAATTTTGCTTTCCCTATATTTAACAGTTACATTAATTTATCACATCTATTCCGTATGTTACTTTTCTTGCATGTTGTTCGCCTGGTTTCGGTTCCTGCTTGCAATAAACAACAACATTAATTTTCAAAGTTTCAAATGAAAATGACCATCAAGTGTCGGATAGTGTAACCTTGTATGCGAAAAAACTGCGTTCAACATTGGCCGAAACCAAGGAAGCATATGTAAAATATTTCACATCAATTTAATTTCTACATCAAGTTTATTACAAGCGCACTTATCATCTGATAACAATTTTTCAATTTTGCATAACGAATTGAAATCACTGTTTTTTTTTGTATTACTGTGTGATGTAGAAATGAAATTGATAATATGAAATATTGTACATACGCGATCTTGGTTTCAGCCGATGTTGAACGCAGTTTTTCCGCATACAAGGTTATACTATCCAACACTCGGCGGTCATTTTCATTTGAAACTTTGAAAATGAATGTTGTTGTTTATTGCAGCAGGAACCGAAACTAAGCGAACAACATACAAGAAAAGTAAGGTACGAAATTGATGCGATAAATAAATTAATGTAACAGTTAAATATAGAAAAAGCAAAATTGTACGTCATATACGTTTTCGACATTCTAAAACTGTAATGCAGAACTCAAAAAAAAAAAAAAAAATCTTTTCAGACATATGTTTTACCACATTTGTGACAATTTAAGTATGATTCCCAACAATTATGCTCAACCTCACGAGCATTTTAGACCTTTCCGACATTAACCCTTATATACAATAATTGTATTGTCTGATTTTATAATACGCAATAATCCTATACAAAACACGGAACGTGCTTGCTTAGGCGTGTGTCAAATTCGCTTCCGCTGCCTGTACTTGAAACACGTCGACTACATTCTGTCCGGAGCATCGTATGTTCACCTCAGACTAATACAAATAAACCCATATCACGGCCCTAGTGATAATGCCTGTGAAAAGAGTCCGTGGTCCACAATCGAAAGTTACCCAACATTTCCTCATATTGGGTTAAGAGAAAACCTCAACCAGGTAACTTTCCTCGACCGGGAATCGAACCCGGGCCACCTGGTTTCGCGGCCAGACGCACTAACCGTTATTCCACAGGTGTAGACATTAAAACGTGTTATAAAATAGTAGAAGAAATCCTACAGGTCTGAAAAAAATGTCAATATACACCTATTGTCCTGATGACAGAAAATATGTAGGCCTACTTAGATTTAGGCTTAAACCTATATTATACTATAAATTATATCAATATCTATTGTATTAGAAAATATTTACAGTCATACTTAAAGTATATTAATATTACGAAATAATTATGATAAAACTTAATAATAATTTATTTTACAAGTAGTTACATATGAAAGTCAAAGGAACTATAATTATTAAGCAGCACAGAAAATATCTATTTAGATTTAGGCTTAGGTCTGTATCATCTTACTTAAAATTACGTCAATATCTATTTTATTACAGCATTACATAAGATAAAAGTCAAAAATGTAAAATGATTTTACAGTTAACTACAAATTAAAGCCAAGGGAACTATAATTATTATCAAAATACATAAAAGGGCGCACAAAATGTGAATTTAATATTACTTTGTAAGCAAAGAAATTTATGATTGTTGCTGCACCTATAGGCAAATTATTTGAAAAGGCGTCAAATCAGATAATTTCAAAATACGAGTATCATGCATACACGTTACGAAAAGGAGGACATTTCTTGATTTTTTAAAAATCCGCCCGGACCCCGGACAAAGGCCTGAAAAGGAGGACATGTCCGGACAAAAGAGAACGTATAGTTACCATATGTAAGGGATAAGGGAGAGGTTTGGCAGAGAGAAGAAAGATATAGGGATAAGAAAAAGAGAATAAACAAATGCGAAGATAGGAAGAACAAGGAAGAGGGGAGAAAAAAGAGAAGTAACAGAGAGAAAGAAAAAAATAAAAGAAACAGGACGAAAAGGAAATGGGAAAAGAAAAGGTTAAAGAAGGAAAAGGAAAAGGAACAAGAAGAGAAAAAAGGACAGGAGCAGGAAAAGTGGAGGAAAGAAGAAGACACAGCAGAAAAATGAAGAAAGAGGAATTAATAACCAGAAGGAATAGAGGCGAAAACGTATATGTAATTCTTATTAAAATTCTCAACCCCCTCAGCTTCGAAGACTAGGTCTATGCACTGGACTGAAGAGTTAGTTCTTTGCGACGTACAATAAGAGAAGCGACTGACTCTTGCGTTAATTGCCTTGCTGTTTATAGCATTTGCTCTTCTAAATTGATATGCGTGACGTCCATCGCTATGCTGATTGCCGTTTCTTGGAACCGTGCAATTGTAGAAATATTTCGCACAGCGTCCGTCTTATCGCGCTCCATCAGATCCATTCCAGTCGTGCACGAATCGGGGTCGATGCGAGGGCGACCACGTCCAGGTTTTGCTAATAAAGCGCGTCTTCGTATTACGGAGTCAAGGCCGACTTCGAAGATGAGTTACATTAAGCAGGTGGGAGAACGGAGAGTGTTTACTATGAAGGCCACGAGAAAATAAAAAGTGCTCGGAACTGTTAAGTGCGGAGCGAAGGGAACAAGATTTGGGGCTTTATTTGTTTCCACATACTGTTCTGTTTAGATGTTGCGTGATCTACAATAATTTCAAATATGTACGTAGGCCTATATACCTACTACAGTATTTGCTATCAACCCATGGTTGCTGATACTTGGACAAATTTGCTCATTACCTATATTTCACAATTTACATGGGAAATTGAAATGTGAACCGAACTTTACGTTTTCCTTAGATTATAACAATATTGACTCACAAATGTTCTAGGCGATCTTAGTCTACTACACAAGCTCCCACTTCTCCATTACCACCCTTACGATTCTGTCAAGAGAAAACAAACATAGAATGTAAGTATGTATGCCTGGAATTGTGTTGTACAATGAATAATTACGGCCAAGTTCCTCATTGCAGAAGGAATCGAATGAGTGAAATTTATAGAAGATTTCTAACAGTTACAGGACAACTGTTTATCTCGTTCGATAGTCTTGAAGTATGTATGTATTTATTAACACTACAAATGGGTATGTACTCGGTGGCAGTGATATATAATATACAATAATAACATTACAATAATTATATTAATAAAATTTGCAATAATTAGAGCAATAAAAATAAAATAAACGTAAATTTAATTCTAACTAAATACCGTTATTCCTGAATTTTAAGGGTAAAAGTATATTACAGATAAATAATGAACTATTCAGGAGTTTTATTTCTTTCATTAGCTAATATTGTGAAGCTAGAAATGCCTTCTGAATTCCATAGTTGCTTCGTACAGAATTTTTTTTTCTTCGATTTCAACTACAAAATTACATTTTCTTATGAATTTATCACAACAATTGTTACAAATCATGCCACTCTTGTAAATTGTTTAAAACTGTATAATAGGTTGTATAATTAAACTGTAAAGAATCAAGTTCCTAAAGCCGTATGATTTGTAACAATTTTTATGATAAGTGCGTAAGAATGATGTAATTTTTAGTTAAAATTTGAGAAATAAAATCTGTACAAAGGAATTAACACATTTTTAGCTTCAGAACACTAGCTAATTAAAGAAATGACACTTATGGATAGTTCATTCTCTATTTGTAATTTTTTTACCCTTAAAACTAAATAAATAAGGTATTTTACTAACAACTTCAAATTACTGTAACTCTGTAAACATTGAGATTAGGGCCCATGTTTATATGACATTTTTTGCTCGGAATTTCTTCGGAAATATGCTTCGTAAGGGACGGTAAATCCTCGTGAATCTTGCTGTATATTACAGTGAAAATTTCCAGAAGAACGACCGTACGCACAATATTATGTCATTAATTAAAATGTGGCAAATTTAATGAGCAAAAATTACATAAATTTTTTACACAAAGCTCATAGGGAGCAGTAAGAATCTGTTGCAACGCAAGGTAATAAATTCACATCAGATGTTACATTATCAACTAAAGAGAGTAGACCATTCATTCTAGTGCTCTGCCCAAGGGCAGGTCTTTCGCTGCAAATCCAGCATTCTCCAAACTTTTCTATTCCCGCCTTTCTCTTAGTCTTCACATATGATCCGAATAGGCTATATCTTAATGATTCTATCAATGATATCTTCTTTTGCCCCGAACTTTTATTCCATTCACCATTCCTTCCAGCGCTTCTTTCAGTAGGCAGTTTCTTCTTAGCCATTAGCCCAGCTAATTTATTTTTCTCTTCCCGATCAGTTTCAGTATTATTTTTTCTTCGCCCAGGTCTGGGACATTAAGTCTGAATAGGTTGCAAGATACAATTTTTGCCGCAGACTATTCACACGGGAGTGTAAAATCTCATAGCTTTGACTACTGTTATCGTTTAAAATCTCGTCTTCAACTTTAATATGTTTTATGCTCGACCATGCCGAAATGTAGTAATTATACACCTGGTAGCAGTCCTTTAATGCATGTCATTAAAGTACACCTACTCATTAAAGTACAGGTGTTCAGCCAATGACAAGTCAGCTTACAGATGTTCAGCCAATGACAAGTCAGCTTTGTACCGTTATAAAACCGCAAGTATCGATTATTCTCAGACATGCAACCGAAAGAGAATTAGTGAAAAGTCACGGAGGCTAGAAATCCAATACTGTCGCAGAAGTTTATGTTCTGTTACTATAATAATTAGCGTTAATTGTAAATAATATTCAAATAAATTCAATTTGTCATCTCGTTTTTCAATGTCTAATTTAATTTCAATGTTATATCAAAGTTAATATTTAGTTTACTCTGTAGGTTCTTATAGACTATCAAGGTCAATGTGGACATCTGTTCCTCGGAAAAAATCAATACTTTCGCGTCTGCGCACATCTCACAATTTACGAGGTATTGCTCAAGGTCAGTTAGATACAAATAAAATAAATAATTTCAAGTTAGAAATATGGTCGAGCATAAAAAGTCGTATGAAACTCGCCTATAATGGTAATTAAGAAGCTCGTATGAAAATTATGAAACTCGCTTGCGCTCGTTTCATAAACATCCATACTCGCTTCTTAATTACTATCATTATAGGCTCTTTGTATAATGTATTATTTAATGTGAATACGGTATCCAGCTTTGTCTCGGGTGGATATCTGCAGTAATCCTAACCCTGTCTTGCTCTCACGTGCCTATCAAATATGTAAGATGAATCATTTAAGCGCGAAAAGTCAATTTCGATGAAAAAAATAATAATTTAATTATCAATATATGTACAGTCACAAACAATGCTTTACAGATTTCGTAACGATTCCGTTTCTTTATGACTATGTCAATGACAATACTACATCATGTTCTTAAACTGTTTAATAACAAAAATAATGTAATATACACATAAATAATGAAATGAACTTTCATTTTTTGGGAGTTACAGACGAAATACAGACATTTGACTTCAGTCACAACTTGTGAAGCAGTCATAATGTCACTAATATTGCACACATTTATATGAAGTAATTGTAATATGATAATTTAGTGAATAACTGTTTGCAGAACATGGAAGGAGTGGCAGGAGGAGGAAGAAGGATAAAGATAACATTTATTGATGATATGGCGTTGCTAGCAGAAAAAGAGGCGATACTAAGGGATATACTAGTGGAGCTAAATGACAGCTGTGAGCAGTATGGAATGAAGATAAATGCAAACAATACAAACATCATGGTTGTCGGGAAAAAAATAAACGTGCGAATACTAAATGAGGCAGTAAAGCAAGTGAAAGCAAGTAAACGAATTATCCTTGCACAAAAAAAGGATGCTCTCTGGTCTAAATAATAGTATTTTAATTATTTAATTACTTCATGGTTTCATCTGGTGGTGGATCTTCGATTCCACTACACACTTCACACAAAAAGTACTTAAACCATTTCAAAAACCTCAAAATTGTAGCACACCAATCTAAACACACTATTCCATTACTGCGAAAGCTGTAAACCCACCCAACCCTCTCCAAACTCCTTCTTGCTTACATACCAGACGGATAGTTTTATTCGACATTTTCATATACAATTACATAACCCAATGACACCACCATTATTTTTTACCAAGCGGGAAAGCAAATGTTACCTATCAAAAGGCGTATATGCAAGGCATAGCAGCCACCGGCGTAGTTCTGTCGGCTGAGGTGCTTGCCTGCCGATCCGGATTTGCACTCGGGCGTGGGTTCTACTCCCGCTTGTGTTCATTACCTGGTTTGGTTTTTTCCGAGGTTTTCCTCAACCGTAAGGCGAATGTAAGGTAATCTATGGCGAATCCTCGGCCTCATGTTGCTAAATACCATTTCGCTATCACCAATTCCGTCGACGCTAAAATAACCTAGTAATTGATACAGCGTCGTTAAATAACCAACTAAAAAGAAAGCATACCAAAAGTCTTAACCTATCAAACCTCTGCATCCAAAGACCTCAATAAACTAAACCTAACTTTTCTCTGATCCTACACCTTACGAAAAATCTCTTTGTATCTATCCAATTATCTGTCAAAAAGCATATAGTGTGATAATAAACCTCTTATTATACATACAATAATTGTTTGGATTAGTAATAGGCTATAAGTCCTATTGCCAATGGGTGTCTTATTTGTGTGAAGAATATTGTTGCAGTTAATATTATAATTATAATATTCTTAATATCAGAAAGTAGTTTATTTAAAATATTAGTTTCGGGAATTAATATATGCAAGGCACGGCAAAAGCCAGAAAAAACCAAACCTAACCTCTCAACCTTACGAAAACTCGCGTTTCTAACTACTTTCCTAGCAAAAAGCGTATATGCAAAGCATACCAAAATCCTGAAGCAAACCTAATCTCTCACTCATCGCTTATTTTTCTATCTAGATATTGGCAGCACAGCGATACACATTTAAAAAGCCCTCTGCTGGATATCTCTTAACTGAATCTGTCATTATGTAACGGACGACATTTGTATATACGAATTGTTCAACGATTGGAACTGTGTAAATATAGTGTATTAAATGTGAATAGAACCTCTTTACTTCATTTGTGTCTTGTATAGCCTCCTGAGTCCTGAGACATTTGTTATTTTGTTTTTAAAGTTCAATATAATTCTACACTTCAAAAAAAAAAGTCACTGACATGAGGATAAATCCTGAAACAATTCTACAGGTTACAGTTAGGGCACAAATGCAGGTATATTATACTATACTTCGGGTTTTAGCATATACATTCTATATCGTAATCATGTTTGAAGTATAATATAGCATATTATAATCTTAGGACTCAGAAGGATATATTTGTGAAGTTATTGCATGTCTCACTTTAATATTATGAGTTAAAAATCCAACGAAAATCAGATATACCGGTAATACAATTATTTTACGAGTAGCAATGTTGATGAAACTAAGAGGTGGAACTTAAACTGGGGGGATTCAACCCGGCATCGGAACTGGAATCCGGTGTGGCTTAGTGGATAAAGCATCAGCACGAAGAGCTGGAAACCCCGGTTCGAGTCGTGGTGCCGGAGAGAATTTTTCTCCGCTCCACCCATCCTTCATCATATACGTAGTAACGCAGAATTCCTGCACGGAAATACAACAGGCCTATGTACTTCGGTACATCATAATAATAAGATTGTTCCTACTTTATTGCATACACCGGACAAACCAGAACCCAGAAATAAAAATGTTTATGGTAATATCTGTAGTGCTCGGGAAAAGTGACACAAGTCAGTTTCCACAAACCTTTTTTGATAATTTATTGACAACTTACGAAACATCTGTTCGCTTGGAAAAAAATACATAGGTATTCCTCCCATTATAATAATTCATACAGAAAAAATCAAATCGACATAAACCAGTGTAAGTTGTCAATAAATTATCAAAAAAGGTTTGTGGAAACTGACTTGTGCCACTTTTCCCAAGCACTGCAGATATTAAAACTTATTCTTTGATTGCTGTCCACACCAGATCGCCCAAAATAATAAGAAATAACTATTACTGTAGACTGTAACATATTTAAGGATGTGTTGGAATATCAGTTGAATAGGTGATTCTAAAATAATTTTCAAGATTGAATTAAGTTATTAATTCACATATAACTTACATTTATTAGAATATAATCTTGAAATAGATGTTAACTTTGTATAGTGTAACAACCAAGTTCCTCATTTTTATAATGTGATACATTCAAATTAGTCTCTTTTGTGATATAGCCTATTTATAATTTAATATGTTTTAAAATGCTGTTAAAACTTAATAAGTTTCTTAGAAAGGAAAGCTAACAGCACACGACTGCCTTCTAAGCACTGTGTTAAAATATCAATTATAACACTTTTATAAAAGAAAATGAAAATATTTTGAAGTTTATTACAGTATTCAAGTCCGTGACTACACGTCAACTCAGACTAAATTTACTGTGATTATATTACAACATTCATATCAATAATTTACATAGCGCTGAAAATAATTTCTTGTCAATTAGGTACATGAAACATTCAGTATCATTTTGTTTAAATAACGCTATATTAATAACTTTCAAATAGGCCTAATTCGAATTGCCTTTCAATAGTGAAAATGCAACCTTTATTATTATTATTTTATTACAATCAAGTTCTCTAATGTTTAATAAAGTAATAAATACAAATTAATCATTATAATTTAATTAGGTCGCCAGGATGTTACCGGTTTCAAATATTGAAATAGTCCACCGAGTTAGCTCTGTGGCAACGGTTCTGCCTCCAGACTAGTCAGCCCGGATTTGATTTCCGGCGGGGTCAAAGATTTTCGTGTAAAATTTATACCTCGGGACTAGAAGAGGTGGCGGTGTACTAATTCTAATCACTAGATTGTGTATACCAATATGCCTGGGTTAAATCCCAAATCTCTCCGCAGTGTATATGAATAGAAGGCATATGTCACTGTTATAGTGATTCATGTCTACGGGAACGTTAAGCCTGGCAGCCCCCTTGGCGCAATTCGATAGGAGTAGACTACGTTTCGGCACCGCCTTTACCCTTCTCCCATCCTCATCATCATCCTCACCCATTCCCTACAATATACTTACACTCACCCTAGTACACGACATAATTCTCCCTCTCCACAGATACACACCATGCATAGCGTGGGCCGCCGAAGTGGTGTGCAAGTTGAAAAATGGGTTACAGTCCTGCCATCTGTCCGCAATATGCGGAGCCCGAATCACCCAAGTGAAGTGAGTAGACATTAGATACAAACACATATTGAATTAGACATTATTTAGTTTCTAGTTCAAAGTTACTTCATGAATTTAGATGAGAGCTCTGAAAAGAGATTGCACAGTGGCATTGACAAGAGTATTGTGAAATATTTGAAACTGACTATAGCTATACAATCCACATTTTTGTGCAGCATTCTCTCACGATATCATCTGTTTCTTCTCATTCTTTCCCCTTTAAAGCACTTCAGCGCCCAGGACTCTTTGGCGTAACTATTCTTCTTGATATGTCTGATTACATCATACATTTTTCTTATTTTTGGATACACTTATTCCAATCTTATATATAATAACTGTTAAATTATTTAAATAAATAACTGCTTTTGAATTCAGAGGACGGTGTACACAGCATCGAAACTAATCAATTAATATGAAATACCAAATTTATTTAACATTAACACAGTGAAGTACTTGCTTATTTAAATAACTTAACAGTTCTTCAGTGTGATACAATATTTTGTTCACCTGAACGTCTTTAAAATTAACATTGCATGTCGAGTCAGCAGTCAAAAGATTAGTTACTAATGAGGCAACTCAGCCAGAAGATAATGGGGTAATGTGGTCAGTTCCTTCCCCCCTCCACTGTATACATCGCTGACTAATAACATAATTCCTAATCAGAATTGAGATATATTAGCATTATGAAATAGAAGCGATTTCAACCAAAGCTTCCGGGGCTTGGTCTATTCACAATATATTTTCCTTGTTACAAAGCATGGATGAAGTCCGCGTCCATAACACGAATTAAATTTCATTTTGCACCCATTCTGCACCACGCAGAGGCAAGACCTTATAGCCTTGAGTTCATGAGTTACATTTCTAAGTCCCACACAAGATTAAGTAGGCTGATACTTATACCAGAGCCTGTCTTTAACCCGACAAAATATAATGCATGTATGTATAAGTTATTACATTCTGAAAACCACATTTAAAGCATGCTAACATTGGGATTATTGTTTCGAATTAAAAGGGAAATAGAACAATAATGCTCATAAAATTGTACAAACACGACGTGAAAGATTCTAACACGACACAATAGTACATTATGCAACGAGCCTATAATGATAGTAATTAAGACGCGAGGATGTTTATGAAACGAGCGCAAGCGAGTTTCATAATTTTCATACGAGCGTCTTAATTACCATTTTAGGCAAGTTTCATACGACATTTTATGCTCGAGTATATTTCTAACTTGAAATTATTGATAACTATTCATGTTATTCTTATGTGAAGGGAAGGGAACTGACCTTGTGCAATCTCGTAAATTGTGAGATGTGCGCAGACGCGAAAGTATTGATTTTTTTCCCCGAAGCGAATGTCGACGACCTTGATAGGCCTATAATCTCGTTAAACTTGATATGACCTTGAAATTGAATTCGACATTGAAAAACGAGATGACAAATTGAATTTATTTGAATTTTATTTACAATTAACGCTAATTATTATAGTAACAGAACATAACCTTCTGCGACAGTATTGGATTTCCAGCCTGCGTGACGTTTTGCTAGTTGTCTTTCGAGTGCATATCCGAGAATAATCGAAAACCTGAACTTTAATGAATAGGTGTACTTTAATGACATGCATTAAAGAACTGCTACCAGGTGCATAATTACTACATTTCGGCATGGTCGAGCATAAAATATATTAACAAATTGTGAATAACTCATGCTCATTGTAGCGTTAATAATTTTATTATTTTACCCATTATCTGAAATGAAATAAGAATTACCTGAGTTTCTGACACTGATCTTCATTCAATGCACAATAAAATTAGGACGCGGTAGGACAGAGACTGCAATCGTGTGGAAAGCGAAAGAACTTATCTTTGCCACAAATTTCAGAAGGTACTTGGAACCACTCAGCCTCTCGTAATGTAACTTATTAGCAGATCACTTCAGTTTGTCGGAATTCGATCTCCTCTGAAAGTGCAGGCATCTGTTCTCGACGTCGCTTCTGATTGTGTACATTCAAGGTGAATTTTGTTTATTTCGAGAAGTATTACATGTATTAACGCTATGGATTGTCCTGAAGAGGTTGATTGAGAATTAGAAAACGAAGTTGAGACACCAAAACATTGCCTAGAGGCAGCTACAGGTTTAAGGAATCCAGGATATAGGATGACGTTAGCTGTTTACTTTACTGATGTACTTTCAGGTTCGTATGCAAAATGAAAGACGTCACGTGAAGAGAACTCTGTTCATTCGGAGTTTAATGGGTGCGAGTTTTGTATTCTTTATGCTCGACCATGCCGAAATGTAGTAATTATACACCTGGTATCAATCCTTTAATGCATGTCATTAAAGTACACCTATTCATTAAAGTTCAGGTTTTCGATTATTCTCGGATATGCAATCGAAAGACGAGGGAAAAGTCACGGAGGCTGGAAATCCAATACCGTCGCAGAAGGTTATGTTCTGTTACTATAATAATTAGCGTTAATTGTAAATAATATTCATATAAATTCAATTTGTCATCTCGTTTTTCAATTCTAAATCAATTTCCATGTTATACATTCTCTGCATTACATCAAGGTCAATGACATTATTGTTCCTCGGAAAAAATCAATACTTTCGCTTCTGCGCACATCTTACAATTCAAGAGCTACGAACAAGGTCACTTCCGATCTTCTGTCAGATACAAATAAAACGTATACTTCTGAATAATTTAAAGTTATAATATGGTCGAGCATAAAAAGTCGTATGAAACTTGCCTATAATGGCAATTAAGACGCTCGTATGAAAATTATGAAACTCGCTTGCGCTCGTTTCATAAACAAACATATTTGCGTCTTAATTACTATCATTATAGGCTCGTTGCATAATGTACTATTACAGCATTCTAGTAGGTTGTTTCGACACAGCATACCTATTTCTGTTTAAAAAGTAAACTTTTCGTCAAGAGTTCTAATAAAATCTGTAACTTTGCCTGCACTTGTAAAAGAGTCCGGATATGATTATTTTTCAGCCAAGAACAGAAATATATTCTGGTATAAAGTGTGCAAATTGGACATAAAAGTTAAAAAGCGTCGTGATTTACCAAAACATTGTGACTCTAAAAGACACATAGAAAATCTGAAATTGTTAGTGATTACAGTTATTGCCCTACTTTATACACGTACGATATTATTCTTCTCTATGTTAATATTATATTATAGCCTATAATTTCATTGTAGCCGCAATTTTAATTTTAGTTCCTAGTTTATTTTATTTTCTATATTCCTTTTATGTTAATATATTGTAGTATATTATATAATTTCACTGTAGCTGTAATTTTAATTTTAGTTCCTATTTTATTTTATTTTCTATATTCTCCTATATTAATAATATTATCTTAACTGCGACCAAACACGAGCGCTGCTCATTCGGTCCTTAAATTTTGTTAATATTACTGTATCCTCTTTTTTATATTGATTGTATTATTTTATTTCTATTTCTGTTGTTGTAATTATATTCTGTATATTTAAATTTAAATAATAAAATAAATAAAACAAAATCCGATTTCGGATCAGTTCACTTTTTAACAAAATAAAACTCTACAAAGTATTCGGATGTAGACATTAGGAAATGTCAAGTTTAAGTAAAACAAATATAAATCAACAAAAGAAACCTCCGAATATGAAGGGTCCGGAGGGTAAGGGTCAATAACATCTAAATCGCGCTGTCAAGTCCTGTACTTGATAAAAAGTCTCAGAACTGCATTTGCACAATTAAAATAATTTCCAAGAGTGTCACGTAGATACCGCCGAATTGCATATTGACGACGAACATGGTCATATTTCCTACAATGCAATGAAATATGTTCGACTGTAATTAGGACATAAACTCCGGTTGAGGATCGCCACGTAGGAGATGACCATGTGGAAACCAATCCGATTCAGACTAAAATATTTTTAAAAATTCGTTTGCATATTGCAGGCTTGCAGAAGTGGGCGCCAATTGTGACGTACATCATAAGGCGGAATACGTCACTCATCCCTTCCTTCCACCCCCACGTCATTAACTTGATAAGGCAGGGAACTTGTATTCAGTGCCTGTGTTATGTGACTGCGTACGGGTCTTAGAGACGTCATTCAACGCCGGTGGACTGTGGACGGAAAACCAACGCTTTCCCCATGCTTCCACCGCTCTCTCACCAGTTCTGCATCCCTGGTATATTGTAATTAACTTGTGGTTCAAACAGGAAAATAATTATGTGGCAGGATCCAACATCATCTTCGCTATGCTATTACCGATTAGATGTATCAGAAAATCTGTGGACATCGCAAATGCAGCAAACCGATTAGAAGATACGAAAGTGACACTGGCGCATATGTTTTGTAAGTATGTGTTTATTAACACTACAATTGGGTATACACGCGGTGGCAGTGATATATAATATACAATAATACCATTACAATTATACAATAATTACAGCAATAAAAGAAAAAAATAAAATAAACCTAAATTTATTTCTAACTATAAATAAATAGATGCAATAAACCTAGACTATAAACAAAAACTATTCTATAATAACGCCTAACAATAAGCAAAATGAACCTAACTTGAAAGTACTTCTATTTCACCCAACTGTTACCAATTTAAGTAATTACATATCACCTTAATTAATTACAAATCAACTTAATTACATACCGTCTTAATTAATTACATATCACTTTAATTTATTTACATATCAACTAAATTACAAATCATCTTAATTAATTACATATCAACTTAATTAATTACATGACACAACTTAGATAATTATATTGCACCCTACAATTACATTTCCAGTCTAATCTTCTCAACCTTTCCTTAAATGTATTGATTTTGAGAGGACCACCCTGAAAGATTGCCGCAGGTTTTCTGTCAAACTAGGGGGTAAGCCTGAATTAACAATATTATACTAACAGCCTATGATCAGATTTATAAAATTAATTACATTGATTAAAAAAAATAATTTTAATAATTATAGAATACCTTAAATCAATAAATAAATATTCTCTCATTCAATAAAATAACAAATAATATTGGCCAAATATATAAAAATTTAATTTATACAGATTTTAAAGTATTAACTATTGAAGAAATTTATAAATATAGTTTACTAACTTACTACCACAGAAATCAAATAAAACATAAATCTAATCGACATGAATATCGTACTAGAAGACAAAAGTCTATATTCCCATTAATTGAGCCTAAATGTCATACAAGTGCAGTTCTAAAACATGGTGCTAGTTTCGGCCCAAGTCTTTGTAATAAAATTACAAACCATTTTCCAAATTTGAAATATTTTAAAATTGAAGCTTTTAAAAAAGAAATGTATAAAATTATTCGTGATATATAATATTAAGAAATGTATTTTTTTATCTTTCATTTCCGTCGACTATATTCATGTTTTTATTAAATATCACTGGCTTCTGTCTGATTGTCAATTCATATTAAATGTGTTTTTCTCTCTTTTTCTCTTTCTTCTTCTTCTTCTACTTTTTTTTTTGCTCTTGTGTGTTATTTATTGGTTTGAATTAAGTTACTTACTGTATTTAGTAAACTGTCCTTATAAATTTTGTTATATTATTGGCTAAGATCACACCGTACACGAACCTGGCTCTTATGGTAGTGGCTAGAAACATTTTTGTTTTATAAATTTAATTTGTAAATGAAATAAATTAAATAAATATCAGTGAAATAATCCACTGTGTGGAAGTGAACTGCTGAGAGTCTAAATCCATAAATTCTTATTCTTTTCTATATGATGTCTTCACAATCAAAATCATCATTATATGTTACAGTAAGAGTTGAAAGCGGAACAATTGCGCACCCGAATGTAGAAATTTATCTCCATTTTTATTCATGAACACCTAGTAATTTAGCCTATGACGATAACGGCCATATTTATTTATTTGAAGAAAGCAGTCCTTTGAATTTTTCAGCCCAAAATCCTATCCTCATCATTAGGGCTCATACCGGGAAGAATTTGATTTAGTCTTTGGCATCAACAGCCTTATTTATGTGAAGAAAGCAGCAGTTAGGAATCTTCAGCCAAAGAATCTAATATTATGACTAGGGCTCATAAGTAGAATTTGAAACGTATTAATTAAAATCGAGGACGAATAGCATTTCTAGGGGATGTAATGGAATGGAACCCTGCGAAACTGCTCGCAACACAGTGTTTTCTATGGAAATGACGATATTGTAAGAAGTGGAATTTTCACCATGAAAAATTAGTAGATCGTTCAAAATGAAACGCAAAGTAGCCAAGTTTTCGGAGAGTCCTGTGCCTGGAAATCTCTTGATAGGATATAGCGGAGCACCTTATATTTGCTGAATGTGTCACCCGGCCTCCACATGGGTGGCCTCTGTGTATGTGGAATAGATTTCTATCAAATTGCAGAAACGTGAAAATAAGACACACCCTGTGACGTCACTTCCGTAGGCTAGGAACGTGATGCTGTAAGTATATATTTGTCTTCTACCAGCGTGGACGAATCGAAGACATAAAAATTATGAGCACCATCTATGGAAGGAAAAGATAGTAGCCAGCACCACAAATATATTATAGCACATAACTCGTAATCTACGAATTTATTTGTTATACTGTACTCGTATACAGTCCTTAATCAGAAATTTAGATCATAAACTCAACATACCTGGAGCATTTTCACATATTCAAATCAGACTGATTTCATTGTTGTAAAATAAGGTCAGCATGCATAACACAAACATGATTACGAATTAGACGTATTTTTACATATGAACTTACAATAATAATAATAATAATAATAATAATAATAATAATAGTAATAATAATAATAATAATAATAATAATAATAATAAAGTGAACCGGGGTAAGTGTAAATTTGGGGCAAGTGCCATAAAAAGCAAAAAGACGAGCTTGTAAAGTGGCGCCAACTATCGAATATTCCTGCTACTAAAAGCTACTTGACATATTATATTCTTGAGTGGAACCACTTTCGCGCCCAAAATATATAATTCTAATTCTATGTGACTTTTGTTTCTTTCAATTTGTCTTAAGCAAAAGTTCTTAGGATCATAAAGAATGCTTTTTATTTAGTTTGTGTGTCATTTTGTCATTTAAATATTTGCAGGTTATTATATTCACAAAATATGAAATTCTCAATCTATACAGAATGTAATGTTCTTTCACTTACCCCATGACATATTCTGATATTATTTTTATCATTATCGTTATTATTATTATAATTATTATTATTTATGTTGTTATTGTTAATTTTTAAATGTTTTATTATGTTTATCCAATTTATATGGTTTTAATCCTGAACATGCCTGTAATGAACAGTCTGATCCGTTTGGGTATGAATAATATTAATTTATTATTATAAAGCTATTATGATAGTAGGAAAAACTTCTTGCTGGTTATATTATGATTAAAAGGTGGGAGTTTCCATATATGACAAAAAAACAATGCATAATCTAAAAGGGCAAATGAAAATCGTAAATTATTATAATGGCTAGGCCTACTACAAATCAACAGCGGCCATAATATGTCCTTTGGTATGCTAAATTTGAGAGTGTTAAAAGAGTTAAAAGGGAATTTCGACGTTAGTATGGTGTGCGTAATGTACCTAAATACGATTCCGTAATGTTATGGTATCGAACATTTGTAGAAACAGGAGGTCGCAGGCTAAACCCAATACGAGAAGCAGCTATCTCTTGCCTTGGTCACCAAACTTCCCAGATCTAACCCCTCCTGACTTCTTCCTGTTGGGTTTTGTTAAAGACACTTCTATTCACAGAAACCTAGGAACATTGATGATCTGAATGTAAAAATTACTCAAGCTTTTCAACAAATCATCCCGCTTATGTTACAACGGACATGGCCTGAATTTCATCACCGTTATGAGTTGTGCAGGGTGCGCAATGGGGGTCGTGATGAGCTCTGAGGAACCTCCCATCTTTCAGTGTTGTATGCACAAAATGTCAACAAATAAAGTTCAGTAGTAAATATTTTACGGTATTTTTATTTTATCCATATCCAAACTGATCACCCTATACAGTGAGATATTTTTTTAATGCCTGAAGATGCCAACTGATTGGCGAAAACGTTTGCAACTGACCAATAATTATAAGTATCATTAACAAATTTTATATGATGCAATTATTTGTTATTGTTTTAACATTGATAAGCCATTTGACGGAAATAAACTCATTAAATAATTTGATATTCGCCTTACGGTTGGGAAGATCATCAAAAAAACCCAACCAAGTAATCAGCTGAAGCGGGAATTCAACCCACGCAAGAACGCAACTCCGGATCAGCAGGCAAACACACTACCGCCTGAGATAGGCGGAATCTCCCTGTTATATCTGTTGTTTCGTGTGGTGAAACCCTTATTTCCTTATCTGCTATAACGTCCCTTATGTGAGTTAAATCATTTTCATAGCAGAGTGAAATATGTTTACGCAATATTCACTATTACCCAAGTTCTCTTTTATTAATTTGCTTTTCTATAAATGTTTTAAATGACGGTTTTCGACGCTTAAAATGAAATAGCCTATTAGCTAAGAACTTCATGTTACACAAGTGCATATACAGAGTGATTTGTATAGAACTGACACATTTCTTTCATTAATTGTTTCAAAACGAATTGTGCTAGCGACAACTTATTATACCTAAAATGTAGAGGAATTTTGGGAGATAATTTACCTCTATAGCAAATGTTGTCCGGCGTTGTCAAGTCCGGAGATCTCGGTGGCCACAGATTCCTGGAAATTATTCGGTCGTCACATAACCGGATAAATGGAACCATGCTTCATCTGTGAACCATGTGATGGAAAATATGGCAGGATTATGCACAATGAACATCTGAAACCAACGACAATACGTCACTAGATGCGCAGATGTTTATGTTTTATTCCTATTGTTGGCAGCTGTTTTTGACATTTTGTGTCAACGTGAAAATGCAGTACACATTAAATCAACGACTCTTCCTTGTGAAGCAAT
Source organism: Periplaneta americana (assembly GCF_040183065.1). Classification (NCBI taxonomy): domain Eukaryota; kingdom Metazoa; phylum Arthropoda; class Insecta; order Blattodea; family Blattidae; genus Periplaneta; species Periplaneta americana. The sequence continues at coordinate 69,594,463 of NC_091122.1, read as the reverse complement.
ACTGGATTACGAATTCAATTACAGCTACTCAAAGGACATACCAGAGAGAATTTGGTGTTCGCAATCCTCCCAAAAGAAACACAATACTGGGACTGGTAAACAAATTGGAAACAACTGGATCTCTGGTGAGTGAAAAGGGCAAGCATCGTTCAACTAGGCTTCCCACGGTTGTTGTTGACGTAAGAGCACGACTGGAGCAGTCACCCAAAAAATCATTAAGACTTTTGTCGCAGGAGACAGGGTACACCTACTCAATGTGTCAGAGAGCCTAAAGCCATATAGGGTTACGGTTGTTCATCAGCTACAGGAACCAGATAAGGATAAAAGATTGAATTATTGTCGTTGGTTTCAGACGTTCATTGTGCAAAATCCTGCCATATTGTCCATCACATGGTTCACAGATGAAGCATGGTTCCATTTATCCGGTTATGTGACGGCCGAATAATTTACAGGAACCTGTGGCCACCGAGATCTCCGGATTTGACAACGCCGGACAACATTTGCTATAGACGTAAATAATCTCCCAAAATTCCTCTACATTTTAGGTATAATAAGTTGTCGCTAGCACAATTCGTTTTGAAACAATTAATGAAAGAAATGTGTCGGTTCTATATAAATCACTCTGTATTATAAAATAGTAGCAGAGTAGCAGCAATCAAACTGGAATGTAAAGAAAATCTCTTGAGTATTATTTCTACAATTTTATTTTACGTTTTTGTATTCCAGTGCTTCTGTGTGATACGTCGTTTTTCTCCTTTGATTTCAGAATGGCATAACTGATATTTATCCCCATCGGAATTGGAGTATCCACTCCAAACTATTATATCAGTATATTAGCCTACAAACGTTTAAGATTCCTTTCTTTCTCTGCCATATTTCCTGATATGCAATCTCGAATTGTTTATAAAGTAAAAGTACGATCAAACTTGTCACGGAGGTCGACAGCGTCAATCACCCTAAACATCAGTTAATGACACAACTCTACTATCAAGATACACTTATACTTCACTATATTAATGAGTAGGCTTGTAATGTTGGAGACCGATTACACAAGTTGACTGCAGCATGGCACATAGGTCGGGGACGTGAGCTAGTAGGAGGACATTGACTTAGTTCTGTGATCGATTACGCAATTACGCGAGTGTCACCAAGATCATTCATATTTTCTCATTATACGTTGTATGCATCTGTGATTAACATTAAAGCAAATGGATATATCAGTTAAGCAAAGTACTGCTACTTATCGTCTATTGGGCAAGAGAGGTTAGCCAATTGGGCAAATCAGACAGGCACGGAAAACGTATTCACCTTTTCCATTATGTTACACGTGAATAACATGTACTCGTATATGTTGAACCATCACTCCCCGGTGTACACCTAAGATTCGGCAGTCCATGACCTTGTTCCCTCAATCACGAAAGGAGTGTGAACTGTGCGTGACTGGATGTAAACACAGCGAGACTTGCTTCTTTTTCACGATAATAAAATTGTTCAAAATCACATATCCGTCACATTTGTCATTATATTTAAAATCATACTGCTCCTTGTCACTACATTTAAAATCACATGTTCTCCGCAACTTGATGGGGATATTAGTCCAGGCAGCGCATTTTCGTTCGCAAACATACAGGGGATCGAGTAGTTTCTTCTGGTAGCTACATCTACTACGTGACGTGGATATATAAGCAAGGTAGAATTGCAAACAGGTACGCTTGGGGTCATTAGATAATAATGATGTAATGTATTAAATATGCTCCTGTAATATGAAATAAAAAGAATATTCTCTTAGTTTAAACAAATTTTATGTGAGGTTGTAAAATATTTGCATTTCATAACCTCAGAATATATTGTTTTTTCAATTCATGTTGAGGAATAGTCAGCTAAGCCACTTGCTAATAACATTTATCAATATAATTAATTATTCTGTTTTATGGTTTGAGCATTGATTATATATAAAACAAAACACTTATGTTTTACATGTTATTTAGTCTTAATACTAACGTTTTCCCCCTAGTAGGGCGTCTTCAGGTACGAGATATCCATCTAAAATCAATTACAAAACTTTGCTTTACATTTGGAAATTACATAAATAGAGTGAAATATAACATAGTGACAATACTAATCATTCAAAACAACATTAAAAAAGATCATATCAAATATTAAAAACAAAATTAAAACAACGTAAGCTTGCATAGTTATGAAGTAGTACTGAATACACAGTGTTGGCATACAAAGTAGATCTTAATACATTGGTATCCTAAATATATTGTACTGTTGCCAATAACTTGTTGAAAGTGAGAGAATAGTAATCAATGTGCTGATCACAGTAAAATCAATAAATTACTAGAAATATATAAACTTGATATTACTAAATGTAGAGTTGTAAAAGCAAATATGAACTGGCTAATTTCGATGGACAATATATGTTTTGTTCACTGCAACGGGATAGGTTTTGATAAACGAATTATCTGTATATACTGAGTAAAATGTATTTATATGTTAATTTGCATATTGATTTCTGTTATTATTATTTCGTCCCTGTAACGTCATGTGACGTAGAAAGAACATTTTCTTAGTTTAAACAAATTTTTACTGGCAGTTACAGTAAAAGATATAAATTTCATAATCTCAGAATATATGTTTTTCTTCACCATAACGGAGTTGATTTTGTTAAATTAATTAATTGTATATAAAGAGTGAAAGGTAATGTAGTACATTAATTGACAGGAGCCATAGAACTCATTATTTAGAGTAAGTTATGTCAAATAAAATAAATTATAGCACTTACGGATAGTGAGATAATTACAAGTGTTTCGAAAGCGCTGACGGAAATTGCAAGATGTCTCAACGCCGCATAGGTAGTACCCCACACCCTATGCGGTCAGCGACTTGAAGGGGGTGGGTTAAGTTCAACTACCTTTCACCGTGTACCTTGCAGCATGTGAGGGAGAGAGCGGCAGCAAACAAATGTACTGAGCTTCGGTGCAATACTTCGCGATTTAATTTAGGGATAAATCTTCGCAGAAAAATGACCTAGGTAAACTTCGAATAGGGAGTTATTTGTTTAGTTTATGTAATTTAATATCAGAAAATGTAAATTAATAACCTGAATGAACAAAATAGCTCGTGTTCGGGCGCAGTTTAACGATGAATACAGAATTATCAACTTACAATGTAATTTACTAACAATTCAATACTAAGTATGGCGTAATAAATGCAATGTAAAGCCTTGGTTTTTCTGAACCGACGCATGCGACGTGCGAGATGCGAGGTGGGCCTCGCATCTCGCACGTCGCATGCGTCGGTTCAGAAAAACCAAGGCTTAAGCAAGAAATACGTACAGTAATAACAAGAAATAACGTGAAAATCAGGAAATTATATCCAAATTAGTGAAAAGACTTAGGATTGAAGTTTCAGTTACAATTAATGAGAAAAGAAAAATTTCTTCCGCGGCCTGGATCATGTCTAAGTACTCATGATTTGTGAACTCTGGCATCTCGTAGTTTTGAAATAAACTAAACTGTATCGCTGTACGTCCAACTGCACACTAATGCAATGTAAACATCACAACAGCTGATCAGTTGCGAGTAATACGCAAACTATCTGCCTTCCCGACAGCGATGCCAGATTTATAGACCTTCTGTACGTGACTCGAAAATCAATGTTTCCAATGTTTCTTCAATCGATTAATTCGAAATCTGTGAATTTTCTAATTAAAATACTGCTGCAACGTGAACATAACAAACGTTCTCTTCATTGTTATGCAAGAAATTAAACCGTATTTTAAACAGTATTAGTAAAATTCGCGATCGAAATGTCGGCATAAAAGTATTACTTCATCAAAAACCTCGCAAAAACGAGAAAAATGGTATTAGACTTTTTGTTCGTTATATTTTAAGGAATCACATCCTACAATTAATGTACTACCTTACCTTCCACCCAGTATTATACCGGTATACAGTATAGAGTATTTAGAGTTAATGTGTATCATGTTTATTATAATGTTCTATAATATATATGATCTATACTAGTTCAGTAATATTATCGATCTAATTATATTTTCTGTCATAAGTAGCACTAATATTTTGTACTGAGCTACTTTCGCAGTGTTAGTGCGTATATATATATATATATATATATATATATATATATATATATATATATATATATATATATATATGTGCTTTCCTTTCTAAGACACTAATTATTTCACTGCGACACAAGAAAGAGATACAGCGAACAGCACCGCATTTCGACAACCTTTAACTCCCTACAAACATCCGATACTCATTTTACATGAGGCTAAAAAATTCCGATAACCATGGAAACTTACGAGATAGAAAAATCGAAGTTCTTTCTTACTTGAGCCAGCGCCAGTCCTCACTCTGTCGCTCTATAGACTTCAAATAGCTCTTAAATAAAGTACCCTATGGTACACGTGAATTAGAGTTGAACAACGATCGAGAAAGTAAGACTAACAGCGCCCACAAAGCCTAAAACCAGCACGACAATGTTGTATACGTCGCGTCGTTGACGTAAAGACTGTTGTGAGTGTTCCAAGACATCGAGAGTTGATCACTCCTTAAAGTCCCGAACGTCAAACAGCCTTGAATCGCCACAGTTGTTTATACCAGACTGAACTTTTATCTATTTTGGCAACTGTTATATATTATGTATAAACAATCAAGTAGCCTATTTGAAACATAATCTCTACCTTTCAGTGTGTAATAATCCGTTCCCCAATCTTTATTTAATTACTAGGCTCTTATTAAAAGGCTAGGAATTATCTTTTCGTAAGTTCGATATTAAGTGTACAATCTCAAGTAAAAAAACATTAACGTTATGTTTCATATGATGAAATATGAGTGGAACACAGAAAAATTCTCTGCGACATGGCACCGGGATATGAACCTGGGTTTTCAGCTTTAAGTTACACCTCTTGGGTTCCCTCTAGTGGCCTACCCTCATGCACTGCGTCATAGATGTATGACAGTGGCACAACGTCCACACACATGTGTAGAGGTGGACTCGTTATGAGTGACTAAGTGGCCGGGATCCGACAGAATAAGCGCCGTCTTAAATCACTAAATCATAGACATTCTTAGCGCGGGCTTCCGGTGGATGATCAGTGAACTAACGTTTTTCGTATTCATAAACCAGTGTTAGCGATATGAAATGATATGAATCCTGTACAAGTAATCAGTCGATAGCCGAGGCTAGTTTAGCACGCTCGTAGCGCGGGCTAGCGAAATGTCTATGCATAGCACCCTTAGTGATTATTCGCCTATCGCTGAAAACCCGGGTTGATATCCCGGTGCCGGAGAGAATTTTTCTCCGTTACACTCATCTTTCATCATATGATGACGCAGAATATCTGCACGGAAATATCATATGTACTTTGGTACATCATAATAATATAAGTTATGTTTCATGTTTCTTAGAAATGCAAATTTATTTTAGAATTGTTTTTTTTTATTATATAACTATAGGTAATATCATATAACGGAACCAGAACGTTTTGATAACTAAGATAATGTTCTGTTTTGTCTTTTTGTCTCATTTAAACATTTATAATGTTATTTATTTCAATTATATATGTTATTCAAAGTTACGAAATCTTTCCACGCCGAACAAATACTATTTTGAGAATGATGAGCGAGACTCGAAGCGCACGAAAGTTACGAAACAAGACTCGAAAGACTAACGCAACGAACACAGCGAGCGAGAGCGGCAGTTAGTTTTGTTCATTTCTAACGTGAATATATTGAGAGTGTACTGCATCTTGGCGACTGTTGACGGTTGTAACTTCTGATAGCGGTCGTCCTCCTGTTCCAAACATTATAAGCTCTGTGTAGACTGAGGTTAACCTCTGAACTTCAGTCGCTCGCACCTTCTCATAAACTTCAACTTTTTACACCGTTGTCCTGATTCCCGCAGAGAACTCTACCAACCGAACGGCTCGAGAGTGTACCGACAGGAATTGTTGCTGAGACCTTTGACAAAGTCGCGAACTCATCTCCGACCGATGAAACGTTTCGAAATTCCTTACACTATACTTGATATAGGCTACGTGTTCACTATTTCTTGCGGAACAAACTGCATCATAAACATAGCTTTAATGTTAGTCATGCTGAATAGAATATCATAAAAATTACCAGCATTTGAAAGAAACTTTCCTATCAGCCAATGATAGCAGAAGAATCGTGTCTATCACCGAAACATATCCCGCTCTTTATTTAAGGTTAAATGCACTCATTCATGGATTTTAACGACACGATAAACATAATACTGCCATTCGCCTTTTCCACAATCCTGGCCCACACGCAGATCGTCAGCTGGAGGTCTCTCATCAAAAGGCTCAAACGTCGGTAGAATGTGATAAAATACTTTGGTGGTCAAGGTATATATATATATATATATATATATATATAGTAGTACTGCCATTGATAATATATTTATAGATAAAAGTAGATTGAATTCCTATTCAACAGTACCATTAGTCAATGGCTTGTCTGATCACGATGCACAAATTCTAAGTGTTTTCAATATGAGTAAAAAATTCCAAAGTGTTAATCTAAAAATAAAAAAAAGGATTATAAATGCTGAATCTCTTCATCATTTAAATACATGTCTACAAAATGAATCTTGGGAAAATGTATATAGTACTGATACCATTGATATTAATACTAAATTTAATGCATTTTTCACTACATTTACGAATTATTTCAATGAATGTTTTCCAGTCAAGGTGGTGAAAAAATGTAAAAGTAAAAACATGTGGATAACTCAGGGAATTAAAATATCATGTGCTAGGAAAAGGAATCTATATTTAATGAGTAGGAATACTGATGATCCTCATGTTCTTAATTACTACAAGAATTACTGTAAAACTTTGACAAAAGTTATAAAAGATGCAAAGAAAATGTATCTGAATGAAAAAATACAAAATTCAGATAATAAGATTAAAACTATTTGGGATATTACTAAAAAATGAAACTAATCGATATTCAAAGAGTGAAAATATTACTTGCATTAAAATCAATGATAGTAAAATAGATAACCCAAAATCAATTGCAAATCATTTTAACGACTTCTATATAAATATTATTCAGAACTTAAACATTCAAGATTGTGCAGAAGATGCTGCACTTGGTTACCTAACTGATGCATTTAACACTGAGTTTTTAGGTCTCAAATTTATTCCCACTACCGCAGCAGAAATCATGCATGTGATAAAACAACTAAAAACAAAATATTCCTCTGGATATGATGAAATTCCAAGTAAAGTTCTGAAAGCTTGTTCTGAAATATTATCCCCTCCGTTAAGCTATCTATGCAATTTGTCAATGCAATGTGGTATTTTTCCAGAAAGACTCAAATATTCAATAGTAAAACTAATATACAAAAAGGGAGATAAATGTACTATTGCTAATTACAGACCCATATCATTATTAACAACATTTTCAAAAGTGTTTGAGAAAGTTATGTATAATAGATTATATCATTACCTGGAGTCCAACAATATACTAGTTTTAGAACAGTTTGGATTTAGAAAACAAAAATCGACAGAGAATGCTGCTTTTAGTTTGGTGGATGAAATACTAAATTCATTAAATTCGAAACTACATGTAGGTGGGATTTTTTGTGACTTGACTAAAGCATTTGATTGTGTAGACCATAGTATATTAGTAAAAAAATTGAAGTTTTATGGTATTAAAGATGAGATGTTGGGTTGGCTTACATCGTACTTATCAAATAGAAAACAAAAAGTAGAAGTAAATGTACCAAATAGTCATAAAGTTACTTATTCAGAATTTAGAAATATTAAACATGGTGTTCCGCAGGGGTCAATTTTAGGTCCATTGTTGTTTCTAGTTTATATTAATGATTTAGCCTTGACCATAAACAATTCATCCCATGTAATTTTATTTGCAGATGATACAAGTGTAATTATTTCAAGCAAACAATACGATCATTTTATAAACACTTCTAATACAGTGCTGAATCTAATGAATGAATGGTTCCATGCAAATAAACTAGCACTTAATGTTGATTAAACCAGTGCAGTCAAATTTAGTACACACAATAGTGCTCAGGTTTCCTACAGTATTCGATTAAATGGAACTCATCTCAAAGAATCTATAAGCACAAAGTTTCTTGGTTTAGAATTGGATAATCACTTGAACTGGAAAACGCATATAGAATGTATTACTCGCAAATTGAGCTCTGCCTGTTATGCATTAAGATCCTTATCTACTATTGGTGATATAAACTTACTTAAAATGTCATACTTTGCATATTTTCACTCTGTAATGAAATATGGATTAATATTCTGGGGTAACTCGTCTGAAGCTAAACACGTTTTTGTTTTACAAAAGAAAGCTATAAGAATAATGGCCGGTGTGCATAAAAGGACCTCATGTAAAAATATTTTCCGAAACTTAGAAATCTTGACTTTACCTTGTGAATACATTCTTTCCCTAATGATGCTGTATATTAAGAACCAAGATAAATTCAGTACTAATCAAGACATTCATCATTTTAATACAAGACATAAATCAGATCTTCATCTACCCTCTGTTAGTCTAAGCTGTTTTAAAAAAGGAGTTCGCTATTCATGTATAACAGTCTTCAATGCACTGCCTAATTATCTTAAAGATTTGAAGAACAACGAGAAAAGGTTCAGACAAGAATTAACCATATTTCTACATACTCATACCTTCTACACAATTGATGAATTGTTTATGCTTGTGAATTGAATTATTCTACTTAAATGACATGTACAATTTTATATAGCTCAACTAAAATATGTTTTTATATTGACTTAATCTGTTTACTATGTATTGTATTTTTTGTTTAGCATAACTGATGAATTGTATGTACTGTGAATTGAATAGTATACTGTATAGGTCAACTGATGAATTGTTTAAGCTTATAAATTGAATAAATCTACTTCATATGAATTGTATAGCTTAACGAAAATAAGTTTGTAAATTGAACTAATTTGATTGTATATGTTTGTATAGTTTGGCTGATGAATTGTATATGTTCTTAAAATGATTACTAGTCTGTGTAGCTCTACTGATGAATTGTATATAGACCTACTGTAAATTGAATGGTAATATGTATAGCTCAACTGATGAATTGTTTATGATTATAAATTGAATTAATCTACTTGATATTAATTGCACAAATTTGTATAGCTTAATGAAAGTATGCTACTTTGTATTGTATATATTTGTATAGTTTTGGCCGATGAATTGTATATGCTTTAAATTGAATAGTAATCTATATAGCTCTACTGATAAATTGTTTGTGTTTGTAATTTGAAGTAGTTTGCATGATATGTATTATCAATTTCTGTATAACACAACTGGTTGAAATGTTTATGCCTTAAATTTAATTAAATAGTTTTGCATTATAATATAGCTCAACTTATGAATGATCGTTTGCGTTTGTAAATTTAATAATCTGATTGGCTATATATTGTATACTTTTAGTAGAGCCATCGATGTAGCTCAGTCGGCAGACTCGCTGGGCTGCTGATCCGGAGCTGCGTTCGGGCTTGGGTTGGATCCCTCTTTGGACTTTGGTTTCTTCGGAGGTTTTCCCCAGCCGTGGGACTGAAGCCGGATGGTCTATGGCGAGTCCTTGGCATCAACCCCTTTGATTTGATTACCCCCTTTGATCTGATTACCTGGTTGGGTTTTTCCGAGGTTTCCCCCACCGAAAAGGCAAATGCCGGGTAATATTTTGGCGAATCCTCGGACCTCATCTCATCTCACTACATCTCGCCAAAATATAAAAAAATGTAAAAAAATTGTACAAAATTGTAAAAATTGTAGAAAATTACTAAACTGTAGAACTATAAAAATTTGTAAAAATTGTAATTGTAATATTGTAAAATGTTGACATGTTCCACATCTTAAAGCTTCATTGCTCATGTAAGATCTATGGAATAAAATAAATGAATGAATGAATGAATGAATAGGTAAAATTAATCAGTGATGGCAATATAATAATTTAAAATTCTTTCTTATATTTTTTATAATGTGGATTGTTAGTTTTTCTCAGTCATTATCACTGTCGTAACATCATGATAATGTTCACTATTATCAAGCAAAGTCAACCCTATGACAGGTCAAATCGCCCCAGAGGGTGGTGAGAGGTTAAAGCTTCCACTTCTACAGTACAATCAGCATTTAATAACAGCAGAGGTTTCATTTTTATAGCCATCAATAATCACTGGTCAACAAAATTAAACATATTTTTTTGTTAAAAGGTAACGAATGGGAGATTCGTTTAGCATTTTTTGTGCTGATTTCAGATCTGTTTTCAACATTTTTCTATCACCCAAGGTTTTTGAGTAACTGTATGAAATGTGCTTCGGACTTTTCTAATATTGATACCTAAAATTATATTTATTTACCTAAAATGTGTGTGAAATAGATTTTAAGCTATACTTTGCTTGACAAACATTTCTCACTAGTCTGACAGAAAAAAATATATATATATACAGGAGATGATGGGGAAGGGCACATGTATCAATTTGAAATAATGAATACTGGTTCGGAAAAGACTGAGTCGAAAGTTATAAGCAAATATAGTTGTGTGGAAATGGAATTGTAATTTCGCACCACGTGCCCTCCTTCCCTTAACAGTCGTGGAAAGATGGTATGGGCCGGATGTCTCCTACGTGGGTACTCGGCCCGATACAATCTGTGAGCTTGTCTACTATTCCCATTGGCTCATCCGTATTCGAAAATCAGGTCTGCATATTTCGCTCTCTTGTACTCCTCCATTTGAATAGGATTGATTGACTGGACAATGCAACTTGTACACATACACTGCTGTCTACAGACGTGCATATCAGGACCGTGCATGTCCGTTACACATCACGCTATCTGCATAGCGTTAGTGTAGTTTCGTGGCCCCATCCCTCAGACAGCTCATTGAATGGAATACTGTAAATAGACAACGTAAACAATGTCACATGAATACAGTATGTGTAAGATGTACAGATGTACAATTATTTCATTTCCATACAACTATTTTTGATTGTAACTTTCGACACAGTCATTTCCGTACCAGGGTTCCTTATCTCAAATTGATACATGTGCCCTTCCCCATCATCCCTGAAAGTTTGTAACACTAGTCCGGAAACACCCTCTATATATGAGGGGTTCACAACCAGAGTGGACCAAGTCCTTCTGGAATAGTTCTGAGATATTGAGTCTTAAAGTTCCTGGCTCATGTTTATCAACCTTCACCTTCCATAGGAAATGCTGCCCTCTGTGGAGTAACAAATGAGTTATGGACTTTGTTTGATATGGCAATGAATAAATCTAAGTTTTCTTCATCCGAGATTGTATTAATTCACAAACTGACCATTGGTGGACTTGGTCCACTCTGGTTGTGAGCCCCTCATAACTTATATATATTTGGGCTCCATTTTTCCTGGTAGCGCCTTTCCATTTCAGAAAAATCCTGATGAAAACGTCGCTCACTACCCGAAGGTTTTGAGGAAAGAAAAAAAATAGATGAGAATCCAAGAAGTTATTTTGAGAGATACGTAACACCCCATCACGTTATAGTTCTGAATCAGCTCGCTGACAAGTTCTCTGTAATCTTCTGATATGTGGTTCCTAGAAAGTAACAGTCTGTTGAATGTTCCTTAGGTTCCCGACATATAATTGGAATTGGAAAAGGAATATGACGGGAGCATGTTATCCAATCAGTTAGCCTAATAGAATTATATGGAGCACAACAGATTTCAGGGAGCTAGTTTCTGTCCTCATCTATTTTGCAATCAAAAGAACACACGTAAGCTCTTTTAACTAGTGTAGTAAAATTTACCTGTGTGCTTTCAAAGTTAATTAAGCACAAACGTAACAAAAATTTTTTGTAATTTACATAGTATTTCGAGGTATGTTCCACTTTATAAAATACTTTCACCTCACTTAAAATTAGGACAAAGGAAACATGGGTTATGAAACTCGTTTGAAGATTGTAAGTTCCAACTCAACTGAGAAGTAATACTAACTCTCGCAGTCTTATGAGGAATAAAATTCATTTTTATGAATTCTGACTTCAGAGACAATAGTGATCTAAAGGTATAGTTCAATTGTTGAAGCAATAAAATGAAATATTTGAAATATTTTCGTTCCATAAACATGATAAGGACTGTATATGACAATAAAAATTAATATATTTTTCTAAAATTACCAAAAAATGGTGGCTGGTAGAAAATTCTGACTTCATTTTTGGAATCAACAGATGGCATTACATAAGAAACAGCAGAAATTGTACATTTAACAAAATCATTACTACGGAGCAGTGCGTGGCTTCTTGAATGCAAACATTCACGACAGGTTGATCGGAAAAGGAGAACCCTTGCCTGGCCACCTAAGTCACCCGACTTTACGCTCATTGACCTTTTTCTGGGGCTTTATGACGAATGTTGTGTGGTACAGTTGAAACTTTGGAAAAACTGAGACAACGCTCCACAAATGTTATGGAACACTTAGCAGAAGGTTGAGTACCTTTTGGATGTCTTCAGGGTAGCTCGAGGTGCATACATCGAGTTCCACTGACCATTCTCCGAAACTCGGAGAGTTTTTACATTAAGTTACGTTATAAAACCATTATTTATACTTTAAATTAGCACTTATTTCTAGATTACCCTAAGCACGACACGGTGTCCTATTTCTTAATTTGTGGAATCTCTTGTGAATTCATTTTCAAATTGATATAAAAACGAAAATTGTTATTTCATTATAAAATATCAGTTATTTCCTTCTCTTTTTGTGTTTTAATTAGAGAGAATAATTAAACACACTTGGTATTAAATATTGTGTTTGTGTACAAAAATACTAAGAAAAGAAACTTCCACGCAAAATAAGAACAACTTCTTGAGATAACGTTCATTGGAATGGAATTAAAGAACTGTAAACATACGCTGATGACGCAACGAAATGCTCAGAACCACATATTCTCATAGAGGTGGTCACTGTGTTCAGAAGTGCTACGAGGATAACATCTATGGATATCTGTAACTTTGATTCGCTTTTCTATTTCTAAGAGGAGAAAATATAAGTAGACGCCGGCAAGAGTAGGTCACACTGCGGATAGACGCCTAGCTTATTGGCAGATTTCTACACTTTATAACGTCACAATAATTCTAATTGGCATGCCTTGACTTTAAAGACACGTTTAGATTTGTCTTATGCCCGTTAAAATACTATGTAGTGACTAAAGAAAAAATGTTGCTTTCAACATATTGTTACAAAGTTGCTTGCAAGTCTACGTTATAATATACCTACTTTAAGACCAATTGAAACAATCTTGAATACTAACGCTTGTGGAGAAACCCGCTGTATAAAATATTACCGGAAAAGTGTCTAAATATCAACGACCTAAAATGTCTCTGTGTGACACTGAAATTTTATCCCGCTACATAACATTTCTAATTAATAAAACAAACCATAAATTTCTTCAAAGCCTAGAGGTAGATATTTCTAACAATATAAGCTGCAGAAACACAATGAGTTGTAATTCTACAGTTAACGACACATTGTTTCTTATTGAATATTGAATAAATATAACTAAATAAACGTCACAGGGCAGACTGTTCATCTGAAGTGGTGGAGCGACAGACTGGGTCTGCAAAGAGCTTTGATTGACGCGGAGAAGAAGAGGCATTCTTCGTAACACTGATGTCCACTGAGCCTTTATGAACGAATTTTCTCTTGCGATAAAGAAAATCATAGCGACCTACCAACAGCTTCAAATAACAGGCAACTCCTTCTGTCCTCTTTAAAAATATGTGCACATAGCTCAGATGTAAAGAGCGCTCAGCGCGCATTGCTGAGAGAAGTCCTGGGTTTGATTCCCAGTGCCGGAACGAATTTTTATCGTATATTCTAAGTGATATGAATCCTAACGATTCAAAGTCTCTCATGTCCACCTTCACAAATTAAAAGATTTTGAGAATAACTGGTGGGAAATAAAGGAAATTTTCAACCTAACAGTGACTTTTAACAAACCTTTTGCTTTAAATTCAGTGGCTTTTTGGAATTCAAACTATATAAATCATTAGAATTCATTCTTAGTAAGCAATATATGGACATAACTCAATTATGAACAAAATAGTCTTTAGGGGGTTTTGAATCGAGAGAATTCATACACTGTAGGCCTACTGTACATATTAGCCAGAACTTATAGGTATTATATATATAACCTAGTAAGAGTAATGGTATTCTGTTAAGTCCTGTCCTTTGAATATGCTAATACCAGTTATATTTAATTAATCTATGTTTTCTTTAAGACTAAATATTTTGTGATCTTTTCATTTTCTTCATTTTTCTTAACTTTCTTTTTATCCGAGCGGTTTAGTGTTCAGTTCTCATTTGCTTAAATTAAAATGGATACTGTATTCATTTTACAATCTTTTAATTCTGTAGTTCTGAATGTTTTATTTGTTTGTTTTTTTTTTTTTGTGTTCTACACAATCTATACAATCTGTTTAGCTTTATGTTTACTTCTTTTCTTTGGCAGCACAACACATTAAATCCTAGATAATTAAAATTCTTCTTCTTCTTCTTCTTCTTCTTCTTTCTCTCAGTTTAACCTCTCCCTTCTAGGTACATTTTACACGACCCACGCCACCCGGGCCTTACAGGGCCTCGACCTGTCGGGAGAGGTATTAATCTATGGATCACATACATACTTTTTTTTGACCACACAAGGACATGGAGGGCCTCCCGGATGAGGGATCAGCTCAACGCCAGGCCACCTCCGATACAACACAAACATTTAAGATATTACACATCATTCACTCACACATATGAAAGGATTAAGGGAAGGATCGCCGTCCATGGCCGGACTTTCAAGAGGTACAATCCCGGCATTTGCCTGGAAATAACTGAGGAAACCATGGAAAACCTCAGTTAGGATTGCCGGCCTCTGGCATCGAACCCCGGACCTCCCGAATGCGAGGCGCGAGGCCAGCCCTCTACCACGCCGCTAGCCCGCTCGGTAATTAAAATTATTAACCCACTTAATTAGTATTATTATTTACATGGGAGCTTGATTTCTTAATTGTTAACATGTAGTCAATTATTGACTTTGTACTTATTGCTGTCAATGTATATAATTATGGATATTCTTCCGGCGAAAGAGGGTATTAGTAATTTTTAGATAATTAAAAATGACAAATTTTCTCAGGTTTAGCATTTTCGTTCTAATCACCTTTACCGTTGTCCCCTATTAAAAATTTCTCTTTCGGTTTTGTTCAATACGAGTATTGAAATCGTCTCTTGATATCTGTTTTGTTGATGGAATTAAGGTGATTTTGTAATGATTATAAAATTCAAAGCAATCTTCTTTCTCTCCTATGCATAGATGCATATCACTGTTAAATGTCCTCTGGCTCTTTTTTTTTTTTTTCGTATATTCATTATATGTTCGTTTATAAAATTATAGCCATATATCTTATGTTTTAGTGTTTTCTTTATCAATATTTCCACTCTAAATGATGCTCTTTTATTCTGGGTGGTACCGCTATGTAAGAGGATATAGTCTTTAAGTCCTGTTGCACCTTTTAACTTTTTCTTATTTTCCGTTAGATGGCTAATATCAAAGTTACTTGCTTTTAAGTCGCTATATAATTCCTCTTCCTTATGAACTTGTCCCCTATCGTTCCAAGTAGCAACTTTTAATTTTTCCACAGTTCCAGATATATATAGGCTAACTATCTGCTAGGAAAAAGTAAAGGCACGAAATTACGAATTAAAAAAAAAAATAGGAAATGAAACGAACCGAAGGCTGTTAAGCTTCAAACAAAACTAAGGAGAAAAATTTTATTGCACGTCAGATGAAACGTAATGTTTACATGCTACAAGTTTTAAAAAGTTGTAAAACTTGATTCATTATTAATATGGTGCATTTGTCCCCTGCAGTGTTAAATATGCATTCCCTTGCGGCAGTTAGTAGGACCCTGCATGCAAATTGTCACCTCCATTTGTTTTTTTTTTTTTTTTTTGGCAGAGGAGGTGAAAACCACAGCTGTTTGCTTCTAACCAGCAAAGTTGTTTAACATAAGAAAGATCCCGTAAAATTAATGGTATCGTCCCACCATTATAGAGTTATAAAGGCATGTGATATGTAAGCATCAAGTCTTTGACCTGTCTTCTCTTAAAGAGAGTATTAAGCAGAAGGCTTTGAAGTTTTAATAGTTACAAAAGGAGTTGATAAATGCTGTGTGTGCGTATATCTTAAAGGAGAATGTTCGGTTGTATTTGGCATCTCACTCCGCGGTTCATATATAGAGTTGCCAGAGCCTCATAATAGAACTTCTGAAAAGCTTTTGTCACACTTAAGGCTCCTGCAGACGTGATTTTTGCGGACAGCTAACGAGAATTGCAGTTTAAATCTCAAGCTCTGTTCTGATATGATTTATTTTATTCAAATCCACCACTAACAGAAGCAAGCTTCCAATTATAGGTGGCTTACATTGATACATATACAAAATACATAATAAGAAAAAACAAAACGAACAACACAAACGAAAGAAAGAAAATACATAACGGTGAAAGATGCTAGAATATAATATTGCAGTTAATATAGTGCCAAATGTCAATATAATAATGCAAAATTATTTAAAAACTAGAGTAAAAACATTATAATACACTTATTCATTTAAATATCTAAGGAAGTACAATTCTTTTTAATTTTGTATGAAATTTTTTAACTGTTAAACTGAAATCTAATTGAGTATCACAGTTTAAAGACAGAGAGTTGTAAATATTACACATAACAAACAATGGAGAGTTCTTGAAGAAAACAGTTTTAGGAATTGGAATAACAAAAGGTTGCCTATGACGTAATTCTGTTCTTTTTACATTAAACTGAAGGAATTTAAGAAAATCACAGTTATTCAATATACCTTTATCAGTCTTAAGGAGTAAAATATGACTATTTATTAATCGCCTAGATTTTAAAGTTTTATAATTAAATTAAAAAAGTAATTGATTATGTGAGCTTTGCTTGTCATAAGACGACACGTGATGTTTTTTTTTTTTAATATAAATAACGTAAAAATCTTTTCTGTATCCTTTCTATTTGCATCTGATGGGACTAGAACTCAGGTGACCATATTACAGACGCATACTCTAGCTTACTCCTAACTACAGTTTTATATAAAGTATGAATGGTATTTATATTTTTTAATTCTTTTGTATATCTGATTATAATCCTAATTTTATATGCATCAATTACTACGTGATTTAAGTGCATTTAAAACGTAAGTTGTATGTAAAATAAATACCCATATCCTTAAATGACTCTACTGTAAGTAATTTCACACCATTAATTTCATACTAATTTTGAGCAATCGTCTTATTTTTAGAATACGTCATAAAGCAACATTTATTAGGATTTAACAGAAGAAAATTGATGAGGCGATGATGGCAAGATTACGAATAAGTGTGAATTTAAATTGGCGAGAAAGCTGAAATACTCAGAAAAGTCTTGTATTTTTGGTAATGTAACATGACTAATTAATTAATTATAATAAAACTGTTATACTTAAAGGTGAGAACCCAAGATAATCTCTTTTCTCTTAATTTTAAGTAGAGCCTCTATTTCCCTAACATAGTTTCATACCAATGTGTGAAGTCTTTTCAATAAAACATTTTCACTTTTGCCCTATATGGTACAGTTATAGGCATAACAAATGCAAAAAATGCAGTATTATAAAGAAAATGATAAGGTAACAAGGGGTAATAAGGCACACCTAAGGAATAAAACGTTCTTTCTTTGAAATGGAGACGTCTAGCAATTTTTAAATAATGGAAGAGCATGCTTTTATAGTTATCCTATAATATTTTACTTCAAATAATTATTCAGACAGACACATAAATGCTGTGAGCAATGAAAATTAACGTAATGTCACTGGGCCTTATATCCTGCTGTGACAGATAATAAGGCCCACAATAAAGAATATAAGTATTGAACACAATTTGGGCATACAAAGTCTTCAGTTTTTTCCTCAGTGAGACCTACACATTCATCGTGCACCCAACATTCACAAGAGACACACACACATGTGTATCTACAACAATTTGCGTTTACAAATCCTGAAGTTCATAATTCATCCAATGCTCTTTCTGCATTAGGAATTGTCAGTCTTTCGTTTGTTTCATTTCTTGCAAAAAAGATTGTGCTTCAGAGTTTGAACTTTATAGTTCAGAGACTTCTATGAACTTGTGGGCGTTTGCACTTATTTATTTCATGGGCCTTATTTCCTGCTCTGTTACTTCGCGCCAGTTTTAATTTATGGAGTGCTCATATGCTCATTAGCGAAAGTTTCACGGTAGCCCCAAACTTCTTTTTTTTATTTTATTTTATTGGGTTATTTTACGACGCTGTATCAACATCTAGGTTATTTAGCGTCTGAATGATATGAAGGTGATAATGCCGGTGAAATGAGTCCGGGGTCCAGCACCGAAAGTTACCCAGCATCCAAACTTCTTAATGTTTACACAATAACGTGCATTTGATATATTAATAACACACAGCAAAACGATTAAATATCAACTTAAATTTTGCAAAATTTTGTAATGAAAGCAGAAATAATCACACATAACTTTTTGCCACCAGTCGTCTACAAACAAGAACGAGAATCTAATTTCTTTATACCTCACTCGAATGCAAGAAGAATTAGGTCTTAAGAGCTGTTGCTCTCTTTTGCAAAAGTGTATAACTAATGGCAAAACTAGGTAGTGGGCCTTAATACCTCCAGGTACCTTATATTATCTGCTTTCAAGAATATCACAGGATCACAAATCTTGTCTTAAATGAAAGTAAAAACACGGCTAATCAATTTTGTTTGATGACTTTTATAAATTTTAATTTTTATAATTTTATTTTGCATTTTTATGAACAAAAATAAATACTGCATGTCTATTTTAAACTTATTCTTTCATTTCCAATTTGAAAATATCCTCTTTTATAATTAATCACGTATAATATGAGAATATGTCGTGAAAATTTTATTCAATCATGTCTATTATTGTCTGAGATATTGCATATTAAATGTTGAAAAATGTAAAATAAACAAACTCCGGATATTATTGCGTTGTACCGAAGTACATATGATATTTCCGTGCAGGAATTCTGCGTTATCATATGATGAAAGATCGGTGGAGAGGAGACACAGTGCATGAGGGTTGGCCACCAAATGGAAACTAAGAGGTGAAGCTTAAACTGAGAGGATTCAATCCGGCATCGGAATTGGAATCCGGTGTGGCTTAGTGGATAGAGCGTCAGCACATAGAGCTGAAAACCCGGGTTCGAATCTCGGTGCCGGAGAGAATTTTTCTCTGCTCCACCGATCCTTCATCAAACTCCGTATATTCAAAGGGACTGGAGCGCAGCGGCAATTATTTTCTTCGTAACGACCTTGAAATTTCGCTCAAATCAAGTCAATATTATGAAGTATTTTAGGCTAAAAATAAAACAATGTTAATTTTGACACATAGGCTATTTGGGCATTCTCGTAGGTTCTTTCCCTTAAGTGGAAATTTAGCAACGATAAAATATGTACATCTTGATTACACAATTTGTAACACTATATCACTTCGGAATAGGTATTATATGTCTTTCTTGTGTTAAATTCTATCGTACCTGGTTAACAGGCCGAAACATGTTAACTAGGTACGATAGACTTTAACACGAGAAAGACATATAAGACCTATTCCGAAATCATAGGGAAACCCAAGTACTGAGTACAAATCTGTCCCTAGTTTTCACACATATTTCTCCAAAATGTTATTAATATTTCCAATTTTTACTGCTTCATTATACGTAGAATGATGTAATATTACAAAATATATTGGAAATGTCTATGAGAAATATATATATATATATGTCCAGAATTACTAACACGAAAAATCATTATGGCACTCACTCCGTGCACAGCGATTCTTATGAACTATAGTATTGGTTTCCTTTAAATTAAGTATGTATTGCATAGGTTAATTGAATACAAATATACTATAACAAATGTCACTCAAGCATTAATGAGATTTAATTTGAAGACATAATACAGAATTACATTTTATTCGGAAACGAATCTAATACATTACACACTTCTTCATAATTGTTTACTTACAATTGGATCCACTCACTCCAAACTCTACAACCTAAATAGACATTGGATGCCTTATAACTTCCGCCTATTGTGCCCGATCTCGTGCCATCCTCCGCCATCCATACAACGTAGGTCTTCCTCCACATCCTCTGAACATTTATTGTTTAGTCTTCCTCTAATTATTCGCTATTAGGTTTACTAATATATAGGCCCAACTTCTTCATAGAATTGGCGTTTTTCATGCATTTTACACACTCTAACCATCCCAATGTATAGCTCGCGCAAGGAACGATTACCGAAAAACAGTGGTGGCGTTATTGTCTGTTTTGACGTGTGTATTTAGGCACGCCAAGGGAAAGAGAGGTACGAGCCGAGCCGATGGAAGTACTGCCTCTTCCAAGAAGATGAACGGATGGGGACATCGCCTGTGGAAATGAAGAGCGTAGCAAGAAAAAAATTCGAAGGTAATTAAACGCGCAACATTATGTTTACGAATAAAATAATGATACTCTGCGAGGGGAACGCTCCATCACTACATAATAAAATAAACGCACTTGGAACAACGCACGTATTCACATGCAGTGGAACTGAAAATAAAACCGTAATGTAACTATCACAATGCAAGACTGATTCTATCGATGTCGTTTCTCTTCCGACTGTACTCTTGAATATCATTCATGTTATGTCGTGACTTTCCTGTCGCCCGCTTTTCCTTGTCGAATTGTTTCGTTCACATTCCTATCGTCGGTAATCCCTCTTTGCAAGACCTATAGCTCTCTTAATTTAAATTATTTACTTAGGAGTCGGCCTCGGTAGCGTAGTTGGTATAGCGCTGATCTTCTATGCTCGAGGTTGCGGGTTCGGTCCCACCCGCCGAGGTCGACGGCATTTAAGTGAGTTTAAATGCGACAGGCTTATGTCGGTAGATTTACTGGCATGTAAAAGAACTCCTGCGGGACAAAATTCCGGCACACCGGCGAAGCTGATATAACCTCTGCAGTTGTGAGCGTCGTTAAATAAACCATAATTTAATTTTACTTATTATTGCGAGAAGTAAGGAAATAGGTTTGGAAATGAACCCATCAAAAAGAAAAATTATGACCAATTCCAGGAAACACCAAATTAACAATAGGAATATCCAATACTGCTCGGAATACATATACTTAGGTCAAACAGCAGACATGTCAAGCAGAGGGGACAAGGAGATCAGAAGACGTATAGGACTTGCCTGGAGTAAATTCTGGGGCCTTAAGTTTATATTCATGGACAGAGCCATTAGCCATAGGACACGATTTTAAATGCTGCAAGCCGGTGTCATTCCAACGCTACTATACGGATGACAGACATGGAAGTTTTCGAGACGCCAAACGAGCTTGATCCAGGTGTGCCAGCGCAAGATAGAGAGGAAGATACTGGACGTAAGGATCAGAAATGAGGAGTTGAGGAAAAGAAGCGGCATGAACGACGCAGCCACTAGAACACATCTTCTCAAAGGGCGCTGGGGAGAACATGTAGCTAGAATGAAGCAGGACTGATGGACCTACGCCGCAACATCCTGGGACCCGAGAACGACCAGCAAAAGCAGAGATCGCCAGAGACATATGATCGCAAGAACTTAAGGCGGAGAGAGGGGGGCAAATGGGATGAAAACTGCAAGGGACAGAGTGAGATGGGAGGTATTAATATTAAGATACAATGAACTCAATTGAAAAGTGTTAAGGAGTTAGAATCAAGTATGTAGATATAAGTGTATTGATATATGTGTCTAAAGTAAAAAAAAAGAGTAAGTGTAGAGGTATAAAGACGCAGTAAATGGACAGTAGCTCACAGGGATTGGCTCACCCGGTGATATGTTTTCGAGCTAGCCCTACCAGGAGGTAGGAGACCCTTGGTCTAAATGGATTCTATGGACTTAATCTTATCTTAATTTGGGTTGAGTGATAAAAGAAACGGTACAGAGTAGACAGTTCGTCTCTAAGAATATTTGGTTCCTATAAATTATTGTTACATAAGATAAATTCAATGGAAATTTCTTCACACAAAATATTATTACAGTTCTCACATCGATACGAATTCATTTGAAGGACTGATATAATAAAAGCCGTTAAAAATAGATTGTGAATAATCTTTCAGTCTTTCTATAGGAATTAGTTAATAAAAGCCACAAAATTATGCCTCCAATTTAAGACTTTTTCAGACAACAAAGTTAGGCATCATAGGCACTGAACATATATAAATTACTTCGAAAACTTCAAGATACTTGTTACGAAAATGGCGCAAGAAAAATTATTTTCTCTAGGAATTTAACTTTCCTCTGCAAGTTGTGAAATGCAAAATCATCATTTTATTGCCAAGTATAGTACAAAAGTCAGAAAAGATTGCATAAATAGAAAAGTATAATATATTATACAAGGTTGTAAATTTTGAATAAAAAAACTGTCCCAGAAAATAAAGTAATACCTTCTTCTATGCGTGCATAATAAATTATTGCATCTCCATACGACGTGTGTGACAATTCAAAGAACGACTATAAACAGGAATAATCTACAACAGGATTAACGTTGCGAATTCACCATCTTCATGACAAACATGTTTATCGAATATTCCTTCAAAGAAAAATCATGTTTCTTCACAAATAAGTCTGTACATACATACCTACATACATACATACATACATAATACATACATGCATACATACGTACATACATACATACATAAATACATACATACATACATACATACATACATACATACATACATACATACATACATACATACATACATTAATTTATGTAATCAACTACTGTAAGTACAGTGCGTTCGTAGCTCGGCCGGTCGTTTACGTGTAACTCTGACGGCAGGCGCGCAAATCTTCACCCAGTCCAAGGCCGGAACGGTCCGGCCGAGCTACGAACGCACTGTATATAGTATTTCGAAGAATAGGCCTACAGTTATGTTCATAAAATTGATGTAATTAAAAAATTTAATATTTAGATTGACAGAAGGAACGAATATGCTAATCAGTAATGTTTCCTTGTAGTATGGTCCAGGCCCACTGTTAACGTTCCGCAGGAGTGTAGTTTGGTCTATTTTAAATCACGAACTTAATTATAATAATTATATTTATATTACAGATCGTCGAGCGATATGTATATCGCACCATGAATCTTGTTCATAAAGAAGCCACTGAACAAGGCCACGATAGGATTCAGTTTGTAAATGCCTGTGAGGTCGGAGGTCTTGCAGTGCATTAATTGCCTAGAAACTGTAATCAATAACTCTGCAAGGATAACGAGGAAATCATGTTCAGTTTGTGTGTTGATCTAGCGATTGCAATCTCAGCACAATATATACAATACTCAATTTATTGATGCCTTTGTTCATGAACAACCAATGAGAATTTTCATAAAACCGTGAGAGAGCTATAATTTGAGATTGTTCAAATGACTGATTGATTCCATTAAGAAGTACAGAATATAAAATATATTAAAGTCTGTTATCTCTTGAAGTAAATAATTAGGACACACAGGGCCAAGCGGATCATTTCTTAACTTTCAAATTATCGGAAAATAAACTACTTGGAATGCTTCAAAATTGCGTAAAGTCATTTATGCAGCTTCAATCCTCGTGATATGCTACTTTGTCCAAGAATAAAAGTCGTTAAATAAATTACAAAATAAAAATTGGATCTAAATAAAATACTAAAGATAACATACAATAAAAAAGTAAAAAACTGAATTTCTCCATACATTTTAACCAACTTAACTCAAACTTCTGCTAGTTCCTTCTTTACACAATAGAATAAGTAATACCTTTCTCATCAAATGTGAAGAGTTCATATCCCTGAATTTTGTTGTTACACTAAGTTAAGACAATATACTATATAATTAAATTACTTGGTCACAACCAAATTATTTAAAACAATAATCATTATCAGGGAAAGGATTTATATGTAAATACATATTTACTTATAAAGCTAATATAATTTATATTTTGCATTATCTTTATGTTTCACAATGTGTAGGGTTGAAAAATCCTACTTTTATTTTCCATATTTTTCCATATTTTAGAGTTTAGTACATATTTTCGTTAATTTCCATATATTTTCCATATTTCATATAAAACAGTCCATATTATATTAGGTTTAACAATAAAACAAAACAAAATTCCATTAACTTTTAAAAATACATTTCAACAATAGAGATTTAAACACATGTTCAGTAATCCCTTTAACATCAGAGTTATTTGAAAATTAGCAGTCCTATCAACAATGGGAAAGTAAGTTACAAAACTGTATTAATTTAATTTAAAATTTTTAACAGACTTCAGTTGTGCAGCTCAACAGTTAAATGCCAGTCAGAGTACACATAGGTTCAGTTTTGTAAATCATACTATAAAGACGGTAAATATGCCAAAAGTACGTCATTCAGTCAATTTAAAATCAAAACTAACAAGTTACATTTCAGAATTTAAAGAAGATGGTTTATCAACTGACAATAAAATATTATTTTGTAATTTGTGTCAGTGTGCAGTATCATCTACACAAAAGTTCCTGGTGCAACAACACATTACAACTAGTAAACATCAGGCCAACAAACAACTAAATTCCAAGCAGAGACAATTGTGTTTAACACAACCAACAACATCGAATGTAAGATCTGAGTTTAACATCGACCTGTGCCGTTCTCTCATCTCTGCTGATATTCCTCTCTACAAACTAAAGAATAAGGTCTTCAGGGAATTCCTTGAAAAATATACTCAACATACAATCCCGGATGAGTCAACACTTAGGAAGACGTATGCTCCATCCATCTACGATGAGACAATACAGAAGATAAGAGATGAAATTAAAGATAGTTCAATTTGGGTTTCCATTGATGAGACTCCCGACAAAGAAGGTAGACTTGTTGGTAATGTAGTTATCGGTTTGTTAAGTGAACAATATTCTGAACGAATTCTTTTACATTGTGATGTTCTAGAAAAGTGCAATAACAAAACTATAGTTAAACTGTTCAACGAAGCTATGGGTATCCTGTGGCCAAAGGGTATTATGTACGATAATGTGTTATTCTTTATTAGCGATGCTGCCCCTTATATGGTCAAAGCTGGACAAGCATTATCTGTTGTATATCCTAAATTGACTCATTTTACTTGTGTGGCGCATGCATTTCATCGTGTGGCAGAAGTGGTCAGAGACAATTTCCCTAAAGTAGATTTGTTGATTTCATCAGTGAAAAAAGTATTTCTCAAAGCTCCCAGTAGAGTTAACGTGTTGAAAGAAATGTACCCTGAAATTCCATTGCCACCAAAGCCAATTTTAACTAGATGGGGTACATGGCTAGAAGCAGTTGAATATTATGCCGAACATATAGACTCTATTAACAATGTTCTCCTTGCATTGGACTCTGAAGATGCAGTCTCAATTGATACTGCGAAAACAGTTACCTGTGACATAAGTGTGAAGAATGACTTAGCTCACATTCAGCATACATTTTCATGCATCATAAAAACGCTCAAAAGTCTCCAAAATAGGCACCTTTCACTATCTGAAAGTTTTGAAATTATAAATAGTACTGTGGAACAACTGAATCGTGGTAGAGGTAAAGTTGCAGATGCAGTAAGAGCTAAGGTGGACACTGTACTTTCAAAAAACCCTGGATATGAAGAACTACAAAAGGTTGTTGCTGTGATGAGTGGTGAATCAACAGTGAAGATTAACTTGGACTTATCCCCAGCAGACATTGTGAAATTGAATTATGTACCAGTTACTTCTTGTGACGTCGAACGCTCTTTTAGTCAGTATAAATCTATCCTCAGAGAAAATAGAAGAAGATTCACTTTTCAGCACTTGAAAGAAATGTTTGTAACCTATTGTTATGGTAACAGACAATAAAAATTGTGTTTTGTTGAAACTACATTGGAAGATAAGGTACGTCCATTATATTTTTTGTTTAGTTTGATTAAAATGTACCAATATTTAACGTACATAGTCATTTTTTTATAATTTTAAGTCCATATTTAATTCCATATTTTGGTAAAAATCCATATTTAATTCCATATTTTGGTAAAAATAACTACATATATATTTACATATTTCATATATTTTTAGTCCATATAAATCCGTTCCCTGATCATTATAAAGTATGTAAATTGTTTAATACGAGAATTATTTGAAAACAAATGCAAAGTATTGCAGTACCATCACGTAAATGAAAAAAATAATCATGTGTATTTCACCAATTTTAGCTCGCTATTTGATTCACATACCTTGTTTCTTGTCACAACTTTGCATTGCGGTATAGTGTTTAAAAAGGCATGTAGAAGTATCTGCTGGGAAAATCGTTAGATAATTCAACTTCAAAATAAATGCACAGTTACTTCTTACTCATAAATGAGGAGCGATGAAGTTTTTGTGTCTTCATAACCCTGTAGTGAAATTTTCCTGCTCCTCAACTATGGATCGTTAGCTTTTTACAAGTTCTGCAGTCGAAAATTGAACTCACATGAAAATTTTCAGTTTGAGACTAAATCAAAGAACGGGTCTTGAAGATTCGAGGTATGTATAGTCTTTGACATTAGAAATGACCGATCTTCTGTACCGTGAATTTTTCTAATTCCATCTTGGAGCAGCGCCTGGTTCACACGATTTGGGAAAGGATTTTTATTTTGCACCTAATTTACCCAATTATCTATGATGATCTGCAAACTGCTGCATACAAATTAAATGAAATAGCTAGTAAATAATATATGAGAATTTCGGAGAAAAAATAAAAGGAATGGCTTTCCAATGTACAAACCTCTTAAGATATAAAATAGTGATCAACACAAAAACAATAGAAGAAGTAAATAATTTTAACTATTTGGGATTTAATGTATGTTACTGCCAAAAGAATGATATCAATATAATAATAAATAGATTCCATAATATGTGCTGAACAACAAGAAGAACATTTAGAAATAAAACATTAAAAACAACTCAAAATTTTGCAAAACAGTACCCATGTTAAAGTACTGCTGTATGACCTTTTGTGATATTTCAAGTGATCCATTTGTAGATTTTGATAAACGAGATCCCCCCTGAAATGTCACCTCGTAAGAATTCTCTTGCTCCACTAAAGAAATTTCACGCTGACCATCATCTCTATCCAAGTAATTCAAGTACTGTACAATAATAATCGTTTTCGAAATAATCTCCTATAGATCTGCCCGTCATTTTGTTTAATTGTTCTACTAATCACTGGTTATGTCCATTAACCGCTCGCATATGGCCAGTTAGAGATTACCATGATTAATCTCCTATTTAATTCCTAACCGAGGTCGATGCACCGTAAAAAATGCTTCACCTGGTGTTAGGTGGCAATTTTAACCGGTGGTTACATTAACCGATGTTGATGCACATAGGCACTAAACCAATAGCCTACAACTTACTTACTTACTCACTTACTTACTTACTGGCTTTTAAGGAACCCGCAGGTTCATTGCCGCCCTCACGTGAGCCCGCCATTGGTCCCTATCCTGAGCAAGATTAATCCAGTCTCTATCATCATATCCCACCTCCCTCAAATCCATTTTAATATTATGTTCCCATCTACGTCTCGGCCTCCCCAAAGGTCTTTTTCCCTCCAGCCTCCCAACTAACACACTATATGTATTTCTGAATTCGCCCATACGCCAATAATGTATAATAATAAACATAATTATTAATAACGCAACAAGTACATAGGCCTACTTAAAATCTCAAGAAAAGAACTCTTTGTCACCACAAATTTCACTTCGACATGCCGGAGTCCGGGTCCCGTTATTTGGAAAATCGACGCTATATTATAGTCGTTCGGTTAACACTGCATTGTCATGCTTTATGTATGTCATAGCGCAACCCTTTCAGTCGCCTTCTGCAATCTCTATATCGTCTGCAATGGACTCTGGAGGCTTCCCTTGCACAAAGGATGTCGTTGGAAGTGCTGGGGCAGGGGAGATGCGTAGCCAGTCCCTAACTATTAAGAACATCGTTCATCTTAGAGTCAAATACCTCTCAGACCAAAACCACAACATAAGACCTGCTCGGTAAAACTGATTAATTACTGGGACAGGGTTATAAAATACACACAGCTCGTTTAGAAACAAAACTCCTCGCACTCAGAATGAGCCCGTTTAAATAGAGCATTCAGTTGCATGAAGGCCACTCGTCCTGCCACATATTTATGTCTTCAAAGTTTTTGTAACTTTCATTACATTACTATGTATATGTGTTAGAATTCTGCGGGGCAAGTTGGGTCACTAGTTATTATTTAAACCGCTGCTATAGCGAAGTGAGATGTCACGTCATGGTGGAGTGTTCTTCAAGATTAAAGGACGGAATATTTATAGTTTTATTACCATCATCTTTTCTTTCTTCCTTTTCTTCTTTTTTTCTGTATTTAACTTCCCTATTATTCAAACACCACCGAGGGAAGGAGAGGGGTATTCATTTGGTCGTACACTAGACATTTCACAAATGCAGTGTGACGTAGGGTCACCGTTGTGACAACACAGGGCAATCAGAATATAACGGACAAACACAGCAAATTTCTTCCTTTGCTCACCACGGGAATCGAAACTCCGATAGTTTGACGGGGAAGCATACTCGCTATCCACATTGCCACGACAGTAAACTATCTTTAGAAGAACGGTAGTAAGAAGATTTACAAAAAAAAAATATATCTTGGCAATACCGTTTCAGGTAGGGAAACTGTTCGGAAACTTGTTAAAATCTTACTAAAATAAAGACTCCCTTTAAAGATAAAAATTCTGTTTCCAGACGCAGAGTTCTTACGAAAGAAAAATTAGGTAAAATACATGTACAAAATAACATGCCTCAAAATATCTCTCCGATCGACGTCTTGCTCAGGATACACACGTTTCAAAAGCTTCAGTAACAATAGCCACTAACTGTTTAAATTAAAACCCTATAAAATCATTCTTGTAGGTGCTTTTTCTACAGTAATATGACACCCTTATGACTTTTAGTATGGTTCTTATGTAAAGTACAGTATCATATAAGTTTACGTCGATTGTTTCAAAACATGGTTAAAATTTCTTATATGATATGCACCCATGTAATTGTATACACTGACAAAAGAATATAACATTATATACTCACATAAGAAATATTTACTTTTGAGAAATCGGTTTCTATAATGTATAATTTTCGTCGAAAACTGTTTTTTTTTTTTTTTTTTTTTTTTTTTTTTTTTTTTTTTTTTTTTTTTTTTGTAATAAAGAATCCTGTTCTGAAGTTAGAGCGCCCATTAGGTCTGATTCTGTTAGCCACGTATGATAGGATGACATCAGTATGGAAGTAAGGAGGACGGATTAAAATGAAGGTGATAATGACGGCGAAATGAGTCCAGGGTCTGGCGCCGAAAAATTATCCAAAATTTTATTGTATTTGGTTGAGGGAAATTACCGTAACAGCTAATAGTATCGCTGTCAGGCACGCTGCCCTATTCGAAAATGGTGAACAATAAACCAGAATTACTTTAAAAAAGAACTACTAATTTATTTAAATATTGCTTAAAATATGTAATAGTCTATGACAAAACACTTTCCGCAATTTATTATCTGCTGTTATTTGTGTTTTATCGTATTTTTACATAATCCATCTGTTCACAAATTGAATAAGAAATGTGTAAAAGAATAGATAGGCTACTTTTCCTTCAAACAAATCTCCGGATGACGCCATCCACACCCTATGGCATTCAATAAAAGTTATGTTATAGCGAAAATCACGGAGGAGCTACTCGTCTGAGAATTTGCATGTGGGCAGCGTAATCCAGTAGTCTGCTCCTATCAACTAGATCTCTGACTTTGAACTTGGCGAGAGGGTGTGGTCTAGCTTCAGGTTTGCTTTTGTAACAGAAGGGAGGCCTGTTTTAATGCATTAGTCTTTCATTTTATGATGCTATGGACAATGCGAACTAAAAATAAATACGTACAAAATCAAAAGTACACACCTTCTCACCATACTCCACACATGTAAAGCATGCAAACAGAAATTTACGGATATTTCATCAAGGGCATCTTAAAAATTACTGTCACTGAAAAGTGTATCTCTTCACTGACTAAATGTACAAACGCATAGAAATTATGTCTCAGAGCACATATGATCCATCTCTGTAATTACTTTATGACAACCAATGTTAGTGTTTTTGCGCATTAAATTTGTTTCAGCAAATATTTAATTTCAAACATTACATTCGCAATAACAGCTCGAATTTCGTTCACTTGATAAGTGCCACTTTAAGTGCCCTACCAAATTTTTCAATGCGTAAATACTACCTCATTTAATAGGAATTAAATTAAATTTAATTTGGAAATGCAGAAAATTACACGTATTTTACCGACCAAAACTTATGCCATTTTAAGTACTGCAAACCATGTAAGGGAATAAGATATTTGAGGCGATCTCGAAGAAAATGAAGCCATAAACATATTTATATAACAAATTTTTAAATATATGCGTATATTGGCCACGGAAAGGATCATAGACCTAAACCTTGGAATGGAAGAAGAAAAATAAGTTACAATGCAATATTGAAACGTATTTCCCCTTTAACTTAATATTTGGACAACCGTTTTATGCCTTATTTCAATTTCTATCAACTTCTATGTTTTTTTCCGTATTTTTCTTAAGAAGTGTTAGGCTACAAGTTATATCTATCCTGTAAAACATCATAATTAAAATAATCACGTATCTAATATACAGTAGGTACGTACTTATTGAGGAAGATGCTTTTCCAATTCACTGTGGGCTAAAGCAAGGAGATGCACTGTCACCTTTACTTTTCAACTTCGCTCTAGAATATGCCATTAGGAAAGTCCACGTTAACAGAGAGGGTTTGGAATTGAACTGGTTACATCAACTTCTTGTCTATGTGGATGACGTGAATATGTTTGGAGAAAATCCACGAACGATTAGGGAAAACACGGAAATGTCACTTGAATAAAATAAAGCGATATGTTTGGAAGTAAATCCCGAAAATACAAAGTATATGATTATGTCTCGTGACCAGAATATTGTGCGAAATGGAAATATAAAAATTAGAAATTTATCCTTCGAAAGGTGGAAAAATTAAAATAACTTGGAGCAACAGTAATAAATATAAATGACACTTGGGAGGAAATTAAGCGCAGAATAAATACGGGAATTGCCTGTTATTATTCGGTTGAGAAACTTTTGTCATCTAGTCTGGTTTCAAAAAATTTGTTCCTCTCTCAAAGACACAATGAGTTCGTTGATCTCTCACATCTGTATCGCGAGAAGAGTGTATTAGCGGCGATGTTGCCGGACTGCTGAAACTTCAAACCTAATTTTCTAATTAACCGTGAATTCAATCACAAAACGTAATATATGTGTTCTATTCATTTAAGTGTACCCTATCGTCTCTTTCAATCTACAAGGTTTTTCACTTCCACCCTGTATATATTGTATATGCCATATATAATATAGTAATTTAAAGCACATTGCCACTTTCTCATTATACGAATATAGCAAAATATCATTATTATTATGTACATAAATGTTTTCCGTGTATCTTTTAGGTAAAAGACCAATTTTCCACATTTCGTTCTTGATAAAATTACGTTCTTGTATTTCAAATGTAATAACAATAATAAGTATCCAAATACTCATCCCTCGGTATAATAATATCAGTATACTTGGAATCCACTCAATATATAATTTTAAGAAAAAAACGGGGCTTCCTATAAGTTTATTTTGTGGATACATGTTAGTCATTTCTTATTACTGAGAACACTATCAAGACAAACATTCTACATGCAACAGACAGAGTTGGGACACCATCAAATATTCTGTCATCAGTTTAAATACACAGGGACAAAGTATAAGAAAGATGTTAATGCATTAAAATGAAACTTACATAATCTACTGTATATATTGTAGATGGAATAAAACGGGAAAAGAGGTAACTTAGGAATTAGTGTATTCTTGGTTAAGTACATGAAAGGAAGTGACATAAAGTAATAAATTGGGCTAGGATTTTGATGAAATTGCATCTTTTTCGTAGTAAGCCAGAAACATAGCTGCTTTAGTATTTATATGTTATGTGATAAACTGAGTGTTTTAAGACATATTTGTTAAGGCATTTTTTTTGCATTTTTTGCCTGTTTCAACTCATAAGAGAATTTTTCGTTTTATTCTGTAATTTTTTAGGCATTTTCATTTAATTTTGGCCATGCAATGTAAAATAATGTTTATTTCCTTGGATATTTTCTCTAGGCCTACATATTTTGTCCATTAATACCCATTATTTTGTATCATATTTTAATCGTTTTTTATAAACAAATATTGCCAATTTAATGTAGTGTACCTCATGAAATGGATCAGTCCAACCGTCCCTTCAATGTAAACTCCTCTATGCCTGCTAGTTCCGAATAAGAGTGGCCTTGTGTTGGGCTACATGGAAACTACATCAGGTAAAATAATTAATTAAAGTGTACTACTTATAAAAATATGTAAAATTAAATAAACTTAAATGTTGGTACTACAATTTAACTTACTTACTAGTCTGAATATTAAGTAGCACAAAACCTCTTTTTCTACTAAGTCAATTATGTAAGGTCAATTTTAGTGCATTTTTTTTTTAAGATTTTTAGGTCATAGATGCATTGTTTTTGGACATTTTTTCATGATTTATAGGTCATCAAAATCCTAGCCCTAGTAATAAAGTAGTTGAATTATTAGTCATTCTTTATAATTAACATTGCAATTGAAGGATTTGCACTACTTTAAGCTCCCTTAAACGGATATTGAATAAAAAGCAGTAAATTCAATAATAAATCATATAGTAATCAATATTAAAATAATAGAATCGATTTATAATTTAAAATTTGTTCAAGGGAAAGATATTTAATAAGAACTAAATGATGTGTAACTTCTGCATAATAATATAGAGCAGCAAAACAACATTTGAAAATCGTAAATACCATGTAGCTATAAATAATTGAAATATTTTTATATTATTATTATTATTATTATTATTATTATTATTATTATTATTATTATTATTATTATTAAATATCCGTGGAAAAGAACCCTAATTCACCAAGCGGCATGCTAGGGTTTTAGTTTTGTTATACGGTATACTACTTATCTATACTACTTATTTTTTACACAGATAATGGTGAAATATATATCTACAGTCTTTTAAAGATAAAGTTTAGCAAGTCTATAAATTGTCTGTAGCAACAAGGTGTTTTGGTCACTTCACATAGTGGAGTCCTGTATTCGGTGTTGCAGTCCACAAGATATGTCTTTATTTGAAATTTCTTTGCTTCAATAATAGGACAGTCAAATAGAAGGTGATTCACACTGTGAAGGTCTTCGCGGCAGGAGCATGTAGAATCGATGTCTGCTGGAATGTTGAATCTGTCGAAGTAAGTTCCAAACGTCCCATGTCCAGAAAGAAACTGCGTTGTTACGAAAGTAGGTTTGAAGTGATGACTTTAGAGTCGGTTGTGGATTGTTGGGAAGTAGGTGTCTCTTGTTAATGATCCGGTTGTGCATCTGGTATTCCAATTTTGATGAGTCAGTTGTCGTATTATATGATATTAATAATTTTATATTAGGCCTATACAGAATCAAACACTTAGATTAAATACAGGTACTGTTAAATCCACACCTATAGATGCAATGTGTCTATTGATATCCTATTATCCAATAGCACTTCAACTTGAAGAAGAAGCTCTAATACAAAATCTAAAATTATTAAGTTTACCAACAGACGTATGCAAATATAAACCCAGAAGAAACCTGATGATAGTTTACTTTCCTGGAAAGAGTTAAGGAACTGATAAAGAAATGCTGTCTATCAATCATTAGAGAAAATTTATCTTTCAATGCAAATCCAACATATAAAAATCCAATTAAATATAGCCTGCAACTTAATGTGAATACTTAGAAAAACATATGAAAATTCCATTGTACTGAGATCTTCAGCATTAGATACTATTCACCAGTACTGTCTATAAGAGTGGCTTCAAATCCAACAGATAAAAATCCAATTAAATATAGCCTGCAATTTAATGTGAACACACAGAAAAGCAGATGAAAATTCCATTGTACTGAGATCTCCACCATTAGATACTATTCACCAGTACTGTCTATAAGAGTGGCTTCAAATTTATACGGATGGATCGCTCACAGTAATTGAAGCTGATGCAGGGGTCGGCGTAACATGTTTTTCTTCTCATTTTACTGCTACGCAGGTCCGAAAACTACTAACTTTAAAGATGAAATACTAGCAATACGGAGTAAGTTTTAAGTAATTAATAATGACATTTATAGCCTAATTAATCGCAATGTTTTCACATGGTCCAAGGATTTGGCGATCGGGACGCTTGTCCTATTCACAAAGCTGGCCTTGCATACATCCGGACTAATTTCTCCCCGCTCCTTGGGCCTCGATGAGCTAGGAAAGAGAGACCAGACCCTTGTAAATTCTGTGAACCATATTTCATGGGTATAGGAGTATATCTCAAAAAGACACCTGGTAAAATAGGAAGCATTGTTACAGAGGAAACGGAGATGTAACTGCAGCGGAACAAAAGCTGGTTAGATTTTTCCCAAGTTACAGCACTTCTGCAGGGAGAGAATTGGAAGATATCCGTTCTTGAATCAGATCAGATAGCAGCATTGACATATTCCGTGGTAAGAATAAACATGAGTATAGAGTATATACCGGATTTTTTTTAGTATATACTCTTGTTAGTAAGAATAAAAATATTTCAGTACTACTCATTTTTGATTACATACTCATAACTTGGAAGCATAGTAGAATATACTCAAGTGTCCATCTTGTACAGAATATAATACTCATGCTTGATAAGAATAAAAGCTAGTATATTCACATATTTATAAGTTCGTTCTCATGTTATTTTGAGTATGGTTTGTAGCAGGCTCAATTATGAGTATTTGTTGATTTGTGTTCAGTTTAAAGTTAAATAAAAAAAAATGGCAGAATTTATGAACGATGTAGTACCTCATGGAAAAATATAGGAAAAGACGTGAACTTCAGAAGCCTTTAACGCTTCACAAAAGTGAATGTGAAAAAGGTTAAACACGTATTTGTTATTCATAAAAAACATAATCTATAAAAATATGAATGGCTATCATATTATAAGGTTAGATTGTATTGTTAAATATAATTAACAAGTACAGTTTATTTTGTAAAATTTGAATTGCAAAATGCAATTACTTGTAACATTAAATTATATATATATATATATATATATATATATATATATATATATATATATATATATATATTAAAAATAGAATTAGCATAACTGGAATTCTAGAAATGGATTGCAATCTCTATCCAACATCCCGTAATGACGATTTCCCAGTACTATTTTCTTGTTTCCTGTTTATTAACGTCACTTATCTGATTCACTCTCTCGTTCATGTTTATTTATTTATTCATTTATTTATTTTATTATTTAATTTATTCATTCATTCGTTCATTTATTTATTTATTTATTTATAAAAAGCAAAACACAAACCACTACAGCATGTGGATAGCATGTGAAAGTCTATAAAAAAAAAACTGAGCATCACGGTGCAATGTGGTCAAAGAGGATAGGTAACACGAGTACATACTAACTTTTAAACGATCAAGAAGGTTGTAGAGATGAGTATATATTCGCGTTAGGTAGAATGTGGTTATGAGTATATAATCACAGGAAGTGCTCAAACTCAAAAGTATAAACCTTGAGAAAGTACTTAAGCTTTATTCTTACTACCCATTGTCCAGTTAACTCATGAGGTGTTGAGGGATCATTTTCCCCATATAAGATTGTGTTCAGTGACCGTAGAACATGCTTTTCAAGTAGTAATTTAGAGAAATGTATTTTCTCGTGAACTATCTCAAACAAATCAATCTAGCTGGCCTACTGAGATGGCTTCTGGATAACATGTAAGAATAATAGTGTTAATAATTTTTATGTCATAAAGTTTAACAGACTGACTACACAAAATAGATTGATTTAATACAATGTTACAAGATGTGCTAATATTGTAAATTTTATACTGAACAATGTAAATTTTATTATCTCAACAATAATTATCACTCTCTACAATTTAATTTCACTTCCGTCAACAATGGGATTTGCTCTCCGCACAGCAACACAGCGTTCGTTTTTGCACTCCACAAACGACAATGACAATTTACTTGGACTATTACGAACAACAATGAACTGTTAATCTTAACTAATATTCACAAAGCACTATTTACAACACTGTCAGTTCTCAGTTCACAGCTCGTTTGTCTTGGCTAGTTCTTCTAGCTAAGTCACTCGTGTTCACAGACTCTCGAACCCCGGACCTTCGGAAATGATCCGCTGAAATTCGAACTCAGGTCCCACAACTGCGGTCCACTGCACTCGAACTCCGGGCTTCAGGCTCCACAGTTACGGACACAACTCAAGTCGCCGCGCTCTGGTCTCGAAGCTGGCTTCACTGCTACACAAGACTAACTCGCTTACTGTCCAAATCTGCCTGAACAACACTGGCTTACTGACGGGCTGGCTGACGTTCACTTGCGTCTTGTATTTATAACTAAACCATAGTTTCTGGAGAGTTCGCGAAAGATTCCACTCTCGAATAATCTGGATATCTCTCCTCTCTCCACTCCGCCATAGCACATGCCCCAGGGAGCAGATGCGCGCGCAACCCACCCACAACACGGCCGACTTAGCCCTTCCTCCGTCGGTCGTGAGATCGAACCTCACGTGGCCGTCACAATATTAAATTCATAATACTAAATACAAATATTTACATACAGAAAACTTAACAAATTTTACAGAAGAAAGAGTTCGTCCAAAAGGTGTTTTTCCCTTTTTGGTCTGACTCCAAGTTCGGCATATAGCCACAAGTCACTCAATTGAGTGCGCTCCTTGTCTAATGGCAGTTGACTTAATATAAATTACAGTATGTCAACATATATGTCGAACTTGGAGTTACACACTGGAGAAAAGGGATTCGATCCGGTTCTGTGGATTGAACTTCGGCGTAGCTCAGTGGTTAGAGTATTTGGTACGTAGAATCAAGGACCCGGGTTCGATCCCGGCGCCGAAGCGAATCTTTCTCCTCTAATAATCATTGTTATACGTACATGTTTTAACGCTGTTTTGTTTGTTCCAAATTCTCGATACTGGACATGGATCCTGTTTTAGATCTCCGTTACTCGATACTACAACTTTAAAAGTAAGTATTATCTTTGCGATTTATTTTATTAAAGTTTTCTCCACTCTTCCGTTTAGTCCTGCATTCAGAGTAACAAATGTAATTTAGCAATGGCGGTAGCATTTATTTGTGCCGTTGGGTTGTCTGCATTTAATAAGACTTTACTGATATATTTCGCGCATCAATGGTCACGTCTTAAGATGCTGGTAAGGGATTCCTATGTTTAAGTAATTCATATTTCTTGTGAATACCAGACCTTGCCTAATTTAATTAGATATCTGGATTTCATTAACATCTTACATCTAATCAGAACCATTCTGGGCGAACAGTGGCAATACCAAACATTTTAAAATGTGTCTATTTCACTAGGAATTCCTCTTATATACCGTCACTGGGGGATATTTCAACTCCACGTCTAGGCTGTTTGCATTTTTTATCGTCAGGGATAGGATCACTATACAACCTATAGTTATAAATTATTTTTGAATGGTGGGAAAGGAAAATTGTTCTAGAACGTATAAATGATATGGATATACTGTAAGTCTACCACAAAATCCAATAAACGTTTATATTGTGGAATAGATTATACATTCTATTAGATTTACAGCCTTACTAATAAACCGTGTATAGTTTTTATACGAGACTTATGCAGAGTTGAGACAGAAAACGTTACTAATAAACCATGCATAAGCGATGGATTTATAAACAGGCTGTAACTATACAATGGGAATTGCTTTGCACTAGTTATATACACGAAACCCCTTGTTTAAGCGTTGTATATAGAAAAAAAATGGCCGCCCCTCTAACAGCTGCTTGTATCGATTGTCATCGATGGTTGCCTTGTAACCACAGAAGAACAAACCAAAGAGCACAGAATAATTAGAATAATATTGCTGTAGCATGTACTCTTTGACAAAAATATAGTATGGTAATCGATTAGAGCCAGTTGTACTATCGATACTAAACACGCCACACTAGAGCGCTCTACCGGATGCAATAGAGAACCTTAGATATTCTATTACCTTTCGTAACGAAGTAATGACGAAACTATGACGTAGTTGTGTAACAGTTATACTGTTATACACGACGTACGTAGTGATTATTAGTAACGAATTTACACACGACGTATAACGAGTTACTCATTGTATAAGTATAAGACAGTTTAACTTCTGTATATAGAGTTTTTGTTAGTAAGACCGTTAATGTACAGCCTAATGATGCAGCCCTAATCCAGCGCTGAAACAGAAAGAAAGACAGAAAGAAATAAAGTAAGAAAGAAAGAAAGAAAGAAAGAAAGAAAGAAGGAAAGAAAGAAGGAAAGAAAGAAAGAAAGAAAGAAAAAAGAAGGAAAGAAATAAATAAATAAAGAAAAAAAGAGAGAAAGTAAGAAAGAAAGAAAGAAGTAATTGGAATGAAAGAAAGCTAGAAAGAAAAAGAGAATAAAAGGAAGACAGAAAGCAAAATAGAATATAAGAAAGCAAGGAAAAAATAATAAACAGAAAGAAAGAAAGACAGAAGGAAAGAAAGAAAGACAAAAAGAAACAAAGAAGATATCCCTATACAAATTAAGAAGTAATGAGATCCCGTCCACAAGACATTAATCGTATTCGGTGATCCAAGTATCGTGGGTATAGAGGTATCGAGCACTGAACTCTAATTTAAATGTTTTAACTTGTTCTAGACATTTGTTACTTATTACAGTTTTTGTCACGTATTGCATTTCTGAATATTCATCACTAGAATACAATACTCATAGACTTGCTTTGGAATGCAACAGCTCGTAACTCAGACTTCGGAAGCAACTGTAAACATTCTCTTTGCCCTCTTGGCCCGTGAAAAATTTCGTCACAGGAATACCTTGGAGTTGGTAGATTTACAATATGAAGCGGTTCTAACATTTACCGTTGCTTTTATCTCTGGGGATAGGAAATACTGCCAAGTTGGTGTATTATGAAAAAAAATTGTAGGTCATCGGCTTAGCTCAGACAGTATTGTGTTTGCCTGCTCTCGGGAGTGGTTTCGATTCCCGCTTGGAATAATTACCTGGTTGCGTTTCTTTCCGAGATTTTCCCCAAATTTAAATCGAATATCAGGTAATTACATGGCGAATACTCGGTTTCATTTCATCAGTGTGACCAATTCATCGACGCTAAATAATCTTGTAACAAATGCAGCATCTTTAAATAACAGACTAAATAAGAACAAAGTTAGTATGGTGAATAAAAATGAATTAAGGCTGGTTCACAATAAACTGGGAACGGAAACGACAACGAGAACGAGAACGGAAACACTGTTAAAGTAACTGTACCTATTTAAATGTGAGTATTCACAATTAACTTTCACGTTTCCGTTCACGGGCTCCGGAAAGCTTCCCGTTAATTGTGAATGCTCACATTTAATAGTAATATGCGTTACAAGAGCGGTATGTTGAAGTTTTGATGTTCGAGGAAAAGTTTGAAAAAGCGAAACGTAGTTCAGCTTTTTTAATTTCCGAGAATTGAAAGAAAACATACCGCTCTTGTATCGTACATTATTTTGTGCGAAGATAGTTTATCACATACCTGAAAGAGGAATCTCTAATTAGTTGCAATGAAATCTCCATCTTGGTTTCTGTTCAATGACGGCAAATTTACAAAACAAAAATATCTATCTTCAACATTGTTTCTTTAAAATGTTTTCTGTATTTACTATACTCCAGCAGGCCGTGATATACGTCTGTCTTTTTTTTTCCCCAAGTCTATGATGAGTCTTGTTGATTTTTTCACGGCTTCCTTAATGTTACTTGCATCACGAATGCAGTAACTTTAGTGTAGTTGTAGAGTTTACTTAATTTTTGCAAATATTTAAAAACAATAATTAACAGTGCAATTTAGGTGAAATTGCAGTGGTAAGTTTCCAATTTATAATTATTACTATATTGAACGTCTCTAAAAATAATATGTTAAAAGCCTAAAGCAGTAAAATTAATAAGTGACTTAAGCGGTAAGAAGAGGGAAATTGTTATGTGTGTTAGGTTGGGAATACTGAATGTGGAATTTTAGACTTTCCGCGGATTGGTTTTGTGCGGATATCAAGCAAATACGCACGATCTCGCACAAATACATTTATTTTAACAATATTTCCATTCTCGTTCTCGTTGTATTTTCCGTTCCCGTTTAATGTGGACCAGCCTTTATTCAGAAAAACATAAGTAGGGCTACTCTTCCGCCGTCGCGTCGGTATCCATCGGAATTCCTAGTGATCTAGCCAGCATTTTATTCCGGGTTCTTATGTGGGAAGCAGTTCTGGCGTCCTGTTCTTTACACCAGTAAAAATTATTCCCTGTCAACAACATACATCAAGCGATAAGGTCGACTAGCCAGACCGGACGATTCGTAAGCATTACTGGTTATGATATTTTGGAGCTTGTTTCAAAGAATTGGGTTTAAAGAGTAAGTTGTGAACCGAACTTATGTTTATTGAAGTAAGTAATACAAATAAACAAGATCATAGAGAAGGCACATAATTATTTATTACTCATTTAAAAATAAAAATTCCGATATACTGTATTATGTTAATTATGTCAAATGAATTTGCCCTATCTTCATACTATCCATTTATTTTGGACGTCCTGCGCCCCTTTCCCCTATTGGATTGCATTGTATTGAAAATCAACTAGGAGGTGAGTTTCAAAACTTTCCTTTTCCAAATTAAGAAAAAATGAGTTAAGAGTGGATTCCGATTCAGTTGGCACTATTCTATCTAGAAATGGCGTGGAATGTTTTAAAACTGTCGTTTACTTTATTAAACTCAGCGTCAAAGTATGAGGTTTTCTCCATAATTTTCTTTATCCAAGATGGTTTCCTTACCCATCTGTAAAGTAATGTTACAAGATTTCCCTTTTCCTGTGTTACTGTAAGTGTAATTAGGCCTACACTTTTTTTTCAAAGCTATCTTTATCTTGAACACAAATTTCCTTATAATATTAAAGTAAATTACTTCTCTTTCATTTATTCGATACATCTTTAGATGAGATTTAAGAGGGAAATTTAATTTTTTTCTTTTCTTACTGAACACACTGTTTGTGATTGCTGCCGTTTTATGTGTCAGTTGTCACTTAATTACTTATAGCTTATGATGGTGAATTCTTATCCGATATTTTGCAATTCATTTTGATTGATTTTCAGAAAAGTCTGTAATATATATTAGGAATATTTATTTTTCAGTCACTGACTTTACTGCATTATATGTAAGGTACAAAACCTTTACGTTACATGCTTTAAAAATCGTATAAACGTTTTCGTTGGATTATGCCAACATCATCAGATACGACATTCATTCTAGCAATATCATTACTCTCTACAAATACAATACATATTAAATAGCATACAGAGTAATAAAAACATACTAAAACCAACATAATTAGGATACAACATGTCATTCTTGAATGTCTGCCCTTATTATCAATATATATACGAGTATATTGTAATTCACACGTGTACTTTTAACTATTTTGTATTAAATAGCATACAGAGTAATAAAAACATACTAAAAACCAACATAATTAGGATACAAAATGTCATTCTTGAATGACTGCCCTTATTATCAATATATATATATATATATATATATATATATATATATATATATATATATATTGTAATTCACACGTGTACTTTTAACTGTTTTGTATCCTAATTATGTTGGTTTTCAGTATGTTTTTATTACTCTGTATGCTATTTAATATGTATTGTATTTGTAGAGACTAATGATATTGCTAGAATGAATGTCGTATCTGATGATGTTGGCATAATCCAACGAAAACGTTTATACGATTTTTAAAGCATGTAACGTAAAGGTTTTGTACCTTAAATATAATGCAGTAAAGTCAGTGACTGAAAAATAAATATTCCTAATACTTATCCGATATATTTTAAGGCTGTTTTTATTATTTTTTGTAAGAACTAACTGAAAATGGGTAACGAAGGTGTCTTTGTAGTTGAATAAAACGGAAGAAACCGGAGGAGGAATGCTCTTGTGAAAAGAAGAAGACTAGATACATGACCATTTTTAAGGAATCTGAGACAGAGAAAAGTCTCGGTTCAGAAGTGCCTATCCATGACTGGAAGTCCGCCATTCGTGAAGTGGCCAAAACTACTTGATAGTGACACTTTAAGTTGTCTTTGTGTAAAAGGATTATTTTAACTAACGACACCACAAAAAAGATTGTGCGAGGTAAAGTGCACTACAGTTAGCCAGGATCAATATTAAAGAAGAGCAAATCTTTAAGCAGTATGACTTCTGAGCAGTTTGAAAATCACATTCCACTTAAACGTGTCAAATTAAGTGATGTGTCCTATCTTCTAGAAAAACATTTCCGATCCAACTCGATGGAACGTGAAAAACTCGTCTACTACAAAACACTGATTGATGGTCAAGAGGAGTGTGATGAAGTTCCAGCAGAAGATGAAAACTAGGGTCAAGAAAATATCGATGAAGTGCCAGACCTTGCAGTTTAAGAGTTGTAGAACATTCCCAGAGTTTTGATGCAAGCTGAACATTCAGCACTATATTACATTTTGTAAGGACTATAT
Source organism: Periplaneta americana (assembly GCF_040183065.1). Lineage (NCBI taxonomy): Eukaryota > Metazoa > Arthropoda > Insecta > Blattodea > Blattidae > Periplaneta > Periplaneta americana. Next base: position 69,551,496 of record NC_091122.1, on the reverse strand, counting down.
TTTTTACAATATTGCCAAAATCCAATCTTATCTGTCTTAAGTCATTATTTTGTTTCAAAACTCTCCTTTTCCAAAATATTTAATAATTTTCAAAGGAATCATAAGACAGATATTTGCCAAATGTGGTTTATTAATGACAACAAGCTATAATCAATACCAGAAAAAAAAGTTTCATTGAAAATTATTTATTAATATGCACGCTAGGAGTTTATTTTACTTTTATTTTTATATTTTTTTGCATTTTCTCAAAAATGACATAGAGTGGATAAGGACAGTTTTGAAACTCCCCTACTCATTATTGAATGATGAAAGATACTCCCACCTTCCTTCATAATAATTGTTTATGGTCTAATTTGTAGAAATACTATTTACCTATTAGCCTATAATGTCAATTCAATGACCATATAGCATCGTTTAACTGATGTAAGATATGCGATCTCTAGGAGAACTTCAACGCTATAAAACTGAGAACTTTATATCGCAAATATTTTTGTAACATAAATACGTGTATTTGTTTCCGCATTTTTTAGATTTTAATTAACTCTTATCCTTATTGATTTGTTACAGTTTACTTTTAAAATTGTATTATTGTTTGAGTGATTCAATTCCTGTTCAGGATATTCTTTTCGTATCTGTAACGTAATGCATCACTTTTAGAAATTTAAACTGTGTTTGTTTCCTTCCTTTAAGCCATAAAGTACATCGATGTTTCAATCAAACCTCTCTGATTTCAATATTGCTAACAAGATATGCGGATTTATGAAATGAGACTGGTATTAAAAGAAAGAGAAACTCAATGAATTTTTATTTCATTTGTTTGAAGTTAATTCATCTGTCACACAGTGGGCAAAAATGACATAAAACAAAATGGCGACTCCGCAGCAACGCGTACAAACTGTTTTCTAGTATGGAGAGACGAAATCAATAATATTACAGTGCAAAGAAATTACTCAGAAACTGTCGATTTCATAAGATGAAGTGCGCCTGATGTTCTGTCTACTCCGTCTGTGTACTCAGAAAATGTCGGTTTCATGTGTGATGAAGTGCGCCTGGTGTTCTGTCTACCTGCCAAACATAAGGGGTAATCGGTTGAAAATCGAATACTCTGTCGATTTCCCGACCTTGACGGATATTCTCTAACCGGTCGAATCTAAACCGATTGTAAGCGCTATTTTGTAGCTATCCGATACTTTCGTAAATTTGCAGTGTCAGATTTCCGTCATACTTTCATAAAAATGGTTCACATATATTTTATAGCTCGCAAGGACAAAGTTTTTTCAGTTGCAGTTATTGTTTTCTCATAAATATCTTTACCCTAATTCAAGTTTTCATATGGAATAGTTGAAATTACATCACGTATTAATTATCATTAAGTCATCATTAATGCTGAAACATAGCCTTTCTTCCACTATTCGGCTCATAATAAAGCTTCATGATAAACTAATAGGATTGTCGTATCACCGTATCACGATTTCTCGTAACGATAATGTGATGCATGCGTAGTACATTGATCATGTGACTTCACAGTTTACCGTAAACGAAAACTTATGTGACAAAAACTCTTTAATATTTCTATATCTCGTCTTTCTTTGCTAACTACGGAATAATTGGAGGCACAAGTGAACTGTACGACAATTTCTCGTGTATGTGTATGCATGTTGTTTCTTGTATGTAGATGTGCCGCGAGGTTTCTGCATGCTTTAGATGAACAGCATAAGAAGCATCGGCCTCCATTAAGAACATGAGCAACTTCAGCAGTACGATAGATCACGCACAATGCTTGTAGCCTATCAATTTTGTAAGACACTGCAAGTTGTTGTCTATCTGGAAAAAGGAAAGAAAACGTCAAGGATAAGATTTGACTTATAGAAGGAGAGCAAAGCTCTCTTCTAATTACTCAACTATTGGTGTATCAGCGGGGTAATAAATTAAGCATGGATTCGCTTCCTTCGGTGAAATAAAAACACAATAAAAGAATGTACAAATAAAAATAACACTCTCGTGCGAAAGTTTTGTTGTATATGTAATTTCAGTTCAGCCCTAACTGAAAAGATATACTCATATTAAAAATGGAGTTTTCTTTCCTCTGGAAATAGAAGATAGGAAAGAGCAAAAGTTACGATCTCTAAGAATTGAATACTTAAAAAATGAAAGAAACAATTGAAAATAAAAATATGAAGACACAGTAAAAGAGAATAAATTTAGATGACGGAATTTAATGATAAAAATTGTAGAATAAAAATGGAGATATATGAAATCCTTCAGATAGCATGAAACGTCATTATTCTTGGTATGTAATTTATAGGTTAAGTAGGGATGGATTTAAGAACTGAATAAATACCATTACAGGCAAGATGAATGCACGTTATCCAATAATTAAATAATCGAGCGACATAAACTGTATGGAATGGCGCAATGCAATAAGGGGAAATCGGAGGATAAATAATGAAAACGTAGGCTACGCGATCACGCCCTTGCAAAGGAATTTGAAGTTATGAGGAAAAATCCGTAAGCTCCAAGTCTGTTGTTAATTTGTTTCACTGTGTTTTTTACCGTTCACGTTCTGTCGAAGGAACTTAATATAATTTTGAAGGGGGAAAACCGAAAATGGACGTAACCCAACAGCTACCACATGAGGGAGAGATACGTGTAGAAAAACGTGAGGCACATTAAACAGCGAACGGAGTGAGAAACTGCGAGGCATAAATTTCATCTTACACTTCTGTTTCTGTGATACCACGAGTGACAAAGAATAAAGTTTTCCTCTCCAAATGTTACAATTTCTCTGGTTGTAGGTATAAAATGGATGTTTCCCGATCAAAAAATAAGTAAGAGCTGAAGAATAAAACGAAATATAATAAATAGAGCCCGGATGTTAGGCAAAATTCCTTTTTTTAAACTGACCCTGTATGTATGAAATACCTATTAGAGATAAACACGTATCCACACATTTGGGGACGATAGGCCCAATTTTTATTTTGCCTTTTTTTGTCTATTTTAGCTCCCGTTGTCTATTATAAGGTTAAATGCCTTTTTTTTAGCCTTTTTACGTTGTTATTGTACACCTTCTATATTTTTAATGCATTTAAAATAAACCGCACATAAATTACATCAAGAAACAAAAAAGAACGGTTGTACAAATAAAAATATATATTCATCTCACACAAAATATTTGCTGAGAATCTTATTCAACGCTCAGGTCACTTCGGGGTTTACCAGCGAAAGAAAGGGGATGAGGGAAGTATTAAAAACAAGTCTCCAGGTCCCGTTACTGTTGTCGCTTGTACACACAAGTCACGCATACTTAGAAGTCTCTAATCACTTCTCACAACCCTTTTTTTAGATAATACACAGTCGGCTTTTCCCGATCTCTGAAAGAAAATAGAGACAGTCCTTCTGAAATAAGTTGTTTTAAGTTTGCTCCAATCACTTCAGTAGAAGTAGAAAGAACTTTTTCCATAATGAAAAGCGTTCTCTCTGACAGGCGGCTCACTATGACAGTTGACAACTTAAAAAATCATCTTGTTGTGACAGGTAACCAAAGAAAGTGAGTATCGTATGGGATAGTTTATTAAGTATTTGTCTATTTTTTGTCTGTTTCCTTGAATAATAAATGCCTATTTCACTGCCTATTTTTACTATTTTTAGTGCCTATATGCCTACCTATTTTAACCAAAATAAAGCCTAAACATGTGTGCTCTAATAATAAATATGAGGTGAAGGAAAATTAGGAGAAGAAATTGAAAAGAAGAATTACACAATTTAAGATAAAATTTTAGTAGAAGAAAAAACTTAAGTTGGAAGAAATTCGAGGTGAATAAATTGATTTAAGAAAAGATAATAATGATAAGTGAAATTAAAAAAGGAAATAAATTGGAAAAAAAAAAGATAATAAAGAAATTCACATATATATATATGACTTTTCAGGGACAGCTCCCTATAAAGCTGGCTTAATAATTTCAAAGGAAAAATTGTTCTGGGGCCGGATATCCAACCCGGGACCTTTGGCTGAGCGCGCCAATGCTCTACCCAGTGAACTACCCAGAAACACTACCAGACCCCGGCTCAAGTTGGTTGACTAGACGTCAAAGACCCATCATTGATTGCACACTTTCTCTGTGCGACTTAAATTATGGTTTTCTATTAACGATCAGTCAAGTGTATTATACAAATCTGACTTTTCAGGAATAGCGTTTATTCAGCTTCGAAATTCAACAAGGGAGACACAAATTTTATCTGGAGACCTCTGACAGGGACAGGGTTTCTTTCACGTGCCGTAAATCTTCAACATGAGATCAACAGCGTTTCTTTTCTCCAGAGTAAAGCCTCATTCACAATGAAAATTATACATAAAGTAAGCGTTAACTTAAGAATATAAACGTTACGGTAAAATCAAGAAGTCATACCATCATTCACGATGGGAACATAAACATAACAGCAAACATACTTGGTAACCATTGAAACGTAACAACGACGCCATTTCCTCATATTCTGTCGTATACTTCAGCGCTCCGCGATTGTGTTCTGTTTGCAAATCACGTAAGCATAAGCATGAAAGTTTGGAGTTTGCAAACTTTCATGTTAACGTCTTACGGTAATGTTTATTTCAATGTTTATGTGAATCATTGTGAATGATCCCATTTGGTAGCCTGGGCGCAAACTTCTGTGTTTATGTTACGGTTATGTTTAATTTTCATTGTGAATGGGCCTTAAGTCGCACGAAGTATTTTTTCGCCCTGTAAAAGCCATCGCCCTGAGCAGGGGAAATAAAGGGGAAGAATATTTCACTAAATGGCTACCGTATATCGGAAGCTGATAAAACCGTCACAAAGTCTTAATGTAATCGAATGTGTAGTTAGATTAATATAGAAAGCCTGGGAACGAAACAGCTCGAATATTAGGAAAAGAAGTGTACGATTTCTAGGTTAATACATTTTCCACAGTCACACAACTACCTTGTTTCCGTATTGGACTCAGTTTAACGCCGCCTCGCTTGCGGGTGGATGAGAGAGAGAGAGAGAATCCAATTTAGTTGTAAGGTAAATGGAAATCCTCAAGACATCACGATGCGGCGTAGCTAACAGTTAAACACATACAAATGTTAAATTATTAGGTTTACAGTTCACAGCAATTTCAAAGTAAGATCTATAAGGAAAGACGTGTTTCTAGGTACAATTTCCTCGCTCTCTCACCCGATTTACATTTACGGCAGAAAGAAATTTGTATCCGGTATCTGTCACTCTCTTCTCCCTCAAGAGAGGCGGAGTTGTCGCGATGTTATTATTCTTTTCCATTGTCACGATTAGAGCTGCACGAGGAAGATGAACCGGCACACAGAGTGACAATATCACCAAGTCCTGGTAATAAGTTCTAAACCGCAAGAAACTACTTTATTTTATATTTCCTCTCCTAGTTCCTTAATCCCCTAAAATTCCTCTCATAATATATTATGATTATAGCGTGGGGATTTTCTTTGACGTCAGGTACAGTTGCAAAACGATTTTTACAACAACTTACCTTTGCAACATACAACACAAGGAGATGCGGGGAAAAGAGACAAATTTAGCACGTAAAGAAAATGTTTATTTGTAACCAATAAACCATGCACCAAAAGGTGACACATATTGTCCAACAGAAAGTTGCATTATTCTTATTGAACAGACATCCTACAAAATTTCATTCCCGACTTCGACAATAATCGCTAAAATGTATTTCTAAAACGTCACATTAAGTATTTTGAGTTTGTAAGGTCTCATTAATATCAGAACTGTTTCATCAACACCAATTGTTGTTGAATTGTTTAAGCTTTTAAATTGAATTATTCTACTTGATAAATGAAATGTACAGTTTTTTTATAGCTCAAGTAAAATTTGTTTCTGTATTACTTAATCTGTTTACTATGTATTGTACATTTTTGTTTAGCTTAACTGATGGAATAAATAGTAGTCTTGTATAGCTCAACTGATAAATTGTTTATGCTTATAAATTGAATAGCAGCGTGTATAGCTCAACTAATGAATTGTTTATGATTAAAATTGAATTAATCTACTTGATATGAATTGTACAATTTTGTATAGCTTAACAAAAGTATGCTTGTAAATTTAATTGAGGCACTCAGAAGCAAAGTGATACAAGTGACGTTTAATAAGTTTTGAGAAAAATGACTTTGAAGTTGAAAAGAAAATTTAAAAATCTCTTACAGGACTATGTTGCTGTAAATTTACAGTTGTATATGTTGGTACCTATATTTTTTACTTCTAAATAGAAATTATCTATTCTAAAACAGTTTAGTTAAAACTGGGTTCTAAAGTCACTTGTATTATTTTGCCACGGAAATATTTTTGTGGAGAAGTAATATAAGTGCAAGGGTTTTCAGTATTTGTATAGGCCTATTATTTAAAAAGAAGAACAAGAACATTGCTTACAACACTGAAACATTCCTGTCTTAACAGCATTTGAGCTTCCTTATTATCATGTGTCTGTATAATCCGAAATAAGAGGGTTAAGAAAATGTTTAATTTTTAATTAAATTCAGCCTTAGTCGCTGTCCATTACGTCACTAGTCTCATCTGAAGAAATCACATCTCTCTCTACTGCAACATCTATGTTTCTGTCATGAAGTGCATCTGTAGGACTCCTACCGGGAGTATTCCTTGAACTTCCTCTTTCACGTCCACGTCCTGCAGTCCTTATTACACACCCATCCTCATGCTTCAGATCATCAAAGAAAGAGAGATGTATGGGTGGGATGAATTTCTTTAGCTCTTGCAAGTTACTCCACTTAGCAAAAGTTATCCTTATTGGATCACTGTATAGTTGATCCAGCTCAATGTGTGCAGGCCTTCCACGAAGATGTTTTGAAAAGTCAGAGCTGTAATATATTGCCTCTCTCCATTATGGGAAATGAATTAGTCATAAACAGGAGAAACGCAACAATACTATGCAAACAACGCACTTGTATTAGTTTGCCTCTCAGACAAAACTCTGTATGCATTGTCATACAAGAGTAAAGCCAACAGGGAATCGCACTGACTGGAACTGCACTTACATTACTTTTTCTCTGAACAGAAGTGACGTTAAAGATTTAAAATATACACTTATCTCACTTTTTTCAAAATTGTAACTTGTATCACTTTGCTTCTGAGTGCCTCAATTAATCTGTATTTTCAACTGGTTGAATTGTTTATGCTTTTAAATTGAATGAACATACTTGCCATGTATTATTTTTTATAGCTCAACTGATGAATAATAGTTTTGGTTTGTAAATGTAATAATCTGATTGCTATGTACATTATATTTTTAGTAGAGTCACCAATGTAACTCAGTCGGCAGACTCGCTGGCCTGCTGATCCGGAGCTGAGCTCGGGCTTGGGTTGGGTCCCCCGTTTGGTCTGATTGGTTGGTTTCTTCCGAGTTTTCCCAGCCGTGGGACGGATGCGGAGTGATCTATGGCCAGTCCTCGGCCTTACCTCACTTCATCTCCGTTTGGTCTGATTACATGGTTGGGTTTTTCCGAGGTTTTTCCCAACCATAATGCAAATACTAGTTAATCTCTTGGCGAATCCTCGACTTCATCTTACTACATCTCGCCAAAAATTATAATCTTGTATAATTTTGAATTGTTCTACAGCTTAAAGCGTCATTGCTAATGTAACATCTATGGAATACAATAAATAAAATAAAATGAAAAAATGAAAATCAATAAATATTAACGGGTCATTTAGTTCACCCACAGATTATTTGAAAACGATAAAAAGAATACTTACATAAGAAACGTTTGTACCACCTTCTGCAATGGAAAATTCCAATCCCTACACCTTCCAGGCCATTGTTATAGGGTAAAGGTGCCTAATTCCGTGATACCTCTAATCCCGTGATAGAATTTCAATTGACTGCCATGGAGTTCTGGTCTCTGACTTATAAGTTTTTTAAATACCTAACAGATGCCAGGAGATGTCTTCTTTTCAATTCCATTGACTACCCGCCTTTTGAATAGAAGCAGTCGACTGCAGAAGCTTTTATTCAGTGAAAGGTGGTTGACCAGTCAGTTTTTCTTTCTCTTGTAACCGCTCCTGAAGAAAATTTTATATTTGGGGTAAGAATTGATATAGCGTTATAAAAATGATATATTACTGTACATTATAGTCAGCTGAATCAATGTGTATGATTATTTAAACATTGTGAGACCATAACGATGCTACAGAAGCTTTCCCATTTTCGGATTTATTTTCATATTTCTCCTTCCTGGTTCCAGTGATGCCAACGCTAAATTGTGAAAATTTATGTCTATGAAAGAAAATTGTTCGTAGAAATAATAATAGAAATAAGTTATAGAAACCATCAATTATAATTATAATAAAATAATAGGGCATATATTTACTGCTGTTGTTAGAAATATAAATAACGAGAAATAATTGTGTTATAATTCAATTTATTCAAATTTAAATTTGTATTGAATTTAACTTTCAGTTTATTTTGTTTATAATATATTAATATGTAATATGTATTCCTGTAGTTACACAAGTTTTTCCTATGAAATTTGTCACTTAGGACATTTTTCTATGTTGTAATTTCTTGCTTAATCCATATTAAAACCATATACCATGACTTGAAAATGTTTTTCCAAATACATGTTTGTTTTCTGAGCAGTTAATGAGGATTATATTAGTATCACGGAATTAGGATATCACTCCCGGAATTAGGAAACCACTATCACGGAATTTGGATCCCTGTCACGGATTTAGGAGCCACTGTATAACAATGAAGAGTCGTATATTATATATCAAACTTGTGAAACTATTGACACTGAATGTTGTAAAAACTATAGCTAAAGGTCCAAATAACGTCATTTAGGTGTTATTTTGAAAATTTTAGCACAATTTTGGCATAAATGTAGACTTTATTAAATATGTCACGGAATTAGGCAATCTTACCCTACCTATCGTGGAAGAAAAGTAGATAAAAGCTTCCAATTGGTCAGTCATATCAAGAATCACCTGCAACCAAAAAGGTTTCCAGAAAGTAATTGTTCGACTTTGGACAGGAACGAAATTGTGACATGCAACTGTACGTTATTAACACGTCGTAATATTAGGGGAGAGTCGGGTAGTATCGGACAGTGCGTTTCTTTCATCTACCACCATATGGAAGTACCTGAATGACATGGTTACTTTTCTCTATGCGACATCACAGAAATGTCACCATGGCAATCAGGTACTATCATCGTGTGGTAGATGAAAGAAACTCACTGTCCGATATTACCCGATGTCCGATACTACCCGACTCTCCCCTAAGTAAAATGGTGATTTATATGATCCGTACTAGGGTTACTTTTCGCATCAATAGTTTGTGACTTATATTTGTGGAAAAATTATCTCGGGCATTGGAACTAATAAGACTCAGTATTACGCTAGTCGTATATCCGGATGCATCATGTAAAAAGTACACTGTCCGAACCAAAACCGGACATCTGGTCATCCTGGTTACTTTACTAGAACATTTACGATATTGAATTTAGTTTACGAGTCGAAATCCTTTCATAACATCGATTTAAAAAGTGTCAGAGATTACGGACTTTGATAGAAGCGCTTTCAGGATTATCAAATAACTTACTTCCGTTGAAGTGTCTCTATTATTGTATGTGAAATCTGTTCTCAATCTAATCTAATCGCAGTGTAACTCTGGTTGTAGTAGATAAGAATGTTTGTTTCGAAATTCTGTGTTCTTAAAAATAAAACTATCGGCTAGCAATGTGTAACTTTCATAGAAAAGTTGATAGATCCAAAGATCCTCAAACAGCAACTGTAAGGCCCCGTTTATCGGAACTAAAGAGGGGTTAAATCGTTACGAATAGGCGTTTTTCTTATAATCCATTGGTAAACATTCAGTAGTGAATGGATAACTATAGAGTATTAATAAGTGTAACAGTGTAAAACAAAAGCATGGCTTTATTATAATACATGCGAGAATAGGTTGTCGCCTCTCGTTAAGTCTCAACTAGTTCCACAATTCTTGGATTAGAGGGTTGGGCTATTAAAAGATAAGTAATCAAACACTAACTGTCACTTGACGACATTAACGTAAGTAAGATTATTTAGTCCTGACAGTCGCCGGCAATGTGCGCCTTGGTCAGGCGAGTCCATTTAGTTACGCCAAGGGGTGTTTGGGTTAGTCACTCGCTTGCCTTCGGAGCGATCGGATGTCATGCGTGGGGTAGAGCGGTATATTTCTAGTATATTTAAGCTGTACTGCATTCCTTTACCGACCGCTCGCCCTTATCTCTACTCCTATTACTTCCCCTCTTTCGCGTCGCCGAGCTGTCAGGACTAAATAATCGGCCTGTACACCAGCTGGCCGCTACTGAACGCAGATGAGGTGACCTGAAGGTATGGAAACAGATTTCTCTACCTACTGCATTCTCTAAAGGGAATTCACCCTTATTTGTAGCCTTGCTATGGGGTGATCTGTCCAATTGGCATGCACTGGCAAGTCTCCGGAACATGAGACGCAGTTATACGTTAGGCAATATATTTTTTTTTAAGTGCGTGTTATGGTTCAATAACACGGTATCTTTTTTTTTTTACTCCATGCTTCGTTTAAGCGGGGTTTTACTATATTAGCTAATAGTAGAGTTATTGCACATCCAAATTTATCAATTTTGAGGATATCAAGATAACTCAATATCTTGAGAGAAGAAGCTGAACCCATTGACTGAAGATAATGACAACATTAACAACTAAACATGTATGGAAATCAAATGGATCGAACAGTTCATTCTAATGAAATACTGGAACAATTATTTGGCAAAAAACCTCTACTTAAACATCAGGTGCTCTTGTGACAATCCCTTATTAAAGTCTCCATAGTCTCGTCCCATTCACTCATTGAATTCCCATGTTTTACATTGTGGCCGTGCATTAAACTCACCGTGTTTTCAATTATTATTGCGCATTGAACTCTCAGTTTTTTCCTTCGTGATCGTGCATTGAACTCCCCGTATCTTCTATCGTTTTCGTGCATTGAACTTCCCGTGTTTTCCATTATTACTGCGCATTGAACTCTACGTGTTTTCCATCGTGATCATGCATTGAACTCTCCGTGTTTTCCATTATTAATGCGCATTCACCTCTCCGTGTTTCCATCGTGATAATGCATTGAACTCTCCGTGTTTTCCATTATTAATGCGCATTGAACTCTCCTTGTTTTCCATCGTGATCGTGCATTGAACTCTCCGTGTTTTCTATTATTATTGCGCATTCAACTCTCCGTGTTTTCATTGTTATTATGCATTGAACTCTCCATGTTTTCCATCGTGATCGTGCATTGAACTCTCCGTCGCTTCCATCGTTTTCGCGCATTGAACTCTCCGCATTTTATATCGCGACTGCGTATTGAACTCTCTATGTCTTCTATCGTTTTTGCGCATTAAACACTGTGTTTTCCATCGTCATCATGCATTGAACTTTCTGTATTTCTATCGTAATCGTGCGTTGAACTCTTAGTCTCTTCTATCGTTATCGTGCATTGAACTCTACGTTACCAATCGTCATCGCGCATTGAACTTTGCGTGTATTATATCGACTATATTATTATTATTATTATTATTATTATTATTATTATTATTATTATTATTATTATTATTACAAGGAGATGAACTATTAACTTTACTTTTTAACTTCGCTCTAGAATATGCCATTAGAAATGTCCAGGATAACAGAGAGGGCTTGGAATTGAACGGGTTACACCAGCTGCTTGTTTATGCGGTTGACGAAAAATATCTTAGGAGAAAATGCACAAACTGTTACGGAAAACATGGGAATTTTACTTGAAGCAATTTTGGAAGTAAATCCATAAAAGACAAAGTAGGTATATGATTATGTCTCGTGGCCAGAACATAGTACGAAATTGAAATATAAAAATTGGAAATTTATCCTTTGAAAAGGTGGAAAAGTTAAAATATCTTCTATCAACAGTAACAAATACAAATGGCACTCGGGAGGAAATTAAGCGCAGAATAAATGTGGAAAATGCGTGTTATTATTCGGTTGAGAAAATTTTATCATCGAGCCTGCTCTAAAAAAACCTCAAAGTTGCAATTTATAACACATTTTATTTACAGAACAGTGTGTAGCAAAAGAACACAAAGTCGGAACGTATGCTCTTTTTCTGCTCATTTAACTACCAGCAATGAAGCGCGCATGTGTTGCAAAAAGCACACAACTACTTGTTTCTTTACTTTATCGCTTGGAGCGCTGTGTGTATAGCCACATTGAGGACCCCAAATCAATACTATAGGTCGCCGTGACAAGAAAAATTAAATTGGATGTGACATCGTACAAGATTATCCAATACAGCTGCAACATTATTACAGCATCGACTACAGTCAGCAATAGTTAAGTGACACATTCAATTTTAAGACAAAATTTCCAAGCTAAGAGGATCTTCATCCCGCAGACCAGAATGAAATACCAGTTAAAATATATAGAAAGCATACCAGAGAAGTTTAAAGCTGTATTTGAACATATCTTAAATAAATACCAGGAATGGTGAAAAAAATAACACTGATAGTGAAAGTAAAGTATGGGACATATGATGAGTAAGGAAAGTTTTTTAATGATATGTTATATTATATTTATACTTGTTCATGTAGGCCTATGTGACATATATCAGTAAGTTTATTAATTTCTTATTTTTAATTTAAAGTGATATAAAGAGAAATAGTATGAGTCTTCTTTATTTACTGCCTTGCAAAACAACACAATTCCACAATATCTTAAATTTAATTACAAATAAACTATGTGAAGCATGAAAATGGCACTTTACCAGCACCATACCTACTGTAAACTGAAACAATGTTGAAAATATTATTAATCTGTGTAGTATACATGAGACAATATTCATAAAAAATCGATTTTCTCAAAATAAGAAAAACCGGAGTTATGACGTTTTGCATCTCATAGCTACAATTTTGATTGTGGTAATCCTTATTCAACATGATATTCACAATGACACAGTCTTACGAACATCAAAATTCTTATGATCTGTGAAAATGTAGTTCCTTTGCAACAATTGAAGTACTTGCTCTAAGTTCATAGTGTTGATAAAATTATGGTTGGCCTGTACTAGAAATGGTAGGCATTTATATTCTAGTCCTGGTTATAGGGAAGAGAAAGGGCAACCGCTGCCCGCGATGCTCGAGTGAGTCGAGCAAATTGCAGTGCAGACGGAGGAGGGGGAACTCCAGACGACAAATATGTTCATTTTCTCCGCACTCACTCTATTCCATCATATTAATATTGTAGACGAATTCCGAGTCACGATTTTTGTTTTCGTGGTCATGAGCAGAAAATTGTTTTGTAGTAATATCAGTCATGTTGCTTTTGCTACTACAGAGAAATATTGCTGCTGAACTTGCAAACTAATTACCAGTATACTGAAGCTATAACGTGTTTTTGAGGTCTGTAACTCGGTTGTTAGTCAGTTTTCCACATAAACAGACCACCTACCGTTGTAGAATAGCACTAATATATAATTTGTATGATGAAGTAGCTTAATCATAATATATATGAATGTGTATTCCCTACTACGATCCTGCTGCTTTGAGGAAGTGGTATATGGCCGCTTGTAAAACTGTCCCATCGATCAATCTTAAAAAAAAATTAATTCATACACAAACAGAAGCAAGTTATAGCACTTACACCTGTCAATTTGGACCGATTTATAGAAATTTACTAAAAACCACATGAGAGTGCTAGAATCAGTCCAAAAGTAATTTTAATTACAAGTTCTTTTATAATATTACTGCAGCTAGGAAAATTATATTTATACTTGTGTGATGATTGTGTTTAAAATGCTGAAAATATTCCACAATCGCATATAAGCCTACATCCAAGATTGTAAAATATTACATTTAAAGAATCAGTTCACTTTTTTCTTAAGCTCTCTCCTAAATCATAGCGGAGCAAATGCAATCTAAACTTGGTGTATCTAATAAACTATATCTCTTATCATTCTAATTTACTCCTAAAGGGGTTACGTACACCGTACAGTAGTAAAAGTTTTGGAAATATTGGAATTTATTTTCCTCCATTACTGTACCTTGTACAATAATGAAAATTGATATGTATAACACACTGTCCTGCTAGGCCTATACGAAAAACATATTTTTACGATAAAAAAAATTATTTCTATTTTTTTTTTTAATTCAAAATGTTGGCAGTTCACTGTGCAGTGACGAAGCATTTCCCTCATAACTCAAAAACTTGTCAACTTGTTCATGTTCTCTTTCTTTTATTTTATTGCTGGAACTCATGTTTACAATATCATCATCTTTCAACTACATTTGTTAATAAATAATATATTTTTTTTATTTTGTGTAGTAGAAAAAATACTGATATTTGACTATTTTTGAAATTAATTTATTTTTTATCAGACAATCCATCAAAGGTAGAGAAGTGATCTTGCATCATATTGTAGATATGACGTTGTTGAATTACAAGGTGAGCAGTTTGGTCTTCGTTTTCAAACATAACAGTTCAAACAGACTTCGGTGTCATCTCTACATTGATTCACTGCTGCGGCTATGTCATCTAGTCTTCTTATTTTCCAGCTTCGACCGCCACAACGATGATTTCCAATATAACTCTCTCCATTACCTTAAATGAGGTTTCGTAACAACTGTTTTTTATTTTTTCACAGGATAGTGTTTTCAGCTCCACGCCCAACCCCCAACCTGGAGGTCCAGGTAATTCTGATCATGGTTTTCTTTCTCCTAGCCATTGAGATACTAAACTTCTAAGGGGAGCTTGTATATACAGAGCTCCTACAAAAGACGTTTCCGGTTTCGAACACATGTCATTTACTTTCTATGAATCTGATATGCATGAAAATAGTACCAATGGAGAGATAAAATCAGAAAGTTTAGTTCCTCACCTTAAAGATGTTCAATGTGTCCCCCCTTGGTAACACGGCACACATTAAGTCTATAGTCAAGTTTCATGTAGGTACGCGGATTTTCCGACCCCCAGATTCTGAGCTTATGAGTGTTTACCTTACCAGAAAGATGAAAAGTAGCTTCGTCAGAAAACACCACGGAACGATCAAATTCATCACCGTTTTCAATTAAAGTCTGCACGCTTACGCAAAAATTTCTTCGTAATACTTTGTCATCTAGTTTTAGGGCTTGCAGCAACTGTAGTTGAAATTTACCAACTAGGAAAACAATATTGCCACAGTTAAACTTTTTGAGTTTCTCTTTCCATTGGTGCTATTTCCATGCACCTTAGGTTCATAGAACGTAAATTACATGTGTTCGAAATCGGAAATATATTTCGTAGGAGCCCTGTACTACATCCGCCATGTTAAATTCACGAAATGTATGCATCTTTTTCTCAGGAACTACTTGAGCTAGGAGGATGCAACTTTGCACAAAACTTGATATAGCTATTCTTTTTATTGTTTGTTTTTGCAGGCTGGTATTCTTAAAAAATCTATATTTCCTTTAATTTTTCTATAAGGATTTTTTTAACATTTTTTAAAACACAAAACATTTCTTATATCTTTTTTATTTTAGGATATGGAGTATGCAAAGCCATTAATTATTTAGTTTTATGACTTGAATTAGTGTTTAAAATTGCAAGTTTCTACTCATAGTAGTTTTTTTTTAATATGAGAAAATGACACCTAAACGTAATTATGCCTTTAATGTGCACCTGGCCCCTATTCTGAATCATTAGGGTCTTGTTCATCCTCTCTGGCTCTTTTAAGACCTCTTTTATTCTTTCTCTTCATTTGGCACTTCGCCTCACAATTCATATCTGCCTTTTTCACCCTGAGATTGTTAATATATTTGCACATCTTCACCATGTTCGCTCCTGATTCTATACCTAATCTCTTTAACACTTTAATCCTGCCACTATTCCCCTCACTGAATGTTAATACAGCAACATGTACACCAGCAGACAATACCTTTGCACCCACAAAAAACAGTTTGTTGCACCCTACACCAAATATCTTTGAAGAACTCATTTGTATTTTGGATTTTCCCTTGAAGACACTTACGAAGAAGGTCTGGATGGGTCAAACAGAATGATATAATGGCGGGAACAATGAAGGCAACACACTTTATTTCCCTACTTGTAGCATAGTAGGGCCTATCTCCAGGTTCCGTAAACTTCAAACTATGATTTCTTAATAGAAATTTCTACTGGAAAAAGGGCGTGCCGCTGGAAATTTAATGATATTTAAAGGAACTTTTAGGACGTTTTGACACATAATAATGATAGATTATTAAGCAGGCTTTACACAATCAAAATAGCCTACACAAAAAACAAAAAATTGATATTTTTGACCAAAAATACATAGGTATAACGTTCTTTAATACAAGACAGCAGTGCTAGTTTTGGTTAACCCAGGGTATTTTATTTCCCCGATACCCACCATATCTGATGAGCATTCCTCTATCAGCCAACTAGGCAGGCGTCCGATTGGAGACCGGTAACTCAACACTGGATGTCATTTAGTAAGTAAGCAAATTTGCAGAGCTTGCTTATGTTCCTGTAGGAAGCCAACATTCGGTTCCACAGTCATTCTCACAACAAGAATTACTTTCGGAACGACCACTTTTTGAACATACAAAAATTGTATTGTTTAGTTATCTTAAAATTCTGCGGAATCAACAAAGAATTTATTGTACCCAGAGCCTTCAAATACATAACATTTGGGCAAGATAAGCGAAAAAAACTTATTTCTTTCCATATCACTTACATAAGAGATCATCAATCATGAACATGATTGTAGACTGGCAACATTAACTTAGTAGTACAACTGAATCTACCTCAAATAAAATATGACATCACACTGACAAAGAAAAAACATGCATTCAAGTTATAATTTTATAAATATTAATTAGTTCTTGATAAAATAATTATAACACATTTTTAACTCAATTCCCAAAACGAGTAGAGCTACATCAATTTTTAAGGAGTTCAGAAAACTATTTTTAAGCCATAAAATTTTCATCTAAAATTCATTTAAATTCTCGATATTATTATGCAAGAAATAGCTATTGTGATGTAAACATTTTTCGGGACGTACCGAATACATAATATAATTTAGCAATTCATTAGTATAAAAACAGTAAAGTTAAAGAGAAAATTCATATAGTCAATTTCTACTGAACCGTTGTTGTTAGTTTTTCATTTGGAACAAGTTTGTCTTGTTATTGTTATGAAATAAATAATTTATTATGAACGATTTAAATGATGCTGAGTGAAGATAAAGGATCTCCGAATGGTTATTTAAGGACGATATTACAACTGGTACGTCATCAAGCATCTGTGTAATTGAAGGGTTCAGAACCATTTACTAAAACCGTAGAAAACGAGGGTTAAAATGAAGTTATCTCTAGTAATATCACGAAAGGTCTGAGATTTATCTGGGAAATCTCAGACCTCGAGTGACATTTATTAGAGCTATTTCGTGAATAAAATAAAAATGTAAATAATATATCCCTAAAATTCGATCACAAAATGTTAATAATTGTATATTAACGAATACTTAACCTATTCAGATATTGTGAATTTGAAATACTCGTAGATGAATATCGATTACTGCAATAAAGAAATTCGATGTTATTATTCAGTAATGCCAATTGCGTAAAGCGAAATACAGGTTTAACAATGTTAACTACATATACTGCACTTTTCTCTTATTATTATAACATAAATACATTTTCATTATCTGCTGAAATCATAATTTAATTTAACAGTAACAGTGGGGACAGCTATATACCAATGCTTATGTATTCACAGCGATACATGTTGCTACACAGTGAAGCTATTTCTGTATAGATAGGCCTAATCAAAAGACGAATTTTATTACGCCATACGGAAAGCAGTTTGATCAAGGACCTTATTATTACTATGCAAGGTCTTTGGGTTTGATATGCGATGGTGTTACATAAATTTGAACATTTGACATTCTATTAATTATTGTTTCATTTCATTCACAAAATACAAATTTTGTAGCCTTATAGGTTACGTTACCTGTGGGAGCAGGACCAATATAAGCTGTGCCTTACTTCGACCGTTACAATCAATGCTACACGAAAGCATTTTTTATAGCTCGACAAACGCATTCTCGCTGTAGTGTGTAACGGAACTAAAGCTGCATCTACACAGTTCAATATTCCAATCGCGTATGCGTGCAATCTGGGAAGAATATTGAAAGAATCAAGTTTAAAAGGTACGTTTAATTAAGATGCATGAAGATTTTGTGTCTACATGGTGCGCCGTTTTGAATGTCGTCTTCACTGCGTAAATATATTAATTAATATTAAATACCAATCTTGCATTTATTGCTTTAAAGTTGAAGGAAAAGTTTAACCGTGTAGTTGCATCTTAATGTATCCATGATCATCAATTTACGGGGAAACAGTTGGCGACAACGACTAAACAAAAGAACGACCATGCGATAAATTGATATCGAAAAATCTAGCTGCAAAAATTATCGCAAAGTGTGACTGTGATCGGTTGGAATTCAAAATTTCATTACACTTTGTTGGTCGAAAATGGAATGACGTCATATAAACGAAATAGTCACCATAATTCAATGGAAACATATAACAAGTAATATAAAGTATAGGCCTACACATTCAAACTAAATGATATGTCAATCTTCATTAAACCATGTTATTCACTTAATTTTAACCCTTGCTTTCTCCGTTTTTAATAAATGACACTTGGCCCACTATGGCTCTGAACCCTTCAACTGATGGTACGAAACAGTATTTGGTGCGATGGAACTTATGATTCACCATGGAATTATCTGATATTTTCTTATTTTTGAAAAAAGAAAAAACCTCTGAAAACATTAACAGATAACGGACTCAAGCGTGATTTGAACTCACGCCCAACTACAGACTCGGACAGCGAATCGAGTTTCCGGTCCTAAACTACGCGTCGGCCTAAGCTACTCATTAAGAAACTTGTGGAACGCATAACGAAAAATCTTTTTATTTTTATGACACCATTTATTTTATATTTTTAGAAAATCAATGACGTTCAGTTTGTAAAATACAAGATATTAAATTAACGTCAAAGTCATAAAATTCGCTTCAATTTGCATTACAATACGGTACAACACAAAGAGTTTAATAAATCTTAGAAAGAAGAATGAGTTCACGTCTAAAGATACCAGTGCCTCTACCATTAACAACCTACTTAGGAAATGAAATTTTCGTTGTTGACAGCAGAGCATCGTCGTGCGATCTCCACGCGCCCCGCTGCGCTTGTTTACACGACTGACAATCCAGAGACGAACACACTGAAGTTCATGACGGATTAAGACATCAAAACGTGAATGGAGCAGCTGCAAAAATATTCATGGTATGATTACAGTCTAGTATATACAGTCACGAAGCTCAATACGTAGTAAATATGCATCCATATACAGTTGCTAACCACTAGGATCGCTACTATCGCCTCATTACGGACAATGCGAAATAGTACCTGCACAGTCTATTGTTCCTAGCACCCTCACAACTCAAGCTTCGTGACTGTATATACTAGACTGTGGTATGATGTTGCTGCTGTTTCAAGTGCTTTTCATGTAAATTTTTGCTCTGTTACTAATTTTAATCAACGCGATTCTTAAATTAAATTGTATTTATTATATTTATCTATTGATTACCTCTTCGTTTGATGTGTTCTTGTTGTGTAATTCGCTTTTACTTTGCGGATACATATTTTCACTAGTCTCCCATGATGTGGGCTTCACGAAACCGTTGTTCCGTCTAAAGCATACCTGCACAAACAGCGCTCAACGAGCGCGCGCGCTCATTCGGAGAGGGAGAGCCGTGTTTTCCGCTCGCCGAAACGGAGAGGAAGATACGTCAGAATGACATAGACGTGCTATAGGTAGAGGAGAGGGAAACGACTACTCAGTTATCTAGTGGAGTGCAGTGTGTAGACCTATTCTCAGTAACTGTTTCACGTTGCTTACATACTGCTACAGTACAGTATGGAGGAATCTAAAAGACGGAAAAGTGATCATCAGGCAAATTATTTCAATGTTGCATGGGAAAATGCTCATTTTTTCATAGCTGCTGAGTAAATACTCAGTGCATTATCTGCCACAACATTTTGAAAGGTAGAAAGAAACATAACATAATGCTTCATTACGAGTCCAGACAAAGATACTTACGGTTGTTTTGTTTCTGAAGCTCGCAGTGAAAAGGTTCAGGACTTGAAAGCTGCATTATTACCCGAGGTAGGTACAGTCGGTATTTATTTTTTATGAATTTGAAATACATTGTCTTATCAGAGGTACCTTCTTAATTACTTCTATGCCCGAGGTTGCCGGTTCGATTTCGGGCCAGGTCGATAGCATTTAAGTGTGCTCAAATGCGACAGGCTCATGTCAGTAGATTTACTGGCACGTAAAAGAACTCCTGCGGGACAAAATTCCGGCACACGGGCGACGCTGATATAACCTCGCCAGTTGCGAGCGTCGTTAAATAGGCCTAAAACATAACATTTAACATTTAACGATTTACAGCTCCAACATATTGATCTTCATTGTGACCTAAGGGCTAAAGATCGTTTGAATAACACTACTAGCCTGGTTGAGTTCTACAAGACTAAACATTAGCAATAATATCCACGACTACACAGGCTGGCTGTGAAAATGATTGCTATTTATATTTGTGAGCAACTGTTTTCTACAATCAACTTTAATAAAAGCAGGCATCGAACATCTGTAACTGATTTTTTCTTTAAACATAAAACCTCGTTTTCTTGTACTGATAAATAAAAATAAAACAAAATGATATTGTACATATTTTAAGTAGGTATAGAATTTCTATCATTTCTGTAAAATAAATATTTCTTTATTAATTAATAATAGTCCAAGATAGTTTTGCAAAGACTGAACGGGAATTCATTTCATGAACACTCGTAATAGTACTTCCTTTTGTGTACATTTTGTACGAGATCACCCCTTCTTCCAGTCCACCCTTATACAGAGCGCAGCTAATATCTGCATTCCGCTCATGAGCTGTGAGCCGGCTCGGAGAGCGCAAACCTTGTGCAGGCCTGGTCTAAAGCAACGCAGAACTCACATTAACAAAAGATAAAGAGCCATACCTAACGGATTCGAGCCTGCTAGGGCGATATATTGGTCCTCCTGGATAACACCTCTTGATTGCAAATTCAGCACAACAGATACCGTAGGTTCCCCTTTACTTATCTTCAATTATTCCCAGCCTCAAAAGTTGCATGTTTCGACAACTACGGCTGGATGCAAAACCTCTAAACTCTCGCACCGCAGAAAAATAACTCCATTCTCATAACTCTATTTGCGTTTTTATTATCTATAGGGGAGAGTCGGGTAGTATCGGACATCGGGTAATATCGGACAGTGAGTTTCTTTCATCTACCACACGATTATAGTACCTGATTGACGTGGTTACGTTTCTGTGATGTCGCATAGAGAAACGTAACCATGTCATTCAGGTACTGCCATATGGTGGTAGATGAAAGAAACGCACTGTCCGATACTACCCGATGTCCGATACTACCCGACTCTCCCCTAATAATGTCACAAGAGGTGTGAGATTTGCCGATAAATCCACGAGCGAAGAGAGTGGATTTATTTGGGAAATCCCAGACCTCGAGTGACATTTATTATGACTATATCGTAAATAAAATAGAAATGTAAATAATATATCCCTAAAATTCGCTCACAAAATGTTAATAATTATTGTACATTTAAGAATACTTAACCTATTCAGACATTGTGAAGTCGAAATAGATGAATAACGATTACTGCAATAAAGAAATTGAATGTTATTCAGTAATGTCAATTGAGAAAATCGAAATATATGTTTAAAAATGTTATTTACATGTACTGCGCTTTTCTCTTGTTATTGTAACAGAAAACGTTTTCATTATCTGCTGAAATCATAGTTTAATTTAAACAGTTTATAGTATATTTACAAATAATATTATTAATACATTAATTAAATGAACAATTGTTATGAAGGAGTGTTATTTTCTTCAGATACAATGGACATGGAATTAGAAGATGAAGATGTAGATGTGGAAGCAGGATTTCGCACTTTATTTAGTACAATGCATTCATGCTCATCGATTTACGTGGAAACAGTTGGCGACACTGACTAAACAAAAGAATGACCATGTATTAACTCTAACTGTAGTGATAACTCGCGATGTATGACTTTGATTGGCTGGAATTCAACATTTCATAACAGTACATTGGCCGAAAATGGAATGACGTCATATAAACGAAATGGTTAACATAGGGCGCGATACTTTCAGTGGCGCTAATCTACGATCTGAACTGAACAGGCCTATATTTAGAGGTCGATCGTATTCAGTTAGCTTCATACCAAAGGATACAGGAGTGAAATTTGAAGCATGTTCTACAAGAATCCTCATTGAGGGACGGATTTCCATAGAGTAGTTTATTTCTTCATGCATTCTTATTCCACTATTAATTTACAGTTTCCATATCACAACTTCTAATCTTTTAATAATAGCCTGTCATTAGTTTTTAAACTGTGTTTTAATCCCTTATTTAGCTACTCTGTATCAACCATGGGGTTATCTAAAAAAAAACAGAACAGTAAGCGCATAATCGTTCTTAAGACATTCTCATGCTTCATTTGTAATACTGCATGAGCAAATTATTTCTCTACTGGAAAGCGGAAATATCGCTGCCTCGTAAGAACGAGTGCGTAGCGTACTTGGACGAGGTCACAGCTTACGTCAGTCTGATGAAATATTTAAACATAAATCCAGAATTTATACTTTTTATAACAAAGTTCTTCGCAATCACATCTGGACACACGTTTCTTCAAATAATACTTTTCTTCATCTTCACTCTTTACCTGTTTTTTTTTTTACATTAATTCAGTGTTCAAGTCTCTCGTATTTAAATTAATCTACACGCTAGACCAGTGGTCGTCAGCACTCGCTGAAATGTGCAAAGGGTACGCGGTGCTGTCCCGTGTGCATCGTCGTGCAACAGGGAGAGATAGAGAGCATACCCACTAGCAGCTACGGAGTGCACCCTAGTGCACTGCGTTTTCCGCGGGTAAGAGAGACTAGCCCCAGCGTGCTCTGTGCTGACGACCCCTGCGCTAGACGGTCACATGGCACGGACTCCTTGAATGGCATCAGTATGGCTTTGAGAAAACAAGACATCACAATAACAATGGACAAATGAGGGGTGTTGAAATAATTTTATTTTTTCCCCCCTTTAAATGTGAGGAAGTTTGATCAGAACAAATGTAACATTGTAAAATCACTTGAAGAAGAAAAGTTGCATTTGTTCGTCTTAAATTTCTGCACATTTAAAGGACAAACTAAAATTCTTTCGATCATTTATTATCATAATGCACTCTTAATGCTCTCTTAAAGTGACTGAACAGTTTGGGAATTAAATCAATGGCTTTCCCAGAACACGCTTTGAAATATTTAATTTAAAACAATTTTTATCTCGAAAAGGAAGTAAAAGTGAGCAAAATTTTATAGAATTTTTTTGTTTGAAATATCTCAAATGATAACCCCTGAAATTGATGACACTACTTACGGTTTTCTCTGTATACAGAGCGTTAAAAAAAAAGTATTCAATATTTTAGGAACTACTAGTATGCATCAAAACAAGAAAATAATCTCTAATAAGCATGGGTCCTACAACACATACTTTCTGAGATCTGAACACTTGTTCATAGGAGATACTCAATCTGACGTCCATTCACGGCAATGCATTCCTCTGCCCTTCGGCGTAAGGAATCACGCACTCTTTGAAACTGACCTGATTCCTTCATGTGTTCCCATAACCAAAAGTCTATTGGATTTAGGTTTGGGGAACGAGCAGGCCAAGGTGTGGGGCTTCCACGACCAATCCAGCGGGCCTGAAATGTCAGCGTCAAGGTTCACGCACATTGCGGAGAAAATGTGTTCGTACGCCATCATGCACGAACCATATCTTTAGTCTCTGCTGACATGGCACATTCTCCAGCAAAGCAGGCAATACGTTGATAAGAAAGTCCTGAACGTCTCTGTGGTAGCATGTATGACCCTATTAATCTATCACCAAGAACGCCTGTCCAGATGTTGATTGAGAATCGGTGCTGTTGCCTTGTTTCTTCAACTGCATGGCGATTTTCATCAGCCCACACAGCTGATACGAAAATTCACAACCTCATCTCTGCTGAACCCCGCTCATATTCGCAACCAGACTTTTGTAATCAGTATTCCTTACGACGTATAATTATTTCATGCCAGGGCTGTGAACTACGGTATGATTATCTGGTCGCCTGGAGTATATGCCATGTCAGCAAAGACTACAGATGTACAGATGTGGTTCATGCAAGATAGCACACCAGAAAATTTTCTCCGCAATGTGCTGACACGTGACGCTGACATTTCAGGATCGCTGGATTGATCTGGGAGGCCCCACACCTTGGCTTGTTCGTTCCCCAAACCTAAATCCCCTAGTCTTTTGGTTATCAAGAACAACCAGGTCAGTTTCAAAGAGTGCGTGATTCTTTACGCCGAAGGGCAGAGGAATGCATTGTCATAAATGGATGTCACATTGAGCACATCCTATGAACAAGTGTTCAGATCTCAAATAGTATGTGTTGTAGGACCCATGTTTAGTAGACTTTATTTTCTTATTTTGATGCATGCTATCAGCTTCTAAAGTATTGGATATTTTTTAACATCCTGTAGGCCTATATCTCCTTTTTGCAACGATACGATTGCAAGTTCAGCTCCAATTCCACTGTAACTTAGTACCAAATGCTCGGAGTCACATCGTTCTAAAAAAATCAGTTATATTTTCAACGTATGAAATAAGCAAAACATTAATTTGACCAAAAAGTGGAGCCATTACCTTTCTGCAGGGAGCCCTTCAAATAACCTTCTTTACTTTAATTCTCTTACTTTATATGTAGCTATTAATTATATTAGCAAGCTTGCTGTTTCATTTCTGATATATTGGCGCCATTACGGAAGCAATTTTTAATGTATACGAAAAGTTTAAATTAATTCTCATATAACAATACTCACGGCATACGAGAACGTATAGAAATTTCATTATACACCGATATATTTTTATTTACGTTAAAAAGGAAAATAAGATGATTTAGGTCATCTGTGTAGAAATCTCTTGCATTACTTCATCCGGAGCCTTAACCGTGAAGTCCTTGACATATGTGAGAAACTGAAACATTCACCCATGTCTGTGCTTACACGTTCATTTCAGATAATACCATTGTTATCACTCGTATTCTTAGTACGAAAATTCGTTGACGAAATGTAATTATATATGATTGCAGCGGTCATTTCACCCATCATGTCGTCATCGCTGTGGTTTAACGCTATTGTCATATTTCACCCGTCTCTCCTCTGTTCCACACAATGAGCACCGCTACAGCAGCTGGAATATACATGCCCGTACAATTTAACAAACGTTAATTCCCACTTCATTCATTGAGAGCCTCTTTACGCCACTCAAGGATCTACTGTCAAGTGTTTTATTCATTATAATCAACATTCGATGGCATTAACAGTTTAAGACTGCATTATGACTATACGACTATATAGCGTAAACCTTATGTTCCTTGACATTATGTCACGCACAGTAACAATCTATAAGGCAATAGGTTAGCTAGGACTATTCAATATGCTTAACCCTTACGGAAATATAGGCTCCCTCTTAAGGATTCTTGGAATAACAACTCCCAAACATTAGAACACGAAATACTCGTTATTAAAAAATAAGGTACCTAAAAGATAATGTAGCCACCTTAATTTGAAATAATTTGTCCATGGCTGTGGTATACCCTAAACAAAACGTTTGTGTGTTTGCATGAACTTTGATTCTTTCTGCATACATAGAAAAATAATTCAAGACTTTTCTTTGATCCAGAGTGCTTTGTTTTTGACATTCTGAATAACCTTACCTTGTGCAGGTAATATGCTCATATGAAGGTAATATGGCCAAAAGAAAGAAAATTCATTATACATCTTGATTACACAACTTTTAACACTTCGAAAAACGTATAATGTGTCTTTCACGTGTTAAATTTGATTACCTGTTAACATGTTTCGGCATGCTATTGGCCATCTTCAGAACTGGTTGTTGCTGGTCTTGGCGCCTTTGGTTTTGTTTCCTGTGGGGGTGTGGTTGTGTAGTGTAATGTGGAGCCAAAGATTGTGTGTGTTCTGAAATTGAGTTGTGTGTTAAGAATTTCATTTGTATGTGATTTTGTCAAAGTCTACAGAAAACCCACAACAACAACACACATACACAACACATCCAATTACCCAACACAACCCAAACAAGCTGCATTCCGAACAATGGTACACAGACTACTCAACATACCAATCAACCAACAAGATTACAACGAAGAGCTAAACACAATCAAATACATAGCACAAGAAAACGGATACAACCCCAAATATTAGATAACATAATACGAAAGACAAAACATAATCACAAAAAACATAAGAATACAACACAAACACAAGAACACAAATAATACATCACACTAAAATACGAAAACAAAAACACATACAAGATTGCAACCTCATTCAAGAAATTAAATTACAACATCGCATACAGAACAAATAATACTCTACAAAAACATCTCAACACACAAATAACACAAACAAACAAATACAATCACACAGGCGTATACAAACTCAAATGCAACAATTTCTACATAGGAAAGACAGGCAGATCATTTCAAACACGTTACAAAGAACACATCACAGCCATAACAAAATTACAAAACACTTCCACATATGCAGAACACATCACAAATGCCAACCACACCTACAGAGACATCAACACAGACATGGAAATTCTACATATTCAACCAAAAAGCCAGAAACTAAACACACTAGAACAATACGAAATATATAGACACACAAAAACATATCCAAATGAAATTCTCAACAAAACTCAATTTCAGAACACACACTCTTTGACTCCACATTACACTATACAAACACACCCCCACAGGAACACAAACAAAAGGCGCCAAGACCAGCAACAACCAGTTCTGAAGATGGCCGATAACAGGCTGAAACCATGTTAACGAAGTAATGTAAAATTTAACACGAGAAAGACACATAATACGTTTTCCGGAGGAAATATGTCTACATATCCTGATAACAGGGATAGCCATCTTGTCTTGCTGTGGCCGAGTACAGTTTTATATTCAGTTGCATTAAACTCACAGAATGACTTGAGAGATTCAAAACTTACTGTATATATGTGGAAGTTCTGGTATATTTTGTTCACAATTAATTGACAATAGATTGTAAGCAATCTGAACCAGTTTGTAAAGAATTGTGCATCACATATGCAGGGCAGCCAACACCTACAAGGTTATTCAGAGTTTTTGTTGCAGTTTATAGAGTAAATTGTTTTTCCCTTTCCTCTGTTTATCACCAAAATTGGTGTTCGTGTAGTCTGCAGAAATTCCAATTACTACCTTTTCCTCAAGTTCATTTTTCTTTAAAAATTTCCGACACATAATTTTGCAGTAAATCTTAGGTTTCCCCATATAAATAAAATAATTCTAGCGCTTTCACCATGACACCATTTTCAGAATGAAAATATCTGACTAGGAGAGGGACCAACTTCAAATCCAGATGATTAGGTGTATTGATAATTACTAAAACGAATCGAGCACATATCAGTTCTCCAAAACCTCTTGAGCTGCATACGGTGCAATAACATCAGAAATTATTGCTTTACATTTTATGTGACCACACATGAATTAGCCTAAGGATTGAAAAGTTTTTTTTACAATAGTCTGAATACAATCCATTGACCTGAAACTATGATTATTAGGGCTAGGATTTTGATGAAATTGCATCTTTTCTCTAGTAAGCCAGAAACATAGCCGCTTTAGTATTTATATGTTATGTGATAAACTGAGTGTTTGAAGACATATTTATTAGGGCATTTTTTTTTTTTTTCATTTTTTGCCTGTTTCAACTCATAAGAGCATCTTTTGTGTTATTCGGACATTTTTTAGGCATTTTCATTTAATTTTGGCCACAAATCTGAATTATTAATATAAAATAAAGTTTATTTCCTTTGATATTTCGTCTACATATTTTGTCTATTAATACCCTATATTTTTTACTTGGTTATTTAACGACGCTGTACCAACTACGAGGTTATTTAGCGTCGATGGAGTTGGTGATAGTGATATGATATTTGGCGAGATGAGGCCGAGGATTCGCCATAGATTACCTGATATTTGCCTTACGGTTGGGAAAAACTTCGGAAAAAATCCAACCAGATAATCAGCCCAACCGGGAATCGAACCCGCGCCCGAGAGCAACTCCGGATCGGCAGGAAAGCGTCTTAACCGACCGAGCTACGCCAGTGGCTAATACCCATTATTTTGTATAATATTTTAATCGTTTTTCTACACAAATATTGCCCTTTTAACTTAGTGCACTCCATGTAATGGATCAGTCCAACCATCCCTTCAATATAGACTCGTCTATACTTGCCAATTCCGTATAAGAGTGGCCTTATGATGGGCTACATGGAAACTACATCAGGTAAAATAATTAATTAAAGTGTACCACTTAGAAAAAATTATGTAAAATTAAATAAACTTAAATGTTGGTACTAGAATTTAATTTAATTACTAGTCTAAATATTAAGTAGCACAAAACTCCTTTTCTTAATAAGCCAATTTTAGAATGTAAGATCAATTTTTAGGGAATTTTTAACGGCATTTTTGAAATATTTTATGTCATAAATGCATTGTTTTAGGACATTATTTATGATTTATAGGTCATCAAAATTCTAGCCCTAATGATTATGCATTGCACTATGCTATGCGAAAGTAGCTTCTCGTGCTGCCAGCTGCCTATCCATTTCAGTCACTGTTTTTAGGGATAAATAGTCACTCATGGTTTCATTTGCACTTTTCGTTTGAACACCCATACGATGTTTTTATAACGTCATTCACAACATCAGACCGGCCACTATGTCCAATATCAAACTTCGATTGCACAACGTACATTTTACAGTCTCTCCAGTACCGGCGATAAAAGGAAACTCACTTTATATCTTGCTATTGAAACAACACCTTCGTTTCGGCATGTTGTAACACAGAAAGTGTGACTGCAGAGATTTAAAAACTCAATATAACTGTTCACACTCCGAACACTGCGTCTATCAGAAGAACGAAACAGGGTGTTGTTACAATTCAAACCAACCAAATAAACAACTAAAAAACGTACGCGTACCGATGCTACTAACCGCTAAAATCATATGGCAGTAAAAGACAAAGATTATAGACCAAACAATTCTACGTGTCCTAGAAGTGCCGTTTCCAAGCATATAATATCATATCCTGTATTTGGACAACAAACTACCTGCAAACTACAAACCAAATCATTTTGCAGCGTAAAATATATTGGCTAAGCGTCGTTACAAAAAAGCGGGACAATTGAGCGTCCTCAGAAAATCTTTTGGGACAGTGGGAAATATTGCCAAAAAGCGGGATTGTCTCGGGGAAAACGGCATGAATGGACACCCCACGGTAATATTAATCTATGAAAAACTGATCTTTAATATTGTTTACATGTATGAGCATGTGAGTAAATAGTGAAATAACGAAAATTTATATTGATTTAGGCATTTTAAGCCGAATATTAACAAATTATCGTGCTATCTGTGTTTTTTTATTATTCTGTCATTTTATAAAAAATGTCTTAAAATTACGTGGAATGCTAATTGAGCACGAGTACTATGTAACTTACTCTTTCTGGGGTTGTTATATGACTTATACAAGGACTATATCTTATTTAAGAGGTAATTATACATTGAACGATGAACCATTACAACGAATATATTGTGTAAAAGATCTTGGTGTAACTATTAATCATAATTTGACTTTTCATAATCACATATTTAATATAACAAATAATGCTCCCAAAAATCTGGGTTTTATTATTAGAAATTCAAAAACTTGACAAAACACTTCGACTTTGACACTCCTTTTTAATTGTCATGTTCGCGCTAAATTGGAATATGCCTCTGTAATTTGGTCACCCACTTGCAAATTGCATAGTAATTAAATTGAAAAAATTAAAAAACGATTCTCTGGATATCTGTATTTTGGAAGATATCATTGTTCAGCCCTCCATAACAAAATTTCGTACAACAATCTACTTGCTGAATTTAATTTAATGTCTCTTGGAAGTCGTAGATTACTTTCTGAGCAACTTTTATTATACCTATAAAATATTCAATGGTCTACTGGTAACAGCGAAATATTATCACAAATCCAGATTAATGGTAGAACATCACATTTAAGAAATCGTCAATTGTTATATTATAAGAAACCAAACACTTCATCACATAAAAATTCACGTGTTAAAAATGTGTTCAAATTTCAATGAAATATGTAAAACATGGGATCTAGATTTCTGCATTTCTTACATGTAATACAAACATTTTCTTATTAATATACTGAAGGTAGTTGATTTGATATAATATTGCTATTCGTTACTCTGTAATTTGCCAACTATAGCTACATTTTACATTTTTGGCCATGATATCTATACTTAACTATTTTTCATTTATTTTATTTTGTATTTTTCATTTATATCTATATCTGTGTCTTTCATTTAGGTAGTATCTATTTGTCTGTTTTTTTTCCTTTTCTCATTTTCCATTTTAATTTGTATTTACACTTGTATCCTGCATTTGTATCTGTTTCATCTCTTTTTTTCATGTCATATGCAATTCTATGTTTTTTATTTTTTAAACGAATATCTGTACTGTCTATTGTAAATAAATAAATAAATAGTAATATATATCTTTGTTCTAGAAATAAAGTATTATTATTATTATTATTATTATTATTATTATTATTATTATTATTTTAGATAATTTTATGGCGCTATCAAACTCTTTGAATAGCTTTAAATTTCCATGAAACGTAAATATGAATATTATCTTCTCCTTCCTCCTAAAGCAGTGGTCGTCAGCACTCGCTGAAATGGGTAATGGGTAAGCAGTGTATCGCAATATGCACCGTCGTGCGAGAGGAAGCATACCCGCCAGCAGCCGCGGGTGCACGCTGGTGCAATAAAAGACCTTTGGGTAAGAGACGCTAGCCCCAAAGTGTACTAGCCAGCGTTTCTCAAACTATGGTCCGTGGACTACCTGTGGTCCTCGACATTTGCCCATGTGATCCTTCAAAAAGGAGAGAAGAAAAAATGAATTCCAAACGAATTGCGTATCAAACTATAGCTGAAAATCTCAGAGTTTGGAAGTGACACATGGCAATACCTTTCACTTTTTCTTCCAGTACTGACATTTTGTGAAATTTATTACCCTACCTGTCTATCGACTTCCCACTCTTCTCTCAGCAACAAAAGAGGGATTTAAACACTATGAACGTGGTGTTTCTCGCCATCTCCTCCCTGTACATCAGCTGATGGCATGTGACTAAGTACATTGGCATATCTTTCAGATATATTCTCAAAATTAAACGAACTAAATATCTCTCTACAAGGTAATTCTTTGACTGTGCTCAAAGCGCATTAGAAAATAAACTTGGTTTGTGGGTCTGTTCCGTAAAATCGGCGATTTTTTCACTCGAGTCCTTTTTGGTCGAAAATGATTTCGTTATTGGAAAAGTATTATGCAATGACGTATGTTCGCATCTCGAAACTACGACGTCACAATTTCAAACTTATTTTCCAAATTAATATGAAGAATTTTCATGTGTTCGTGACCCATTTCATTGCGATATTGAAAATAAACTTTCATGAGTGAAAGAGAACAGTTAATTGAACTCTCGAATGAGACCGCACTTAAAGTGAAATTCCAAGCGGAAGGTATGGTTAATTTCTGGACCTCATCACAAGTGAAAAGAGAATATAGTGAATTGTACAATGGTGCTTTACAGATTATAATTCAGTTTGCTTTTACGTATCTGTGTGAGAAAGTGTTTTCATCACTAGCTCCAATAAAACCAAAATACCGAAATCGACTCGATGTATGTGACGATCTCCGACTTAAGCTTACCAGCATACATCCAAATATAGAAGAACTGTGCTAGAATTGGCAGGCTTATTCATCTCATTAATGTGAGCACCGACATTTATTTAGTTTGTTTAGTTAATAAGTTAAAGATTTTATCCAATCTCTAACAGCCTTGATTTATTAAAAAACGAAAATGATTTTTTTCTATTAACATTAACTTAATTAGTTAATAGTAATATAAAA
Source organism: Periplaneta americana (assembly GCF_040183065.1). NCBI lineage: Eukaryota > Metazoa > Arthropoda > Insecta > Blattodea > Blattidae > Periplaneta > Periplaneta americana. The sequence goes on along the minus strand of NC_091122.1, from coordinate 69,519,186 downwards.
TTATATGAATTAAATTAATTGTAATTAATTAATTCTGTTTTAAAATATAAGTATACTGGTATTAAAATATGCTACAAGAATGATAAATTTGCTTTCCAAGGAAACAAGAGGAAGGTGGTCCGCGGAACTGTTCTGACTTAAAAAAGTGGTGCCCACTTCAAAAAAGTTTGAGAAACGCTGGACTATGCTGATGAAACAAAATAGCCATGCCCTAAAATCTGATATCTGCTACTCACTACTTTTATCAGTGTCAATACTCACAACTTACATGTACTAAAACTATGAGATCATTAACATGCTGACCCACATCGGCTACATTGGTCGATACCAGAGCAACTGGTAGTCGACTACTGCAAGTAACAAGCTGAAAAAGATTATAACGTAGACAGACACAATTTGTTACGCAGTGCACAGCGATATGGGTGCTAAGGAACACAACAAATGCGCACAATAAACTTAAGTTATTGCCTAAATAACTTATTTTGATACCACGAATTAATTTAATTCACATAGAATGATTGGATCACAGCTGGATATCTCCAAGGGAATAATACAAAAAAAACATAACCGATTTATGTCAATCTTAAGTCTGATGTTATGTAATTCTTGAGATCTTCTTTCAGTGTATCATCACAATCTTTTCATTTATGACATACCAGATATATAAGATACCGAACTTGTTTCATTTTCTTGCTTAGAAGTGCACCTCGTAATTCCCATATGCTCGACCGCATTTACATCATTATGTGCAGCAGTTTAACGTGAATCCGCAAGACTTCTTGCTCTTACGCATAATAATAATAATAATAATAATAATAATAATAATAATAATAATAATAATAATAACAATAAGGGATATGCTACTAAAGCTAAATGAATGCTGTGACCAGTATGGGATGAAGATAAGATGCAAATAAGACAAAGACCATGGTCATAGCAAGAAAAACACAGAAGGTAAACTTGCGAAATCTAAATAAGACAGTAGAGCAAGTGCACAGCTTCAGATACTTGGAGTGTACTATAAGCAGTAACATGAGTTACTGCCAGGAATTCAAAAGAAGGATAGCAATGGTAATGGAAGCTTTAAATGGGAAAATAAGCATTTACTGTGGAACTCTGGAAAAAACTAAGGAAGAGACTAGTTAAGTGCTTTATGTGGAGTGTGACATTGTATGGGCAGAAGCATGGACATTACGACGAAGTGAAGACAAGCGAATAGAAGTATTCGAAATGTGGATATGGAGAAGAATGAAACGTGTGAAGTGGACAGACTAAATAAGAAATGAAGATGTGTTGCAAAGAGTAGGTGAAGAAAGAATGATGCTGAAACTGATTAAGAAGAGGAAAAGTAATTCGTTGGGTCACTGGCTGAGAAGAAACTGCCTACTGAAGGATGCACTGGAAGGAATGATGAACGGGAGAAGAGTTCGGGACAGAAGAAGATATCAGATGCTAGACGACATTAAGATATACGGATTATATGCGGAGAAAAAGAGGAAGGCAGAAAATAGGAAAGATTGGAGAATACTAGGTTTGCAGTGAAATGCCTACCTTTAGGTAGAACACTATAAATTAATAATAATAATAATAATAATAATAATAATAATCATCATCATCATAATTATAATAATAATAATACAAAGTGGCTAACTTAACTTCTTTTTCACACCCAATAACGTTTATAATGTTTATATTGTTGTTGCTATATAGGCCTACAATAGCACAAGTATAAATTGAATTATATTGGACGGGACATCTTATGCAAGTAATGAAATATCGTTTACGTAAATAATGTTCGATATATCAATAATAAACTTATATTTCAAACGGAGACCCCAGTATATTTTGCATTGCAATTGTTAAGTTAACCAAATCTGACGCACTTCTTCCCTGTTTCTTCGACGTTGGTAATGTTGACATCAGAATCGAAGGTTGAAAGTACAGGTGTTTTTTAAACATATCTTAGCCATATTGTTGAAGATCTACTGCTGAATTTGCATATGTGCATAATGAATTAATCTCCTGTTCACAATGTCTTAGTGGCAAGAAACATACTAAACTGGCTATTCCCAAATTTATTGATGCGTGCACAGAAGTACTCCTGTTCAAATTTCCAACGTGATTGCCTGATCTAACGATGTTAGATTTCTTTTTCTGGGGACATGTAAAAATATGTAGTGTACCAGCAGATTCTAACTACAGTCAAAGATATCAAAGACCGTATTTGCGCTACATTTGCTGCAATAGCTTCAGAAACATTGACAGCAGTGAGTCGATCAGTGATGGATCGTGCACAGGAGTGCTGCAATGTAAATGGTCTTGTCTTTCAACACAATCTCTAAAGCACCCACTGTGAGAAAGGTGACGGCACACAGCAAGGATTTCCTGTTTTCCTGAGTAATTACGATTATTTCTATTTATATACGTTACTATAATGACATCTTCACAAGATGACATTGCCACAGTAAAATACAATATTATAGTATATTACAATTAAAAAAATTATGCTGATCATATCTTGAAGGTTCTTTCTAAATACAAAAAAAAAAAAAAAATACATTACGAACATCACATGTCCCATCGATATAATTTAATTTCAATATGTAGCGTTGTGTATAGCAACAAAAGTTAAATATTACCAGAGGTGAATACGTTATTGGTCGTAGTCTCCAATTCCAAACTCCCAACGTCCAATTTATCTCCAAGCACTACTGTATGCAGATGGCATTTTATTAATAGCAGACACACAACAAAGACTACAAAACATGATAATTGAATGAAATGAAGAACTATTAAGAAAAGGGATGCTGATTAATATTAACTAGCCGCACCCGTGCGCTCCGCTGCACCTGTTAGAAATAAATATGAAGTAATTACATAATTACGAGTAAAATTGAACATTTTATCCAGGGAACATTCGTTTTTGAGAGAAGGATAAATCGTTTAATATGTTACTTGATTTACATTGTATTTAAATAATTAAAATGCAATCATTTTGGTCCAGAGACCACTCATTTGGTGCAATGACAATTCCTTTAACATGTTTCTTAATTGTTATTACATGCAACCATAGTTTAATTAATTAATTCATTCATTCATTTATTTTATTCCATAGATCTTACATGAGCAATGAAGCTTTAAGATGTGGAACATGTCAACATTTTACAATATTACAATTACAATTTTTACAAATTTTTATAGTTTTACAATTTAGTAATTTTCTACAATTTTTACAATGTTGTACAATTTTTTTTACATTTTGGCGAGATGTAGTGAGATGAAATGAGGTCCGAGGATTCGCCAAAATATTACCCGGCATTTGCCTTTTCGGTGGGGGAAACCTCGGAAAAACCCAACCAGGTAATCAAATCAAAGGGGGTAATCAAATCAAAGGTGTTGATGCCAATGACTCGCCATAGACCATCCGGCTTCAGTCCCACGGCTGTGGAAAACCTCGGAAGAAACCAAAATCCAAAGGGGGATCCAACCCAAGCCCGAACGCAGCTCCGGATCAGCAGCCCAGCGAGTCTGCCGACTGAGCTACATCGATGGCTCTACTAAAAGTATACAATACATAGCCACTCAGATTATTAAATTTACAAACGCAAACGATCATTCATAAGTTGAGCTATATTATAATGCAAAACTATTTAATTAAATTTAAGGCATAAACAATTCAACCAGTTGTGATATACAGAAATTGATAATACATATCATGCAAACTACTTCAAATTACAAACACAAACAATTTATCAGTAGAGCTATATAGATTACTATTCAATTTAAAGCATATACAATTCATCGGCCAAAACTATACAAACATATACAATACAAAGTAGCATACTTTCATTAAGCTATACAAATTTGTGCAATTAATATCAAGTAGATTAATTCAATTTATAATCATAAACAATTCATCAGTTGAGCTATACATATTACCATTCAATTTACAGTAGGTCTATATACAATTCATCAGTAGAGCTACACAGACTAGTAATCATTTTAAGAACATATACAATTCATCAGCCAAACTATACAAACATATACAATCAAATTAGTTCAATTTACTAACTTATTTTCGTTAAGCTATACAATTCATATGAAGTAGATTAATTCAATTTATAAGCTTAAACAATTCATCAGTTGACCTATACAGTATACTATTCAATTTACAGTACATACAATTCATCAGTTATGCTAAACAAAAAATACAATACATAGTAAACAGATTAAGTCAATATAAAAACATATTTTAGTTGAGCTATATAAAATTGTACATGTCATTTAAGTAGAATAATTCAATTCACAAGCATAAACAATTCATCAATAGTGTAGAAGGTATGAGTATGTAAAAATTTGGTTAATTCTTTTCTGAACCTTTTCTCGTTGTTCTTAAAATCTTTAAGATAATTAGGCAGTGCATTGAAGACTGTTATACATGAATAGCGAACTCCTTTTTTAAAACAGCTTAGACTAACAGAGGGTAGATGAAGATCTGATTTATGTCTTGTATTAAAATGATGAATGTCTTGATTAGTACTGACTTTATCTTGGTTCTTAATATACAGCATCATTAGGGAAAGAATGTATTCACAAGGTAAAGTCAAGATTTCTAAGTTTCGGAAAATATTTTTACATGAGGTCCTTTTATGCACACCGGCCATTATTCTTATAGCTTTCTTTTGTAAAACAAAAACGTGTTTAGCTTCAGACGAGTTACCCCAGAATATTAATCCATATTTCATTACAGAGTGAAAATATGCAAAGTATGACATTTTAAGTAAGTTTATATCACCAATAGTAGATAAGGATCTTAATGCATAACAGGCAGAGCTCGATTTACGAGTAATACATTCTATATGCGTTTTCCAGTTCAAGTGATTATCCAATTCTAAACCAAGAAACTTTGTGCTTATAGATTCTTTGAGATGAGTTCCATTTAATCGAATACTGTAGGAAACCTGAGCACTATTGTGTGTACTAAATTTGACTGCACTGAAGATTGACATCATTTAGATCTAATGTGTAAACTTTATATTACTTGCTATATGTTTCCATTGAATTATGGTAATAATTTTAACCTTATTTTCTACGTCTTCAGTAAATGGCGCTTGGCCCACTACGGTTCTGAACCCTTCAAATAACTTAAATAACTTCAAATAACATATATAGTGATATGTAATTATATTTCTTTCTTTCGAAAATGTAAGAATTCACGATCTTCTATGTACCATTGCCATGGAATGAATAAATGTTTTTTTTTTCTTCCTACTTAAAAATTGTATATTGTGCACATAGGAATTACTGCAGGAACAACAACGCTATAATCTGAGGTGGCAGTGAAAATGTATTGTATTGTTATTTTAAAAGTCTTTGATATCCTTAAATATCAGTCCTATCAAAATTTTGCAAAGGATAAAACGTATCGGAAATCATTTTTAAAAAAACTTTTGTTATGTAACATTTTTCACAAAAGTCAATAATAAGCGAGATATTTCGACTTATTTAATTCAGGCCCTCTTATAACTCCCCCTTTAAATAACGTATTTTGAATGCCATATAGCCTAAAATCTAAGTTACAACGAACTTAATTTATATTCCAATTTTTCATCGAAATCCTTTCAGCCATTATCGCGTGAAAAGGTAACAAACATCCAGACAGACAGACAGACTTACAAACAAAAATTTCAAAAAAGAGATTTTCGGTTTCAGGATGGTTAATTATACATGTTAACACCAATTATTTTTGGAAAATCGAAAATTACCAGAAAAATTTTGGCTACAGATTTATTATTAGTAGTCCTATAGATAAGAGTAAGACCATGTGGATATCTAAAAAAAATAAACATAATGAAGAATTAAATATTATATGCAACGATCACATACTGGAAAGAGTAGAAAGTTATAAGTATTTAGGTACTACTATCAGCAGTGATGGAAGAACAGAAGAAGAGATACTAAATAGAATTAAAAATGCAACAACAGCCTACTACCAAATAAGCAACACAATAGTTGAAAAAAAAAAAAGAGAGATCAATATCAAGACCAAGATGCAAATATGCAGGCTGATTCACGAGGAAAGGTAAAAAATTTAGGATGTGAATTCTGAAGTCATTTATATGAATATAATTCCGTTTTCGAACGGTTACGGAGATATGGCTCTTTGATTTCACAAAAACTTCTGAGATTCCATTGTACTAACTCGCATTTAGAGACAGATAACGCACAAATTTAAAGTTTATATTCACGTATACATACATACCTAATATGGACTAAAAAATGGAAAAAAGGGAAGTCACAACCACATAATTTGGTGGGTGGAAGATAGTTTTGAACATCGTAATTATTTCATGTTTCGTATTGAAATAAAGAAAGGAATTCCATTAAAAATTATTACGTTTTCGAACATAAACTACATTTTGTTGTGTAATCAAGATGTATATTTTGTCATATTTCTCACTAAAACTCAATTTCAACGGAAAATAGAATATATGCAAGTTTACATGTAATCAGGTTTGCATAGGCTTGCTTTGTTTCTCAGAAGATTGTATTATCTGTAGTACAAGAAATTGTTTTGAAACACCTTGAGGACATGCGCGTGATTACCTATCTAAAAGAGTAGTAAATTTTCTACAACCAGAAAAACTATAACATAGAAGAAGAAGAAGAAGAAAAAGAAGAAGAAGAAGGAGAAGATTATTATTATTATTATTATTATTATTATTATTATTATTTTGGCATTCGTTGAAGAATCGTGTCTTGGCAAGTTGATATTCTCACTTACACATGACACTCAAAGATAGAAGTTAGTTGCATGAGCATGGGGTAGCTGACCCCGAGGAGGTAGGAGACCCTTTCACCTCCGCCCATATCGCGCTTCCAACACTTCCCACTATATCTTCCTTCACGCTGGGTGGCCTAGCACACTTGCCGTTTGGAAGTGTCGACCTTGTTACCATCCACCGCTGTCGCGCTGTGTTCCCTCCCAGTAGTAAACAAAAGGCTCGACATCGCTGATAATGAATGAATCCGTGGGATAGTAAATGAGCAATGAATGAAATTGCAAATAATTGCAATTAGTTAGTCATGGGATATGGAAATTAGTTGAGTCGAACAAATAACAATAGGCCTAGAACAAATCACAGATGGCAGGAAAGTTTATTTGTTTTTAATTAATCTAACCTAATTTCTCTGGAGTAAAACTTGCAATAATTATCAGAAATATCTCAAATTTTTTCTTACTGAAAAAAATACAGAATGAATTAAAAGTCGCTTTCCCCAAACATCTCCTTACATTTAGAGACGCAACCCAACACAATAAAAAAAACAATAACAAGGCATGACATCGAAAAAACAGTTGACACACAAACATGGTTGTCAACCCACCACTTATTACGCCAGCTATTCGTTTATTCCAGTTATGACATCGGTATATGTGTATAAGTATGAAACCTAAGAACGAATATTGGGGAAAGCGACTTTTGACCCATCTTGTACCTATATATATATATATATATATATATATATATATGTGTGTGTGTGTGTGTGTGTGTGTGAGTGGGTGTGTATATACAAAAAGAGGAAGGCAGAAAATAGGAACGACTGGAGAAAACTGGGTTTGCAGTGAAAGATCTGAATGAATGAATGAATTATATATATATATATATATATATATATATATATATATATAGACCCTATGCATTCATGCCATGAAACTTCCAGTTTCCTCTAAAATTCTGGGAATAACTTAAACAGCAATAACGTTTATTCGAAATTTATACTCGAAAGTATAGGAGAAAACTTCGCAAATCATAACTGAAATACAAAAAAAAAAAAAAAAAAAAAAAAAGATAGCACAATATAATTAATGCATTATGAAGATAAATATCTTAGAATGGATCTCATGAGGTGGAAGGAAGAGAGGACGACATGTAAATAGATGGATACCCCCTGCAGTGATTGAGTGGTCAGACTTCTGACCTGTCACGCAGGGTTCGAGTCCCGTTCAGGTCTGAGATTTTTCATTTGAAAAATCCGTAGTGATACTTGTGGCGGACAAGGTCGCAGTTTGGATTTTTCTCGGGGCTCTCCCGTTTTTCACCATATTAGGCATTTACATCATTCCGTCAACATTTCTCCATTTTGTCATCATTCCATAGCATTCCCCGATCGCCGACTGGCGACGTACGGAGGGGCTGGCCTAGGGACGAGTGAGGGTTGCCTGCTCGACACCTGGGTACGCAGCGAACCTTAGTGTAGTGAGCCGGTGTAGGTTTGGGAATGCATCTATCTTGAGGGTTAACGCAATAGACCTTAACAGGTCGCAGTGCTGGGCACCGTCCCGTAAATTCAATTCAATTTAAAATAGATGGGTGCACGACATTAGAAATTCGATGAGGAAAAAAACAGTAGAAAAAATGAATTGTGCAAATGTGACGGAGTCGATGAGAAACAGACTAAAGTTCTATGAATTTTGGACACAGGAAGAAATTTGTGCATTATATGCCGGGGTGAGAATGATAATATTCTAAGCCATAAAGACAACATTTTACAGGAGAGCTATTGAAAGTTTAGAGTCCAATGCTATTAGGTGCGGTATCAAAATTTCTTCGGCATAGGCCTATATTTCTGTTATTTGTTGAGTAAATTTTATATTTTACTAGTAGCTTCCCCATTTGTGTAAGAAATGAATACACAAAAACGAACGTTTTTTTGTTAAAAGCGTGGCTTTGGACTATCTCATTCTAACCTCCTTCACATATATACTTATACAATATAGTCTATATAATGAAGATAAATGTCAGAGACAAGTAATGATTCACGAGGAGAGTTACCGTCACTTACATTTTGAGCAAAAAAAATGTCATATAAACATGGGTTCTATTCTCAATATTTTCAGAGTCACACTAATTTTAAGTTGTTTGTAAAATACCATTATTTTTTCGTTTTAAAGGTAAAAGAATATCACGAATAAAGAATGAACTATTCAGGAGTATCATTTCTTTAATTAACCATTATACTAAAGCTAAAAATGTGTTGTGAATTCCATAGTTTCTTCGTACAGATTTTTTTTTTTTTTCGATTTTTAACTATAACATTATATTTTTCTTACGCACTTGTCATAACATTTGTTACAAACCCCGACACTCCTGTAAATTCTTTAAGACTGTACATTAGGATGCAGAATTAAACTGTAAAGAATAAAAGTTTTCAAAGTCGTTAAGATTTGTAACAATTTTTATGCGTAAGAATGATGCAATTTAGTTTAAAATTTAAAAATAAAATTTGTACAAAGCAACTAACAACACATTTTTAGCTTCAGAACACTAGTCAATTAAAGAAATGATACTTCTAAATAGTTCATTCTCTATTTGTAACATTCTATTATACTTAAAACTAAAGAAAAACGGTATTTTACTAACAACTTCAAATTAGTGTAACACTGAAAATTTGAGATTAGGACACGTGTTTATATGACATCTTTTGTTCAGAATGTCTTGGGAAATAAGCTCCGTAAGTGGCGGTAAATCCTCCTGTGTGTATATATATATATATATATACACACACACACACACACACATATATATATATATATATATATATATATATATATATATATATATAAATCATGCTCGGTGGGCTCTCTCCCCACGGTATTTCATTTCTGTAAGTGAATGGAGACTAGCACTATAACTGTAATAAATGCTCACCTGAAAGTATTTAAAAACTGTAAAAAAGACTATGTTCAAGGTCAGAATAGTTTCAGGGAGGATAGTTTCGCTTAAGAAAGAAAAGCTAACTGATGTGTAATGTTGCTTAAAAAATCAGGGATGTCTGGAAACGAAAATCTAATGTTCTACAAAATATATTAGAATCAAACAATCATGAAGAATCCCAAATAAAACATGCAAATCCTAGCATAAATGTATAATTTCAGTCTGGGACATGGCCCGTATCCTAAAATGAATTGGATAAAAGGAGGTTGCGGCCATATCTCCATTTAAAATAGAGTTTTTAGTCTCTGCGTAAAAAAAAAACCTTATGGTAAAGTTTGTGCAACATTAGATAGTGCTGTTTTTATTATATTATTTTAGCAAAAAAAAAAATATATATTTTTCATACTTTTATTTCATCATTCCACTCATTCTTGTCTTTGTTTATTTTTTCTTATTATATTTTTTAAACTGCAATGTAAAGTTTAAATGATATTTTCCAGAGAATTTCTTTTACTGATTTAAATGCCACAAATTAATAAATGAGAGTGAAATACGTCATTATAGACACTTGTCCAAGCTTTCTATGAGAAGTTTTCGAAACCCTTAGAGCGAATGGAACACAGTTTGGAAACAACTAGCTTAGAGTTTGCTGTATGTGAGTAATGCCGACTGTTGTAGTAAACTTCTTAAGTAGCTGTTATCTTTCTGAGCAGCATGAAGCGAATAGACAACAGGGAGTGCTAGTGTTCGCGGCACACCTAGGAGTAGGCTTGTGGCCGTGATAATTTATATGGCGTGTTATTTGTCAGGCAGAGACATGGACTACAGCTAGTACGGTACCTGCAAACACGCGAGTACTAAGTGCACTGGTATGCCTTAACACGTTTCTACATCTTAGAGTCAAATCAGCTTGAGAGAGTTTCGTAGTGTGGAGAATTTTAATGCAATGAGAAATAAAGAGAAAGGAAAAATGGACAGGATATTGAAAGGAGAAGTAGGAAGAAGAAGAAGAAGAAGAAGAAGAAGAAGAAGAAGGAAAAGGAAACAGAAAACAGAAGATATGAGGGAAGAATATAAAAACAGTATGAAGAAAAAATGAAGAAAGAAAGGAAAGATGGAAAAAAAAACATATTCGGTCGTGTGCCACAGTACTATTAGGGAACACTTGCATCTTGTTTATATGCAGTTGACATATTCATGATTCAAAAATAGACCTCATAGACTGTTTGCAATGCATTCTAGTGATAAATACTGATATTACGATGATCTTTCCTACAGTTTAAATTATTATTTGTTCACTTATTTAATTCATTTATTTTACCGGCATAGTTAACACCATAATGCCTTCTCTTTCACTTCTCTTTATGTATAAAAATACACAGCAAATATAAATAACAGCAACACGAAAAAATATAATAATAATAATAATAATAATAATAATAATAATAATCATAATAATCGTCGTCTTCCTAACAAGTATTAGGGCGAGTGGCCTGTTATGGTCTCAAACTAAAATTTTCAGTCCATCTCTTCTTCGAACGACCTAGAGACCTTTTGCCATGCGGATGGTAATGAAACAGTGCTTTTGAAATTCTCAATCCGTTCGAGATGACCCTTCCACTGAAGTTTATATTTGCTGGTGAACTCCATAATGGATTCTATTTGAAGTTCTTGCATTATGTCCTCATTTTTTATGATCCAAAATAATAATAATAATAATAATAATAATAATAATAATAATAGCAAAATGTATTTATGTTTACTTACATGTAATTCTAAGACTTAAACGATTACAATTTAGTGTTAAATCAATTTGTACAGTATCGAAGAAATAATATTTCATAATGAAGGACAATCAGAAGACAAAGAGGAAAACAGAAAATAGGAAAGATTGGAGAAAACTGGGTTTGCAGTGGAAGACCTGCCCTTGGGGAGAACACTAAATGAATGAAAATGAAGGACAATTGGTAGGGCCTATACGGTATTAAACATAAAAGTAATATTCTACAAACGTTATATTTGAAGAAAGATGATACTATAGGGACGAAAAGCAGTCTTTCCAACAATCGCCTTTTGAAAGTCTGAAGCCCCTTTATACACTATTAATTACAAAAGAAGCAGACTATAGTATTATGAAATAAAATACCTTGCATCACAACTCATAACACTGTACATAATAATGTGTAATAAATGTAGGCCTACATTCTTTATCATAGTGAAAATGGTATATATAGCATATTCTAATGTACATACGCAATGTAATTATTTGTGTAATTGTTAAGGGTTTAGGTATAGCTTAGGGCAGTAAAATTTTTGGAATTATTCAACATTATTTTCCTCCATTTCTTTTTATTTTATTGGGTTATTTTACGACGCTGTATCAACATCTAGGTTATTTAGCGTCTGAATGATATGAAGGTGATAATGCCGGTGAAATGAGTCCGGGGTCCAACACCGAAAGTTACCCAGCATTTGCTCATATTGTGTTGAGGAAAAATCCCGGAAAAAACCTCAACCAGGTAACTTGCCTCGACCGGGATTCGAACCCGGCCCACCTGGTTTCGCGGCCAGACGCGCTGACCGTTACTCCACAGGCGTGGACATTTTCCTTCATTTTTGTATCTTGTACAATAAGGAAAACTGGTACATGTAAAACATTATCCTTCAATATTTTTACGATTTAAAAAAATTATTTATATATTTTTTTTAATTCCAAATGGTGGCAGTTTACTGTGCAGTGATAAGCATTTCCCTCATAACTCATAAACTTGTTAACTTTTTCATGCAGTCTCTCTTTTATTTTATTCCTGAAACTCATGTTTACAATATCATGCTCTTGCAACTACATTTCTCAACAAATATTTTTTTTTATTTTGTGTTAGAAGAAAGTACTGATATTTTACCACTTCTAAAATGAATTTATTTTTATCAGACAATCTATCAAAGATAGGGAAGTGATCTTGCATCTTATTGAAGAAATGACATGCATAAATACACACAAAATATTTCATCACAGAATGTTAGATAGTTTTTGAGTTATGTGGGAAACGCTTCATCACTGCACAGTGAACTGAATTTTGAAAACAAAAATGTAAATATTTTATTTAAATCGTTTTTTTTTTCATCATGTAGCAATAGAACAGTATTTTACATGTACTAATTTTCATTATTGTACAAGATACAGTAATGGAGGGAAAAAAATGTTGAATATTTCCAAAATTTTACTGCTCTAAGCTGTACTTAACTCAAAGTGGTCTACGTTTTGTTCTGCCCCACTTGTCCGAACAGGAGTCGCCTGAGCAGACAAGTACTTCGCTTGCTAGATGCACGTACTCACCGGCTATAGTAAAAACTCCAGTAATGATTAACTTTGTAGCCTCCTGGGACATAGTACGGTTCCTAGCTATTAGTGTGGGTTTGTATTTTAAGAAGAAGGCCAGGTTTTTTTTGTTCGAAATAATGCTAGGTCTGTTATGGAAGATGGCTGCGGAACTTCAACGTAACTCTAGATTAATATAGGCAGGACAACCATTGCCTATGCCCACCATAACATACAACATAACTTTGAAAAGGTAAAACCTCAAAGCCCTAGACGGGATTCAAACCCATGACAGTACATTTCTTACAGCTTTAAAACTTCGTATGAGCCTTTATTCGTCATCCAATAATATTTTATAAGGGCAAGTGTTATAATGATCCAACCTCCAACAACAGACAGTTGGCGCCTTCCGTGATGCTCATAAGCATTAGACGCTACGGGAGTAATTGGAATGGCCCATGATCCGGTCGGTTGCCAATTAGCCATCCGGTCCGCCCGGTTCTTGGTGATTTCTTATCTACGCACATATCTGACTGATGCACTCGGAAGCCGCAGCGTCGGTGGTAAGTTTGATTACAGCGGGACGGCCACTTTCAAGTGACTGTTTGGCTGTAGTTGCAATAATAGTAATTGTGTGGATAAACTCAAGAATAGCACAAGTCTCACGATGTTTTTATGTATTGTAAGTAGCACAGTATTCACATTTCTTGCGGGACAAAATTCCGGCACACTGGCGATGCTGATATTATAACCTCGGCAGTTGCGAGCGTCGTTAAATAAAACATAATTTAAAAACTTAAAATTATATTAGTCGACACGTTAAAAGTGTTAACAATTAAAATAGTTTATGTACCTTTGACAACGGCCGGTGCTGCATCATCTTCAGTGTCTTATGAACTACTGTTGTTCCTGCTGTTCTTGAATTCTGCCATTTGCATTCGTCAGTTGTAGGGGTGGGGTTGGTTGTTTGTGTGTTATGTATTATGATATCGAATGATGTGTGGGTATTGAACTGCAATTGGGTATTAAGTGTAATGTTGTGGGTGTGTTATTGTATGTTTGTATATTTCGTATTGTTCTAACATGTTAAACTGTGGACGTTTTGGTGTGATGTGTAGAATTTCCATATCTGTTTTTATATTATTGTAGTCGTGATTATTGCTGATAATATGTTGTGCGTAATTTTATGTGATGTAGGGTTTGGTTATAGCTTTAATGCGTTCATTATATCTTGTTTGAAAGGTTCTTCCTATCTGTCTTATGTAAAAACGTGGACAGCTACTGCATTTTAGTTGTAAACGCCAGTTGAATTATATTAACGCGGGAAAAACGATGAATGTCACATTTCTGTTAAGGATTAGATAATGATCTAATTTAGTCTATAACTGCAAGATGTAGTGCTGTTCTATAGAAAATAAAGGAAAGGATTACTGTATTCGTGGTGATAATTCTCCTTTTTACCATTTTTCATAAGAATAACATTAAATTTCGTAGTGATCCATTGAATTAGATAATGACATCAACCTTAACAAAACTGTGACATTCATCGTTTTTCCCGCGAACTCTTCTTATTTGTATGTTTGATGTGATTATTTAGATATTTCTGTGTTGTTTTATTTGTTTTATATGCTATCTTCTATTTTAGTTTTACGAATGAAGTTGCGATTTTGTATGTATTGGTATTGTGATATGTTAATGTTATGTATTTATTTTCACGCGGTGTTTGTGTTGGTTTGTTCTGTTTTTGTTTTGCCTTCTTTATTAGTGTGTCTATCATGTTGGGGTTATATCCGCTGTCTTGTACTATATATTTTATTGCGACAGGAAGATCCTTTCAAACAAGATATAATGAACACATTAAAGCTATAACCAAACCCTACATCACATCAAATTATGCAGAACATATTATCAACAATAATCATGACTACAATAATATAGAAACAGATATGGAAATTCTACACATCACACCAAAAAGTCCACAGTTAAACATGTTAGAACAATACGAAATATACAAACATACAATAATACACCCACAACATATACTTAATACACAATTACAGTTCAATATCCACACATTATTCTATATCATAATACATAATACAAAAACAACCACCCCCCCACCATTAGAGCAACACACCTCCACTCCTACAACCGACGAATGCAAATGGCAGAATTCAAGATCAGCAGGAACAACAGTAGTTCGTAGGACACTGAAGATGACACAGCACCGGTCGAAACGGGCCGTCTGTCTAAGGTACATAACCTATTTTAAATTTTAACATTTTTAACGTGTCGACTAATACAATTTTAAGTTTTTAAATTAAGTGTTAACGTGAACTAGAATCAATAAAACATAATTCTTTAATTCTTCGATATTTCATTCACAGATATACGCTGTTTATATCGAAACATGAGTGTTCACTTTATAACGTTAAGTATAGAAATACTAGTATGTAATAAAATTAATAATTATGTTAAAAATAATGTAAGAAGAATCAGTAATTCATACCAACAGTACACTGTCGGTCCACAATGTCGATTATTTATTCGAATTCAAAATCGAGCCAAACTAATAAGAAAGGCTAATCAAGTGATAATATTATTAATCAAATAATTTTTTATTTATTTATATATATATATATATTTTTTTTTCCATAAGTGTATATTATTTTTGGGAGTGTTTTTGTAAGTAATTTTATGAGGTTGTTATTGATATGCTGATCAAATATTTGTACGAATTACGAATTTTCTAGTGTCCTGACAGAATAGTGGAAATATTCATTTTACAGAATTGTTTACTTTTCCAAGCTTTTCACTTTTTTGTACTTCAGCATATTATTCGACACTTCTCTTTTTCAATTCTTTAGAATGTCTGGTGCAGTATCATCTGTTAGCCATCTAATAATTGACGAGTTATTATTCACTTTAAAGATAACGTCCTCATCAGAGTGCACAATCTACTAAAGAGTGATAATGGATTTTCACAACGATTGTTCGCTCATACGTTCCATTTGAAATAAAAATCTCCCTATGATTTTTCAAAATAATCGCTTGACACTCATATAAGTCTCATATCTCCATTACCATCGTGAAGAAGAAAATGTTTAAGGCCCCAAATGTTTACGCATTGCCCTCAAAATCTGGTAAGCTTATGAAAACTCACCTCTTTCAGTGGTTTCAAATAGTATACTTTCCATCTGTCAGTGATCATAGCATTCTTTTTGTAGACTCGTGGACCAGTTACCGAGGTAGAAAGGCTATAGAAAGAATAACTATAGAAGGTAAAACGGTGCAAGTGTTGATAATATTCCAAAGCACACAGCACTGATTGTTCAGTCTCTTGAAGTTTATGGCTTTAGGTCTTGGAAAAATTTCATTCGGAAGTTCTCTGATAGTGCTTTGTTACTTGGCACGAATATTATATTGCATCAGAGAGATAATGTGATAAAATTTCAGTCCTTAACACATAATCAGCTTACATCTCCTAGATATGTAAATGTTACAGGCATAAGCCGAAATACGGCACTTTGCGATTTGCCTGGCCAGTAGGTAATTTGCTAGTGTGTTCAAGGTGTAATAAAAACCATAAACTAACTTAATCTAACCTGTCACAGATTCAGAAAAGATTAGATTAGGTTAGTTTAGGGATTTAATTTAGTGTAAAACTGGTCTATGTGCCTACTGCGTAGGCAAATCGCGAATTGCGCTTTTAACAAATAAAATATATTTAAATATGACTGGCATAAAGCCGGGTACCTTAACAAACAAACCTCATCAATTCGTCACTTCTGTAGAATTGTGTTTTCTCGTTGATGTACAGAACTGCTATGTATATATTTTTGTCTGGCTTTACTTTGTTTATAGTGTAAGTTTTTTTCTTTTTATTTCTATTATTGTATTTGTATTTCTCGTGGTGTGGAAGAGAAGGCCTGATGGCCTTAACTACTCCAAAATAAATAAATAAGTAAATAAATGAATAAATAAGTAAATAAATAAATAAATAAATAAAGCTGACTTTGAGAGACTTATTTATCTGAATTGTTCGTGATCAGTACAGTGAGTAATTTCAGGTATGCTTACATTTTGTTATCACTTATTCATAGAATATTCTATAGTTAATCTCATAAGGATTATGTATCTGATAAGTAATTTTCATAACTCACGTTTTTTTTTATCATGGGTATAAAAGCACAAAATTTCATCCGTCTATGATAAGTGGTTTGCATTTTATTAAAATATTGAATCGCTTTATATAAAAAGTCCTTTTTGTACGATCGTGTTATTTGCTATATTTACAGTCTTGAAAGTTAGAATTCCCACACAGAAACTTGTTGCTAGGGAAACCATTCTTCATAACATAAAACTATACTTGAAATAGACCCATTACAGTGCACTTATTGTTACTTAGTTAGGCAGTTTTGCGAAGGCTTTGGAATAATATTGCTCTAAATTTTCAGTGCAAAGTATATTGTATTTGCAATTTAAAAAATACGATCGTGCAAAAAATGTATACAATACACGTTTGTGAAGTGCATTACAAAATCTCGGAAATTTAAAAACTCTCTCTGCTCGTTTTTCAAACTTTTCCTTGATTTTGTAAAAATTACTTCCTAACCTTGTATCGTAATATACTATTGCGCCACAATTTATATTTTATGATCGACCATGCCGAAATGTAGTCCTTTACACTTGGTAGCAGTCCTTTAATGCATATCATTAAAGTACACCTACTCATTAAAGTACAGGTGTTTTCAGCCAATGACAACACAGCTTACAGGTGTTCAGCCAATGACAAGTCAGCTTTGTACCGTTATAAAACCGCAAGTATCGATTATTCTCTGATATGCAATCGAAAGAGAATTAGCGAAAAGTCACGGAGGCTGAAAATCCAATACTGTCGCAGAAGGTTATGTTCTGTTATTATAATAATTAGCGTTAACCCTTTCCAGGCCAATGATTCCATATGGCATCATACACTTTACCTGCTCTGAGAATGCATGTAAAATGCCAAATGACTCCATATGTTATCATAGCCATATTCTTAGTTATTTTTAAGGTAGCTGGCACCCCTGAAATCCCGAAACAAAACACTATCTGGCAGCGTTTCTCCTTCATGTCAAAATATTTTTTTTTTTTTAATTTTCAATTTAATTTGGACTGGAAAGGGTTAATTGTAAATAATATTCAAATAAATTCAATTTGTCATCTCGTTTTTCAATGTCGAATTCAATAATCAAGGTTATATCAAGTTTAACGGGATTACATCAAGGTCAATGACATTATTGTTCCTCGGAAAAAAATCAATACTTTCGCGTCTGCGCACATCTCACAATTCACGACCTAGAACAAGGTCACTTCCGATCTTGTCAGATACAAATAAAATGTATACATCTGAATAATTTCAAGTTAGAAATATGATCGAGCATAAAAAGTCGTATGAAACTCGCCTATAATGGTATTTAAGAAGCTCGTATGAAAATTATGAAACTCGCTTGCGCTCGTTTCATAAACATCCATACTCGCTTCTTAATTACTATCATTATAGGCTCGTTGCATAATGTACTAATTCCTAACTAATATTCACTTACATATCCTTATATACATGGGATCAAAACTTAATGTATGGTTTTACTGTAAAATTAATCAGTAAATTACTAGAATTTTTTACTATAAAAGAATAAAAAATAAAAATATTTATAGGCCTAATTATAAAAAATTCCTAGAATTTTACCGATTCACTGCACAGAAAACACAATATTAATGTTTGTTCAAATGTATATAAATGATCATATCAGTAAATATCAATTAAAAATAATTTAAATTGTGGTGCCAGGGATTTTTTATATAAAGAGATAAACTATTTTATTAAGATATTAATAAAATGCAAACCATTTATCACAGAGTGACGAAATTTTGTACATGTGTTATTATTAATCAGATGCACCAATGATAAAAGGTTTGTAAATTTAGCTTTAAAACATGGAAGATTGTAATTTCAATATAGTACCCCGTTAAGGAAGCAAGTTTGTAGAATTATGTAGCAAAATAAATTAACTGAAAATCACAGATTCCGATTAAGTAAAATATATTTCAATATCTGTACTATGCACCATTTAACTCCATATACTCTCAACTTGCTTATGTTTTCTCTCCTCGAAACGGAACCGTAAGAAACTGTATCTAGAAAAATGTGGTTAAAGTGTCTATGTACTATTTTTAGTACACCTACACTGAGAGGTCCATAGCATCGACGTTATACAAAATTCTTGGAATGTGTTAGGAAGCATTTCAATTCCAAATTCGTTTGTGTGTTAGAGAATGTACCTCTTCATTGAGACACTTAGGAATCCGAATGTCGGGACACGAACTATAAGATGTGTAACCGCTGTGTGCACGCTTAGAATTTGGATGAGATTGGGAAACAATAGGGGACTTGCTCCATAATATTATATTCCCTTTTGTATTCTCAGTAACCGAAGTGAGATTTGAACAACGTATCAATACTTATGTCACAAAACTTCTGTTTCTATTCTACTCTTGTCACTTGTGAAAGGCAGCCTGAACCATTGTGTTAGTTCTGGTATGATAATCCTGACAACTTGATAGCTATAGGCAATTTCTCTCAAATTGTCCCTATTTATGGGTTCAAATATTGCGCAAATTTTATAAGAGTAATCATTTGTAGAGATTATTGCGGTTGAACGTTATAGGCGTATTTTTTTGTAAGAAGTTCAAGTTAAAGCGATCCTGAGAATATTATCATGGGCTCTTCGTCTCTTCCTTGGGATAATACGCTGAATTTGCAGTTCAATATAATGTCTTACTAGTGTCCTCAATCCACTGTAAGCAGATAGATCTATGTTGCTACAAGGGTGACGACAACCATTATTAATGGATAAATGGTGGAACGATGGTAGAAGAAATGTGATTATCCGGAAAATGACTTAACAAAGAAAACACCACCGTTAATTACTATAAATTCCGCTTGGCCTTCCTGAGACTTGAAACCAGGCCTTCTGTACGTTAAATTCAATACATAATCTATAGAAAAATATGTATCTTTAAAACTATAGAATGTACAGAAGTTTATTGACGTAGATCAACAACCTTCACAAATTCGTAAATATAAAACGAAAGAAAATGGTTACATACACTTTCCACAGTCCTCTGAACGAAGGATATCACCATCGCATAGAAGAACTAGGTTTAGACTATTTCTTAATTTTACCAAGACATTGTTCACCTGAAATCTGGACGTTGAAACTTTTATAGAAATGGAGGTATTAAAAGGAATATCTAGAAAGACTGAGGAGTCAAATTATAACCGTCGATATTATCAGTATATGATATGATATGATATGATATGATATGATATGATATGATATGATATGATATGTTATGATATGATATGATATGATATGATATGATATGATATGATATGATATGATATGATATGATATGATATGATATGATATGATATGATATGATATGATATGATATGATATGATATGATATGACATATTTGTCAGTCAACTTTACAATTCACAATTATGATGGACCTTCACATTTCTGCTTTTCGATCCATCATCCCTATAATACAGTACATACATATATTAATATATTCATTTGCCGAGTATTTCTTGATTACTTTTTAATGTTCTGTTTTAATTGAATTGCTATATGTCCTTCCTTCTCTATCCTCTTCTATTCTCTCTCATACCCAGACTGTCTCCCTTACATTTATCGCTTACCTATTAAATATTGCATATTCCTTCCTTAATAATTTGCATTATTTATTTATTTTCTTCTCTACTCTCAAATCTACCTACTCTTAATCATTATTTTCCAGCTATTTTCTCCTACATCAATTGTTGACATGTCCCTTTTCTCTATTTTACAGCATTAACATCACTTTTTTTTTTCTATCGTCTGTTTATTTACGTATTGATCTCTTTCTCTTCGCTTCACTCCTACATTTTCTGTTTTTTACCTCTTTCCATATATTTATTTCTATAATACTCCTAGAGTTATAGCACCCCTGATACTACTCCCAACCCACAACATTGAAAAACGTGAAATATCTAATTCACTTAATTACACTTCCAATTTCTCTCTCTTCACTTCACGTTTGTTCAGATTTTTTTTTTCACTTTAATTATTTTTTATTCATTGTTTGTTAGCCTATCTTATTACACTCTTACACTATCTTCTTATACTTAGCACTTTCTTCTCTGTTCCTAGTCTACCACTTTTGCCATTCCTAACTTTCTTGCACTCACTTTTTAGCACTCTTCTTCTTCGCTAATAATCTCCCAAAGTCCTCTCGCTGCATTCCTTCGCTCCTTTATCAGTATATATATATATATATATATATATATATATATATATATATATATATATATATATACACACACACACACACACACACACACAAAGTTAGCAGCCCGACGACTGATCTGAACCTCACCAGTGACACCAATATGGCAACTAAGCCAGGAGATAATGAGGTAGCGTGACCAGTTCCTTTTCTCCTCCATTGCATACATCGCTGGCTAGACACTAATCAGAGTTGAGATGTTATTATCAGTAATGAAGTGTAATATTATTCAATTAGTGACTAGTTTTGGATTCAATCCTATGCTTTCATACGTAAAACACAGAAAATGAGAAAATTTCTGTGTTAGAGAATCATGGAATAAACATGCCGCCGATACCACCCAAAAGTAGTTGCTTTGAAGGCGGCGTATTGTGACGCAATAACAGAAAATAGAACTATCAACCTATTATTGTTATTATTATTATTTATATTATTATTACTCTTATTATTATTATTATTATTATTATTATTATTATATTAACGAAAATATTATATACTAAAAAGATAATAACTTTAATTCATAACACTATAATATTTAGAATCTTACTGTTTTGTGCTACTTATTTGCATTTTATACCGACTGTATTTATGTTGTGAAGAGCCATCATTATGGCGCTTAAAATACAGGGTGAGTTTTAAGTCCACCGACAAACTTCAGGGGGTGATTCCTGACTGAAAATGGAGCACAAAAATTCACATCACCTTGTGTTCGGAACTGCACAGTTTACACGGTAGATGGCACTGACGACATTCTCTCATAACTTGCAGCATGCGTTTTGTGTGTGATTTAAGCAACGTAGAAGTACAATGGTCCGGTCATGGATAAATATTATAATAGGATGCGAAACTGTGGTCAGCACCATCTGGCGGCAGGGGGCTCAAATAAGATGATCAGCGCCCGACGTCGTAGGTGGTGAACATTAGAACTACGTGTTGGGTACATTACCCAGAGTTCTCTAATTATCCGTTCGAGACGTTGCTCGAGAAGACAAAATGGCAGCCAGAAACTTGCTAATAAGTGAACATAAAGTGATACTACGTGTGTGTATAAGCAGTGTATGTTAAACAGTGATGTTTATGGACGTTGTAAAAATAGTGTTCTTGAATGTATTGTAAAGTAATAGTAATATAATAAATATCCTAAGAATACAATCCCAATTGTCTAAACTTTTGCTTTATTTTTTCTCTCTGTCTGGTTATATTTTAATTGAGTAGTGTAAAATAGATCGTCTCTTTTATCTTCCTGTTGGCTCCGGTAAGAATTTTCAGTAGAAGATGCTGTGAGGAATAAAAATGTAAATGTTTTATTTTAAATTGGGTTAGTTTTCGATATCGATGAGGGTGGAAGGGAATACTTTCTGCACAGTTTAACATTTTCGTCACCAGGTGCGCTGCTAAATGCATGGAGTAATTAGTTTTTATTTTCGGTACCTGGTGCGCTGCTGGATGTAATAAGTTCGCCTACTCCCAACAGGTGGCAGAAAGATCAATTTCTACATTAGCGCCTCTAGCATGTGTTACGGGAAACTCAGTAAGTTTCGCATCCTATTATATATTTATCCATGGTCCAGTATTCATTCCAGGAACAAGCCGAGATGGTGTTCATGTATGGCCAAGAAGGTGGAAACGGTCGAGAGGCAGCACGAATGTACCGAGCCACGTATCCTGACAGACAGCACCACCCACATCACACAACATTTGAAGTCATTTTTCGGCGTTTGCGGCCGCCCTGCATGTTCGTCTGTCTCAAAGGACCCATGCTCACATAAACGCCGAAAAATGGCTCCAAATGTTATGTGATGTGGGTGGTGCTGTCTGTCAGGGTATGTGGCTCGGCACATCCGTGGTGCCTCTCGACCGTTTCCACCTGCTTGACCATACACGTAAACCATCTCGGCTTGTTCCTGGAATGAATACCGGACCATTCTGCTTCTGCTTAAATCACACACAAAACGCACGCTGCAATTTATGAGAGAATGTCGTCAGTGCCATCTACCGTGGAAACTATGCATTTCCGGACACAAGATGATATGAACTTTTATGCTCCATTTTCAGTCGGGAATCACCCCCTGAAGTTTGTCGGTGGACTTAAAACTCACCCTGTATATTGCTAACACATTACATTACATATCACACAACCAAATTATTTTTCCGTGCATATTAAAGCAATATAAAACAAGGGTCAAAATAACCCCTTCAGTCTTTCTAGGTGTGCCCCCATATTTAGCCTTCCTAGTGTAAAGTTTTAATTGTTTATCTACTTGGAAGTGAACCTCGTTATTTTATCGATGGTTAATAGATGCAGAAGTCATGCTTCAAGTGTGTTTCCTTAAATGTGCTTAGATTTTCGAATATCAGAACATATTATGACACGCAGCAGTTTGCTATATTTTTGCTGAAACTGCAAGCGTCTTTCTGTTAAGCTACTCTAGGAAGTTCCTCGTGTGCCAGCAAGAAAACGTGTGTAAAAGTATGTTGTAGGAAATTGATATTTATTCGTGTATCTTATTTATTTTCCAGGAATAGAGAGAACCTGGCTTTCGTATTCTTAACGGGATTGTAAATGGGCAAGGCAGTCGTTAGAAATTTTATGAGCATCAATGATTTTGACGCTACAATAAAAATAAGCTACTACCACAGTAAATAAAAGACGTTCAGGTATCTCAAATTGCCACATCACTTGAAAGGATTACATAAACTACAAGTTTTATATATGTGTGATGAGATTTGATATCTCCAAGGTTTGGAAATTATTTGAATCGGTAGTTGCATAAACAGCATTAGTGCAAAAAAAGTAAATTTTACAGGAGTGACATGAAACAATTTTTCGCTTAACTGTAAATGCATGGGTGTCTTCAATTGTTGTAATATTAACCTTCCATATTGGGCTGCTTAAGCATAAAATTAAGGATGGTAATTTTTATTCCCCTTTTATCTGCAATTTTTTATACGTGGACTCATGTTTTGTAAGATAGGAGAATTTTTACAGCAAAAATTGATATAAATAAAGTGACAGACATCCTGATCTAACTCGGACAGGTTGCTTTTTATTGGGAATATGGAAGGGTAATAAAATTGTCAACGAAGAAGCAGAGCGCCTTTGTCCACAGTGCGGAGAAAAGGAGTCCTATAGACATATTTTATTGCAGTGTGTCGCATTGGAACATATCCGGAGAAAATATCTACCACTCTCGATGCTAAGTCAGAATAGGAGTTCGCTTGCATGTCTTGACCTCACGGGAACAGAGAATGCGAACAAAAGACTGGATTGTTTCAATTGAAGACGAGACAGATTAGAACTTCAGTTGTTGAAGTTTGTGATGCGAATTGACGAAGGGATAATGGTAACTACTCAATTATACACTTTTATGTCTGTTTTAGGTTAGGATATATTATATAATGTGTTTTGTTTGTGTCATTTTCATTTTCATCTTTGTGTTCTTTTAGAGAGTGGTTGGATCTAATCACAGGTGAGGGGGGTGAAACCAACAAAGTAGGACTTGTTTTACGTACAAAGCACGTACGGTCAGAAGACCCGTGCATTGGATTTAAGAGAAAATTATGATAATGTAGTGCATCTGTATGTATAATATTACTCACTAAATCCATCTATGTATCTATTAGCTTCTTTTGGGTGTCCGGACTGGACTCTTTCCGGCCGCTTTTTTTTTTTTTTCGGATTTCAAAGAAACTACACCTTAATGAAAAATTAATTTCTTGATAATGTTATATTTATAACACGAAACTGCATTAAAAAAATAACATGATGTGAAAATCGCTTGTTTCAAAGTGCTTTTGCAAAAATGAGCGCCTACGCGGAGAATATCGTAATAGTTTAGGATTTTACTCGTACTTTCGCGCAAGTTGCATGCTCTGTTAAATTCTTCTAGTCTGCAGTGTTGTCTACTATGCCGGAATTACACTTCGCTTTGATTTGAGCGGAGTATTGCTCTTAGTTATATTTCTTCTTTATAGTTGACAGCAGTGCTGAACTTGCATTGCTAGTTATTTATAATAAATATTAACTAACGTTAATCCAGTTCCGCCAATGAAAGTGTTCTCTTTTGGCTATATTTTCACGTTTACGGTTTAAGTATTTTTCCGTTTTTCCTGTTTTGTATTATTTTAGCGAAGTTACAGAATTTTTCTAGTTCACCATTAGAATGCCAAAAAGAAAGTGTAAAGTCCAGGAAGAGTGGTTTGAGGAGTTGAAATTTATAAAAAATAAATTGTACAACAAGAAACAATTATGGTTAAGCTTATTAGTTATTGTTAATCATAGTGACATTTAATAGAGCGCGTCAGCATCCATTGCTATTTGCGCTCTTATCTAGAGTTCATTAAGACAAAACAAGTGAAATGCGAAGACGAGCTAAGGACGTTGTCGCACAAAAATGAAGCGCAAAAATTCCTTATCAAAAAGTTTATTCCCTACACATCACAAATATTAACTATTATTAGACCCAAAAAAATTCTCTCGTCTTAACTTTTACAATAAACTGTCTAGCTATAATTAATCAGTTAATCTTTTAGTACTTTGATTTTTATTGTATGTAAATGTAATTTTAATTGTAATTATATTCTTAATATTGTAGTTGTAATCCCTTGGTAGAGGGGAAGAGAAGGCCTGATGGCCTTATCTCTATAGCTTAAATAAATAAATTTAAGTAATTGGTTTGCATAAAAAAATACAGGATTGTTTCCGAGCTCCGATAACGAATTTGAATGACATCATGTGCATCAGGATTCACACCGACAGCGGAACTGCGGCGAGAGGTGACAGACCAGTAGTGAGTGATTTCATAATCAGAGTGCACGGTGTATCACAGTAGCAATGTCCAAGAAAATCTAGTCTTTTTGGGAGGGGTGCATAACAACCCTTTCCGATGCCAAGTACAATTACGTGAAAGTCATAGGAGCCTGAAAAAAAAACGTGGTGTACCTAATAAGACTGGCAAAGCTCGGATGGGATTAATTCCAGAGTGGAGAAAGATGGAGAAAGATAGGAAATCCACCCCCTTCACAAGTCGCCGCGCCCCACGAGATACAAATTAATTCCATTCTAGCTTTACCAATCTTATAAAGTACACAGAAGATGCCTTTCTTGGGAATAACGAAACCTCGTTTATTGCAGGTTTCTTTTATTTTCACTTAGCTGTACTTGGCATTGGAAAGGGTCGTAATGTATCCCTCCCAAAAGGGCTAGATTTTCTTGGGAATTTCTGCTATGAGTCCGTGCACTCTGACTATGAGATCACTCACTACTGGTCTGGCACCTCGCGCCATAGTTCAGCTGTCGTGTGACTCCTGACGCACATGATGTCATTCAAATTATCAGAGAACGGAAACAATCCTGTACATTTAAAAATTAACCATAAAATAATAAAATAATGACCACCAGACGCGAAGTGTCTGACAATCTGTCAAGTAATAATTTTCTACAAAATTTTCGGGTGTAAAAGGTTCGAAATGTAAAGATTAGATAAAATAACAAGCAACTAAAATACCCTCTAGATGTAAAGTGTCTGGAGGGTAAGCAACAACGGGCAATAAACATTTTAATCATCTTGTTGTTAAGTCCTGTACTTGATAAAAACTTCAGAACTGCATTTACACAATTAAAACCATTTCTAAGAGCGTCACGTAATGTCGACCGAATTGCATATAGACGCCGAACACGTTCGTACGTTCCACAATTCAATAACATATATCCCACCGTAAGTGGCACATACACATATCACACTCCGTTTTAAGTTCGCCACGTAGAAGATGATCGTGTGTCAGACGATAGTGACCAATCTTCAACCGAGTCAGTAAAACTTCGTGTCGTGACGCTCTTATGGAAGAGTCCCAAACTCGAAGAGTATTCTTTAGACTTCGTAATTTATTTTTCTCTTATGCAGACTAGATATTTTAAATTCTTCTGTATATAAAGGGTTCAGAGCCATACTGGACCAAGCGCCATTTATTAAAAACGGAGAAAGCAAAGGTTAAAGTTAAGTGAATACTATAGTTTAATGAAGTTTGACATATAATTTAGTTTCAATGTGTATACTTTATATTACTTGCTATATGCCTCCATTAAAATATGGCAATAACTTCATTTTAACTCTTGTTTTCTACGGCTTTAGTAAATGGCGCTTGGCCTACTATGGTTCTGAACCCGTCATATCTTGTCATCTCGCACTTCAATATACCAAAGAGCCATTCATAGCACCGTCACTGGCTGCAGTATCCCTGCCTTGTTACCACGATTCTCAACATGACCCGAAATCCACACTACTCCAAATCTCAGAATCAGAGCTAAAGGATGTGTGGAAAAGTCCTGGGTCCTTAGCACAAGCGGATCGCCAGAATAGAAAGACGGGAGAGACTGAATGGCGCTTAAGGCAGGGGTTCCCAACCGGTGTGTCGCACAGTCCCATGGAATGTATCGCGAAATTTTGGAATTAAGAAATGAATTTTATGCCATTCAGAAATTCCCTTTACGAAGCACTTTTTACTTACAACGAAGTATTTGATATGGTACGTTTTATTTTGACACAGACTTTAGCAATGAAACATGAACACCTGCAACAATGCTTAGTAATTCGTTTACTCTTTCCACATTTTAGAATCGTCAGCGCATATTGGGCAGTTTCAGTATACATACACATGTGAGCGGGTGGTAGTGCGACTATTTTATCAAAAATGCTTTATTTATATGTTATCGTGGACAAATTTTTAATTCGAAAAAGACAACCTGAATCAAGTTCTGGGTATAGATGACAGCAGTGTTAATTCAAATAATGTGAGCGAAAATTCCATTCAGGGTCAGAAAAACGCACTGCTTTTCTTAAATATAGTGATGAAAACTTATAATATTGTTTTATGTGGCATGGAGATGAATATGAACAAAATCCTGAATGTATTATTTTCGGAAACGTTTCGTCAAATCTGTCGATGGTCCCGAATAAACTAAAAATATATTTATAACTGCAATTTTCAACGTCATACTTGTGTGAATCAGCATTTTTTACCATAAAAATACTGTTGTGTTGACCTGTCAACCATAAGACCACGTATAGAGAATCTCTGTTCAATCCACAAAGCGCAGATTTCACATTAATTCAAATAGATGAGTTTTCAAAAACCACAATAAAAATCTTTTATCTGACATTCAGCATAGATAGGTTGGGATTTTTTATTCATATCTTTGTTTTCTTCTAATGCCACTCAAGTTGCTGCTTGTTTGTTTGTTTGTTTGTTTTTTTTTCGATCTACAACATTGGGTTCCGACACTACATAGAAGTTGTCATGAATGCCTTTTTACTGGCGGAACTTGCTGGAACTATGTTTTTAATATAATTTTATTTGATTTTCGATTAGACCTTGAAAGTCTTAGTTGGATGAAAAGGAGGTTAAAAACGACCAAATTCTCGTGCAACAGTAATCTCCCTGTCCGCTATAAAATATTCTACACAGTGTCACCAACTTTTTGTCCAGAATAAAAACACTGGTTGTTGTTATTGTTATTGTTACCGTATTATTATTATATTATTATTATTATTATTATTATTATTATCATCATCATCCTTCACGAATAAGGCCTCTATAGAACTCTTTCGGCCCCATCTAGCAGTCTTTTTAAAAGGTCTTCCTGGTCGACGATGTCCTGTAGGTATATACTGCACCATAATTCTTGGGATTCTTGAATTTTCCATTCTTCTTACATGATCTAGCCAATTTAATTTGTATCTGTTGATTTTTTCTTCTACTGACTCTACTTCTAATTGTTCTAAAATTTCTTCATTCCTTTTTCGGCCTAAAAGAGTATATCCTGCTGTCCTCCTGAAAAATTTCATTTCCGTTGCTTTGATTAACTGTTTCACTAAATGCAGAGGAAATGCTGCATTACAAGCCTGTCCAGAGGCTAAAAGTGGCAGCCCCACTACTGGACTACCTAACGATAAGGCTAGTAACCTATCTTAGAAAAAATTACATTACTTTCAAGCCTCAAAAAAGCAGTATAAGGATAGGTAACTATTATTATTATTATTATTAGTAGTAGTAGTAGTAGTAGTAGTAGTAGTAGTAGTAGTAGTAGTATTACTATTATTATTATTATTATTATTATTATTATTATTATTATTATTATTGCTGCCAACATAACAGTTAGAAGATAACTACCAGTTGTCGTATTTGTCAGTACACGAAATTCGAAACAAAGTTGGTAAAAGAAAATCCAACCTGGCATCTAGAAAATCACTATAACCCAACTAGCATATTTAGTAATAGGGGGAAATGGTTAAGTAAGATGATCCGGACTATACTCATAGCAAATTTTATTTGGTGTCACTGGTTACCTGCGCAGAAAAACGACTCTCTGGTCGTTCCACTAACGGTGCATCAACACCTTTACGATAATGAGCAGAGTCGAGTTGTCACCTCAAAGACGACGACGTCCAGCCTGGCAGACAGCCCTGGTGGAGGGGGCCGGAGGATACTACAATACTCCCCCGCGAGGAGGAACACATGTCAATGTGGAGGAGGTGAGAGAAAGAGACAGATATTCAGAAGGACGCTGCACTTTCACTTTCTAGACCCAGTTGTTATTTGTTTGCGTATTTGTTACTGTGGCTACTGCATGGCGTAATGACACAGCTGCTATCAGGTCGCGACTGAGATGGACCTCACATTTGTCACAATGCTTGCGAAACGCCCGCCAGAGAAACTGTGCTAATGATTGTGATGATTTTATAGTTCAACATTTCATTTCTCCCATTCTGCTTACGTAGGCATCGTACGTATAGCCATCGTGAAGCTTGTAGCTGTCGGAGGACTCAAGTATATTAGACAGACCTTTCCTTACCAGCAACATTCTTTACTTTTGTAGACTAATGGACATTGTCCTTAAAGAATGCCTGAATTTCAACTTTCAACATGATCGTCGTCGTCCTCCTCCGCCCCTTCGTCTCATCATCATCATCATCATCATCGTCGTCGTCGTCGTCATCATCGTCGTCGTCATCATCATCATCATCATCATCTTCATCATCATCATCATCATCATCATCATCAAACAGCTCAAATCCTGATGAGTTTTATGTTGATACAGAGCTGCGCTCGGGATTAGGATCTGGGAGCAGGGAATTCCCTATGTATTTTCAACTGATTTTCATGAACATAAAATTACTTGAAGTGGATGTCAGCACAGCCTGAGATTAATCAAGTTGCCGTAGGTATAGCGGTCGAAGGATGTGTTGTTGAGCTTTGTTTCTGAGTATTGAAAATTCTAAAAACATCCTTATAACGGTTTTTTTTACGCTTTAATCAAGAACTTTAGAAATACCAGTATCGAGGATCGGTGAATAAGTGCAGTTCGAAGAACATTAATCGTGTGAATAGCTTGGCTTTGACTTTTACATAATCTATCAAAAATAGTTGACAAGGTCTAGCAAAACAGAAAACCCGATAATTCCGCACACTTTTAGCTAGTACTTTATAAAGTTGTAGTAATAAATGTAGCATGGATATTCTAAACCAGCTAAGTACCATTTTTATCAATAATTTGTAATTTTGTATGTCAAAATATTCTACCTATATGCCGAGGCTAATGTATTGCAAGACCCGCTAAGCTCTAAGTCGTCTGTAAGTCGTTCCTATGGCTGTCCACAGATAGTGTATCACGTATACACATTTACAAAATTAAAAAGTTTTCCCTGAATAACTCGAAAACATGATTTTGGCAATTAGCTGGTTTAGAACTTCCATGCTACAAATGTATAGTGACTATTGTATGAATGTATGGGTATCGAATTTTGCGCCAATTTGTATAATAAAATTCAGATCTAAAGTACAGTGTAAGTTAAATTAATTCAGAAAGGTGTGCAGGAAAACAAGGAAGGCCCTTAAACACAACAACCAGAATTAGATTAAATTAGGTCTACAATTTTAAACAGAGTTGTAGTCGTAAATAAAATAGTACCAGAGGGCTTCGAGAAAAGTTTGTTGTTATAAATGTAATAATAGCAATAATAATAATAATAATAATAATAATAATAATAATAATAATAATAATGGCAATGATAACAATTATTGTTATTATCTTTGTCCCATTTGCTGTGGAGACCTTCGGTCCTTGGAGTCATGACGCTAAAGTTTTGTTATCTCAAATCGGCCAAATTTTGATCTCCATTACTGGTGATCGCCGTTGCACTGATTATTTGCGTCAACGCTTAAGTATTGCTATTCAACGCGGAAATGCAATGAGAGTTTTGGGTACTCTTCCAGAGTCCAGCCCTTTGGACGAACTTTTTCTCCTGTAAAATGTTTTATCTCTATGTAAATGTTTATATTTAGTGCTTATATATGTGTAATTGTAAAGGTGAAAATATTGTTAATCCAATTATTTTTTATTTTTTATTTATTTATTTATTTTTCATAAGTGTATATTATTTTTGGGAGTGTTTTTGTAAGTGGTTTTATGAGGTTGTTATTGATATGCTGATAAATTATTTGTAATGATATTTCAATCGACAAATAGGGATAATATACTTATTTATTAAGGAATGTAGTTGAAAGAGCATGATATTGTAAACATGAGTTTCAGCAATGAAATAAAAGAGAGAGAAGATTACTATTATTATTATTATTATTATTATTATTATTATTATTATTATTATTATTATTATGGTAAATACCAACGAGACGCTCATTAAGGAACCGTGTGTAAACCGCGTATTTACAGAGACTGCATATTTGGCGAGTATTATAATTTTGACTTATACAGCCTACAGTTGTAACGGTATACATTATTCATTATCATTTTCTTATTGAATTACATCATTCATGAACATTAGTAAAGCTTTATCCCTTTATTATGTTATACGACAATACATTTACAGTCTAAACTACTGTATGTATAAAAATTATACAAGACTTATGGGCCTTACACCGTAGGAATGCAAAAATTACTAATAAATAGTGTGTACGCTATTCTGTATATAATTCTTTTTTACTGTTAAGCCAAACGTGAAATAGTTGCCGCCGCGTTACCGTATGCCCCACTACTGAAAAAATTAATTACAGAAAAATGCGCAAGAACGCGCAAAGTTTAAAACAAGGATTCGACATTCTAAATGATGCTGTATTAAATGGTAAAATAATTGTTGTAACCGAATGTGACCAACTATACTACAACTCACATTATATTTGGAGAACTTTAAAATAATATATTTTTCAATTGTAATATTTAAATCGTACTGCAAGAGGAAAAATACTTTTCAAAATTGAAATTGAAGTTACATTATAAGAACGTACCTAAATGAATAGATTAAATGTCTCACAACACCATAAATCACTAACAATTGGCTCTTTTTCACCCACATAGTAAGCCTCTCTGTCTACGACTGAACAGCAGCGAGATATGTTAGAAAGAAATCATTGTTCACACCCATTTAAATATAGCTTGCTGCTGATAAAACAGTAAAAATTATTTTTCACAGCATTCTTCAAATGTTAAAAAACATGAATAATTCATATTCACCTATGCCTAACTTAACAAGTCGATAAAACAGTAAAAACTATTTTTCACGGCATTCTTCAAATGTTAAAAAACATG
Source organism: Periplaneta americana (assembly GCF_040183065.1). Taxonomy (NCBI): domain Eukaryota; kingdom Metazoa; phylum Arthropoda; class Insecta; order Blattodea; family Blattidae; genus Periplaneta; species Periplaneta americana. Next base: position 69,486,172 of record NC_091122.1, on the reverse strand, counting down.
AATAATTCATATTCACCTATGCCTAACTTAACAAGTCGAAATTTGATTTTTGTCCACCTAGGTTAGGAAAATTGCACACGGTGGGCCGGAGGACGAGACGTAGATGGGAGGATAATATTACAATGGATTTGAGAGAGGTAGGATATGATGATAGAGTGGACAAATCTTGCACAGGATAGGGACCGATGGCGGGCTTGTATGTGGGCGGCAATGAATCTCCGGGTTCTTTAAAAGCCATAAGTAAGTATTATGTAGGCCTACACACTTTGACGCGAAAATTGGTCGCTGTTCAGAGTCTAAATCCCACATCGGAATATCCCGGGAATCATCGTGTGCGCTGTGTTTACACGCGTGCGTTTTACATAGAGAGATTCTAAGCCCAGTCTTTCGAACCAGAAGAAAGAGCTCTATCGCTAAGCCATAAAGGCTTCGTAGGGAATATGTCGTTCGTGACATAAAGATACGTCGCTGCTATGACTTGATTTCATCCTCGGATCTCGTTGCTTAATATTTCCTCGTGTGAATCTTACGATAACCCGAACGACACTAAAGACTGGTCCACAATAAACCAGGAACGGAAACGACAACGAGAACGGGAACAGAAATATTGTTAAAATAAATGTATTTAAATGTTAGCTTTCACAATTAACTATTGTGAATGCTCACACTTAAATACATTTATTTCAACGATATTTCCGTTCTCGTTGTCGTTTCCGTTCCCGGTTTATTGTGAACTAGCCTTTAATGAAATTCACGCTATAGGAGAGTAACCCATTTTCCGTGTCAGAGGGATGTAACGATATGTTTGTCAATGTTTTATTTCTTTGTAAATCCGACAGGATGCGTATTCAGCGACTTCATTTTCCGATGATGATGATTTGATAGATTGTTCAATTCTACGCGCGTGCGCGATTTTGGCGTTGCCTCGTATTACTCGACCGAGGTCAGTGGAGTCCTGCAGCCTGGAGCCGTGGCGCTACTGTTCCTGCGTTCGTAATACCGCATCGCGATAGTTCACATTACGCCCGCGGCTCCACTCGCCTCGGTCGGGTAATACCTGGATGGCAGGTTGGCGAGAGTAGTTGTTGATCCGAGCTCGGAACAGGCGGATAGAATTGAGATCATCCTGTCTCCACCATCAGCCATGTTAGGTACACTGGCTCGCAAAACTTTGGCCTATGAAATGACGTGGAACTGAACTCTGGGAAACGTTATGATGGCAATATACCTACATACCCCACTCCATATGTTCTGGGGAGGGAGGTATTCGAATTCTGAGTCCCAGGTATACCGAGCTAATCGAACCCAAAACATTTTAGAACAATAACGGTATATGTAACCTACATAAATGAAAACATTGAGTCAATTTTGCAGCGAAATGTTTAAAACATGTTGTTTATATATCTTGAGTATTATAGAACATTCCAGGATAATTTTTCATCTTTCCTACACGTATAAATACAATATAACATCAGTTTGTAATAATGGATACTAAAGCTAAGGTGACAGCGCTTATTGAGGAGAGAGGAATGAGCGCTGCTAGTGCTGGAGAACGCTACGGATTGCACCCAAGAACAGCATCCCGTTGGTTGAAACAATATCAAGAACGAGGTTATTTAACAAGAAAACCAAAGAGCGGGCGACCACGCATTTCTAATCCAGAACAAGACGCTGCACTAATTGCTGCCCTTAAACAACCATTATCACTGCTAAAATCCTGCGTGCTCGTGCTAACTTCCCAGGATCGAGAGACACAATTCTTCGACGTATTAAGACACTAGCTAACACAAAGCCAAGGAGGGCAGCTTTTAAGGATATACTAAAGGAACATCACAAAATAGATCGCATCGCATTTTGTCAAGAATATTATGAATATTCGTGGGAAAATGTGATATTTTCATATGAAAACATTTTTTTTCAAACACCAGTCATGGACCTATTGAGGTATTTCGTCCTACTGGGTCCACAAGGTTCCAACCGGAATATGTAACATCAAGACAACGCAGTGGACGCATTCCTGTCGCTGTTTGGGGATGGATTTCCAGGCTAGGAGGAGGAACTCTGTGGAAAATAGAAGAGAATTTGACTTCCCAACAATATATCCACATACTGGAAAATATGCTACCCAGCGTGCGCATGCTGCAACCTGATGGAATTATATTTTTCCAACAGGACAATTCCTCCATCCACACATCTTTGTTGGGTCAGAGATGGCTTCAGACTCATGAAGGTGATCTTTCACTCGTCCCTTGGGTTCCAAAAAGTCGTGATCTCAATCCATTGTAAAATGTTTGGGCCGAAGTTCAGCGCACGGTGAATGATGCCCTGGATAACACAGGACCCCAAAAGTCACAACAGTTATGGGAAATACTACAGGATGCTCGGGATGATGTATTTACGTCTGCATGCTATATAAATGGGTTGGTAACTTCCATGAGAAGAATGGACAACATTATACGATATGATGGTAACTGGAGTGGCTATTGATTATATTAATCAAAACAAATTAAAAAGGAAAGTTGTATTTCATTTATTAGCTACCATTCTTCATTACAAAAATGTTTCTTCATTAACACATAAATTGATGAAAATTCAGTTTTCAAATAAATGTCATAAACCCAGCTGGAGTGCAAAGAAACGAAATAATGAAGTTTATTTCTGGCACACTATAATTTGTTTTTACTTGAAATTAAAAATTTTCACTAATTTCCTCTCCGTTCTATTATTTATAAAAAATATACAGATGGAGAAATGTTTTGCATGTTCTAAATCAGCAGTCAGCTAATATCATGTTTGGTGTTGAAAGCACAGACATTTGCTATTTTCTATATGATTTGTTTATTTTTTGTTCGTTACATCCACATTTTCGTTCCGTTACTATATGAGAGTTAATCTGCATACCTATTTTTTGTGTGAAAACTGCAAATTAAACAGCATATCCCACGGGATACAATTGACAATTAAGGTTTAAATTATAGACAGACCCACAAAAATTTGTCTTAATATAATTTATTTAGACGATTTTTTTAGAATATTAATCTGTCGATTGTTAGTGCCAGCTTTAATTAATGTAATTTACGTAGTTTTATTTCTATGACAACAGTCAAAGAAAATAAACTCAACGCGCATCATAACGCAAAGAACTGTGGCTAGAGGAGGATCTATAATATGTCATGTTTATTCACCTATGACAATAGGATTCTCTTTCAGTTTAGAATCAACTAGCTTACGTGTCGTCAACCTTCTTGTTGTGAGGAGGGGTGGGTCACGGCTGGTTATCTGCAAGGAGACTACCTGCCGACTGGGGTGAGTACAAATACCAACTTAAGAACGAGGAAAACTCTACAGTATATCGGACAAAAGTTTTGCGAGCCAGTGTACTACGTGTTGTAGATTGAAAGTTTGTTCAGATTATTGGGTGTACTTACACCACTGCGAAGTTTGGATCAACATTGCTTTGGAGGCGTTAACTAAACTGAAATTATAAATTATTAATCTTTACATTGCCGTGTGACAAGATTTAGCTCTGATAAGTGCACCATTGGAAAATTGTAAGTGCTTTTGGAGTGATTAGAAATTACCTTGCTTTGTGTCTGGTCTCCCTCTTATTTATTCGCCCGTTTTCATATTCTCTCGCTATCATAATATTAATACTCGATCACGAGATAACACACTAGAAATTCCACTTCACACATCACCTCTGTATTCCTCATCTTTTACTGTTGCTAACTCTCGTCACTGGAACTCTCTGTCGCCTGCTGCCGAACATTGAAATCTTTCAAATCCAAGTTAGAAAATTATCTTATGACGAGTTGCCAAATTAACTTACTATTATGACAAGTATTGTATTGCATGTTTCCACGAATTCACATTTTTTTTATTCTAGTGATATTTAACATATCTTTTGTTTTCATATTTCCCGATAGTGGTATAACTTGAGCTATATACAATTATTATTTTCCTTATTGTGCGTACCTAAAAGTATTGTGTTCATTGTATGCTTTGTACTTCACTATTTTATTATTATTATTATTATTATTATTATTATTATTATTATTGTCTGAATCAGAAGGTTAATAACTTATGTATTGAGGGATGGTTAAGAATTTCCTGAATCTAAAGTATGCTGGAATATGAATACATATTACATTGGGAATTTACTATGATGTTTAATATGATTTCCTTAATTAAATATTTATGTAATTCGTTTCAAATCATATTTCAAGAAGTATGAGTTCTACTGCTATTGATTGTGATATTCAATCTTTCTGTTCTTTGATATAAACAAGGAAATATAAAGTTAATTGTTATCAGATTCTACATGAATTACAGTGTTGAGAGTTTTCCTGTTATTAGAATATGTTTGAAATATAAAGCTTTATTGAGTGTCCTTATCTTGCGACTAGTTCTCTTTTCAACTAACCCGATAGACACTGCAACTATCCTTGTTTTCCTGACAATATTGGCACGCACATTTCAAGGTGAACATCAAGCATTCAGAATCACGAAATGAAAAGAATTTTTGGAGATGAAATAGGCCAACTGACCCACCATACGGACGAGTAATTGAGTAGTACTACAGACTTGGACAAATTATTAGACTAAATTAATTATAAGTGCAACGAAGCTGTATTGATCGGTAGAAATAATGAACAAAATGTATTTCGCACAGATATAATGAACAGAAAATTGAGTCTGGAGGTTACTAATATTTTGTGAACGTTCCCTTATTCTTTATTAACACGTTGATTTTGTCAGGGATGCTGGAAACCAAAGTTTGACACTTTCTTTGAATATCAGCATCATTTAGCCAGATATCAGACAGTGCTTAAATGAGTCCATGTTTTGTTGTAAGCCTCTTTTTGTTCACTTTCTTCTTCAGTATAGATCACAGATTTTCAGTTCATTTATGTCCGGTCTTCTTGCAGGCCATGGGAGAATATCTTTTGCAGTATATATAATTAAAACACCAGTAGTACCAACATAGCCAGAAAAAATATACTTAACCATTGGAAAAAATATATCAGTAGATGTAAACAATCATATTTACAACAATAGAGCCTCTGTGAATTATACTGATAGTTGATACGACGAATTATATTATGTTTCCAAGAAAAACGTTTTATTCCAAAAATTTTTCCACGTCTGTAGTAGTAGTAGTAGTAGTAGTAGTAGGAGTAGTAGTAGTAGTAGTAGTAGTAGTAGTAGTAGTAGTAGTAGTAGTAGTAGGACTACGAGTAGTAATAGTAATAGTAGGAATAATAGTAACAGTAGTGATATTGTATTTAACGACGCTTTCAACTAAAGAATATTCAACAACGATTTATAACCTAAACTTTTTTCTCGAACTTCTCTATTAGACACAGAGATCTGAGGAAAGTATTCCGACATTTTACAATGAAGGACGGATTATGTAGGACAATGCTCCTTAACCCACTTAGTACAAGTACGTACTACACTTCGGATCTCACACACTTACCCCACAGTCCTTTTCACTTTTCAAATCACTCTCTAAGTCCGTTTTAGGGATCGTCTTCGTTTGCCTCGTCGCATTCTCTTTAATATCGTCCACATTCTACAATAACCTCCACTTAACCGGGACTTTTAGCTTTGTGAATATCCAGGCGTTGCAGGAAATCAATTCTTGGCTCTATGGAGGCTGATAGACTTCAAAGATCCGATGTTTTGTCCAAAAAGGTTGCACTAGACGTGACTTCTTTCTGCTTTTGCAATAGAAGCATTGGAACGAATTTTTCTGCAAAAGTTTCATAACAAAATCTGTCATGAACATATCTGAAACAATAGTTATGAAGTTTGAAAATCTTTTAATTATCAAGCTGTTAATCGTAGCAGCCCTCAAGAGATCAACATTTCCAGGTGTTCTGCTTGTTGATGACTTTCCGGAACGTGGACAGATTTCAACAGATCCTCAATCTTATTCAAAAGTTGCAGCACTATCTCACCTCAACTTAATTCAAATTAATCATTCTCGAAATCCTTCTTCATTATTCGAATAATTTTCGCGGATGAATATCAAGTTGGGAGTAAAAAGTGATGCACAATCATCGACCTACTCGCTCGGTCATTGTGAATACGACAGTCACGTAGTAGAAGGGCTTACTGAACAGCGTCTTGCTCCCGACAGGTTAACCCCACCAGAGAATAACTGCTTACGCATGCGCTATAAGAACCCATCTGACCGCGCTCTCAAAATATTCAAAATATCTGGATACCTTCCGGACAGACCTCATCGCCTTTTAAAAATGCATCAACCACGGCCAGTTTAAACCATCGAACCTATGAATCAGAGGTCAGAATGGTACAGCCAGTGTCAGCGTTTTTGGCGCGTATCCTTGAATAAAAAGCCAATCAGTGAGCACTTGTTGCTATTGCAACTGAGAACGGTACCACCCAACACGTCAAGCCAGCCATGTGCCAATCACAGTTGTCAGTCTTATTGTCCACTGACTGCGTCAAAGGCAAGGCACTCGCACTTTTCGTTTCATAGGGTGTGTCCAGTCAGTGGCATCTGTTACCACTTAGGCTGAGAGTGGTACCAACTTCTAAACAGATGTTATGTCAGCAATCTGCCTATCACAGTTGTCAGCTTTCTCGCCCACAGACTGTTACGAAGATAAGATACTCGCTCTCAACATTCCCATTACTGAATTCACGCGCCAGAAACGGTGAATTTGGTTATAACCACAAAATCACCGAGGACGAAGATTATGATGATGGTGATGAAAATGATGATGATCTTCAAGAAATTGCAAAGGTCATATGGTGTCGTTGGTATTGTCATATGAAAATAATATATCAGAAAGAAAGTTCGTGGTCACTTTAACAACCATAAATTATCACAGGGTCTGTGCAGAATTTAAATCCGATTTCTATAGTTTGAAAGTATCTGCTGACTTGCGTCTTACACGCCTGAAGCCAATTGGTTGTCTGATAGGCGAGCTATGTATAAATGATAAGACTTTATCCTGATTAACCAATTAATTCAAATGTTACATGTATAAGCTATTCTTTCGCCTGTTGTAACGCCACTGACCTCATCGCCGTACAGGTGTGTGGCCTACAAAGCAAGTCATCCGTCCCTCCACCGTGGTAGGTCATCCTATTCTCCCATATCGCACTCAACCTTTCCACTCTTCCCTCCCCTTCTCAGACGATGCCAATAATTAATAATGTGTACAACCTTCAATTACGCAAGCTATAAAGCTGTATCACATCGTAACACTATCATACTGTTATCAATGGGTAAGCATATATAGTAAACAGCCAGCTTGCCTGCGCACTAGCGAGCGGCGCCGACAAGCATGAAGATTATTATTTTGCCACCAACATTGATAGACGACCATTTGAGAACGTTTTGCGCGCAAGAGTCATAGGGTGTCCTCAGAATACATCAGCGTCAGTCACTTGCTACTTTCGTTGCTGTGACTTCGCACATGAAATTATTATTATTATTATTATTATTATTATTATTATTATTGTTATTATTATTAGTATTATTATTATTATTATTATTATTATTATTATTACTTACTTACTTACTTACTTACTTACTTACTTATGGCTTTTAAGGAACCCGGGGCTCACTGCCGCCCTCACATACAGCAAGCCCGCCATAGGTCCCTATCCTTAGCAAGATTAATCCAGGCTATATCATCATATCCCACCGCCCTCAAATCAATTTTAATATTATCCTCCCATCTACGTCTCGGCCTCCCCAAAGGTCTTTTTCACTCTGGCCTCCCAACTAACACTCCATATGCATTTCTGGATTCGTCCATACGTGATGCATGATTATTATTATTATTATTATTATTATTATTATTATTATCATTATTATTATTATTGAGGTGGAATACGATGATAGAGAGTGGGTTCATCTTGAACACGATAGGGACCGATGGCGGGCTTATGTGACGGCGGACATGAACCTGCGGGTTCCTTAAAAGCCATTTGTAAGTAATGTTATTTTACGACGGTGAATCAATATCTCAGGTTATTTAGCGTCTGAATGAGATGGTGATAATGCTGGTGAAAAGAGTCCGGGGTCCAGGACCGATAGTTACCCAGCATTTGTTCATATTGGGTTGAGGAAAAACCCCGGAAAAAACCTCAACCAGATAATTTGCCCCGACCGGGTTTCGAACCCGGGCCACCTGGTTTCGCGGTCAGACTCGCTAACTGTTACTCCACAGGTGTGGAGTTCACGGTTCATGAGGTTATTGGTTCGAACCGAGCAAGCTCAGTATGTAATTGAAATACGGCAATACAACATTTAGGATTTTAATTCACCTTATTTATACACTCTTCAGATTTCACAAGAAAAGAAGTGTCATCTGAGGCAGTATATGCAAGGCGCGGGATTTACAGCAAATGAAATAAAACAAATTCTACTAACTCACCCTACTTCATAATATCTCAATAGCACTTCCTATGCATACGTCACTAAACATTTGTTCCTGCCAATATTCCGTCGAATGTGATTGAAAATCCAGTTTTAAGAGAATTTTACAGACGTTATCACAAACAAAATATCCCCTCTAAATCTGGCTTAAGAATAAATTACGTAGACAGAATTTACAATCAAACTATCGTATCCATTCGAGAGGACATGCCTAGGTGATTCTTACATGTTTGCCTACGTAGATGAATATGTATACTGCACATAGCTGAGTCATTGTTGGAAAGCTTTACCTTGATGAATTTTGATGGTGGACTGTGCAGCTAATTATGAACAATAATGAGTGTGCAATGGGATGTCAATATTTATTTGCAAATGGCTTTTAGAGAACCCGGAAGCCAGTAAATCTACTGACGTGAGCCTGTCACGTTCAAGCACACTTAAATGCCATTGACCTGGGCCGGGATTGAACCCACAACCTCGAGCACAGAAGGCCAGCACTATACCGACAACGCTACCGAGGCCGACACACTACGTATGTATGTATGCATGCTATACTTTAAATCATGGTGGCCATCAATGTATAAGAAGACCTGCATCTCAGTTGAAACTTCTCCACGCTCTGTTGAAAGGGACCATAAGATTTCATTCATTGCGTCTATATTCAACCAGTCTGTCCATTAAAGTGAAAAGAAACCGTTGGTCACTACCTCTGAGTATATTGATGGCTTGAACTACAACACATTTAACCTGTCTTTGTCTCAAAAATAAAATATTGCTCTGCCTGTACGCCTTGCATATCCAGACAATGCAGTTCCAATCAATTTATTTATTTTTTAGGTTATTTTACGACGCTTTATCAACAGATCAGGTTACTTAGCTTCTGAATGTGATGAAGGTGATAATGCCGGTGAAATGAGTCCGGGGTCCAACATCGATAGTTACCCAGCATTTGCTCATATTGGGTTGAAGGAAAACCCTGGAAAAAACCTCAATCAGAGAACTCGTCCCGATCGGGAATCGAACCCGGGCCACCTGGTTTCGCGGCCAGACGCGCTAACGGGTACTCCACAGGTGTGAACGTTCCAATAATTTTTTTTTCTTATTTTACTTGGTTATTTAATGACGATGTATCAACTACGAGGCTATTTAGCGTCGATGCGATTGGTGATAGCGAGATGATATTTGGCGAGATGAGGCCGAGGATCCGCTATAGATTACCTGACATTTGCCTTATGGTTCGGGAAAACCTCGGAAAAAACCCAACCAGGTAATCAGCCTAAGCGGGAATCGAGCCCGCGCCCGAACGCAACTCCGGATCGGCAGGCAAGCGCCTTAGACGACTGAGCTACGCCGGTGTCTGTTCCAATCAATGTGCAAAATGTCTGATATTAAGAAATCAGCTGCTTATCTGTCAGAAACTGCCGAAAATGAAGAATTCTGGAATGATATATTCCGATGACCAGTATGGAATGAAGATACAAAAATGTAGGAAGCATTATCATTTACTGTATTACAGAGACTTTGTTTATAATATTAACGTTTTAATGTAAAATGTGAAGAATGTTAGTAGCAACTTGAAATTTTTATACTTTCAATAATGGAATAATAAAAATATGATAATTTTTATACACATTAATAACTAAAATCCACCGGCGAAGCTCAGGTGGTAGCGTGTTTGCCTGTTGATCCGGGGTTGCGCTCGGTTGTGAGTTCGATTCCCGCTTGGGCTCATTATTTGATAGTGTTTTTTCGAGGTTTTTCCCCAAACGTAAGGTGAATTTCAGATAATCTATGGCGAATTCTCGGCCTCATGTCGCCAAATACCATCTCACTATTACCAATTCTATCGACGCAAAAAATAGCCTAGTAGTTGATAGAGCGCCGTTAAATAACAAAGTAAAAACAAATACCTAAAAACATTGGTTTGGTCCATTACTTAATTTTTTTCATTAGTAGATATTCACTATAATATTGAGGTGATTATTCAATTTTATCCTCCATTTCCATTGATTGCAGAAAGATCCTGGATCTATCAATTATAAATTATAATCCCTGTTTTAATTGCAGTAGCGAGTGTTAATAAGACAGCTTTAAATATGTATCTTGAGATATTCTTTCCAGACAAATTAACTACATATATATATAAATGTCTTGGAAACATTCAAACAGTTTTTATTTTATATCTCAAAATTGTATTGAAGTGACTGAGGTCCTTTCTGCAATCATCAATTCAATCAGGGATTGCAGAAACAGCACATGTCGCTATCTGTGGCGAAATGAGTTTATTCCAGTTTCATGGACTGTTAATATACATAGGGCTATCATTCCATGCAGAAACCACATACAGTATGTCACTATAGCCGTCTCACATTTGGAGACCTGTAAAATCCTGGAAGCGCGCAGAAATAACTCATGTCAATGTCATGTCCCGACACATTGGTTCCGATTACAGACGGCAGACTTCTACGACACATTGATACAAAAATTGATCCCACTGAATGACAAATGTCTGCATTCTAATGGTGAATACGTTGAAAAATAATCAACAATTGCTATATCTGTTCCAATAAAACTTTCCATGAAAATTTGTTCTCTTTCTGTAAACGGCCCCAGGGAAACTTATTTTTTACGGCCTTCGTAATTGCGCTGGAGTAGCCAAAATTTGTGTAAGCACTTCTTTTGACATTATTAAAATGATGGAAGGAAAAAGATTATTTTTTTATCTGTCCCCATGAGAATGTTTGCTTGTAAGTACAAAGGAGAATAGGCCTACCATATTTACCTTCTTCATTGGCATATCCAGGCAAAATCGTGCCAATTCAAAGAGAGAAGCTTGACGATATACTCAAACTAATGCGTTACATGCCACATGAATATCAAGAATTTTACAATAATATTCTTCAGTGGCCTATTGTGGAAAAATAAGTTAATTTATATACTGAATTTATGTATTAAGTACACAGTAGGCCTATGCATATATTATATCCATAATTTGACAAATAAACTTTTAGTTGAACTGAAATTATTATACTATTATTTTGATTCCTTGCAGAAACAGCACATATCAAGCTAATATATATATATATATATATATATATATATATATATATATATATATATATATATATATATATTGATTTAATTAACAATTTATTAGATTCCAATAAATTTGGTATAAAACGACACATCTATTAGGCTTCTGTCTGAAGAAGCCAGTACTATAACCAATGATGTAGTCTACCACCAATAATACCGTTTTTTGTGTCTACTGAAAAATTTAGTTTTCATGACATGTGCTGTTTCTGCAATCCCCGATTCAATTGAATTGTATGCTAATCTAGCCCTTACATTAGATTTCTCTACTTCTATGTAATTGTGCCCTACAAGAACTGTACTAATCGCGTGACTCTTCTAGAGATACCAATGAAAGAAATTATCTCTTGTACTGAGATACCTTAATTAAAAGTTGAGTCACATTTCTTTTCGAGGTTAATGAGTTAGCGAATTTGAAGTGTGTAACATCCTTCCTGCCAGTATCTCGCAACTGGAATTATTTGCGTAGGCCTAGTTGTAACGAGCACAAGGCTAAAGTTACTCCTTCCTGTGGTGCAATGGAAACTATGGACCGTGCATGCCATCTATTGGCTGTCGGAACAACTAACTAACACACGTTGCCCCACACACACTTGCCAGGAGCGATACAACCTTGGACCGTCACATTCTTTCACACTTCAAATATTTTATTTGATGACTATTGTCTTAACCCACTATGCAGCAGAGCCTCTTCTGAGGTCGGATAGTCGCGGAAGTGTACATAATATTACCTCCAAGGGGTATTTACAAAGATTCTCCGTTAGACTTTGCAAGGAGTGTTATAAAGCTTTTACATCTATTATCATTTGCAGCAATCTTTCTGCATCTGACGTCTTCCTCCAAATACAGTCACTGCTTACGCTATCAATATTATAATAGCTCTGCTGAGGACTTCTCACGAAAGGAATTGCAGTTTGATTCCCGGGAGATGGCTATAGATGAATCAAGTTTACTTCTAGTTTTCTTGTTATCCCCTACCATTTTTACATTGGGTTCATTTGAAGGCAGCCCGTTTCATAGATTAAAACTGGACTAGCTACATAACAGATATATGGGATTAGTAACTCCGTTAGAATTTGTCAGAAGTAAAAAGGTACAGTACCCGTTACTACGAAACAGGGCGGTAGCTCTCCTATATATAGGGTTACCATGAGAAGAAATTCTGTAGGAGGACATGGAATCTAAAATAAGAATGTAGGACTTTTTAAAAATTGGTATGATAAAAAATTAAAGATAAAAACAGTGACTCACCTTAGTTTTCTCACTAGTTGCTGGATCAGTATTACATATGTATCTTACTTATCGGTGGAGCCCACTTTATGCACAAGAGCCTGAAGAGACAGACTTATATCTTGTAACAAATAACTATGGAACAGTTCACATGATGACACCTCTGACTGTCTCCGTTAGCATGCGATTTCGTTCTTTTGTCCATTGAGCAGATATTAGGGAAAATACTCTCTCAGCACTTCCATTGTGACTTGGGATAAATAAATAGAATTGACATATTTTTAAGAGTTCTGAGAAAGTTTCAGTGCTCGCAGATCTATTGGAATTGAAGAATTTGCACCATTGTTTATCTAAACTTAAATCTTTGTCCAATCTTTTGACAGCGAAATAAGTGTAGTGCCGAAAGGTACTTGTGCAGGTATGAATCTGTCACACTCGTGGGTCTTAGTTCGAACTTAGGGTTAAGATACAAATTAGATTTACTTTAAATGTTATTTTAAGTGACCATGCTCCATTTAATTTAGGATGTTCCTTGTTATTATTATTTTATTATTATTATTATTATTATTATTATTATTATTATTATTACTATTATTATTATGGTTGTTGTGCTAATAACATCCATTACTACTCCAAAATTAAGGCTCAAGAGTTATTTTCATCTTCTTGCTTTCTTGGATTGAAACAAGTAAATTCAACAGTTAATAATAAAAACTTACTTGATCTTGTATTTACAAATTTAACCGAGACTGAGGTCAATCTGGCCACTCACTCGCTAGTCTTGCAGGATGACTATCATCCTCCCTTAACAATAACTCTTGAAGTCACACTAAATTTTTCTCCCCAGAATCAACAAAATTCTTTCCCAAATTATTCTCAAGGTGATTACTTGAATTTATATTGGAGTCTATATAATTACGATTGGTCCTGTGTTTACCAAGCTGTCGATGTTAACGATGCAGCTAGCTCACTATGTTCAGTAGTTAATAGTGTCATATCCCAGGCAGTTCCTGTCACTCGAGTCAAAAGGTCTAGTTATCCACAATGGTTTTCTAACACCTTACGTAAACTTATTAGAAAGAAAGACCATGCACATAAAAAATATAAAAAATTCAAAACTGAATTTTATTATCAAACATTTTCCTACTATAGAAAACTTGTGAAATCTAAAATTAAATCGGATAAATTATCATGGCTTCAAAATATGAATGAAAATCTTAAAACGGAACCAAAAAAGTTTTGGAAATATGTTGAATCATTTCGGAAGACAGATAATTATCCCTCTGAATTAATTCTTAACGATAAACACATCACAGATCAGTTAGACATTGTCAATGCTTTTGCTGATCACTTCAAATCTGTTCAGACTAAACACAGCCATACATATGAAAACATTATTACGAATATAACAGACTCAATACCTATACCTAAAGTAACACATTATGACGTTCGTAAAGCAATTAAAAAACTTAAACCAACAAAAACAACTGGCACTGACGGTATTCCAAATTTTATAATTAAAGGATGCTCTAATATATTTATTCCTCTTTTAGCCCACATATTTAATATTAGTTTGAAAAATGGTGAATTTCCCTCACTATGGAAACAAGCTGCAATTATTCCTATATTTAAAAACGGAAAAAGAGATGATGTCAGAAACTACAGACCTATCTCGATCCTAAATAACTTTTCAAAAATTTTTGAAACCATTATTCACAGACATATATCGTTTTATGTGAAAAACAAGCTCAATTCTTCACAACATGGATTTACTAAAACTAAATCCACTGTCACTAACCTGGTCACATATCTAAATCAAATTGTACCAATAATTGAAACGCAGGGACAAACTGATTCAATATATTTTGATTTCAGCAAAGCTTTTGATGTAGTTCCGCACTATATACTTCTTCATAAGTTAGGAAATATTGGCCTTTCTGTAAGCTACGTAAAGTGGTTCGAAAATTATTTAAGTAATAGAGTTTCATGTGTAAGACTGTTTAATATACACTCTTGTTCTTATAATATAAATTGCGGAGTCCCGCAGGGATCTACTTTAGGACCTCTCCTATTTATTATATTCATAGATGATATATGTAAAAGAATAAGTTCTGACTGTTTATTATTTGCAGACGATTTAAAAATTTTTCGTACAATCAAAAGTAGTACTGACTGTCAATCACTTCAATGTGACATTAATTCAGTCGCTAAATGGTCGGAAGACAATGGTATGAAAATTAACGTATCCAAAACTAATGTAATAACCTTTTCTAGAAAAACTTCTTCACTGAAATTTAATTATTATCTAAATAATGTACTAATTAACAGAACGGATTGCGTAAAAGATTTGGGAATATTCTTTGACAGTAAATTGTATTTTCATAGTCACGTTGATTACATTTACAATCACGCAATCAGAATGCTAGGAATAATACGGTCAATAACTTATTCTTTTTCCACGCCCGATTCTCTTTTAATGCTATACTATAAATTGGTGCGATCGAAACTCGAATATGCATCTGTAGTTTGGAACTCGATTACAACTACGGACTCGGCTAAATTAGAAAATATACAAAGAAAATTTATATCCTTATTTTCATTCAGATTTCTGCCCATTAATTCCGGGTATAGTTATGAGAGAAAATGTGAATATTTTAATTGTCAAAATCTATATGCTAGACGCCATGAACTAGATTATCTGTTCTTTTGTAAAGTCCTCAAAGGTGATATATCCTGTGACTCTTTCTTAAACAATATTACCTTACGTATTCCAACAAAAGATATGAGAGACCACAAACTTTTCTATATTAGAAATTCGAAATTTCTTTCACCAGTCTCCAGATGCATTAAAAATGCCAACATGCATGGCTGCGAATTCGATCCCTTCAATGTATAGACTTTGTTTGCTCTTGGCAACGATTTATCATTTATGTATTATTTTAGGCATTATACTCAATTAACATTGTCTCATAGTATTCTTAGTTATCCATTCATCGTCATTATTGTAATTAATTGTAATTATATTTATGTGTAATAATTATTTTTGTTTTATGTTTTCTGTTATATTTGTGCTGAACTGTAATTGGCCACTGGCTGTTGTACAGCACATTAAATAAATAAATAAATAAATAAATAAATAAATAAATAAATAAATAAATAAATAAATAATTACTAATTATTGTTTTTTAATAGTTGTGTTTATTATTAATTGTCATTATTGAGTGTAGTTAGTTACCACTGCCACCGGGTATATACCCATTTGCAGTGTGAATAAATACACACACATACATACATACATACATACATACATACATACATACATACATACATACATACATACATACATACATACATACATACATACATACATACAAATTAACTTGATTGGCATATCTTTGTACATTGCAGAATAAAACTGATAAAATAGCTTAGAAGCATGAATCATGATTAGTGACATTTTTAGAGTGTAATAATTCAATGCATGTCAATAGGTCATTATATTTTATGTTTTTATGTGCTCCAGCTTCAACCATTGAAAGCAGTTAAATTCTTTCATAAGTTTTCCCATTTACGAGTATTTAAATATTTTATGCCTAACATCGCACATTATTCAATATTCACATTAATTCTAGTTGAAATGCGAAATGCCGAACATTTCAATTTTTTTTTAATGCCTGCCGGACAGGATTAAATGATTAAAAAATAGGACGTCCTTCTTTTTCCGGACGGATGGTAACCCTACCTATATTTAATTTTTATCGATTATTTAACGACGCTGCTTCAAATGCAAGATTACGTAATATCGATTGACTTGGTGGTGGTGTAATACTTTTTGGCGAGATGAATCCAAGGCTTCACCATAGGTTTACCTGATATTCGCTTTGCAATTGAGGAAAAACTCGAAAAAAAAAACACAATCAGGTAATGAGATCAAGCGGGATGTGAACCCATGCCCGAGCCAACCTCGGAACATGAGTCAAGCTCGTCAAACCTCAGCGACCTCCTATAATTTCTTGACCGAGGCACTAAAAGAAGATGTGATCTACTCCACGCTTTGGAGGACTTTTATCCCCGGAAAAGTTCCAGTATGAGGATGAGTGATCACGTGATTAAATAGAACTCTTCTGTCTGCAACGTGTTTCTCTACAGACACCGCTAACTTTGGTCCAAACCTTTACACAAGTGAAAGTCAGGCCCGTTTTTCCAAAACTCGCTGTGTGGAAAAACTAAAATTTTCAGGATAGACAAAAAACCATTTACCGAGAAGTGGTAAAGAGCCACATTTGTTGTTTTTTCGGAGTTCAACGCACATTTTAGACGTAAATAAATCAGATTTGAAAGTAAAATTTTAGCTAAGAACCCAACCAGTCAGGAAAGTTTAAAATAAGAAATATCGTTTTTGCTAAACTCGCTTTCTAGAATCTCAAATAATTTTATAGATCTTAAGAAATGTTAATGATGTTAGCTACATGGAATTTTAAATATGAAATACCATGTTTAGCAAAAAAATCTTCTTGTGTCTCGATTTATTACAGTGGAAAAATTTAAGGCTTTTTAAAAAATACATTTTGTAGGTTAGATTTTACGAACTTAATATAATAATAAATATTTTATGAATTGAAGCCCCACAATGATACTTTACCCAGCATTATTGTTTTATTTAAAAAAAAACCTGTAAATACGCTACATTTTCTATATTTACAATCAATTTATTAACAAGCATTAAATCTTTTGATTTGCATTTTAATGAAGGATGGAAAGCATTTATATTAAACTGTTTAAACGTTATAATGTCTACAAAGTTACAATGCCTTTTTTTTCTCCTACCCACTGTAGTGATGGAGGCAGAACAATCGCCATCCATAGTGAAATATAAAGATAAACGTCGGCCTCAGTATCGTAGTCGGTATAGCGCTGGCTATCTGTGCTCGAGGTTGTGGGTTCGATCCCGACCCAGGTCTATAGCATTTAAGTGTGTTTAAATGCTCATGTCAGCAGATTTACTGGCATGTAAAAGAACTCCTGCGGGATAAAATTCTGGCACACCGGCGACGCTGATATAATCTCGGCAGTTTTTTTTAGTACGGTAGGTTATTTTACGACGCTTTATCAACATCTTAGGTTATTTAGCGTCTGAGTGAGATGAAGGTGATAATGCCGGTGAAATGAATCCGGAGTCCAGCACCGAAAGTTACCCAGCATTTGGTCATATTGGGTTGAGGAAAAAAACCCGGAAAAACCTCAATCAGGTAACTTGGCCCGACCGGGAACCGAACCCGAGCCACCTGGTTTCGCGGCCAAACGCGATAACCATTACTCCACAGGTGTGGAGCCTCGGCGATTGCGAGCGTCGTTAAATAAACCATATTTTTAATTTAAAGACAAACTATTTTTATGGAACTCCTAACAACCTGCCTCTAACCTTTCTGTAGCTACACTACGAATATCGGGCAAAGTTCGTTTCAACAATGAGTGAGTACAGCTGTTGTATACTGTATAAATTACGTCACATTGTTGCAATGTATAAAATCAAATGATAAGTTTATCGAACTATACTGGCTGCTTTGATTGTTAGATATTAACTGAAACAGAAAGCGAGTTTTGCTGTAACAATCGAGTAATAGAGAGCGAATTTTGCAAAACGACTGAACTTTGCCACTTATATACCACTGAAACAAAAAGAGTTCTGGAAAAACTTATTGCATACGATGGACAAGGGCTATTTTACGTTTGTGATGTAGTGTATAACTAATTTTGCCAATTTTTTAAGAAAGCTAGTTTTGGAAAAACGGTCCTCTATGTCGTACGGTGTCGGAAGATAGTTTACGAAGTAACAAAATAATTTAGATCTTTTGTGAAGTCACCTTCGAAAGCGGAATAAACCACTTTTGCTACTACACGATTTTGAGTTTCACGAGATCACACCCGACCAATGGCAGTTTATTTCTAAGGGCCATGAAAAGCACTGACACGACTTCTTTCGAATGAGACGCGAGGTTGAGAGGCTCATATAGACCTAGTTTATGATACGACTGAGATGACTGCAGGCAAAGAATAAAGCTCACTTCTTGTAAACGTCAAATTCAATCTTAGCTATTCATCATTCTCGCCAATAATCAATCTATCACCCGTGGTAATAAAATCCGTCATACAAGTGTTATCGTCTCAGAATACAATTATTTATAATAGTCTAACAGAGTCGAAGTTTTGAGACCTATACCTGAAAACATAATAAATAAACTAGTTTATTTTATATTGCTTTATTATCGTTTTTGGCGGCCGGGTAGCTCAGTTGGTAGAGCAGCTGGCTACGGACTGGAAGGTCCGGGGTTCGATCCCAGGTGGTGACAGGATTTTTTCTCGTTGCCAAACTTTCAGAACGGCCCCGAGGTTCACTCAGCCTCCTATAAAATTGAGTACCGGGTCTTTCCCGGGGGTAAAAGGCGGCCAGAGCGTGGTGCCGACCACACCACCTCATTCTAGTGCCGAGGTCATGGAAAGCATGGGGCTCTACCTCCATGCCCCCCAAGTGCCTTCATGGCATGTTACGGGGATACCTTTACCTTTTACCTTTTTTATTATCGTTTTTAATTACCTCCATTTTTCAAAATTGTTTCATTCTTCTTCTGTCTCTCAATACGATCTCTAGACTTCAAATGTATCTGTTTGTAGGACAATATCTCTCTTTCTCTTTTCTATTGATAAAAACTGTAACACTCATTTAAGAGTTATGTACTCAATATATTTTTAAATCAATTTTTGTTTTTTTTATTACTATTAAAATATATACGCGGAGTTTTCTGAATCCAGTGATATACAAGGTGGAAGAGAAATAGCCTTGCAGATTTTCAGAGCGAATAGCTTATTTTGTATGCAACAAAAAACTATACCGGTAATATATTCGTGGAAAATTAATAGTTTTTTCTTAAATGTTTAACAACCTCTTATTCGGTAACTATTGTGAGTAGGATCGTGATTTTCGTCCATATCGATAGGAAAACTAAAAAAGAATAATTTATCCCTCTGGCGTATTTCAATATTGTGGACGGTTTTCGTGTAAATTTAATTTTAAAAACTCTAAATTCAAGCCTCTGCACGATGCGAGTTGGTTGCAACTCAGCGCCAGAGAACAGCTCATCTAGCGAGACACACAGAGTTACCGAGTTCATTGACCTTTTACATCTGTATCATTAAAAGCGTATGTTCGCGGCGATGTTGTAGAACTGCTGAAACTTAAAATATAATTTTCTAATTAACCGTGCATTTAATCACAAAACGTAATATAGGTTTTCTATTCATTTCAGTGTACCCTATCGTCCCTTTCAATAGCAAGGTTATTTCACTTCCACCCTGCATAGTATATATAGTTTATTTATTTATTTATTTGTGCTATTTAAATGGACATGTTCTAACATGATATAGGTCAGCTAAGACATTAACTTGTAACTTTAAATTAAATTTTCTAAAAGTATTCATTTTTCTACATATATTCTTTCATAATTCCACAACCATTAGAGATAAAATGCTCAAATTTTGCACACTGATTTCACATCCATTTATGCAAAAAGTAGAATATAGTAATGCCCATATCTTTGAAAATAAAAAATAAGTCACAAAATATTATGTAAATTTTAATGTATTTTATATAGGACATGTAAAAATTTAATTGTATTAAAATTAACAATTCCACATGTCTGAGAGTAGTCCACTTTTTAGAAATAAGTGTTCATTACATTCAGTAAAAAATAGAAGATGTCAGAGAAATCTTAACGATGTTATAGTTATCAAATGGCATAATTGCATTTTCTTTCATGCTCTGATAAAACTGGCTTTTAAAAAATTATCAACTTTTTATACTTTCATCATCTATTTAAGATCTAATAAGTCTTGTTATGGTACATTGTAATTTTTGTTCACTTGTGAGTTCATTTTCTTGTAAAAGTTTAGAAATTTAGAGTCTGCATTTGCGATATTATTTGTGGCCGTTCATATACGAGATATGTCCTTAAGTAATCTTGTTGCTTGATTCCTTACTTTTTCATTCATTCATTCATTCATTCATTCATTCATTCATTCATTCATTCATTCATTCATTCATTCATTCATTCATTCATTTATTTTATTCCATAGATCTTACATGAGCAATGAAGCTTTAAGATGTGGAACATGTCAACATTTTACAATATTACAATTACAATTTTTACAAATTTTTATAGTTTTACAATTTAGTAGGCCTAATTTTCTACAATTTTTACAATTTTGTACAATTTTTTTTTACATTTTGGCGAGATGTAGTGAGATGAGATGAGATGAGATGAGATGAGATGAGATGAGATGAGATGAGATGAGATGAGATGAGATGAGATGAGATGAGATGAGGTCAGAGGATTCGCCAAAATATTACCCGGCATTTGCCTTTTCGGTGGGGGAAACCTCGGAAAAACCCAACCAGGTAATCAAGGTAGTCATATATGCTAATATGAAGCTATTTTTCTTTCAATAGATTATTGTCAATCTGTTTCTTAATAATTTTCAACATTGTTAATTCTTGTACAATTCCACTCACAGTGCTTGAAATTCAGCTACAGCTATATGTTTTGCGGCACTAATCAAGATGGCTTAGGCAATTGAGTTTGTAGCTGAAAGCTCAGTAGATTTGGGTTTGATCTGCGGCATGCTACCAGGACATGAGTGTTGAATTAAGTCCTATCACAGTAGTGAACAAGAAATAAAGTTAGTCAAACTATGAAGATGTATCTAGAAGTTGTCCCAAAAAGAACGCCAGATTCAATAATAATGTTTAAAAATAAAACAAAAACACATAACAGATCACATAGCTGTGCCCAAAACCCAACAAGATATTGTTGAGACATAGCGCCATTGTCTTGTTGTTGGTTTGGCTGCACTGTTATCTACTGTGTTATCAGTTTTTGTTGCATTTATCCACATTATTAAATCCGGCGTTCTTGCTGGAACACCCATTAGATGTCAATGATGTTGCTTCTGTTGCTTGCATCATATCGAATATTATGACAGTTTTATTTCCCATAAAATGTGTATGTTAGTTCATAATCTTCGTAAAAGTGAAACTGTAAAAGATAAAAGTCTCAGTTTCTGCAGGTAGGCTACGTATATTATTATTATTATTATTATTATTATTATTATTATTATTAACCTTATTATTATTATTATTATTATTATTATTATTATTAAATATCTGCGTTAGTATCGATATAAGAAACAGTAGTCTATAATCTCTAACAAAGTAGTCGTGTGTTTCTTTACTCAAAACAGGATAAATATCATACCATATTTCGCAGACATAACTAATGCCCCATCTGTATCTAGCACATAGTTCGTGGAAAAAGTGTTCCTCTAGCTCGGACAGAGAAGTACGACAAACTTGGAAGAGAATAGCCTCCAAATTTTATTAACTTCTACGCAAGATGAAAAGGGATGAATTTTAAGGGGAAGGACCTACAGGAAATCTCTCTTCTAATATTATTTTAAGTAGAGCCTCTATTTTTTTTACTTGAATATTTAACAAAGCTGTATCAACTACGAATTTAGCGTCGATGAAATTGGTGAGAGCGAGATGGTATTTGGCGAGATGAGGCCGAGGATTCGCAATAGATTACCTGACATTTGCGTTACGGTTGGGGAAAACCTCGGAAAAAAGCCAACCAGGTAATCATCCCAAGCGGGAATCGAACCCGCGTCCGAGCGAAACTCTGGATTGGCAGGCAAGCGTCTTAGCCAACTGAGCTACACCGGTGACCGTCTCTATTTCCGTAACAGAGTTTCATATCAATGTATGAAGCCTTTCAAATAGCCTACACCATTTTCAATTTTGCCCTTTATTGTACAGTCACAGACATAAAAAATGCAGTATTATATAGAAAATTATGTAACTCTTCTCACGAGTATCACAGAATCACAAATCCTGTCTTACATAAAAGCTAAAAGATTGCTAATTAATTTTGTTTGATGATTTTTAGAAATTTCAATTTTTACATTTTTATTGTTATTTTTCATTTTTATGAACAGAAAGAAAAATTGCATGTCTATTTTTAACTTATTCCTTAATTTGCAATTTCACAATTTCCTCTTAATGTGTAATATGTGAGAATATGCCCTGAAAATTTTATTCAATTATCTATACTTTGTCTGAGATATTACATAGAGAGAGTCGTCATGTTGATAGTCGTCCAAATCTTGGATTTAAAATATCGGCATCCTAATCAATTCAAATGAACAAAAATAAAATGTAAATTAATGTTATAAAAATACGTAATTAAATTTTAAAAATAATAATAATCTGGTAGCTATCAATACAATAAAAATTTATTGAAAAATCAAAAATATATACTGGATATTTTAAAGATAAATACAGATGGTAATTGATGATGTTTAATGAAGATTTTAAAATGGTTGATGCAATTGTCTCTTAAAGAAATGTAAAATAAAAAACTCTGAATATTCAGTGGAGAAGTTTGAGCACACTTGTTTAAAAACAGCATAAAAGCAGTTAATTTCTTTCTAACGACCTTGAAATTTCGCTCAAATCAAATCAATATTATGAAGTATTTTAGGCTCAAACAACGTTCATTTTGACATTCCTGTAGGTCCTTCCCCTTAATTGAAACTCTGCCTGAAATTGTAGAAGCTTTTGTAGGTATGTAATTTAGCGGTCATTAAAAATCATTGGCATTATTTCTCCGACTGAATCCCTTCTCATCAAATTTATTATCACACAGATATCGATCATACATAAATATTAAATGTATACAAAATATATAATGTACGTATTGTTGCAGAATTAGTGATAACCCTGATAACATAGTAGGCCTATTTCAGTTTTTGTCAATCTGTCATTTGATGAGTCTTTCAACCAGCTACACGTTTTTCAGCATACGCGCCCATTTTGTGAACTGTATCAAATTCTTGGTTAGCAACTAACTTCGATGGAATTGGTATTGTTGGTGACTGGTAAATCCGGCCCTGTAACGAATTTCACCCACTCCACTTCTAACAGTCCGCACGCTGTCAACAAACACGTGACAAATAGAGATAGAGGGTAGAGAAGAGACTGTCCTGCTACAGCTACTGTTGATAAAGAAAACATTTTACTCACCGGTGAATCATAATGGTGTTGCTTCAATTATATTAGCCTCAGAAACCGTTTTAGCTGTGTTTGATAACAGCCATCCCATTAACTGAACACATTAACCTGTTCAAATATTTTATTTACTATTACATATTACTTGCTTATTTTCTGTTACGAAAAAAGGGCGCTGTTTAAAAAAACAGCACTATATGAACGGTTGGATACACTGAGATAAATCGCACGAGAAATGCCGAAATTCAAACATTAACCAAAATGACATATTACAAGAAAGGGACGAATTCACATTGCATATTTCTGACAACAAAATCAGAAGGAAAATAAGATTGAAAAGATTTCTAAGACCCTTGGTAAATTACTACGTACATTAGTTTGCCGAAATTAACTATTTCATCAAACATTTGTGACGGATGATAATTAAAACATTATTGGAAACTTAGGACTGCAGTGTCCTAAATGTAATATATCAAATAGCAAATACACATTAAAGCGATCTGAGGGTATCCTGAAAATTACTATAACTACATCTATATATAGTTTAATTAGTAACGGGAAAACGTTATGTCAATCCAGTCGCAGTCCTTTCAACAGCTGTAAATGAATTAACATACTCCTTTAATAAATTTCGAGTTAATCACACTCATCAGTAATTTCAAAATTGTTTCGATAAGCTAACTGCAAATTAAGAGAAAGTGCCAGCCAGCACTTTGCTGTAAAAATAGAATAAAATAATACTTTTAATAAGTCGCGTTGTGAAAGTAGCTAGCAATAAATTTTCACAAGAAAGAAGTGTAGGGTCCGCAGTTACGACAACGTGTGCTTCCCAACTAGGCAATCCGTGGTTCCATTCCTGACGTGGGGTGAAATTTTTCTCTATGCCACAGGACTCGGTAGGTCTTGCACTTGTCCTGTAACGTCTCCACGATGGTCCTGTATTGTGAGAGATATGTCATCCCCTACATCTCGTTGGCTTGTTGAGTCGGTTAAGGCGGAGATAAAACAAGACAAAGAAAGAAGTTGTGTATGAAGACCTGCCAAAGGATAGCGAGACTCCCTCGAATCGTTAAGAAATGGACAAAGGGCTAAAGTAACGAAGACGTTCATTACGCGTCATCATCAGTAATTATCAAATCAGGCTTAGCATTGAAATCAGGTCCCCGCTTTCAAACTAGGCAGAGGGAGTCGGATGTTAACACCGAATGAGTAAGTCCAAGACGACATTTATTATAACTAAAAACTTGAAGTAATTACAAAGAAGAACACACTAACTAAACTAAATTGTTATAACAAAAACTAAAGAGCTAGTAATATATTACAGAACGTGAAAGCGAAAGATCACCAGACCAAATGTTTTCAACACGTATAACACACAGGCAGGCAGGGAGGCAAGACTGAGGACCTGACCACCTGACAACCATAAACTGACAAACTCTTGCTACTGAAGAGTGTGGTTGATGGGGAGCAATTTTCATCCCAAACTTCTCCAAGTTCTAGGGTCGGATTTACCAATCACTAACAGTAGTAGCGTGATGAGTCCGAGGATTCGCCAAGAGATTGCCCGACATTCGCCTTACAGATAGGGAAAATGCCTAATCACATAATAGGCCCAAACGGGATTGGAACAAGAATTCCGTTCCTTAAGTCTACATCACTCCATTGGCTGCTGTAGCGTATTTTTTTATTATATGTACATAACCTATTGTTTATTCTTTGAGTTATTTCACATTCTAAAATATATTTTAATGAAGCAATAAAATCTGCATTCATAACGAATATAATATAACTCATTTGATTTGTCGGGAGGCCACCGAAGGGAAACTGAGAGGTAGAACTTTAACTGAGAAGGATTCAATCCGGCATCGGCACTAGAATCCGGTGTGGCTTAGTGGATAAAGCGTCAGTACGTAGAGCTGAAAACACGGGTTCGAGTCCCGGTGCCGGAGAGAATTTTTCTCTGTTCTATCCATCCTTCATTATATGGTAACGCAGAATTCCTGCACGGAAATATCGTATGTACTTCGGTACATCATAGTAATATAGGAAATTAAAAGCCTGTTGTCCACACCTGTGGAGTAGCGGTCAGCGCGTCTGGCCGCGAAACCAGGTGGCCCGGGTTCGAATCCCGGTCGGGCAAGTTACATGGTTGAGGTTTTTTTCCGGGGGTTTCCCTCAACCCAAAGCGAGCAAATGCTGGGTAACTTTCGGTGCTGGACCCCGGACTCATTTCACCGGCAGTATCACCTTCATTTCATTCAGACGCTAAATAACCTAGATGTTGATACAGCGTCGTAAAATAACCCAGTAAAATAAAAATAAATAATAAATAAAAGCCTGTTTAATCGATAAAATAATATTAAATAATGACTTCACTGATTTTCTCTATTAACTATTAATGTTTTGAGGTCAGCAGTTTGAAAAGCCGTGAAGTCTACTTATTTTGACATCATGTGTATTGTTTGTTATTCAAATGTAGTTCATGCTTGGAATATAGCAAAATAGTTCAAGACCAAATACTCTCTACTCACACATTTCGTAATATTTTTGTCCTTTAGCTGAGGTATAAAGGGGAGAATAACAATTGTCAGAACGTGGGAAACTCGCAATGAGAATTTCTTAATTATTCTTATTTGGAGAAGCAGAAAGAAAAGATAGGCAAGAGATATTTTGTCATACCCTAAGGCGATAAATGATGTTGCAGATAGTAATCTTGTCGTTCCTTGTTTATGTCGTCCTCAAAGCGCTTGTTCGTACGTGTGTAAATAGGATTCGAAAGTCGGTAATAGAAGGTACGACACAAGACTCGACTAGTGCGGGGAACAGTCGTCTGCATATGAAAGTCACACCGGGTTTCACCTCAAATCAGACACAGCACATCTGTGTAGGTGACTACATTGTCTGCGGTGCAAACGTACTTCCTTAAACTTCTCGTTTACCAATAAATAAGACTCCAAAGTATTTCTTCTTCGAAATTGTTTAAACCTTCCAATATTTCCCACGAAACAGCATAGTAGGAGACAATGTTATTTCGACACGTGAAGTAAACTGCAGATTTCCTAGCAGTAAATAATAATAATAATAATAATAATAATAATAATAATAATAATAATAATAATTTATTTATTTAATCTGGCAGAGCTAAGGCCAGTAGGCCTTCTCTTCCGCCCAGCCAGACTCTAATTCTAATTGAATACAATTGCTTACATAGTTATTACATCTAGACCATAAAACAACATGAAAGTAAATAATGAAAGTTGGATAAGTAATGTTAGTGTGACAATAATAAACATTGGTAAGAAATAGTTATAATAATAATAATAATAATAATAATAATAATAATAATAATAGTAATAATAATAATAATATTAATAATAATAATGTATTTATTTAATCTGGCAGAGCTAAGGCCAGTAGGCCTTCTCTTCCGCCCAGCCAGACTCCAATTCTAATTGAATACAATTGCTTACATAGTTATTACATTAATATCTAGACCATAAAACACCATGAAAATAAATAATGAAAGTTAGATAAGTAATGTTAGTGTGACAATAATAAACATTAGTAAGAAATAGTTATAATAATAATAATAATAATAATAATAATAATAATGAAATAATTTAGATATTTATCAACTCAATTCAATTCAATTTATTTGGCCATTAGACATACAGTTTTAGGCTTCGTCAGAATACATTGAAAAAACATATAAATACATTTTAAAAAACACTAATAACAGAAACAGTAAAACTTAAGTAATACACTGAAAACGTGAAATAATCTGAAACTTTTAAATTGAAGAAAACTAACTAAATTACAATTAAACTTATTTATTAAAATACAATTTCGTACAAATTTGTGTTGAAAAACTCAGCAACAGAATAAAAAGGATTATTTAATAACCAATTGTAAAATATAGTTTTGAAACTATTGATTGGTAATTTATAATATTGACTTGGGAGCTTGTTATATAATTTCATCCCCATAATTAAAAGGTTTGTGTTGCTCTTGTATAATCTACAATATGGAATATTAATTTGTTCACTGTTTCTAACTTCATGATATTGGCCACTATGGAGTAATTGTCGATATTTTGTCGAGTGTAAAGTACTAGATCATATGTATATACAAATTTATGATTGTTAAAACCCGTGATTGTCTGAAAAGTGGCCGACAATGTTCCAGATAGTTTGATTTACATAGAATTCTAATGGCCTTCTTTTGTAAAATCAAGACGCTTCCAATTTTGGTTCCATTTCCCCAGAAAATTAGGACATATCGAATTACCGACTGAAAGAAAGAAAAGTAGGCACATCTTAAATAATTTTGAGAAACGCAAGTAGTTTATTTCTTTAGCAAATATAAAACTCTTGATAGCTTTGTGCATATGTATTCGATGTGCTTATCCCATGTTAAACTGGAGTCTATAAAAAGTCCCAGAAATTTTGTGTAGTTGAGTCTGTTGTCCTTATTTAGGCCTATTAGATAGTTTAGGCTGAAAGTTAAGTTGCTAGTTTTTTCTTGATCTGTGATATATAACCATTAAACATTGAGAAACTTGAAACAGCTATTATTGTTAACAAGAATTGTTAGAAAAATATTTCGTTAGGCTATTCTTAAATTGGTTTGATGTCTGACAGTCCCTGACATTACTCGGTAGGGAATTCCAAAGCCGAGGAACAGCCACAATGAAAGAAGATGAATATGAGGATGTTCGGTGGGAGGGAATGGATAATAGTGAGGAGTGTTGTGACCGTGTGTCTAGGTTATGATGGGTGGATAAATTTTGAAAACGAGACGCAAGATAGACAGGAGTGGAGAAATGCAATATGTGAAAGAGAAGGAAAAGACAGTGGATTTTCCTACGATCTTCTAGACAGAGCCGGGACAACATTTCGAGGGATGGTGTTACGTGATCAGCCCGGCGAATATTGCAGACGAAACGGACGCACATATTATGAACACGTTGTAGTCTCTGCGCCGAGTAACGCTTAGGTCAGTAAGCAGAATATCACAGTAATCGAAGTGGGGCATCACGAGTGTTTGCACTAACATTTTTTTCATGGAAAAGAGTAGAAAATTCTTCAATCGCCTAAACGAGTGGATTAATGAGAATACTTTTTTGTAGGTTTCTGCAACTTGAATGTTCCAATTTAAACTTTTATCTATATAAATACCTAGATTCTTTACTGATTCACTGAACAGAATTTCGGTGCCGTATATTTTAATCGGGGACAAATTTGGTATGGTAAATCGTATATGAACAACTCACTCGGCCACAAAACCAGTGAACTGGATTCGATTCCAGGCAGGCAGCACTTACAGTTATGTCTGTTGTTTTCCAAGGGCGATGGCCAAGCCTTATGTTGATATATTGACTGGGGACTTCTCCTACTTGTGAATGTTTACTCATCATCATGACAACCTCCATACTAACACCAATATCATAATCCACATCAGATAGAGCTCATAATCTGTTACAGTCTCATTAAAATCTGAGAGTTAAACTTGTTCAATTCATAATTCTTTTGGTCTTACAATATTTCAATTTGCGACGGGCCTATGTTCTATTATTCGTTCCGTCACAACATTCGTGAGTCATTAATTCAATCTAATATCCTACTACATTCGTCATAGAACTTTGATTTCGATGCAGTAAATTGAAGCCAAACGCACACCGGACGCTATATAACATACCGCTATAATTTTGTGCGATATTACAGCTACCGAAAAGATATGAACATGCGCACACTACATGCTATATATAATACTGCTTCATCAGAGGCATATCCTACAAGATGGCCAAGAGGCTGGATCCAGAGGGATTGTTATTATTTGCATTGGCTTTAAAACGGAAGCGAAAGACCTGGATTCACGAAATTAATTTTCGTAGGAAGGAACTGCGGGAATCCCATCATTTATATCACGATATAGAAAATGATGAAGAAACGTTTCAACAATATCTCCGTTTAACAAAATCACAGTTTCAAGAGATTTTACAGTTCATTCAAGACGTACAGAAGGAAGACACTAACTGCAGAAAGGCAATATCAACTAAATAAAGATTTGTATTTTAATGTTGGACATGTTTACGAAAGACAAGTTTGAATCTAGTCCTGTTTCAACAGTGTTTTTTTCTAAATAATTAAAAAATTAAAATACATATATACAATTTTTTTATTATTTGCATTTTAATTTCAGTTTTTCACTGCTGAAAAATTATTTTTTCAAACATTGTAATGATACTTACTTATGACTTTTAAGGAACCCGGAGGTTCGTTCCCGCCCTCACATAAGCCCGCCATCGGTCCCTATCCTAAGCAAGATTCATTCAGTCTCTACCATAATATCCCACCTCCCTCAAATCCATTTAATATTATCCTCCCATGTACGTCTCTGCCTTCCCAAAGGTCTTATTCCCTCCGGCCTCACAACACTCTATATGCATTTCTGGGTTCACCCATAAGTGCTACATGCCCTGCTCATCTCATACGTCTCGATTTAATGTTCCTAATTACGTCAGGTGAAGAATATAATGCATGCAGTTCTTCGTTGTGTACTTTCTCCATTCTCCATCCCCCTCATCCCTTTTAGCTCCAAATATTTTCCCAACCACCTTATTCTCAGTCACCATTAGCCTCTGTTCTTCTCTCACAACGAGAGTCTTTCCCAAAACTTCGAAGTTGAAATTTTAACTTTGTGTACATCATGTTTAGTCGCCATGATTACATTTGTTTTATATACAATGTATATATATATATATATATATATATATATATATATATATATATATGCGTTCAATTTAAACCGGGACCGCACAATGATGAGTACATAAGAAACATAACTAGGCTTATCTGTATATTTTGTTTGTAGTGAACATATATTATTACTATGCAAATCTGGCTTTCAGGCAATAGCTCGCTGTAAAGCAGGTTTGAATAATTTCAAGGGAAAATTGTCCGGGGCCGGGTATCGATCCCGGGACCCTTCGCTCAGCGCACGAATGCTGTACCGACTGAGCTACCCCTGGAACTATACACGACACCGTCACAATTTTTCCTTTTTATATCCACACAATTCAAATGGGCTGACAAGACGCCAGAACCCAACTTTGAGTGCACACAATACTGTGTGACTTAAATTGTGCTTCCTGTTAACGTACCTCCAGTAACGAATATATTATGCAAATCTGGCTTTCAGGTAGTAGCTCCCTGTAGAGCAGGTCTGAATAATTTCGAGGAAAAATTGTTTATATGTATAGGACTACGCCATAATTAGTAACCAAGCAAAAATCAATTGTTGTTAACAAGTGCATTGAAACGGGAGGACATTATTTCCAACAATGTAGCAATGGCAGGTCCTCATTTTAAAATAAATGCTCCGTATGTATGTATGTATGTATGTATGTATGTATGTATGTATGTATGTATGTATGCATGTGTGTATGTATGCATGCATGTATGTATGTATGCATGCATGCATGCATGTATGTATGTATGTATGTATGCATGTGTGTATGTATGCATGCATGCATGTATGTATGTATGTAAGTATGTATGTAATGTCTGTAACTAAGAGAAGTAATTTTTCAATTTCGGAACTAATTTCTCACTCGAAGTGGCCTTAATATAAGGATCATATAAGGCGCTTATTTGATGCCGAATTTAAGATTTACGGCCACGATAACACATATGTTGTGCATAATTCACCTTTTCTGTGTGACGTTCCACGTTTTCTTACATGGAAACTATACTTCATGTAGATTTGAGTGTCCTATGCCACATTGTTCTACCTTCAAAGGATTCAAGATATGTGAATCATTTGAATAATTCATGACAAGGGAATATATTTGATATATTTGCAGATTTATCCGTCCATTCACCAACCATCCGTTCATTTGTCCAACAAACCAGCCAATCACTCATCAATCCATTCAACCATCAACTTATTCCCTTACCTTTCTGTCCATCCATTCACCCGTTCGCCCATCCGACTGTCCATCTGTCCATCCATCCGTCCGTCCGTCCTTCCGCCCATACATCTATTTATCTATTCGTCTATCCACCCCATTCGTCTATCTATTCCGTCTATTTATCCACCCATCCACCCATCCACCCATCTACCCATCCACCCATCCATCCAGGAGCGTAGGCACGGAAGAGTGTTACTGGATTTGAACCCTCTTGATCTTTTTAAAAAGATTGATAGGACTTATATTTAGATTGAATGTTTTTTCTCCATAACCATTTTCCCTTCTCTAATTTTTCACTGTCAAAGTAACAAAATCTACATCGACATAAGATACTGTCCTATCCCACCTTCAATACAATCTGTGCTTGGCACTGTGGCACGTTCGAATTATAACAATGCTATCTTTATTTTAGAGAGACCTACCGTTTAGTACTGACCTTGTAAAAAAATGAGGCGGACACAATATAAAATTTAACTTGCTGCGAAACACATTGAAAAGCTTGTTTCGACAGTTCTGCTGTGCAGGAGTTAAATATTGTGCGTTGTCGATTTTAAACTCATTTTAAGAGAGGTATTGATCCGTTCGTTAGTCTGAGTTCTGACTTTATTGTGAAACATTCGTTTAACGTTTCTTGCATTTGACAGTATATATATTTAATATAATAATAATATTAATAAATGTAACATAATAATAATAATAATAATAATAATAATAATACACAACATTTGGAATATCAATGTCAATAGTAAACAGTTTTAATAATGACCCACCCTTGACAAAATTCTGTGGACGCCAGTGCATCCATCCATCCATCCATCCATGCACCCATCCACCTATCACACTTTTCACGAAATCTACGGTCTGTTTACTCATATTCTTTCGGTTCAATAGAAAATGATTGTGTCAGTGGCTTTTATTATCTTGTAAATGTTACACGATTTAATTATTGTTATAGGTATTGAAATTTTTTAAACGTTGATCTAATTAATATTTGTTTTTAACAATCTTTTTAAACATCGGCATATTTGGCTATTCTGAAAAGTCAGAATTCAGAGAATATAACGGGTAGGTTCCTTAAACTCGAAATAAATAGCCGTAAAATTCCTTCATACTGCTAGCGTTCGATAATATATACGTTATGCCAAATGAGACAAAGAATTCGCTGAACGTTGTACATCTCTACTGAAGTGGAAATTGGTCTACAATGTTTTCGCAGCGTCTTTTCTGGGAAATATAGACTTCCAGTAATTGCAGTGTCGTGGAATGGGTAGCATATAGTCCAGAAGTGGAATTTCTTGCCCCGAGGGCTGAAGAAGATCTTGTTCCATCCACTCAATCACGCCAGCAAGTGCTGAACATGCGGCTCCTTCTATCTGACTGCCTGCCAACTTAAGAAAGAGAGAGAATACTTGTGCAATCATTTTCTGAAGCGTATACATACAACACTGTCCTTCTTCCTCCACAGTTTCTCCTCCTCCATCTCTTCCTCCTCTTTCCGACACCCCCGCCGCGCATCTTATCGTCTTCTCGCATATTCTTAATATAGCACAAGTCCTCATCCACTTGCTGCATTGGACTCAGGTAAAGTCGCTAGCTTCTTCTTGTCCTCCCCCCTCTTCTGGTACCGTCACCCCGCCAATCTCTGGAGGTGCCCCCTCTACCTGGCACTGCTGCGACCGAGAGGAGATTTTCTTAGCTCATTCCCGTGGTGGAGACCGTTCTCTCCCGACCGATATCTTTTCTTTAGCAGGACAGCGCGCACGCGAGGCGGTGTGGTGAACGACGGCCAATAGAAAGGGGCGAGGTCTTCAAGAACGAGCGCCGGAGACAGGGTACAGGATAGACTCAAAGCCAACGGCAAGCCGCGCGGCATTCCTGCAGGACAAAATTTGATTTTCATCGTACAAGATCCCTTTAATCGAACGTACCCGACGTTAGGACTTCGTATAAGTTTAACAATAATTATTTAATTGTGAATTTAATTGCTGTGGACATCCTGCCAGTGCATCTATGCCTGAAAGTAAGCGACACCATCAAGAGTTGACAGGTGTTAAATAAGAATATATATTTAAGTGATTATTAATTAGTGTTTAACTAACTGCAGAGAATACGGTGTTATATTTAGTGTGATGCAGAAGATGGATACTTTTCGACCAAGCGTCAAGAGGGATTATATAGTGTGCATTCATCATTGACGCGGCACGGCGCGTCTTGCAGCATCCAACACGGCTACGGAGGCGTTACTCTCGTGGGACCCACTTGATCAAAGCTTCAAGGTAGGATATTAGATGGTTTCACGTCTTTACCGGCATTCAGCTCACTTCGACTATATGTTTCAATTCTATAATAGTCGATTTTATAGAGTTTGTGTCCTACAATTACAACAATAACAAGTTAAATTACTCAGTTTATTGCACATTTTAAACATAAATAATCATATAAAATCAATTTGAAATGTGAATATATGAAACTCAATTTCTGGAAATGTTTGAAAATACTTTCAGTCATGTGTTGTTTTCGTCGTTTTAGAAGACATCGAATACGTTTATTCCTTGTCGCAGTAGTCTTACATTGTTTATTTAGTTCTGATTGAACACCTAAAACTATCTGGAGTATCTGGAGGTAAAGCAGATAAGAATGGAAGTAACGTTTTGTTCATACAATCAATGTTAACGATACAATCTTCTGTTGAAATTTTGCAACTACTTACCACGTGTTAGGCCTACTTTAAAATAATTTTCAATGCAGGTACGCCTTTCTATGTACCGCTGTAATCGTTTATTTAGTTACTGTTAAACACCGCGAGTACTACCAGTTAATACTGTACTACACAACTTCAGTAAGAAAAAGAAGCAAGAAAGGAAACTGGCTTCAATCCAAACACGATCAAGACACAAACAAGATAAATATTTGATCAGTACACTGTGACGGCATTCTTATTAAATGCGATTGATCATACTATCTTAGTGTGTCAAGCAGGAATATTATAATTGACTGATTCAAAAATGACCGGGCAGATTATATGTCTTTATGTTTCTCTAAATTGCACGTTATTCCCGTAAATATTGTCTTCAATTGTACAGTTGCATTCTTACAAGAGGAATTATAAAGCTGGAAGTGAAAAATGTAGCATGATGATTATATTACTAACAAATGCTATTATCAGTGGGACAGAGACGCAAGATATTTAACTGATTTGTGAATTCTATAGCATGACAAATGAAGTGAATTCATAAATTTAAACTTTCACATCAAATGTAAATTTATGATTTTTTTTAGTAATTAAGCTGTAAGTTAATAATTCCATGAAATATGCGTCGTAAATACGGGTTAAATTTAAAATATCTTCTTATCTTTGAGGTTACAAAATAGTGATTGTACGCTTTTAAGTCTCAAAATACAAACAATAATTTGACTTTTAGGTGGCCATAAAGGTAGAAATATATTTGGTACAATAAAGACAAAAGATTTGTAATTGAAAGAAAACATTCAAACCAGCTACATGTCCCGTTTTTAATTAATAATGTTATTTGATCATTACAGTTATGATTCCTTGACAGAAGAATAAGTTTTCGTTCGTAGAAAAATAATTTATTTAAATAAAACTCAGCGTAAGATAAATAAATGGACAATATTATAATTTAAGACCAACGGAAAATGATGAGAAAGTAGTAGTATGATTTTAAATAATCGCATACTTTAAAAGATTGTAAATCCGTGCCCTATTAAAAGTTTTTCCATAATATAGTTGGGTTTTACTAAAGGCCTATAACAATTTTCCTTCCATTTATCAACATCATATTAAAAGGACAAAAGCAGGAGTTCCCGTGACATAGAGCGCCCGCCTAGACATGTCGTCGCGGACAAATGTCCATGCTCGAGACGAGAATGGAAATAACTACCATCGTTTCCAAACGGTATGAAAGCTATGCACGCCCGTCGCTTATGTTTATCATCGGTTATATTTCAACAATGAAAACTTTAGAACAAATTTATATTCTGGATTATTTAAGTTTGGTGTTTTACATTTCATATAAAGCAAAGTATTATTTTAAAGAAATGAAATATCAGAGGAATCTCGGTAATTAAAAAGAAGACAATGCATTTAACACATCACGGGAGACTCAACAACGTTCTGGAGGTTCTTGTTTTGAGAGAACGTGGCAATTTGTTTGCAATTAGCTAGGCAGTTTTTATTTCCCACGAAAGATGAAAGGATCTCGGAAAACCGGCTGCCGATATTCGGCGAAGCGATTGGACTACGTCCACAGCCATCACATGCTCTTGCTTCGGAAGTATCTCGCACACTGCATTCATTGTTCGTGGAAATAAAAACACCTTTCAGTTACGTAAAAGCGTTTTTATCATGCTATATTATCGGGTAAGTTCCAGCAGAATTCCCTGTTTCCCATTGTATACACGTATGTTCATCATGCTCGACTCGCGACCTCGAGAAGTTTTAATTGCACGTTTGAAAATGTTACGGTTAAAATTGTTGCTGTGGCTGAAAAATTAGATATGTGTGCGTTCTTGGAAACATGAGTGTTTACAAAGAAAACGAGTGGGTTATGAAAGCTGTAAGTGGTGATTAGATATTTTATTATACGAGTGGAAGGGATAAACAGACCACGTGGCGTGGGAATATGTGAGTGAGGGAGCAATGAACAAACATGCACAACCATTTACAGCTAGAACCGAATAATTTCAATAACCTTACAACTGAATAACACTATATTGGAAAACAGTAAAGTGAATTTATGTTCATTTTCATGCACTTGCATATAATCATTACCGTAGTTATTAATATTATGCATCATTGCTTTTTAATAACTTTCGCTTAAATAATAATAATAATAATAATAATAATAATAATAATAATAATAATAAATTTAATTAGGATTTTTCTACAGTACACCGAAAGAAATTTTGCATCTTCAGCATCTCCTTGAGTAAGATTTCCTTTAGTCATAGGCTTCTTCTTCTGATGTCATCCATCCATTTTTCTCTTGGTTTCCCTCTTTTCCTGCTTCTCTCCGCCTCCATTCCAGCACCATCTTCGGTATTCCCCCATGTATAATCCTGTTCACGTATTTAAACCACTTGAATCCTCTTTCTTCAATTACTTTAATAATGTTCTTCTCAACCTCCATAATTTTTCTCTCTTTTTGATCTCGCTGCTTTCCGCCAAAAGCGCATTTCAGAAACTAATAATTTGTTTGCTTTTGGTGTATTCTGTTTAATGTCGAAAAGATTCTTCACTGTATAACATATCACTTTGTACCATTGATTTATAAATAAGGATTTTCGTTTTATTTTAAATGTTCCCACTCCAGACAACTTCCTATCAACTTCTAAATTGACCTCAAATACTTAAATTTATTACCCAGTTTAATTTCTTCTTTTTCAATTTCTAGCTTTTATTCATCTTCCTTCTTCCGTCTTCAACCATTAATATTATTATTATTATTATTATTATTATTACTATTATTATTATTGTTATTATTAGCGTTATTATCATTAGTGGTATTATCATTATTATTATTATTATTATTATTATTATTATTATTATTAGATATTTGTATTCAGCCACCAATTTTTATACTTTTCTACTGATTTCCTTATCATATACGATGCAACTTCAATGTCCTGAGAAATTATGACTTTGTCATCCACAAAAGGTAAGTAGTCGATGAAAAAAATATCGTTAGTTCATTGGAATTCCCATTGTGTTATAGGCCTACTTCCTGGATCAGTTCCTAAGACGTATATCAATAAATATTTTAAAAAGCAATGGTGATCTAAAACAAAACAACAATAGTAATAATAATAACAATAATAATAATAATAATAATGATATATTTGACCACCTCTGTGGTGTAGGGGTCAGCATGCTGGTCTCTTACGCAGAGGGCCCGGGTTCGATTCCCGGTCGGGTTGAATTTCCTGGTTGAGGTTTTTCAAGGTTTTTCCTCAACCGTTATGCAAATGCCAGGAAATTCGGGCCACAACATCCCTGAAAATCACCGGTGTCATTCATTACCGAAATCATATTCATAACAAATCAGTAACATATATACAGCCCCCATCTAGTTCACAACAATAGAACCAGTTTCAACAATAGTACACAGGCCTTCGGATTTCACCCAAAGATAACTCGCGATATGACCAAATGTGTTAAAGCGAGTATAAATAACAGCGAGGAAAAAAGAAAAAAAAAATTATAATATATTATTACATCACATATTCATTAAATGAGTCCCGCCACGACTACTATGAAGTAGTCAATGTGTATTATCACCAATAATTCGAGAAAAATTAGTAAAAATATTAATATTATTATTATTATCATTATTATTATTATTAATTGTAATTCATCTCAAAAGTATAATATTCCCATAGAAACTAATAAGGGAATTGACAAAATTGCAGAAAAAAATTTGCTAGGTTATACGAACAAAGGCCAACTATTCCATTAGGCATTTTAACAAAAGTAATCAAATTATTATTATAGGCCTATGTAACTTCGTGTCGATTTGTGCGAACCCACTATTTTGATAAATATATTATTTGCATATATCCACAAGTAATTTATTTTTTTATTTTAGTAGGTTATTTTACGACGCTTTATCAACATCTTAGGTTCCACAAGTAATATCCATCATTTTAATATAGTTAGGCCTACAACAAATTCAGTTCAGCTCAGTTCGAGTAAATACAAAATCAAAAGATTCCTAGCGGTATGATAGGCTATATACCTTTCATGTCAGACACGGTACTGAAATACTGAAATGTGCGAAATGAGATTCATACAAATAAAATTTATGCTAAAACATAATACTGTATGTTGCTTTATGTATTCAAATATTACCTATAAATTTCCACAAGTGCACATATCTTCTTGCAACCATTGTCGAAATATTGTTCTTAATTACTGTTCTATTATCCACCCCTCTCCGGTATTCAGTGACTAGCCCAGTGCCAATAGATGAGGTAGAAGGTTGTGTTCAACCCCGAACGTCAAACGTTTTTCTGTGTTGATTTATTATATGTATTTTTTTTCTGGAGGCGTTAAAGAGAAGCATGTAATAATAATAATAATAATAATAATAATAATAATAATCCGTGGCGCTACAGCCCTTGAAGGGCCTAGACCGACCAGCCGGCTGCTGGTCTCACGCCCACATGCCGAAGCAGAGGTGGACGATCATCCAACCAGAATGGAGGTATCGTGTGGTTAGCACGATGATCCCCCCCCAGCCGTTATAGCTGGCATTCGCAACCGGATTTCGCTACCTATCGTAGCTCCCCAAGTGCATCACGATGCTGGGTGGGCACCTGCCCCATACACTGGCCGAAATTTCATGAGAAAATTTCTTCCCCCATGAGGACTCGAACCAGCGCGCATTCCGTAACGCGAGTCCTAGGCAAGATGCCTTAGACCACGACGCCACGGTGCGGGACACAGAGAAGCATGTACTGAGTCGAAAATCAGAATGAAAGAGTAGAAGAAAGATGACATGTCCAAAACCATTTTTTCGGAGTCCAAATGTTACAATGTGTGTCCCGTAGAATCACTACCACAAAGAAACCTGAATATATCCTAAACTAATAGTGACAGAATAACCGAACTTAGATTTTATATCAGAAAAAACTCACTAAGTTTCAATAGATCTCCACATGTGCTCCTCTGGTGGCCCGAACAATATCAAGACGGTATTCCATCTCCCTCCATGTGTTCCGCAGCATTACATTTATCATTTCGCTGCAGCTTTTCACAATTTGGATTTTGTATGCTCTAAGTCGCAATCTTTTATGGACAATGTGAACAGTTAACTTCGGAATACCCAGCTCTGAACTGACAAGTCGAATTGATTTCCTTGGGCTGCGCTGAAATGCTTGCCTAACATCTTCAACTTTAGCTGCGGACATTGCTTTTTTGCCGCTTCCCTTCTTCCTCAATACAGAGACTGTTTCCAAAAGCTGATTATACTATTTCGCAATGTTATGACCCTCTGGAGCATTTGCATCATTTTTTGCCTAAATCGTCTTTGCACTGCAATTAGAACTTCAATTCGGCTAACCAAAAACAACATTTCACTTTCTGCTGTACCGTGAATTCCGCCATTTTAACTCTATGTGTTGTCGTACCCCGCGCATGCACACTATACTTGATTTTTGAAAGATGGGACATGACAGAAGCGTTGCGATCGGAAAAACAACTGAATGTCACATAGCGTGGTAGGCCTGTTGCTATGGTAACAACGGTTGAGTTGCCAAACTTACAGTTCCCACGTAGCGAGTGCTTAATGCTCTCTTGGCGACATTTATTGTGCACACAATGTTAGCATTGGTACGTTTCGTGTTTGATTCTCTGTCGATTTTTGTATTGTTTTCTTACCTTCGCGTCAATTGTCAATTAATGTTTTAACGTCAGCCATCTTAACGACAATTGCTAGATTCCATCAGCTGGCAGCGTGGTAGTCCATATTGGCAACATGGCACTATAGTTCCAAGCTCGGCCGCTTAACTGTCATGTCCCATCTTTCAAAAAAACAAGTATAGAGTCACAATTTTCATTGTTACCAAACTTGGAGAGTTTCTACATAAGACAAGATGAGCAACATATTTCTAATTCACTGAATGACAAGATATTTATATTTCTTTGTGGTAGTGAATCTATGGGACACAGTGTACTTTAGTGACTGTTCCGAAATCAGTTTTTTTTTTCTTTCTGCATCACAGTACTTTTAGTTAAAGCCGTATAATGAGGAACGAAATAAGGTTTAATAAAGTTCTTCATAACTACCGAAAAAAGATCAGATAGTTCCAAGAAGACCATAAGGTAAAATAAGAACATTCCAAATAAATCTTGTTGGCGATGCAAAGAATAGCAGAATATCAGACACAACTTGTGACGGATATGAACAGAGTAACCAAGTCACCGAGAAGATTAATAGCCACAATACTCAAGAATACAAACTTTTGAAAGAAAAATGCATCCTATTATGACTATACTGTTAAGGCCGTATTGAAAATATATATATATATATATATATATATATATATATATATATATATAATCGAACAATTATTACTGGCGAGATAGTTATAAAAATACGTCTAAACCAAACATAATACTAGAGCTTAAATATAGCCCTATATGTATATATAAAATGTTAGATTACTATGGAAAACATACAGAACCTTCGGCAAAATCTAAAAAAAGAGTAAGCAGGCTATCTTTAAAAAAAAAGAGAGATAAACGTAGAAGAAAGAAATGGAGATACACTAAAAAATTGGAGAATTTAGAATTACAACACACCCTACAAACAAAATTAGAAATAGCAATTGTTATTTGTACCTGCTAAACAGTCCGACATTTTCTAAAATTTTCCGCACTCGAATGGAATTCGAGATATCATAACCTTAATCTATTGCCGGTGAATGCTGGTAAATCCACCTGAAAGACGTATTTCAAGATGAAAAAAGTAACATTATTAATTCTTTCCTTGTACGGATTAAATGATAATGTAATCAGATTCGGTTCTGTACACAGAGATAGAAATGTGCCTTCCTTCTATAAACTGAATTTTTGTACTTAGTCTTGTGTTTGTCCTATGTTATCTCAGGGATAAACTTGCGCTATACTGGTAGAAAATTATCGCTGTTATTGAAAGTATAATGTTCGGTTCATAACCCTCAACAAAGAAAAATTGGGCCAAAGAACACAAACTGTGATAGAAGAAGACGAAAATGATTATAATAATGATGATAGATCAGTGGCATTGCAGTAGCAGGCAATAATATTTCAAAGTCAACATGCACATGAAATTACAGATCTTTTGAAAATAAAATGGTCTTCAATATCTGGAAATTAAAATGTTAAACAGCTAACTACTCATACTTTTGGATGGCTGAAAGATTTAGGTGAACTCTTATACCGGAAATGAAAGTCCAGAAATGTAGTCTATCCGATAATTTAATTCACTACGGTTAATAACGAAAATTACTTGATAAAGATAACCCGTGTGTCTACCTATATGTTGCCAGATACTTGTAATTAATAAAATATGTACTGTATAACCATAAAAAGTAACAATAATAATAATAATAATAATAATAATAATAATAATAATAAACCAGTTTCGTTCCGAGCACCCTATTTTAGAAATGGGTACCAATAATGTTTATTAAAAAATTAGAGCACTATATCTTCACTTGGCATGTCTGTATCTGCCGCCACATTCATCAATTCAGGACATGAATTAGAAATAATTGTAATAAGAGTAGCAAGTAAATATTATCCACATCACATATTTAATATTATCAAACTAAGGTTTATTGCTAGAGGTCTACTGAAAATATTGAACATTTCAATATATATAAAATATCACAGATCTAAATAACAGAAATACTTCTTTCCCGACATATAACGTAAGAAATTTAGCAAAGCTTTCGTAAAATGTCATTCAATTTGAAAGGAGATGTAGCCGGGTAATTCCTGAAATGATGGTAGTGATAATAATAACTACCATCAACATTTAAATATACAAATATGGACTTCATACTGCTGTTTTCTTATTCGTTTCCAAATTAAGATCATTGAAGGCTGTATCAGCTATGTTCATTGGTTATTTCGAGACTCCTTGTTCTCATGAGTGACAGAATATTTTATGTTCATTATGAATAAATTTATTCATCAGTATCTGTTTATAATTCAAAATTTGTCCTCCTGATCAATCCGGATTTAGAATTTACTGAGTGATATGCGAATATATTATTGAATTGTTTGAAGGAACTGGCGTATGATGAGTTCTTTACTTTCGATTGCGCTACGCTTTCAATGGTTTTTGTAGTTATCCTTATTAATCATCAATTTTATATAATAATTTTGATAATATTTAAAAAATGTGCGTTTTAGTTTTCATCCACGCTTCAAAACAGTAGGAACTGTAATTACCTTCTAAAATGAAATGTATCTTATTGTTATAACTGAAGTTATTTATTGTGAGTTTACGAATCGTAAATGTCGGCCTGGTTGGCGCAGTTGGTATAGCGCTGGCCTTCTATGCCCGAGGTTGCGGGTTCGATCCCGGCCAGGTCGATGGCATTTAAGTGTGCTTAAATGCGACAGGCTCGTAGATTTACTGGCATGTAAAAGAACTGCGGGACAAAATTCCGGCACATCGGCGACGCTGATATAACCTCGGCAGTTGCGAGCGTTGTTAAATAAAACATAACATTTAAACATTTTAAACGAATCGTAATTGTTTGTATGTATGTAGGCTAGAATAATAATAATAATAATAATAATAATAATAATAATATAATAATAATAATAATTCTTTATTTATACTGGTAAAGTTAAGGCCTTAAGACCTTCTCTTATACTCTACCAGGTCACAAAGTATACAAGGAGTTAAAATTTAACAAAAAGTTAAAGAACAGAATACTAACATATTACAAAAATAATAATAATAATAATAATAATAATAATAATAGCATAATAAAATCGACACTAAACAACATGAAAATTATACCTTAATAGAAAAAAAGGAAAGTAAAATACATTGGAATATAGTGAAAGCAACTCATTTAGTACAAATGGTTAATATGGAAAAACTTAAGGAAGAATATATCAAAATGGAATATAATAAAATAATAATAAAAAAGAAAGAAATACGAAAATTAAATAAAATTCACGATAAAAAGGCTATGATAATAAATTCATCGGCTGATAAAGAGAACGAAAATGGGAAAGGAAGTAAAAAGAAATATATAGCCTATATTTTTACAAAACTATGGCAGAGAAAAGGGCTTATAACTGAAAGGAATCTAATTCAAAAAGTGTAATTTTAATTTATTTTTTGAAACTAGACAATGTCCGACAGTCTCTGACATGTTGTGGTAGAGAGTTCCAGAGATGACCTGCAGAGACGGTGAAAGAT
This sequence comes from Periplaneta americana, assembly GCF_040183065.1. Classification (NCBI taxonomy): domain Eukaryota; kingdom Metazoa; phylum Arthropoda; class Insecta; order Blattodea; family Blattidae; genus Periplaneta; species Periplaneta americana. The sequence continues at coordinate 69,442,388 of NC_091122.1, read as the reverse complement.
GAAGAGTAGAAGGATGTTCTGTGTTTAGGAATGGAGAGTGTGATATGGTGTTGTGAGCGAGTATCTATTTCGTGATATGAGGACAAATGTTGAAAACGAGAAGCTAGGTAGCTAGGGTTAGAGGTTTGAAGAATATTGAAGAGTAAAATGAGAGGCTATATATTACTTACGTGCTTACTTACAAATGGCTTTTAAGGAACCCGAAGGTTCATTGCCGCCCTCACATAAGCCCGCCATCGATCCCTATCCTGTGCAATGAAAACATTTTTCTCTTCAGTCATGAGTAGCTTCTGAAATGAAGGGCCTAGATGTCAAATCATTTAACTTACTATATACGGCGAATATAAATTTGATTTAATGCTCCAATAGATCCAATAATGACTGATAAAATAACAGCTACATATTACATTCCTGGCTTAGTTGCCTCATAAGTGGTGTTTTGTTCGTATTACTTGTGAGGTTCGGACAGTTGACTAAACAACAATCTTAAAAATGAAATTTCTAATTCATTCCTAATGATACAAAAGCTCTGAACACCAAAATTTGGGTGAATTTCCTTTTTTAAGCTACAAATAGTGAAATAAATGTTGTATGAATAACACAGAACATTTATATGACGGCAGATGCTTAAAGAAGCTTATCGCGAAACTAGCTCACATTAAACCTGGTTGTCATTTAACTTACACAAAGTGGTTATGTGCAGAAAGATAGCGTGATTTATGTGGCACTGTCCTATAATTTTGTGCGTTAATAACAAAATCGAAAACAGTAGTAAGAAGATGAATGAAATTGTACATAAAACTATTTTAGTTTTCCTTTCATTTATATTATCGCTGCGAACTTTATACTTTGGTAATTCCATGTGGAGAGGTACATACATCATAGACTACACTGAATCACCACGTCTTCAAGATGGTATATTTCTGTATGACTTCCTCATTATCTCATCGATATGTTTGTTACACGATTAGTCACACTGTATCAGGTTCTCCGTTTATCGTTAGCATCTATTCCAAGCATTACATTTTCAAAGGGGCAAATACTATTCTAACATAATGTCGAAAGAAAAGAAAAAACCTTTAGCTCTCTCTCCGTCGATATTTTTCCGCGCCTTTCTATCCATGTTCTTTTATATAGTAACCATCACTTTAAAGTATAGGCCACTTTCTATCTCAAGATTTTCCAATTCACTGCGGGCTCAAGCAAGGAGATGCACTATCACCTTTACTTTTTAACTTCGCTCTAGAATATTCCATTAGGAAAAACCAGGATAACAGAGAGGGTTTGGAATTGAACGGGTTACATCAGCTGCTTGTCTATGCGGATGACGTGAATATGTTAGGACAAAACCCACAAACTATTATAGAAACCACGGAAATTTTACTTGAAGCAAGTAAAGAGATAGGTTTGGAAGGAAATCCCGAAAATACAAAGTATATGATTATGTTTCGTGACCAGAACATAGTACGAAATGGAAATATAAAAATTGGAAATTTATCCTTTGAAAAGGTGGAAAAGTTAAAATACCTTGGAGCAACAATAACAAATATAAATGACACTCTGGAAGAAATTAAACGCAGAATAATATGGGAAATACCTGTCATCCTTTTGTCATCCAGTCTGTTCTCAAAAAACCTGAAAGTTAGAATTTATAAAACAGTTATACTATTACCGGTTGTTCTATATGGTTGTGAAACATGGATTCTCACTTTGAGAGAGGAACAGAGCCTAAGGATGTTCGAGAATAAGGTGCTTAGGAAAATATTTGTGGAATGGAGTTACATGAGAATGGAGATAGTTACAAAACGTAGAACTGCATGCAATTGTATTCTTCACCTGACATAACTAGGAATATTAAATCCAGACGTTTGAGATGGGCAGGGCATGTAGCACGTATTGGCGAATCCAGAAATGCATATAGAGTGTTAGTTGGGAGGCCGCAGGGAAAAATACCTTTGCAGAGGCCGAAACGTAGATGAGAGGATAACATAAAATGGATTTGAGGGAGGTGGGATATGATGATAGAGACTGATTTAATCTTGGTTAGAATAGGGACCGATGACGGGTTTATGTGAGGGCGGCAATGAACCTCCCGGTTTCTTAAAAGCCATTTGTAAGTAAGTAACCATCATTTCAAGTTAGTGAACTTTAATTCTTTTTCCTTTTTATTTCAGTTTTATTGCAATTACGAAGAAGTTAAGATACTTTTCTTCTAATTCAACTGGCGAAATTTCTTTACATTAATAATAATAATAATAATAATAATAATAATAATAATAATGATAATAATAATAATACTCTATTTTATTTTACCTGGCAGGTTAAGGCCTTGAGGTCTTCTCTTTCACTCAACAAGGTCTACAATTAATACAAATACATTCGATACTTTTGATCTGGAAATTTCGAGCATGAAATATGAACTTCATTAACAGAAATAAATGTACTAACGTATTTGTAGGCCAAAGGCATAAAATGATTATATTAATTGAAATCCGTTTTGATGTATTTTGTTTATTTATTTGTCTTATAACTAATACCGAATATAGTATGGATTATATTTATTTATTTATTTATTCATTCATTCATTTATTCATTCATTTATTGAAGAATATTTTAGTAATTATGTACAAAATAAAGCCGCAAGTAGATACATCTTAGTCCTCCGTTATGATCCAAGTTACAGGCCTAGTGTTCGTACAAACGGACACGGCATCGAACTTCAATAGGGAAGTGAATATTAATTTTTATCCAGATAAACTAGTTTCGTGTCTTCGGTACATGTTCTAAGGTTACCTTAAGAGCCGGTATTATAAACGCCGTTTAAACCTTACCTTCAGTTTAAACTGAAGTTTTCCGTTCTGCTTCATATTATAAACCCTAACTACTAGTTAAACTTAAGCTTAACTTAATCGGCAGTTCTCTGCCATTTAAACTGCACTTCAAGGCACAACAGTGCAAGATGGCGGTTTCCACAATTCATATGAATATTGCAGATATTTTCCAAGAACTTATGAGTGACGATAAGTGAGTGCTCAATATTACTGAACAACCATGGCAGCCAAGAATTTTTCGAAGTAGAGTGCACCACATTGAAATATACATAAATGAACATAAATTTTAAAACAGATTGAGGCTTTCGAAACAGAAAGTCATAACCTTTAGAATTAGGCTTATAGTCCTAACTTTGTTTCGAAAAATTGAAACTCGGATACAACATGCGACAGAAAAATAAGAAAGTGTAAACATGTCTTCCAGAGTTTGAATTAAAAAATTATTTCAAAAGATAAATGATTTATTTTTTATTTTTCAAAATATTCTGTCGAATCTTTGCATCAGTTATTAGTTATGCTGCGCTATTTTTCCTCTGGTAGTAGGCATACTGAAAACATAGATTTCGAAGATGTCCATAAATCTACCATAAACCTATTGCGCATAATAGTGTGTGTGGCAGACAGTCTCTGGTAAGATTTACTATAGCGTTTGATTTATAAATACTAATAATATTACCTAATTTTACTAGACTCATAATTATAATAATTTTATTGTTTGACTGAATTATGTTTCATAAATATTCTAGACACATAAAATACGCACACTAATATTTTTACTTCATTACTCAGTTGATTCTGTATGGAGTTACGTCGCGGATGGTCATGCAAGGTTTAGTTTGGTTGCATTGTGTTTGGGAGTATAACGTTCGTAGCCAGCGTTGAGAAACTATTTGAGGATAAGTCTGACAAGCATACTGGAGTACGCGGTATTGATCCTTTTTAGATTTTTTATGATACTCTCTCTGATATCGAAGAACAAAGATGTTCCTTAATGAATATTCTCCACGAGCGTCGGCTATTTTAAATCAACAATATAATTAAACAGTTGTGATCGTCTTCTTTTCTTTCCTAGGAGTATGAATACCAATCTATTTCACTACGGTTTAACTTAAACGAGACTCTATAATACGGCATGTTGAGTTAAACTCACGGTTAGGTTTAACTTAGGTTTAAAATAACCTTTAGATTAACTGTATTTATAAAGCCGGGCCTAAGACAGAGACATTGCTCCGTCCTGATCACAAGGTCTGTTATGTTTAATGTTGATTCAAAATGTCCGGAATAGTAAGAATGAAATGTAAGTAGTAAAGGGATCAGTTCTTAAATTTAGATGACGAAGATGATACTGAAGATAATGATGCTGACGCAAATTGTTGTTTCTATAGGCTATAATAGCGTTAATCGTTGAGGAGTGACTTCAGTAAATATTTGCGAGTTTCATATCCCCCTGCAAGCTTGCTTTGATAGGATTGTACACCGTCAATAGCTTCACCCCAAACCTTTAAATAATGTAAAATCAACTTTTGTAAAATTATTATCCATTTGAAATTGTGAGGTGTACTGCACTTCAGAACTTGACTAGACGAAGTTGAAAGGACAGAATTGAATTGAATTATGGTTTATTTAACGACGCTCGCAACTGCCGAGGTTATATCAGCGTCGCCGGTGTGCCGAAATTTTGTCCCGCAGATGTTCTTTTACATGCCAGTAAATCTATTGACATGAACCTGTGGTATTTAAGCACACTTACCGACTGTGCCATCCAAAGTAAGAAAAAACTGAATATACGAAGAAAACCTAGATAAACTTGCTTCAAGCGCAGTAGATGATTGTGGTTTTTTAAACAGAAATAGAACTCTAAGATTTTTTTTTTTAATTTTATGTTAACATCCATGTGTAAGAACTTTTTAAGCTAAGTTATGTATACCTGGTAAGGTTTATCTTGTCTCAGTAGCAATAAAACCAAGTCCCTTCAAATGAGGGTGGATTCCTTTCAAATCCTTGTTATTGTACAGGCTACCGGAACTCAGTTTCTTGAAAGACAAGCTCAGTGATGGAACTATACAGTACGAAGAGAGATATTTTGTTACTTTATTTTGTGCTACAGAATGTATTAACTAGTTCCTTCCGCCACTGGATGGATGGACGGCATCGCTCCACTCCCCCATCACCTTAACAACACAGACGAAGTAAGACATATCTCCTTTCTATCTCTTTTTACAGTTAGGCAAGATACATCACACAGATTTGAGTAAAAATCAATATCACTTCCAAGAATTCACTGAGTATTATGCATTCACTTATGAAATACTAAGATAATTAAGATAAGCCTCTTCATGTCGCTGGCCTCCTGTAAAGGTTTTAGCTCTTGAAGCCTTGGTTTTTTTGATCCGACGCATGCAACGTGTGAGGCGCGAGGCCCGCCTCGCACAAATCCGGACTACACGAGAGATAGTGAGTGGTTCTATGGCTGCGAGGTGCGAGTTCTGCGCACCTTGCAGACACAGAAACCACTCACTATCTCTCGTGTAGTCCGGATTTGTGTGTTGCGGGCCTCGCACCTTGCATGCATCGGTTAAAAAAAACCAAGGCTTTACATACTTAACGCGGACGGAGAGCTACTCCGCTTTAATGTGGACACTTTATCGTGGACACTGTTCAGACTGCTCCATAGAATTTTCCACTCTCCTCTACTTCTTGCTGTCGTGGACCATTGTCGACCTGCGTGTTCTTTGAAGATGTCTGCCCATCTTTTCCTAAGTCAGCCTCGAAGCCGCTTGCCTGCTCTGGGATCCCACATGGTAGACTTGGTCCATCGGCCGTCCTCCATTCTTCCGATCTGGCCTGCCCAGCTCCACTAACTTTTAAAAGCTAGATGTGCGATATCTGTAATTGATGCCCTTTGAAGCAGTTCTTCGTTGGTGATTCTGTCTCTTAAGGATAAGCCTAGAATTTTGCGTATCATCTTCCGTTGGCATATTTGTATCGCTTTCGTCTGTTTAGATGTTGGAGACCATGTCTGATTTCCATTCAGCAATACTGGGTAAGTGCAGGTTTCTAGGGTGTCTAGTTTTAGTGTTATCTAGAAGCACGAATTTAAGGGACCAAAATGCACGGCATATCAGTGCAATTCTCCGTTGTATTTCTCTCTCCATGCTGTCTTCGAAGGATACTTTCTGCCCTAGGTACATGTACATATGGTACAATCGTTCGGTCTACTGTGATTGGGGTTTGGGGTCCATTAGTGATCAGTAGAGACGAGAATTTCATGCACTATAAAACCACTAAATATGCATGCATTCTTGCACTATCAAATTATGAAACATGTACAATCAAGCAAAAAATACATTAAAATATACACTTTCATTTTTCTTCCAAATTTCTTATTTGACTTCATTTTTTTTTTTTTTTTGGCACAGTCAACAACTAACAACATTTTTAAGTTGGTTTCTGTGAGGTTCCTGCGCTTGTCAGTCAATATTTTTCTGTAGCCAGAGAATGATGTTTCTACATCTCAAAAAGTTATGGATGCAAACTTGAATGTACCTTTTTCTGTTATTCAGTTTCTTTTCCTTCTTCAATCCTGATTCTTGAAGCTAAAATAAGGGATATAAAAATCGAGGAACTGAGTTTTCCACTCAAAACCATTAAAACATGCATTTAAACTGAATATAATGTATATTATATGCACGATTAAGCTAAACATTTCTTAAATATGCATTATGCACGTTTTTTATCCCCAAAAAAGTCAAAACATGCAAATATGCACGGAAAAAGTACACATATTTGAAATCGGAAAGTAATGAAATGCATAATTACTAAGTTCCAGCTATGTCCTATGTTGCTATAAAAACATGCATTTGCATGACATTCTCCTCTCTAGTCATCAGTTTTGTTTTGGTCATATTCATGGATAGGCCTGCCGTTCTGCTTGTGTATTGAGTTCTTGGAGCATGGACTAGATACACCAGTATTAATTCATTATTCTGCGTCCTTATTGTATGCTAAGAAGCTAAAATAAATAGGCCTATTAGATAATTCACAACACTTCCAGTCAAAAATTGTTAGTGTGTGGCAATGTTCGGAATTAGTAATTGATAGTTTCCTAATGGATATAGAGAAATAAATTGAAAAACATTACATTTTCTTTACGTTAAGAGGATAATGTCTGTAACGCATCGCGTTTGGAAAATGTTTATCGAGAGACTTTAGTGCCTATTAGCAGATCACATGAAACGATCTTGTGTAACATTAATTACTTAAATATTTTTAGGCATGGATAATATCGTCATCGTCAACATTATTATCCGTCTTCAAAGACTAGGCAATTTGCTCCATTTATGACCATATAAATAGCTAAGGTAACATAAGTGAAGTACAGGGGTAGGTGTAGACACTGTAGTTTTTATGAAATCGAAATAAATCTCCACTTCCGTGACGAAAATCGAACTTGTATGGTTTTGTAGCCTGAAACCCTAACATGTTAGAACCAGCAGAGACCTCAAAGACATACAGCTCTTGCATTATGTCCAGACACTCCCCCCCCTCTTCCTACAGAGCTGCGCACAAGATCGGATGAGTCTACTTACGAATTATAGGGGAATAGGTTAGTCTTTTGCTTTGAAGTCGGTAGACACACGCCCGACCTTCCCTTCTACTCCTACCCGCTCCACAGAAACGTTGTTACCCTACTGCGCATCGCGAGTGTTTTGACAAAATGCATGAGTTGTACGCTGTTTTGGAAATAAAAAGAAGAGGAAGACAGGAAATAGGAGAGACTGGAGAAAGCTGGGTTTGCAGTGAAAGACCTGCCCTTGGGCAGAACACTAAATGAATGAATGAATGAATGAAGAAATGTATGAATGAATGAATGAATTGTCGGAAGGATTTTTTTTTAATTAATTGGTATAAACTGTATTAGAATTATTAGAATTAAAAATGTGTTTGTAGAAAATATTTACTTAAAAAAACTATATTTCATGCGTATTTATTGAGAGTTGTTGGCACGAAAGTTACAAGTCTTTAGTCAGTGTGAGTATTGGTTAAGAATCTTTCACGAAGACTGGATCGTGGTGTAAACAGATGACTTTAAATCACACTTGCAATTCATTCATGACAAAACGTTAGTAACAGTCATTGGCCTTTTCCGCTACGTCTGATTTCACTTTGATGTAATCATGCGCGGTGACATACGGGGCACATTAAGTTGTAGGTACTCAAGCTATAACCAGATTGGTAGCTCAGTCGGCAGATCGCTGGCTTATAACGACTGTGGACCCGAGTTCAGATCTCTGGGAAGGCAGGGTTGTATTTGTGGTCAACAAAGTCAAGTTTGTTAAAGCTTTCAAGAGATTCTTCCTTTTCCCCCTCGTCATTTTGTTAATACTCTCCACATTTCCCCTTTCATTATTATAATTTCTTTCTTAGAAAATAGAGTACTGCTTGTGTTTACGTGACACTGAATCGATCTCTGTCATGGTGAGAGTTCTTCGCGATTTGTTCAAAGATGGCACGTCGCTGGCACCGAAGCCCCCAAGGTTTTTTCCTCCTCCTGAAAGATTCATTTAGATCCGTGAGATACGGAAAATCACTACAACCAGATATACGGTTTACGAATTTGATGACTAGAAATTCGTGGGGTGGTGGATGATGGGTCCTGCTTAGCCGGGCAGCAAACTTGTCACGCTACCAACTACATCACAAATACACAAAAACCTATTTAGGTTAAGGGGTTAGGTACAGCTTACAGCAGTAAAATTTTTGGAAATACTTAACATTTTTTCCTCCATTATTGTATCTTATTGTATCGTACAATAATGAAAATTGGTACAGTCAACGCTCGATAACTCGTATTAAAGGGGGCGGAATTCTGTCCGAGTTACGAAAAGTCCATCTTACTGAAGAGAAATAAAATACGTTAGGAATGAACACTAACACCATATGTTATCTATACAGTAGCAATATTATCATCATCATCATCAACCACAGGGATTAGGCCTATTGGCCTGTTCCGTCTTCAAAGTTTATGTCGTCTATCCATCTTTATTACATCTTTATTACTGAGAATCTTCAAAGCAATATTATACTGAACTTTAATGCAACAAGATTATCAATACATGCCAGGTAAAACGGAAACACCAATAACACAGATAGTGGACAAAATGCATTAATCAGAGTCTATTGTAATTCGATTGGACTATTATAGGAGCACGATAGTGATTTATCTGCCACTTTGTTGTTGTTTTTCCCAGCAGAACGTTTGAAAAAGTTGTCAATCTTCTTTTGTGAAAACGTTTGATGTTGCTTGCGAACAATTACCTCACGTACACTCCTATCAGAATGTGTGTCACGTTCATAATCAAAATTTTATTTTCGAAAAATTTGGTCTGAGTTGTCCGAAGTCCGAGATATCGGGGTCCGAGTTATCGAGCGTTTACTGTATATGAAACAAATTTTTTTACGATTTAAAAAATTATTTATACATATATTTTTAAATTAAAAACGTTAGCAGTTTACTGTGCAGTGATGAAGCGTTTCCCTCATAAATCATAAACTTGTTAATTTTTATGTTCGCTCCTTTTATTTTATTGCTGAAACTCATGTTTACAATATCATGCTCTTTCAACCACATTCCTTAATAAATAATATATTTTTTTTTATTTTGTGTTAGAAGAAAATACTGATATTTGATCATTTTTAAATGAATTTATTTTTATCAGACAATCTATCAAAGGTATAGAAGTGATCTTGCATCATATTGTAGATATGACATGCATAAATACACACAAAAAGTTTCATTACAGTATGTTGGATAGTTTTTGAGTTACGTGGGAAACGCTTCATCGCTGCACAGTGAACTAAATTTTGAAAAAAAAAAAAAAATGTAAATAATTTTTTCAAATTATAAAAATATTTTTTTCCTATAGCAGAAGGACAATGTTTTACACATACTAATTTTCATTATTGTACAAGATACAGTAATGGAGGAAAAAATGTTGAATATTTCCAAAATTTTACTGCTGTAAGCTATACCTAACCCCTTAAATTGCTTAGGGACGCTTCATGTTCCACGCTATCGCTATACCTCTATTATACGTATGTCGATCCAACGTCATTATTCTATTCACAGATACTGTATAAAATAGTTAAATTATAAGAGCAATAAACACGAAAAAAAAAATAAAAAAAATTATATACTCTCCTACTATATGCATGTTATACGTAGTATTCTTATTAGGTTCGTTCCAACAAGCGGTTCATGGATCAGTTCATGTACGGTTCCTGTACCATCTTGTGCGCATGCGCTAGTTGATCATCTGCTATGGGATTGAAACTGGACTGGTCGCTGTTGGAACGCTTTCGCGGATCGTTATGTACTAAATCCAGAAATGCTATAACTGTGATCATCTTTGCTAAGAACGAGATGCTTATTATCATCGTTTTGCAGCTAATTCTAATTGCAGAAAATAGAATTTCGATCATTTTCTATAAAAAGATGACAAAAAATATGGAAGGCAAGAATTCCGCTAATTCAATGTCGTGTACTGGGGGACTCTCATCTAAAAATAGTTCTTTTTTTTAAATTATTAATGTATGTACGTTATTTATTATACTTTTAATCAAAGCTGCATGTTGAAATTGTAATTAACTATTTCAATACCCAAATAATTTCCATTCCCTTTCTTTTTGGCGAAAATTTAAATTAAATCTCTAGTTTTATTATTCGTCTGTACTGTCACTTTTCATCTTTAACCACATTGATGTGAACAGTCGATCATGTCTTTCTTCAGTATCCAGGAGACGTTGATGAGCTTATGCGCATACGCGTCTCTCGTACTCTTCCGTACATGCCTCAATCCACGGACTATTTTTGACCTTTCCGAACCCGTGTCAAAAGCTTGTTGGAACGCCCGACTGCAGTACATGTTTGCGGTTCAGAACTGGTTCGGATTGTGTTGGAACGCTTTTTCTGTACTGCGCATGCTCACGATGGTTACGGACGGTTCCTGACTGTTGTTGGAACGAACCTATTGACAATTCACATTAAAGTCCTATATTTCCCCGTCATGTACCTGTGTTGTGAAAGAAACTTTTAAACATGACATAAACAGCAGTTTCCATAAATTTTAAAATATCTGTGATATATTCAATAAGAGAAAGAATTATAACAGAGAGAAGGCTAAGCCTATATAAGAAATTGAGGGGCTCTGGAATAACAACTTAACGCAGTTTACTTTGTTTTTCGTTTCCAGTACATATTGAATGTTGGATGCTCTGTACCTCAAATTCAAGATTTTGCAGTTAAGTTCTTGTTTCAGAGAACGCCTCTATTTCAAAATTTACAGTCATTCCTTATAAATATACCTATATTGAATTTGTACAAATCCCTGGGAATATGCCTCTGAGTAATGACTTTTAGAATATAAGTCACTCAAAACAATTTACCTATAGGCATATCTGTAGCTGGGTACACAAGACTTGGCAAAGAAAAGAAATATCGAAATACGAAAGGAACTGAATGAGATCAACTAGGGACACCACCCAGAAGAAATGGCAAATGAAACACAAAAGAGGCCTTCGTACATCAAGAGGAAAATGAAATCGATGAAAACGAAAGAAGAGTTATTCGCAATAATTTGTAATTTTAACGGATGCAGAATGCCCAATATGTGAAGACGTAGCACCAGAAGAAGAAAAATGAGAAGCAATATTCGTACCCCATGAGCAAGGAAAGGATTTCTATGTAAATACATATTCCTTAATAAAGCTAATAATTATATTTTGCATTATCTTTATGTTGTGGATTTGATGTTAGAGACTGAATTCATTTTGCACAGGATAGGGACCGATGGCGGGTTTATATGAATGCGGCAATGAACCTGCGGGTTCCTTAAAAGCCATAAGTAAATAATTATCGTTATGTTTCACACTGTGTAGAGTTGAAAAATGTTACTTTTATTTTTCATATTTCAGAGTTTAGTATACATTTTAATTAATTTCCGTATATTTTCCATATTCCATATAAGCTTTTAACAATAAAATAAAATAAAATTCCCTTAACTTTTAAACACACATCTCAACAAAATAACTTTAAACATTTTCAGTAATTCCTTTAAAATCAGAGTTATTTGAAAAATAGCAGTCCTCTCAACAATGGGAAAGTAAGTTAAGAAACTGTATTATTTTAATTTTGACGTTTGTAACAGAAAACAGATATGCAGCTCCACAGTTAGGCCTACATGTCACATAATACACATTGGTTCAGTTCTGTTAATCATTCTATAAAGACGGTTGTATGCCAAAAATAACACATTCAACCAAATAAGTTATATTTCCGAATTTAATTATGGTTTATCAACTGACAATAAAATATTATTTTGTATATTGGAGAAATAAAGTGAGTGTAAGGGTAGAGTACATCAGTTATTCATAGATTTCAAAAAGGCATATAACTCGGTAAAGAGTGAAGTTTATATAATATTCTTACTGAATTTATTATTCCCAAGAAACTAGTTCGATTAATTAAATTGTGTCTCAGTGAAACGTACAGCAGAGTTCGTATAGGCCAGATTCTATCCGATGCTTTTTCAATTCACTGCGGGCTAAAGCAGGGAGATACACTATCACCTTTACTTTTTAACTTCGCTCTAGAATGTGCCATTAGGAAAGTTCAGGATAACAGAGAGGGTTTGGAATTGAACGGGTTACATCAGCTGCTTGTCTATGCAGATGACGTGAATATGTTAGGAGAAAATCCACAAACGATTAGGGAAAACGCGGAAATTCTACTTGAAGCAAGTAAAGAGATAGGGTTGGAAGTAAATCCTGAAAAGACAAAGTATATGATTATGTCTCGTGACCAGAATATTGTACGAAATCGAAACATAAAAATTGGAGATTTATCTTTCGAAGAGGTGGAAAAATTCAAATATCTTGGAGCAACTGTAAGAAATATAAATGACACTTGGGAGGAAATTAAACGCGGAATAAATATGGGAAATGCCTGTTATTATACGGTTGAGAAGCTTTGTCATCTAGTCTGCTGTCAAAAAATCTGAAAGTTAGAATTTATAAAACAGTTATATTACCGGTTGTTCTGTATGGTTGTGAAACTTGGGCTCTCACTTTGAGAGAGGAACAAAGATTGAGGGTGTTTGAGAATAAGGTTCTTAGGAAAATATTTGGGGCTAAGAGGGATGAAGTTACAGGAAAATGGAGAAAGTTACGCAATGCAGAACTGCACGAATTGTATTTCTCACCTGACATAATTAGGAACATTAAATCTACACGTTTGAGATAGGCAGAGCAGGTAGCATGTATGGGGGAATCCAGAAAAATACGTATGGAGTGTTAGTTGGGAGACCGGAGGGAAAAAGACCTTTGGGGTGTCGAGACGTAGATGGGAGGATACTATTAAAATGGATATGATGGTAGGAAATGGATTAATCTTGAGCAGGTTAGGGACCGATGGCGGGCTTATGTGAGAGCAGCAATGAACTTGCTGGTTCTTTAAAAGCCATTTTTGTAAGTAATTTGTGTCAGTGTGTAGTATCGTCTACACAAAAGTTCCTGGTGGAACATATTCAAACCAGTAAACATCAGGCTAACAAACAACGAAATTCCAAGCAGAGACAATTGTTTTCAACAGAACCAACAACATTGAATGTAAGGCCCGAGTTCAACATCCACCTGTGCCATTCTCTTATCACTGCTGACATTTCTCTGTACAAACTGAAGAATGAGTGCTTCAGTGATTTCCTTGAGGAATATACTCAACATAAAATCCCGGATATGTCAACACTTAGGAAGACGTATGCCCCATCCATCTACCAACAGACAATACAGAAGATAAAAGAGATTAAATTAACGATGGTCCCAATTTCGGTTTCCATCGATGAGACTACCAACAAAGAAGGTAGGCTTGTTGGCAATGTAGTTATTGATTTGTTAAGTGAACAATATTCACATAACAAAATAGCACAGTGAAAGATAAGGTACAGTACGTCATTATATTCTTTGTTTAGTTTGATTAAACTATACTAATATTTAACGTAGATAGTCATTTTTTATATTATTTTAAGTCCATATTTAATTCCATATTTTGATAAAAATAAGTACATATACAGAATATTTACATATTTAATATATTTTTAGCCCATATAAATCCGTTCCCTGCTCATGAGGATAAATACGTTTTGTGATTCATCTAGAAATATTAAATGTGGGTGAAATCTGAGCAAAGACATACTTTGGATTCAAGATCCTATAAGAGATACGGCGCATGAGAAAATCTCTTGTTCGAATTGACGAATTTTTTAGTGTATTATTGTCAAATTATAGGAATTAACATTTCTTGTATCACAATACTTCCCGTCATGCTATTTTATATCAAAGGGTAACAATGGGATATGTAGCTGAAGTGTCGGCCATGATATTAATTTTTTAATTCTGGATCTGAAAATTTCATTGCTGAAAGTGGTCAATTCTAGATGAAATTTTATTATCGAATTATGTAGACGTGGACCATAATTACTGTATAGTAAATCAGCAGATGTGACACATTTAGGTTCATCTAATTTAAGAATTTCAGTTCGTCTTATATTGTGATCATGTGGCTGAGTTACAAATTTCATTCTATTTTTATGATAAATAGAACAGAAAATAAATTAGAATTATTCATATTTGGTGAATATGGTTTCGGATGTGCATTAATAACATAAGTAAATATCAGCTACCACGGTAGATATCGTAAATTTACTGATTCTACATTGTAATAAATCGATAAAAAAGAATACATTATAAAAATGTAGTTCTGACGATGGCCCATAACAGGCTTAAACATGTAACAGGTACTGTAAAATTTAACACGAGAAAGAATATAATATACATTCCGAAGTGATATAGTGTTAAAAGTTGTGTAATAATAATGCATAAAATTGTAGACTTGACAAAGTACATCTCTGTAAAAGTTTTTCATAGACAAGTTGCGTAATGCGTCTTAAAACTGTACTGCTCGTAGCTGAAAAAGATCAGGAAGTTTAAGATATGCATTGTAATGGTGATGAATATGAAGTACTGCCAGTTATTTTTATATACTTCTTGTCTTACATTCTTGCCTGTACTTGGCATAACAAGGGCTTGCAGAAGCGCGCAGTTAAGGCGTTGCTCTGAGAGCCGGAAAGTCGCGAATCAAGGATTTTCTCCATTAATCCCATTATTTCGGCTGCACTGTGGCCCTGAGCTTTACTCAAATTCTAACAAAATTCAGTACCAGGATAAAGGCGGCAAGTACGTAGGAGTGACTTCAGTACTGCCACTAATGCCGATTTTTTAGTAAGAAAGAGGGGAGCCTTACATCCAGTTATCGCTGCGCCTCCATTGCCTAAATGAGTATATCTTACCTATACTTGGCATAAAACCGTCTTCTCAGAAATTTCGAGTGTAAAAAATAAATGAATAATACAAATTTAACAAAACTATTATTCTGTTAACAAACAAATCAGAAGCTGTTATAACACCCATTACAAAATTATTCACAACAAATGTTCTACCAAATATACGAGTACTACAAACCAATAACGTTGCACTTGCCACATACTAATATTAAATTTATGCTCGACCATGCCCAAACGTAGTAATTATACACCTGGTAGCAGACCTTTAATGCATGTCATTAAAGTACACCTACTCATTAAAGGTCAGGTCTTTCAGCCAATGACGACTCAGGTTACAACTGTTCAGCCAATGACAGGTCAGCTTTCTACCTTATAAAACCGCAAGTATCGATTATTCTCGGATATACAATCGAAAGAGAATTAGCGAAAAGTCACGGAGGCTGGAAATCCAATACTGTCGCAGAAGGTTATGTTCTGTTACTATAATAATTAGCGTTAATTGTAAATAATATTCAAATAAATTCAATTTGTCATCTCGTTTTTCAATGTCTAATTTAATTTCAATTTTATCTCTGTAGGTTCTTATGGCCTAGCAAGGCCAATGTGGATATCTGTTCCTCGGAAAAAATCAATACTTTCGCGTCTGCGCACATCTCACAACATACGGTACATTGCTGAAGGTCAGATACAATTAAAATTAATAATATCAAGTTAGAAATATGGTCGAGCATAAAAAGTCGTATGAAACTCGCCTATAATGGTAATTAAGAAGCTCGTATGAAAATTATGAAACTCGCTTGCGCTCGTTTCATAAATATCCATACTCACTTCTTAATTACCTTCATTATGTCGACCTGGTTGGCAAGTTGGTATAGCGCTGGCCTTCTATGCCCAAGGTTGCGGGTTCGATCCCGGGCCAGGTCGATGGCATTTAAGTGTGCTTAAATGCTACAGGCTCATGTCAGTAGATTTACTGGCATGTAAAAGAACTCCTGCGGGACAAAATTCCGGCACATCCGGCGACGCTGATATAACCTCTGAAGTTGCGAGCGTCGTTAAAATAAAACATAACATTAACCTTCATTATAGGCTCGTTGCATAATGTACTATTGTTAAATAGGGTATCTTTATGGTTAGACATGCGAAGTTCGCCAAAGTAGGTGATAAATAATTAAGCTTCAGAAATAATGATGATAATAATAATAATAATAATAATAATAATAATAATAATAATAATAATAATCATAACAGCTGTCGCCGTCTTCCGGAAACCAAACGCCACTCCTCTCTGTTCATCCATTGGCCTGACTTTAATCCTCTAGCATCCATAGCTGCTACAGTAAAACCTTGCTAAAACGTACCCTCTATAAAAAGGAAACCTGCACAAACGAAAAATAAATTTGGGAACGGAATGATTTCCTATGTAAAATAATAATTTAAAACGGAAAACTGCCTAACGCGAAAACGGAATCATTTTTAGGCACCATTTAGGTAAACAAAAAAAAAACTGATTAAAACGGATAATTCTAAGCGCAAATGTTGCTAAATTCTTTCAAACCATTTTTAATTTTGCGATAATACTGTACGAAGCATGACTACCTGCAATGATCTGGAAGATTTTCGCTATTCTTTGTCAGGCGTTGGTGGTAAAGCTTTTCTAACCATGTCACTATCCTGTGCTTATTGTCAAGGACCTAGGCAGGTTACTGACCTCCTGTACCGTTACTTCTTCCAACCCTCTTGCATTTTCTTTCATTTATTCTCACTTTTGTGCTAATAATCCAATATAGTGATAGAGGACAGTGCGAGTAGAATAAAACTGCGAATAATTGTAGTGTAGTGTCAATTTAGCTTCACATTTCCGTTTATTTATTCTAAGTTTTGTGTTAATATGCCAATACAGTGTTAAATAACAGTGCGAATGAAGTAAAACAATAATAAATAATAAAAAAGCCTACGTGACCAGTTCTATAATGGGACAGTGGCTTCATAATTTTAATGGAGCAATGAAACGTCAAGGTTATAAGGTCATACTGTTTTAGACAATGCTGCCTGCCATCCAAGGATCGATTTGTCTAACGTGAAGTTCATCTATTTTATATCAAACACAACTTCAATTACACAACCGATGGGTTCCCTTATAAAAAAAAGTCGCGGCAATGCAGTTACAGGTAGTTTTGTATACAAACTCTGAATACGTCGGAATAAAAGTTGTTATGTTTTATTTAACGACGCTCGCAACTGCAGAGGTTATATCAGCGTCGCCGGATGTGCCGGAATTTTGCCCCGCAGGAATTCTTTTACGTGCCGGTAAATCTACTGACATGAGCCTGTCGCATTAAAGCACACTTAAATGCCATCGACCTGGCCCGGGATCGAACCCGCAACGTTGGGCATAGAAAGCCAGCGCTATACCAACTCGCCAACCAGGTCGAACGTCGGTACAAGGTGAACTGCCCACTATTGGAGATAGCAATTAGACAAAATTAATAACGTTTCCTCTATCTAACAGATTTCTATGATATTATAATATAATATAGTAGTTACAGTTTTGTTTACAAACTTTGATTTCGTTTGTATAACGAAACAATCTCTTAATAGGGGTACATTTAGACAAAATTAATAACTTTTCTCCTATGTAACAGATTTTCATGTAACTTTATACAGTAGTTTCAAGTAGTACATTTGTGTTATATACAAACTCTGATTACCGTTTGTATAAGAGAAATGACCCTTATGGAGGTTGCATTTAGACAAAATTAGTAACTATCTCCTATATAATATATTTTCGTGAAACTTTATATAGTATTTAGAGACTCCATATTTATTTTGTATACAAATTCTGATTACTTTTGTGTAGGAGAAAATGCCCCGTATAGGAGAATGCATTTACACAAAATTAACAACTTTTGTATTAAGGTGTTTTAATTTGGAAATTGAGGTTTCGATATAATCATTTTCTTCTCTCAATATTTCCGTAGATTGTTTCACAAATTGTAATCTTATTCGATGGATATATCTCGTGAAGTATGTTCTTAGATTTTGCCTAAGAATCTTTTCAGTGGAATCTGTTTTGGTTACCGATCTCAATGGAGCCACAGATGTTAGTCACATATCAGAGTCCGTCCCATTCAAGTCTTCGAAAATGTTTGCTTATAAATGGACTGACTGGAACTACCGTTAAACTCACATTTATGAATCTTTTGAAATTAACAGTTATCATCTCTCTTTCTATTTCACTCGGTATGACTTCATTTAATATATATATATATATAGGCCTATGTGCAACTGCTATAGCCAACAATTTTTGTAATCCTACCTCGGTTATTTTTCTGTATTACTAGGTAATTTTTTCTTCTTTGGGGTAAGAGTGTTTTTCACTTCTAAATATCTGTTACAAGCATGGCATATTTCAAAATGTCTACTTTTATACTCTTTTTTTAGACACACTTATCGGTGTCTGGTTAGTTTGAGATTCACTGTCAATGCCAAAGTTTCTTCTGGAGTGTATGAACGAGATGCAGGCACAGCCTACCGGTTGGCCTACTCCTTTTCGTTGGTCGAATCGTACAGATACGGAACATAATTTGGAGCGAGTCTTGATGGGAGTCCACCTGTGTGTAGGTAAAAATTTCACACGACTGTCCACAAGTAGCATATATAGCCCCTACAGTGGCTTTTATTTACTGCAAATGCGCAGTGTGTTGTAAGCGAAACATACAATAAGGGAGCTCCAAATTTTTTTTTCCGTATCTTACGTGGAGTTTCTATTGTTGCTTTCTTAATAGCAGAGGAAGCATTTCATTTACCTTCCTTGGCAAAACTTATCTACATTGCAAAAGTTAATTCTTCTGAACTACAAGAAATAACTAATTCTTTGAATTGCCTTTGTTTCGACCTCATACTTGCTGTATTGGAAAAGGTTTCTTGGGCGACCACGACTTTTTCCAGGTGTACGTTTTCCCTAAATTTTTATTACTATCACGATGAGAACCTAATCTAATAAATAGCTCACTAAGCCAGTGTTCGTTTCGTAAAAAAAACTCATATTCTTTATCCTCTTGCTCTTCAACGATAAATTATCTTATAGGAAAAATGTAATATTTTAGTTACTATTAGGCCTACACCTTTTGGGCACTCGGAAAACTTATTTGATACATAATTAACAAGCTGTCACCTTCCATTCGCTGGATTGTACTTCGGAAGCAGATATGGTTCTCAGATATTCGAGAAAAATTGCACTACTGCACCTGGAAAGAATAGTGCGCATAATTTACCACTTCCGCAAATCTACGCACTTTAAGACTTCATTTAAAATAGAGATAATACTCGAGGAGGTGAAAAAAAATCATTTTTGGACGCAACAAAGAGTGTTTTCTTTTCTCAACCTTAGCCATTTGTGTACTAAATGGTCATATTTATATTTTGTCCCGTGTCTATTCATGCTCATTTGACGTGCTATAACAGCATTAAATATAACATAAACATACAATTTTACATACCTGAAAAACTACATGACATATTGATACTGAAGGAAATCCTAGATCATATATACCCAAACTGCTCGGCCTTATAGGATTTGACGGTAACATCTTTTGTCAGGTTTATTATGCTGCCATCTAGTTGTTACACAAGGAGTCACGTCATAACTCCCATTTGGATTGCATTAGCGACTGTACTGCCATTTCGTGTTCATTTACGGCGGACAGTTGACGATCCTGGCGGTTGTTCTCTTTTAAATGCTACCTATTTTAACATGGGGATGAGCAATCTGTTAAATATCTGATCTGGGAGGAAATCTACCACTTACAACATAGATACAGCACAAAGAAAACGACAGACTCGCGGCACTTGCTGAGTAAGAATGCTGGGTGGTCGAAATGTGGTATGTTACCGATCTCTTATCTCGCTCTGCAGCCACCTCCGCTGATTAAGATCATCAAGTGAGGACTACTCAGTTATATAGGAAAAATAATTTAAAGGCTCTATTTAATTTTTCACACATGATTTCTCTACTTTTGTCCTCCTATATATGGATTTTGGACCACTATACGGTGTAGCTCGGGCAGTAGTGAGTTTTCCTGCTTATTCAGAACTGCGCCCGGTATGGGGTTCGATACCAGCCTCAATAGCTGTTCTGAGTTATTCCCATTATAGGCAAAGGCGAATGTCAGGAAATCATATGACGAATCTTAGCCCTCAACTTGCCAAATACCACCTCGCTATCAGCAACTCCATCTATGCTAAATAACGTAGTAATGGTTGGTAAAGCGTTGTTAAATAACAAACTAAAATAAAGAAAATAAATCCGTAGATATGTACTTTTAAAATTCCTGCACCAGGAAAAATCGTGCTAGGTTATTCCTAGCGCAGCATGTTAAAATTCTGGTTGGGTGAAGTTACCTGAAGGAGGATGAATAACTTTCGGCGCTGGACCTTGGAATTATTTCATTGGCATTATCACCTTCGTAACATTCAGATGCTAGATAACCATAGCAGCTGATAAAGCATGGCCTGCCAAATCTCTACACAAGTCAAATAAAATTCAATTTACCTTGCATTTCAATGCACGCACGGACTATGAAGTTCCTGTCCGTCCTCTATTTATACTCCCAATTCCTCGTCATAGAATCTGCCGCCTCTTCCACTTCTCGACCCACTGTAATGAACGGTTTTCTCACAGATAAAAATCGGTTCGTCCAAGGTCGCAAAATGCACGAATCCGTAATTCCTCTGTAATATCTAAGTTCTTGGTGCTGGTTGGGGCTGGTTTTAGGAAGGAACATTTTTCTCTCTCGCTCTCTCTCCCCTTTTATTTCTCCAGCACCACTATGTGTAACCAGCATGAAACAAGCCATTATGTGTCAGACTGGGCCATTACCGTATGTTGGTCCTCTTGAATAAAGTAACATATGAGCAGTACAAGATGTGACGCAAGCTCTATTCTCAGTTGATTGGATACTCGATTATCCTGAACTCTGGGCGCCTCGTGGGCATGGCTGAAGCAGCAAAGCTTGAGGAACGATTAAAGCGTATGTTAAAAGCGCAATGGCTAGGTTTTCCACGCCGAGCAATCGTATTGAATTCCCAGTCATTTCTGAAGAGCATATCGGTGAATCTAAAGAAGAGTGAGATATGAAAAATTCATTAAATCAGCCACTTCGATTCTTAGTTCGTAATTAGTATCAACTATCCCACCTAATTATACATTACCTACTATGTAATTTACTGCTACCATTAGTTATTCAATTGTTTACCCTATATATAGCGAGTAAGGTTATAGCTAGGCTTGTAATGTTGGGGACGAATAGGGTGCGTTACGTTGGTTTTGACTGTCCGTTCGCCAGTCACAGTGTACCTGCTGAATAATAATGCCGAAGGTTAAAGCTTCTCAGGCGCATATTTCTGCAGCGGAACTTGGTGAATGTTTTGAAGTGAATGATGGGAACATTACATGTAAATTATGTAATACTAACATACGAGGTGACAAGCAATATTACAGGGTGTTTAAAAAATACGGGGCATAATTTCAGGTATGTAATTCCCACATGTAGACAATCAAAATAGTTCATTACAACATGTGTCCGGAAATGCTTCATTTCCGAGTTATGGCCTTCACAACATTGAAATTCACCGGAACGTTTTTCTTTCCGCAGGTCGTTGTCATTACAGAAGATGCTCAAAATGTCCACCTCCTGCTTGAATACACACCTCACATCGATGTCTCATTGACCTGCGAACACGATCCCAAACTCCAGGAGTATTGCGTATGTCCTCAGAACATGCCACAATTCGATTCCGAAGGGATTCCAAATCAGGCACCGGAGACGAATAAATCAATGATTTTAAATGGCCCCACAAGTAGAAATCGAGAGGGTTCAGATCAGGTGAGCGTGGAGGCCAAGCAATTGGGCCAACTCTACCTATCTTTCGATCAGGAAACCTTCGATCCAAGTACCGGCGAGCCGTACGACTGAAGTGTGCAGGAGCCCCATCATGCAAGAAGTGAGTGTGTTGACGATTGATCAGTGGAGTGTCTTCTAAAACATGAGGTATGGTGTTTTCCACGAAGTTTGTGTACGCCTACCCCGTAAAGTCTGTTTACAAGTACATGGGGTCCAACTAATCGACCACCAATGATACCGGCCCACATGTTGAGGGAGAACCGCAGCTGGTGATGAGATGGAACAGTTGCACGTGGGTTGGTTTTCATACGCCCATACATGCTGATTGTGGAAATTTGTTATGCCATCTCGTGTGAACTGTGTTTCATCTGTAAATAATAATAAGGCAGGAAAGTTCGGATTTACACCACACTGCTGCAAGAACCACTGACAGAACCTACCTCGTGCAGGGTAATCTGCTGGTAACAGGGCCTGTACACGTTGCAAATGATAAGGATACAATTGATACTCTTTCAACAGTCTCCAGACAGTCGTATGAGGAACATTGACTTGCAACGCTACCCTTCGTGTGCTGATAGAAGGAGTCATGTTCACAGCCTCCAGAATCTCCTCCTGTACTTCTGGAGTTGTAGATCTTGGTCGTCCCCTTCCCAAACCAGGAGAGTTAAATTTTCCATTCTCGCACAGACGGTAATGGAGACGTACAAATGTCTTCCGATCTGGACATTGTCGCTGTGGGTACCTCTACTGGTACAAACGACGAGCCAGCGCAGCATTGCCGTCCGCCTTACCGTACATGAAGTGTATCTCTGCCAGCTCTTGATTTGAATACATGTCGCACAGTCTAACGCCTACACAACACTGAATGTAACCTTCGCCTCGGAATGAACTGTCAGAGTGCCCTCTTAATGTCTCCTTTGACGGCAACGACCTGCGGAAAGAAAAACGTTCCGGTGAATTTCAATGTTGTGAAGGCCATAACTCGGAAATAAAGCATTTTCGGACACATGTTGTAATGAACTATTTTGATTGTCTACATGTGAGAAATACATACCTGAAATTATGCCCCGTATTTTTGAAACACCCTGTATATATACGAGACATTGTAGCATAAGAAAAAAAAAAGGAGGAAATTCAAACTCACGATTAATTGTATGATAATTCTTCTGCACATAACGAAAGGTAGTTAGGTTTTTTTAAATTTTATTGGGTTATTTTACGAAGCTGTATCAACATCTGAGGTTATTTAGCTTCTGAATGATATGAAGGTGACAATGCCAGTGAAATGAGTCCGGGGTCCAATACCGAAAGTTACCCAGCATTTTCTCGTATTGGGTTGAGGGAAAACCTCAGAAAAAACCTCAACCAGGTAACTTGCCCCGATCGGGATTCGAACCCGGGCCACCTGGTTTCGCGGCCAGACGCGCTGACCGTTACTCCACAGGTGTGGACAGGTAGTACGTAAAAATATATCTTTGTAATGCTATGTAGCGTATATTTACTTTTAGAGCTTCTCATATTTGTTTATGCACACCTTTTTCATCGCATAATCGATCGCAGAACCAAGTCAATGTCCTCGTACTAGCTCATGTTCCCCGCCTATGTACCAAGCTGCAGTCAACTTGTGTAGTCGGTCTCCACTTATAGTTATAGCTATCTGTTCCTTCTGATTTTGTCCTCTGCTGTAGTATAAATACATAACAATGTGTGTGTAGTGTGTGTGCGCGTCTAATGCCTACCTCCTTCATTTGCATGGTTCGTGTTCCGCATATTGCGGACAGATGGCAGGATTGTGACCCATTTGCAATTTTTACAGCACTTCGAGTAGCCACGCTATACTTACATGATATGTCGTGTACTAGGGTGGGTGTAAGTGTAAGTTGAGTGTAGGAAATTAGTGAGAATGAAGGTGAGGAAGGGAGAAAGGGAAACCCGGTGCCGGCACGTAGCCTACTCCTGTCGAATAACACCAAGGGGGCCGCCAGGCTTAACGTTCCCTTCCGACCGACGAATCACTATCAACAATGACATATTATGCTTTCTCTTCATATGCACTGCGGAGAGATTTCGGATTTAACCCAGGCATATTGGTGCAAAATTTAGTGATTAGAAGCTGTGCACCACCACACCTCCTAGTCTCGAGGTAGAAATTTTATTTTTCATAAAAACTTCTGACAGCGCCACGAATCGAACCCGGGCCGGCCAGTCTGCAGGTAGACACAATATCACAGAGCTAACTCGGCGAACATACATAGCAATGTAATATAGAACATCTTACTTAAATTTAAAATATTTCAAATTGAAAGTCAGAAATCTATTCCACTTAACTGACCATAAATGTTACATAACCACTGGACTAAATCACAGCCAGAATTACGGGTCAAGATTATACAACTCCATATTGGAAATAAATCAGACATAGGTAGTTCTAATTTTGATAAATTTAAGAATACAATTAAGAAATTTTTTAGTGTTCATATCTGATTTCTTTACTTTTCTTAATACCAATACAGGGTGTTTAATAATTATGGGTACAAAACACAGGAGTAACTAGAGGACAATAAAACAAGGAAAAAACTTCTAATAAACATATGTAGGTCTGGAAACCAACCGTTTCCGAATTATTATGTGTTACTGTGATCACCAACTGAATACATTTCGTACATTTGCAATCTCATTTCTTACCTGGCAGACTTAATGGTTGTGCGTAAATCAATTTTTTGCAACATGAGCTGCGCGATCTTTTGGATGATTTGCCTCAATAGGAATGATAGTTGCTGTGGTACATGCATGATGGAGCACTGGCTCACTTTTATTTGAAATTCGAGAGTTCTTACGCACAAGCTTTCAAAACAGATGTAATGGCAGTGGCTTACCAACACCTTGGCCTCCCAGGTCCCCAGACTTCAATCATCTGGAACTTGTTTAGATATTTGAAATATTTTGTGTACTTATTCCAGTCCTGTTGACAATTTCCGGGAATACATTTTCAATGGTTTTCAATTCATTAGAGACACAGCATAAATATTCAAAAGTGTACGATTGTTGATGAGGAAACGTGCTGATGTCTGCCTTGTCATAAATGGTGGTCATATTGATCACATGTTAAACGCTCTTTTTCTCCAGTAGAGTTACATATCGGATGTTATGTTACCCCTGAGCACCTGTACTGATGAGACATAATTAAATCCTATATATTTCGGAAGCACCTGGTTTTCGGAATTATGTTTAAGAAGATTTTTGTATTAGTTCATAAGCCTATACTCACCCCTACAGTTTGTACCTATAAAATCATTGAACCACCTTTCATATATCATTAATTCAAACTTAGGCCTATATTCTGTTCTTCATTTGATTTTTTTTTTTAAATAAGTAACACTGGACGACAAATTTAATCTTTGTTTCTATCCTTTAGATGAAACTATGTAATTTTAACTAAATGAGAGGTGCTGAGTTCATTTCTGAAAACCAAAATTTTCCAACACATACCATTTTTATGCTACACGCACTTCACTTATTTACACAAATTCCTTCAGAGATTAGAAGGCGTTCTCAAGTGTTACTGTGAATTCAAGAATCTGCTACGCCAGCCTCACAACAACAAAAAATGAATCCAGAAGCCGTTGTTACTAATTTGGTAGTTCTCGAGACAAAATGACTAGAAATGGTGAGTGAAATGTTCAAAACGGATATGTGCCGACCATTTGAGGGATACCTGTGTAAATTGCTTGTAAATAACTAGATCTTGTAAAGATATGTCTGCAGAAAGCATTCATGAATACAGACTTTTGAAGGATAATCCAAGGAAAGGAAAACAATAGGACAAGATTTTCACAACAAAGCAAGGATTATAAACGTGTTTCCAGAGTTAATTTTGTAGGTAAATATAGAAAGTATTATTGAACTTTACACATAAATATCTATTAATTATAAATAAACTAATTCTATTTCAAAACAATTTTTATATTTCTTTGTAAATAAACTGTGTATAATCCGTAGTAACACAATTATGTAACCATTCAAAAGAATGTTCAAATTCATTCTCTAAACAAGAATATAACTTGGGTGACAGCTGACCCCCACGCGACTGAATACGTTACGAAAAAGTGCCCAGCACTCACTGCCATAAAGAAGTACTTTAGAGCCATTACTTTATAAAACTTCAATAATACGTCTTTGCGAACTGACTTTCCTAATATTTGGCGAACTCTTCTACAGAAATACTGCAGTTAAAATATTTCTGTGGCCGGGAGGGAAAAGGTCTTAAGTAAAAATTTTATATTTTTCAGGAGAGCAGTAGAAAGATTGAAATTGGTATAAATTATAGTTTTTTTTAATTAAGAGGTTTTTCCTGGATAGACTATTATTTGTTTATAGGCTATTTCTCCTAAAATAAATAATGTTGCTCATTTAACAATTTTGTTGATTATTTCCAAAAAATAGCCGCACTTGAGCCCTTTTAAGACTAGAGCCCAAACTGAGTAGAAGGGACTATTTAAACATAAGACCTTTTTCATATCAAAATAAATGAGAAATGTAAATTATTAGGAATGCGAAATGGATCTTAACCAATTAAAGGACTGTTTACCCTGGTGCTTAAAGTTATAAAAGGAAAGGACATCAAGTATGTGATAAAATGGCTAAAATACAAATTAGACTTTTTTAATAGGGAAGCATGGAAAGTAAACATGTGGTGGTTTGTAAAGAATAAAGTATTAAATATTCTTAAGTTCTTTATTCTGTGTGTGCTCGATTCACAAAAGTACTTAGAACATTTGGTAACGCTCTATAAATCCAGTCAGGAGTCTTATTTGAGAATTGTTTCCATTTTCAGAATATATAAAAATCTCATTTTCACAAAAAATTGACTTAAGACCTTTTTCCTCCCGGCCACAGATTTATTTCAGTTTAAATCTCTGAATTTCCTTTGTAAATCACATTACACCATAAATATAAATATATTTAATATTTAACCGCCTGTAAATTTTATTTTAATCTCTGTCATTCCGACACACGGCCTTTCACTTGTCGTAAATATGGCGAGCGAACCTTCCCCCCAAAACGTAGTTCCAGTTCGGAAGAAACCATGCTAATAATCTTAAAAATGCGTAATACGTTTATATCGATTTTAACCACAAAACCTCGAATTTAATTACCAGGGAAAGGATTGATATGTAAATACATATTTACTTATAAAGCTAATATAATTTATATTTTGCATTATCTTTATGTTTCACAATGTGTAGGGTTGAAAAATCCTACTTTTATTTTCCATATTTTTCCATATTTTAGAGTTTAGTACATATTTTCGTTAATTTCCATATATTTTCCATATTTCATATAAAACAGTCCATATTATATTAGGTTTAACAATAAAACAAAACAAAATTCCATTAACTTTTAAAAATACATTTCAACAATAGAGATTTAAACACATGTTCAGTAATCCCTTTAACGTCAGAGTTATTTGAAAATTAGCAGTCCTATCAACAATGGGAAAGTAAGTTACAAAACTGTATTAATTTAATTTAAAATTTTTAACAGACTTCAGTTGTGCAGCTCAACAGTTAAATGCCAGTCAGAGTACACATAGGTTCAGTTTTGTAAATCATACTATAAAGACGGTAAATATGCCAAAAGTACGTCATTCAGTCAATTTAAAATCAAAACTAACAAGTTACATTTCAGAATTTAAAGAAGATGGTTTATCAACTGACAATAAAATATTATTTTGTAATTTGTGTCAGTGTGCAGTATCATCTACACAAAAGTTCCTGGTGCAACAACACATTACAACTAGTAAACATCAGGCCAACAAACAACTAAATTCCAAGCAGAGACAATTGTTTTTAACACAACCAACAACATCGAATGTAAGATCTGAGTTTAACATCGACCTGTGCCGTTCTCTCATCTCTGCTGATATTCCTCTCTACAAACTAAAGAATAAGGTCTTCAGGGAATTCCTTGAAAAATATACTCAACATACAATCCCGGATGAGTCAACACTTAGGAAGACGTATGCTCCATCCATCTACGATGAGACAATACAGAAGATAAGAGATGAAATTAAAGATAGTTCAATTTGGGTTTCCATTGATGAGACTCCCGACAAAGAAGGTAGACTTGTTGGTAATGTAGTTATCGGTTTGTTAAGTGAACAATATTCTGAACGAATTCTTTTACATTGTGATGTTCTAGAAAAGTGCAATAACAAAACTATAGTTAAACTGTTCAACGAAGCTATGGGTATCCTGTGGCCAAAGGGTATTATGTACGATAATGTGTTATTCTTTATTAGCGATGCTGCCCCTTATATGGTCAAAGCTGGACAAGCATTATCTGTTGTATATCCTAAATTGACTCATTTTACTTGTGTGGCGCATGCATTTCATCGTGTGGCAGAAGTGGTCAGAGACAATTTCCCTAAAGTAGATTTGTTGATTTCATCAGTGAAAAAAGTATTTCTCAAAGCTCCCAGTAGAGTTAACGTGTTGAAAGAAATGTACCCTGAAATTCCATTGCCACCAAAGCCAATTTTAACTAGATGGGGTACATGGCTAGAAGCAGTTGAATATTATGCCGAACATATAGACTCTATTAACAATGTTCTCCTTGCATTGGACTCTGAAGATGCAGTCTCAATTGATACTGCGAAAACAGTTACCTGTGACATAAGTGTGAAGAATGACTTAGCTCACATTCAGCATACATTTTCATGCATCATAAAAACGCTCAAAAGTCTCCAAAATAGGCACCTTTCACTATCTGAAAGTTTTGAAATTATAAATAGTACTGTGGAACAACTGAATCGTGGTAGAGGTAAAGTTGCAGATGCAGTAAGAGCTAAGGTGGACACTGTACTTTCAAAAAACCCTGGATATGAAGAACTACAAAAGGTTGTTGCTGTGATGAGTGGTGAATCAACAGTGAAGATTAACTTGGACTTATCCCCAGCAGACATTGTGAAATTGAATTATGTACCAGTTACTTCTTGTGACGTCGAACGCTCTTTTAGTCAGTATAAATCTATCCTCAGAGACAATAGAAGAAGATTCACTTTTCAGCACTTGAAAGAAATGTTTGTAACCTATTGTTATGGTAACAGACAATAAAAATTGTGTTTTGTTGAAACTACATTGGAAGATAAGGTACGTCCATTATATTTTTTGTTTAGTTTGATTAAAATGTACCAATATTTAACGTACATAGTCATTTTTTTTATAATTTTAAGTCCATATTTAATTCCATATTTTGGTAAAAATCCATATTTAATTCCATATTTTGGTAAAAATAACTACATATATATTTACATATTTCATATATTTTTAGTCCATATAAATCCGTTCCCTGTTAATTACGTTTGTAGCAACCATTCCAAATCATTGACTACATTAGAATAATGGAGTACTCCACTCTGTCTAATTTGCTTTCGGTGTTGATATATATACGGGACCCATAGGGCAAATTTAATAGGCTACGTCAGCCATATAATTGAATGAAGCACGAGATTGAACTATTTGCATTGAATGCTTGCTAATGACAGGGTATGACGATATATTTGCATGTGATTAATATAAAAATAAAAAATGCAATGAATAGAGAAACACTTTTTTATTTATCTATTTGGTTGTGACAGTGTAGTTCAGTCTCGTATATTTAAAGCTCTTACACAAGTTCTTCACGAATTCGTACGTACAGTACACTGAAGGTTAGTTCGTACTGAGGTTTGATGATGTGACAGTTTCTCAACGCTCGTAAAATTGGAGGACAAATAATGTAATGCCCGTACTAAGGAGGAAAAAAAAAGACAAGGCAAACAAAGAGACATAATACGAGAAAATGAACAAACAAAGGAAAAGGAAGAGTAAAGAAAAGAAGAAACAAACAGCAAATGACGAAAGTAAACAAACTTAGAAAGAAAGAAAAGAAGACAGACAGACAGGAAGTAAGAAAGAAAGAAAAGAAGAAAAAGAAAAAGGAACGATGAAATGAATAAACGTAGAGAGGAAGATAGAAGAAAATACAGTGATGAAGAGGAAGAGATGAAAAAGCAAAAGAAAGTAACTCAGACAGAAGGAAAAGGAAAAGTAAAGAAGGCGAACTGAGAATGTAGAGAGTGAGAAAATGCTAGGGAACAGGTAAAAAGAAGCAAATTAATACAAATGAAATGGAAAAAGACACACGATCAAAGCAGACAAGAAGGAAGATACGAGCAAATAAAATTATAAGATTATAAAAATATTACTATTAAACAATGACTTCAAATTATTTCCTATTGCATACATAATTGCATATCATGTCATTTTAAAATGTTCTCACTAAAATATGCCGTCCCATACAATAAGAAAGAAAGGTATTAATCACAGTAAAAGAACAATTCCTACCTTGATGGGCTCGTTTCCACACAATGCTCAGCAATTCCTGAAAAGAAGATGTTTTCGAATTACATTGCATGATCAAAAATTAAGCTTGGAGATCAAAAGTACAAGTACCGTCATTTCCCATAATTATGGTCCATGCAAATTTTGTACTCCATAACGTATACCTCGTTTATCTATATTTTTGCTGCACTGTAGTTTGAAGTCAAGTCACTGCAGCTATCTACGAACGGTCTACGTTACTTCCACAATGTTCTTTGAATGGTTGTATCTTGAACCATAGTTGTGTTCCAGGACCATAGTTATGGGAAATGACGATACAACTTTTTCGAGAAACGTTGCCATAACTTTAACTACTATTTGACCTTCATCAATGTGACACTAAGCCAGGGATGCAGAACAGGGGAAGAGAGGGGTGGAAGCATGGGGAAAGAGTTTGTTCTCCCGTCCAATCCTCCGTCCGTCAATGACGTAACTGTGACATTTCACAAGCACACTGAATACATATCTCTTCTCCTCCTACCATGTCCAATGACGCGAGGGTTGAAAGGAAGGGATGAATTACGTGTCTGGCTTATGACATCTATCACATTTGTAGCACAGTTTTGCATCCCTGCACTAAGCGTACGAGTGTATGATGGGCATAATATGTGACTGCAAGGGAGCGAGAGAACAAACTTCCAAATATCTATGATCTATCTGGATCAATTAATCAATCATGTTTATTTGTTATAATTACAATGACATAATTAAGACAATGGTCAACAAAAACAAACACATTAAAATTCCAAGTTCATATGGGTGTCAAGAAATTTATTAATATAATAAAAATAATTATCTAAAAGCCATTTTTTAAAACAACTTTAAATCTAAATAAGCTAACTGAGTGGGCATTCTTAGGCAATATGTTAAACATATCTAAAGAAATAACACTGAACCATTTCTTGGTCTTTGTCAACCTGACCGTAGGTGTTACAATATAATGATTATTTCTGGTACAATATTTGTGAAGCTGTGATTGTGAAACATGACTATTTAAATTAATCTTGGTATAGACTAAACAGTCATAAATATACTGATTAATTAGTCAGAATATTAGCATTACGAAATAGAGGTCAACAATGAGCATTAAAAGATTCTTTTTTGTGCAAGATTAGAACACTATTAACATTAGCACCGTTACCCCACAAACGAATACCACAACGAAATACACTATGGAAAAATGTATATATATAATATGCTTGTTTAAAATATCTACTAGATACAAGAGCTTTTAATTTACACAAAAGATAAAGTACATGAGATAACCTTTGCACACAAACGCAATGTGATCCGCCCAAGTAAGATTTGAATCTAATGTAATGCCAAGAAGTATAATTTCTGAAATCATTTCATCAGGAACATGATTTAATTAAAATAGTATCCGTTAAGTTTTAGATCTATTAAATTTCAACCCATTAGCTTCAAACCAACCAGCAACATCACATAAATAGAAATCCATTAATAAAGAGAGATTATGTATGTCATACGTAGTAGACAAAAAGGAAGTGTCAAAGCTACGAACATGATTTCCACACATTGTAAGTGTTGTGTACACCATCATAATATTCTTAAATTTTACCGATCTGTATAATTATTAGAGACACTTCTAATTGGTTCCTATGCATTTTAGACAGTGGGTAATCCCTTCTATCGAGTTTCATAGAACACACGTACTCTCATATAATTCTGAGATTCGTTCAGCCAAACTAAGTGTATATGTTGGCACAAGAACGAAACAAACCAGAAACATGAGAACGAACTTTATAAATGACAGAAATATACTTTCACTTAGATAGAACTAGATATGTCCTGAAATGATACCTAAGAGGTACTGTGGTTATAATTGAATTGTGCCTACTTAACCAGATCTGGACGGAGATCTGTTGACTGTACGAGTACCAAGTTGAGTATGTGGAAGTTGCAGACTGCACCTGATAACAATTTAGGTCGTTGCACAGTTCACCACCAGTCGTGGTTACCCCGAGAGTGGGGTAACACTATCATCAATACTGACTACAGTCGACAACAGTCAACGCGGCTTGGACAAGAAGAGCAAGACTACTGTATTATTACCAATATTACAGCGCTCCGGCTGCTCCTTGCGAATATCCCAGCACGGAAAGGCTACGGAGAGGTCCTCTTTCCACAGAGGCATATGTTTGAGAAACATGATGCACTTAACCGTTTGGTCCTGCTGGCCCTTCGTATTTCTGTATTCGGGTCAGCATTCTCGTTCTTACACTACTTACATAACTTACAAATTTAGTGGACAACTCATGCACTTATCTTCATTTATTCAACACGGAGTCCTCCCGTGTCCATTCTTTTCTCTTATCAATTCAAATATTTCGTACTTTAATCATTTGACACTATTTATCATCCTAAAACCTACCTAAATCAAATTCCCCTATCCCTTACACTTCGTTTACTATTAAATTCAGTCTCTATTTTCACTACACATACTATTCATTACTGTTTCTATCTCTTTCTTATTTTACTTATATGACATAAAATCTTTTTCGTATTCTCTATCCATCTGCTACTACATTCCTTTCTTTCCTACTTCTTAGACCTTACCGACATGCATTATGGTTAATTCCTACTCCTCGCTCACTTTACTTTTTACAACACTTTATAATTTCATTTACACCTTTACACTATATTCTTACACTTTACATTATTTATAACTGGGGAGCGGATGTTGATGATCCAAAAATCTACTTAAAATGATCATTAAAATGCCCTTAAACTAATGGAAAAATGACGTAAAATTCAAAGAAAATGACATTTAAATATTATTCACCATACTCGCACCACAACTTCTTAAAAATTAGTCATTTTGTTTCAATGACTGACCTGCAAATCTCGGAGAGAGGAGGCAACTCCTTGGAATTTGGCTAAGATAAAGGAAAAAAACATGCAACAAAATGAAGGTTTTAAGGGAAAACTATAGATTTTAATGAGGGTTTACAATGTGTTTCCATCAGGAGTGGTCCATGTCAGTGCCTTCATTCTCCGTCTCCTCCTACTTCCGTGCTTCACTTTTGTTATCAGATCTTCGAGATGAGAGGGGAGTGTGAATGACAAAACAAATTATGGGCACAGCGTGCATTCTTGCAATCTTTGTGTTAAAAATACTGTCTACTATAGTAAACATCCCTTCCGAACCATATTGAGGACACAACTTCCTATCCAGGACATGGTGAAAGTTTCCCCCCCCCCTTCCAAATAAATTCTAAAGAGATCCTCATATTGACAAAAGAACACTAGCGGTCAAATCCCTCATTTAAACTAAGCTCCTGTCAAGCATTTTATATTACTTCCGTTGTGTGAAGTGAAGCCTTCAGTGGGATGGACTTTAGAGTCTGTTCCAAACTATAAAACTTAAACTTCACTGTTATTCACTTATTCAGTAGGTAATTACTACTGACCTAGTTGGTTAGAAAATGTTTTAACAGACCTATCAGTAAAGAAGAAAGTAAAATGCATTCCAAATGATCTAAAAGTTCTTCAAAGTATAAAAAATGCCCAAAAATGCCGAAAAAAATATAAAAATGACCTATTAGTTCAAATACGTCAAAACATGCAGAAAATGCGATAGGCCTATAAGAAAATACTGTTTTACGTTGACATTAACATAGAAAGAATTTCTATATTAATAGGCATCGTCCTAATGTGAAAAATAAGATGACTTTTCATCAACACCCGCCCCCTATTTATAACATTACGATCTCCTCACTCTTTTTTCCCCACTACACTCCATCCTTTTTCTTTTCAATATCCTTTGCCACTTGTTCACCACTTACACACCATTTTCTTAATTTGTAGGTTGGTTTTTCTTTACTATTACACATTTGCTTCCCACTCTCCGTTTGCTTTTCATTGTCTGTGCTTCCCTTACTAGACAACACAGTTCTCCTTTTCACTTTATCTTCCTTCCCTGCCTTCTTTTTACTCTTCACCTGCTGACCTATATTTATTTTATTTAGTTTGCTTCATTTGAGGAATTATTATATATACTTTTCTTTTTGCAAAGTCAAAATCGCATAACTGGTACTTTTACATACTCAAACTTCAGATCCAGGAAGATTAAAACACACACTTACACTCAAAAGTTTTTTTATAGCTATATCCAAAGCTATACCCAGACGTCTGCGAACCGGAATGAAGTGGTACAAGTAAATCAGTTTAAATTACTATACTAATTCTTTATCTCCTAAATGACTAGGGTCATCTTAATCTTTAAATTGATTTAACTTAATCTCTTCAAGCCTTAAAACTCTTGTATTAAGACATTTGCGACTGAAGACAAAATGACGAACAAAAATGGAATTTATATTTCGTAAAATGTGTGCATTATGATGGAACATATTTCAAAACACTGCAATTCTCTATCAAAACTTGAAATGCGATAAAATTTGAGAACTCTAACGTGACAAGGAGTTGCAATTTCATTCTGTGGAATGACAATGTATTTGCTCCAACAGTGTTTGCCTGATTCAAACGGGGTTAAATTTTCCTGCGCTTGATGTTTACAGTCCTACTTGTTGCTTACTCGTTAACCGTTGCAGAAATTTATTAACACATACGTGTTTTTTTAATAGGACAGTGGCCATTCAAAGCTAACCCGTACTCCACCCTATGCTTAATGTACAATTTTCTTCAAATTTTATCTTTAACCTTACTTTTGTTTCCAGTGCAAGTGATGTTCAGCCTAGCCAGTTGGCTCATGAATTCCGCATGGAACTCGCATTTGGGAAGACCGCGGTTCAATTCCCGGATAGACTAACCTGACTATGTTTTTTTTCGTGATTTTACACAGTTACTTAGACAAATACTGGGTTGGAATTTTCATTGGCATGGTCCATTTCCCTTTTCCTCCCGTGAAGAAAAAGAATTTAGATTTAATTTCATATCATTTATCTTCATCTCATTCAATAGACATATTCAGGTCAAGACGCATGTCTTCATCCGCTTACGGGAGAGGGCTTTCTCTCCGCAACCGTTCCTGGGTTCCCATCCTTTCGCAATATCTCTGTCAGGATTCATTCCTTAAGGGGTTAGGTACAGCTTACAGCAGTAAAATTTTTGAAATATTCAATATTGTTTTCCTCCATTACTGTATCTTGTACAATAATGAATATTGGTATGTGTAAAACACTGTCCTTCTGCTATATGAAAAAATTATATTTTTACGATTTAAAAAAATTACTTATTTTTTATTTTTTCAAAATTCATAATGGTGGTAGTTCACTGTGCATTGATGAAGCGTTTCCCTCATAACTCATAAACTTGTTAACTTCTTCATGTTCTCTCTCTTTTATTTATTGCTGAAACTCATATTTACAATATCATGCTCTTTCAACTACATTCATATATATATATATATATATATATATATATATGTATTTCGTGTCAGAAGAAAATACTGATATTTGACCATTTTTAAACGAATTTATTTTTTATCAGACAATCTATCAAAGGTAGAAAAGTGAGCTTGCATCATATTGTAGATATGACAGGCATACATATGCACAAAACATTTCATCACAGAATGTTGGATAGTTTTTGAGTTATGTGGAAAATACTTCATCACTACACAGTGAACTGAGTTTTGAAAAAAAAAATGTAAATAATTTTTTTAATTGTAAAAATATTTTTTTTTCATATAGCAGAAGGACAATGCTTTAATTTTCGTTATTGCACAAGATACAGTAATGGAGGGGAAAAAATGTTAAATATTTCCAAAATTTTACTGCTGTAAGCTGTGCCCATCCCCTTAAGAGCACTTTCAAGGACGCTTCGACACCTTGAAAGGGCCGTTGGAATGGATCCTGTGTTGTTTGGTCACCTTGGCAGTGTGAACTTGGAGCGGGGGGGTGCCTAGGAGGCCGCCATTAGATGAGCGGGTGAGGAGTCACATGCGGCCGGTGGGCTGGTACACCCTAATCCTCATTCATACCATAAATTCGGGGTGCACAATAGGCCTCAGTATGGCCGATGTGCCAAGGGGTCGTCCTAACCCGCCCGTAGTCACCGTGACCTAACCTAACCTAAGAGGTGTTCAAATGAAAAATGAACAGTGAATAGTGACAATCTTAATGTCTTATTAAAACCATTAAATCAAAATTACATAAGCAAACTGAATTAGAATGACTCATCTTCATATCTGACATTTCATAGTTGAGGAGTGACCAATTAGCCGAAGTAAATACGGTACCGTACGAACAGAGATTAAATTCTATGCAATTCTGTGATACTTCTGACGAGAAAAGTATCAGGTTTTCCTCCCGACATTTTCATTTCCAAAGTCATTCTCATGTTTCACTAACCTTTTATCATTATTGTCTTGCAACTGCACACTTATGTAATTTAATAAGGATGGCCAATGACTACTTTAACTCGGTCCATACCATTAGACTGCAATTCTTACACTTAAAAGAATCTTTTCAATTATAGAGATCACTCAAAGACGATGAGTTGACGATGCGACGATCAAATAGTATGGGAAATCAAAATAGTCCAAGAAAACCTGCCGCTCCCTCCACAGCAAATCATACAGGTTTTGTATGCCTCGTAATTACAACTCCTTAGTATTTTCCATTTGTGTTCATCATGTTTAAATTTATTATGGTAATATATATTTGGGGGGGGCGCGCGGTAGCGTCACGGTTAAGGCGTAACACTACAAAGCCGGAAGGTCGCAAGTTCGATTCCCAATAGGGCCATGGACTTTTCCATTGATCTAATTCTTCCAGCCGCACTATGGGCCCTGGGGTCTACTCAGCCTCTAACAGAAATGAGTACCAGGGACATTTCCTTGTGGGTAAAGGCGGCAGGAACGTAGGATTGTCCTACTTAATTAAACGGTAGTATTAATCTATCCTATAGTTCAAACGAAATACATTTCAGTAATATATTTATTTCCCTTCCAGCTGGTTTATGTTAATGTATACTGCATAGTACATTAACACAGCAACCATCCTTGTGTTTAGTTGTCTTATTTTTAAAATAAATTTCCGTATTTTATTATTAGCTTATTAGCTAAGAATCATTACTACTGCTCATTGTACAGTTATAATGTGAAGATTTAATTTTGAAACAAGCGAACTCTTTCGTAATTAAATAACTTTTTCGACATGCCGTCAGTTGGCCGACTATGCCTTTCTATATGGAAGGAACTGAAGCCATTTTACTGCAGATGACTTATTACTCTGACCTCTAAAATCACTAAATACAATTTACTTCGCTCTGAATTGCTGGCTTCACTTGGTAATAGGATAATGAAACTCCCGAGGGACGTAGAGGGTCTCGCTACGGCCATTCTTGTGAAGGGGGCTTGCACGAATCCTGCATGAGGCGGTGCACGACTTCTTTACATACCACCCTCCTTGAAATCAGTTTTAAAAGCCGCCGAGAGCAAACGGAATCTCTTCACTGGGATATTGAATTTTTCTCGTTCACACTGTCGGAATTTTTGCTGGAGAAAAAATCGTGCGCCTTACATTTGGCTACCATAACTATCTAATACGTTCGGTCTGTCCAATTATTCTTCAACTTTGAACCACGTGCTAGTGGGATATAATGACCCCGCTACGCAATTTTAAAGTAGCGTGAGACCAAAAGAAACATCGCACGAGTAAAGTAAAATAATGGATATAATAGCCAAACGTGGCCGGTAGCTCAAACCACAAGTATACCTAACGCTCGTATGTCTATTAATGCGATATCGTGTGTTTAGCATGATTTTTTGCTTCATAATAGGCTTGAATTTTGTAATCTGGAAGCCCTGAATGAACATATTAAATAACTATTTCAGGTGCAGATTAAATTAGAGAATCTTCTTATAATTGTGACATGGCAAAGAAATGCTGCCTTATATTGCACATATTTTCGTATCTCACGTTAAATTAATACTGCACTTCCAAGACGTCCTAATATCGGTTTCCATCCAAACTTCACTGCATTCAATGAGTTTGTAACATGTATAAAGAAGAGAGTATTGAGGATAATGGATATGACATCGAAACTAGTCAATTAGGAAAAATAGGACTATTATTTAAATATGAACACTATGAAGTTGTTATTTAAATATAAAAATACTGCATGGTTAAAATCATTTACCTGTTAAAAGAAATAATTTTTCGTGCCAAACATAAAAATGAGTGATAAATAGTAAGCCTAATGTAAATCTAAGAGCGGTCTAAGTTAAAGTTTTCAAACATCGCATTTGTTTACAAAGTTAATTAAGAATAATAATTAATAATAATAATAATAATAATAATAATAATAAAAATAAATGTTACAACAAAAGATTAATTATCTTTATATCATAATACGAGAAACACAATTGGATATAATATAGAACAACAATTATAGATATAGGTCTAGCTCCCACAATACTGTGGTACGAGTAGTTGTAGGCTGATCAGGTAGCTCAGTGCCAAAACGCGGTCAGTTCCCCTGTGTTGATAATTGCTTTACTGGGCCAAATCGGGAAATGAATGCTTAACCCAGGGCTCCCCCGTTTCCCTCCACTTTTTTCCTTGTTAAGAGAGAGGGAGGGAAGGAGGGAACATCCCACGCACTACGACCTGAGGTCAATTGTACATCCCCCGATATGGGATGAGTTGCGTGCCCACCGATCCTCTACGCGCACAGACCTAACCATTTGACCCCCTTAACGACCGGTCCCTACAGCCAACAGAGTCCATGTACCACTCCTGCTTCGGGAACCCCCAAAGACTTCCTTAACGGTCTGAGGCGGAAGTCCTCCCCCGAGAAGATCTGCCCCGGGTTCCGTTGCAGAAGTTATCCATCATCACATGAATATAATCCACGGAGGTCGATCGAGGGAGCCAGCAGCTTCGGAGGGTCGCCTATAGAGCATTCTGAAAACCAAAAGAAGTAACGAGATGATGAATGAAAGGAGTTACACTCGCTAACTCCTCAGCCACAACGGTGGACTTCCCCCTACTTTACTAATTCAATTTCACCAATACAATCCTATTCATTTCACAATGCATTTCTCTCATTTCACTTCTTCTGTGAATTAGTTGAAAATAATCGGCTAAGTACAAATTTCTTTCAGTAAAACTTACAACACTGCACTGATGAACAATGCTGGAGACGCCTAGGGTGAGACCCATACCTCTACAAAAGTTATATTTAGTCTTGGTGACCGTTAGAGAACTGCCTGACCCATTTCATTGTTACTTCCGGGATTATAAATTCTGCCGTAGAAGTTCATACACATTATACACCTCCCACCAATATATATGCTATATTTTTCGTTAGAACAATAAACCCTAACGTCGTATGTAGAAGGATTTAATGCTCGTTCACTCGGAGAATAAAACGAAACACTGTAATTAAGAGCATGTTTAAGTTGTATATTACTGTCCATTACCTTCTTATAATTGTGTGAATTATAAAATAATAATAATAATAATAATAATAATAATAATCCGTAACATCATTTTGTAGGAACTACTGGTCGTTTCAGCGTTACAAGAACTCCTTCAAATTTCTCTTGCCAGTGTTTTTATATTGCCAAAATGTATACGATAATCGATATATATATATATCATATATATATGATATTATTTTTAAGCCTACAGAATTCTCTGTTATGTTTATTATTTGTTATCAAAAGAGAAAATTTCGCTCCGGCACTAGGGATCGAGCACAAGACCTTTAGTTTCTACGTACTGAATGCTCTAAAACTGTGCTACGTCTGTCGTCCACGTCACATAATATATGGGTGCGCTCCTATATAATGAAATGACATACCGTAACGTCGAAACATGGAGGTCAAAAGGGAAAAACCAAAGAGAGGAGTCGATCGGGTGCTACATATAAAGCCTCGACTTAGCTCAATGGTAGAGCATTCATACGTACAATCTGAAAGTCCTGGGTTCGGTCCCCAGTCTCTGCACGAATTTTTCTTCGTTAATAATAAATTTAATTGTATGATTTTTTTTTATATTTTATGTTCTTTCCTATTTCTGGTTTTCTTTTCATATCACTTCTTTTATAACCAGCAACGCTCCTAAGAGGTTCTTGTTTTGGTCACCAGCAATCTCTTCTATAAACTATGTTTC
Source organism: Periplaneta americana (assembly GCF_040183065.1). NCBI lineage: Eukaryota > Metazoa > Arthropoda > Insecta > Blattodea > Blattidae > Periplaneta > Periplaneta americana. The sequence goes on along the minus strand of NC_091122.1, from coordinate 69,401,731 downwards.
ACATCCAAACATCAGAATTTGCAGAGACATGTTATGGTTTATTTAACAACGCTCGTCCACACCTGTGGAGCAACGGTCAGCGCGTCTGGCTGCGAAACCAGGTGGCCCGGGTTCAAATCCCGGTCGGGGCAAGTTATCTGGTTGAGGTTTTTTCCGGGGTTTTCCCTCAACCCAATACGAGCAAATGCTGGGTAACTTTCGGTGTTGTACCCCGAACTCATTTCACCGGCATTATCACCTTCATATCATTCAGACGCTAAATAACCTAGATGTTGATACAGCGTCGTAAAATAACCCAATAAAAAAATAAAAAACAACGCTCGCAACTGCTGAGGTTATTTCAGCGTCGCCGGTGTACCGGAATTTTGTCCCACAGGAGTTCTTTCACATGCCAGTATATCTACTGACATAATCCTGTCGCATTTAAGCACACTTAAATACCATCGACCTGGCTCGAGATCGATATTGCTGATATTTTATATATACCTTTAATTCAAATTAATCGGAATGAAATGCCTCTTTCTCTAGAATTTTTCGAAGTCAATTTATATTTACGATATGAATAATTGCTTTGAGGTAATTTATGAAATAAATATGTGTGTTCCTTTTTAGAAACTCTTTATGTTATACAATAATTTATTTTGTAACGAATATGTTACCAGTGCAGCTACCGCCTTCTATAAATCCTGCTTGTTCCTCAAGCAATATATATATATATACACACACACTAATTTTTACATTGTCAGAGCCTTTAACTCTCCGTTATTCGGCCCGACTCTGCGAACGTCCTCTTAGTTGTCAGTTGTAAAATTGAAAACAGAAATGTTACTACCTATTCTGGTAGGAAAGCATAGGAATGCATCACGATATCCAGAAGGTATTTGCTGTGGATATGTCACGGAGTTAAAATATTTTAAAGCACTCTACCATTCTACCATTTACGCTTAAAATAAAAGTGTAACTTAATATTATATGCACATAGTTGTTACTGGTGCATGGCAGGATCGAAACTTGAATTCGCAATTTAAACTACGGAGACAAATGCTATTTCACTTAAATTAAGTTTACGCTGATACATCAGAAGCAAATTTTAAATAAATTAAATCAAGAAGAAGAGATTGAATGCCAAAATTGACAAAATTTCTTCAGTTAACAGGAACCCTTTTAAAATTTAGACACACATATTAAAAACGTACGCTAACCATATCGCTCGTTTTGTGAAAATGATACCGGAGTGTTACGAAAACAAAACAAATCCAGGATAGGGGATGCAGAAATGAGTTTCGTAAAAGTGACAGTGTAGTACAGAATCTCAATATCACAAAAGCAATCTCAAAAATGAACGGAACTCAAAATTATTCCAGTTGTATATATAATTAATACTCGTACAAATGGCTGCAACATGTAACCCGCATGTATACGTAGAGTTAGTCCGCCATATGCTATAACATATTTAATGAGATATCCGGCTTCAGGAAGAGGCCGATGTCCTTTAGACTGAAACTTGAAGCGCGACCACTCCAAGGAGTCTAACTCATTGCCTGCATTATGACGAAGATGATGATGATGATTGGTTCTCTTATTACTCAAATTATATTATGTTCAGTAATGTAACTTACCGACAAGCCTCTACGATATTTTCGACTGTCCACAAATCTCTTAAGTTTCAGTATGGAGCCCAATTTTGTCATACATATCTCTCTCTCTCTCTCTCTCTCTCTCTCCGAAGACAGGTAATACCAAGAAGGCACCATTTATGAGGCAACTAGGCCAGGAGATAATGAGGTAGAGTGGTCAGTTTCTTTACTCTTAGTAATTATTATCCTATGAAAATTCAACACGCTGTTGCAACGTGGTTTATTTTCACATAATTGTTGCAAAAAGCAACGACATTTATTCGATTTATTTTATTTTATTTCTTAGTTTGCCGTAAATTATATATTGTACTCCATGTAAATTAATATCTGCGTCGATTGAAGCGCTTGATATTTATTTTTCCGGGTCGCTGTTTTTCGGGTTTTATTTTACTTCAATAAAACTCCTTATATTTTTCTCGACATCTGCAATGGTTAAGGTGTGAAATTTAACGTGGATACTGATCCCATGCAGGACATGTTCTGTGTTGTCTTAAAATGCAGTCTTAGACCGGCATGCGCATGCGTCAAGACATGCAGCAGACAAGACAGTGTGTCTGAGATGTGTCTCAAGTTAGGGAACATTACACGAACTATTTGCATTTCTACAAGCAGCCACAAACACCGACCAACTGAGTGCTGCGAAAACTACGTGTCATCTTCTCATTTTTAGTTGATGTGATGATGTGATAGTTAACACCTTTCTGAACTCCCTGCGGTGGCTGAGTGATCAACTCGTCACGCAAGCGGTCCGGATTCGAATCCCGGTCAGGTCTGGTGACACTTGTGGACAAGGTCGCAGTTGGAGTTTTTCTCGGGGTTCTCTCGTTTCCCCATATTAGGCATCTACGTCATTTCTTTAACATTTCTCCATTTCGTCAACATTCCATAGCATTCTCCGAACGCCGGCTGGCGACGCATGAAGGAAAATTTAAATTATGGTTTATTTAACGACGCTCGCAACTGCAAAAGTTACATCAGCATCGCCGATGTGCCGGAATTTTGTCCCGCAGGAGTTATTTCACATGTCGGTATATCTACTGACATGAGCCTGTCGCACTGTAACACACTTAAATGCTATCGACCTCGGCCGGGATCGTCCCCGCAACCTCGAGCATAGAAGGCCAGTGCTATACCAAGTACGTTACCGAGGCCGATCTGACGAAGGAGACTGGCGTTGAGAGAAGGAGGTTATCTGCTCGAAACCTGGGTACGCACAGTCAGCCGGTGCAGGTTTGGGAATGCGCCTATACCACAGTCTAGTAAATACAGTCACGAAGCTCAATACATAGTAAATATGAATCCATAGATAGTTCCTAGCCACTAGGATCGCTAATATCGCCTCATTACAGGCAATGCGAAATCGTACCGGCACAGTCTATTGTTCCTAGCACCCTCACAACTCAAGCTTCGTGACTGTATATACTAGACTATGCCTATACCTTGACCAAAACTACTTCCGACTTGACAGCTTATAGAGAAGGGGGAGCAGTGTTGTCATGTTGCCCATCTTTCTTGTAAGCGAGCACGCTGACGATAGAGTGCAGTAATGAACGGCTGACATCAACACATACATTTCTAACCAATTTGTTGAACACTAGGCATTAAAATTGGTGTACATTATTATTTTTATTAGTCTAATATTACAATAATAATAATAATAATAATAATAATAATTAGTAGTAGTAGTAGTAGTAGTAGTAGTAGTAGTAGTAGTAGTAGTATCGGTATTCTTCAATGTAATACCGTTAGAAAGGCGTTGAAAAATTGTAAACTGTAAAATTATTTATGATTAAAAATCTACACGGCCTTTTTCTTTTCCAATATCGATACAATGCTCTTATTATTTTTAACACAAACAGCAGTTCTCATTACGACTTGCGCCAAAGGTAAAAGGGCCTGCCATTATCTTTTTCCCCCTCAAAATACTCTCTTTCATTACACACCATCCTTCGAGCTTGCCTCTTTAACGGGGCATCCTGTCCAATATTCTTTGTTCTCCGCCTGCCTTTCCTTCCGACATTGCACAAGTCACCTGTTTAGAAACGCTCGCAGAACTAGAACACACACACTAGTCACACACTCCACCAATAGCAACGAAGATAATACGTGTAATATAATTTAAACACAATAATTATCGATATACTAAAACAATAATACAACTAAATAATATTTTTAATTCACACAAAGCACGCGCTAACACTAGGCCGTGGTATTCACGTGCAAATTGTAAACTTAGACACGGCAACACCGTCCCGTTACCACGGTTACGCGTCTCTCGTAATTGGTTGATTTGAATGGTTGCCATGGTAACATGCTAAAGGCGCCATTTGTCAGGTCGGAAGTAGTTTTGGACAGACCATAGATTGGGTTATCACAATAGATCGTGAAAGGTCTTAGAGCTGGGTCATATGGCCCCCTACCGAAATTCCATTCAATTCCATAACTTGTTTCTATATTCAGAGTGATTTCTCACCCCGCCAGACACTTCGAGATCATCTTCAATAAAATAATGATGATATTGTATGTGTATATATGTATTTATTCACACTGCAAATGGGTATATACCCGGTGGCAGTGGTAACTAATTACACTCAATAATGACAATTAATAATAAACACAACTAATAAAAAACAATAATTAATAATAATAATAATAATAATAATAATAATAATAATAATAATAATAATAATGAGCATCCTAAATTAAATGAAGCATGGTCACTTAAAATAACATTTAAAGTAAATCTGATTTGTATCTTAACCCTAAGTTCGAACTAAGACCCACGAGTGTGACAGGTTCATACCTCCACAAGCACCTTTCGGCACTACACTTATTTCGCTGTCAACTCACTCAATGCACTGATTCTACCTGATTTCACTAACACTTCTAACCATTTCACTATTCAAATACTTTGCACAGCCACTTCACTGACACCAACACACTTCACTTAAACAATAGACTTCACTGACACTACACACTTCACTGACACAACACACTTCCTCACTGATAGAACACTTCAAATAACAAGATATCAATGACACCCTTTAAGTAGTGTGTATAATATACTACCGTCTATTAGTAAAGTCCTTAAGCCTATTTTTAAATACATTTCTGGTTGTTGGTAAAGCCTTTAGTAAGTTTGCAGGTAAAGCATTCCAGTCCCTGATAGTACGATTCAGAAAAGAAAATTTTCCAGTGTCCGTCCTCTGTCTTCTTTCTCTCAATTTATATGAGTGGTCGTTCCTTGAAGAGTAATTTGGCGGCTGCAACCTATTTTTTATTTCTCTCCAGGCAGGCTCACCTCTGTATGATTTGAACATAGCGCATAATCGAATTCGCGTTCTCCGGTCCGTGAGTGTGTCCCATTTTAATGGTGAGTTATTACGACAACACTGCTGGTCCACTCTGTCCTTATTTTCGTGAGGTATTTCATCCAAACAAACGTAGCGCAGCTCCCCGGTCACACTGTCGACATGACGTCAGAAGACTATTTAAGACAACACGAAATAAAAGCAAGACGAGGAGCACGCACCCAGTTTCTTTGAGGAGGAGTGCATTTCCAGCTCTCTGTCGTCAAATGAACCCGGATCCACTGCACATGCAGGATGAGCGCTACCACCAGAACCACAGCGAAGGACACTTTCAGAATGTAATATAAATATGTGTTGTCACTGCAAGTAATTGAGTGATGTGTTCTGGCAACATCTCGTATCGTGCATTTCTAAGTAGGAAGATGCACGATCTAGATGAATCAAGAGACTGACCGAGTATCTTCATGGCAGTCGAAACTTGTTAGTCTGCACGTCATTTGGCAGGCGACACACACGCAAATTTGCTATCCCACTTCCTTAGCTCTCCGTCCCTTCCTCAATACCACAAGTACAGATAGGCCATTAAACATTCGAAATTATTCAAATTTCAAGACACCAATACATATGACAAAGAGTGAAATAATTTCCATTTAGAATAACGAATTAACAACCACAATAATCAAGTAAAATTATCTTTTATAATGCAACGAGTGCTGATAGTTTTCCGGTAATTTAATTGAGCTTAACGAATGTTTGCTGGCATGATAATTATTTCGAGACCGGAGGTCAAGAAATAATTGAAGAGTTCAGAGCCATAGTGGGCCAAGCGCCATTTATTAAAAACTGAGAAAGCAAGGGTTAAAGTTAAGTGAAACCATACTTTAATGAAAATTGATATATCATTTAGTTCTAATATTTACACTTTATATTACTTGCTATAGGCCTATGTTTCATTAAATTATAGTATTCACTTAATTTTAGCTCTTGTTTTCTCTGTTTTTAATATAAGGTGCTTGGCCCACTATGGCTCTGAACCCTTCAACTATCTAATGATAGCAAACATGAGTTTAAAAGGCAAAATTAAATTCAAATCAAGCTCTCAGGTATAACTCCCTGTAAAGTTGATTTGAATAATTTTGAGGGAAAAATTGTTCCAGGGCCGGGTATCGAACACGGGACCTTTGGTTAAACGTACCAACGCTCTATCAACTAAGCTACCTGAGAACTCTACCCGACACCGATCCAACTTTTCCCTCTGTATCCACAGACCTCTGTTCGTTAACAGAAAACCACAATTGAAGTCACACAGAGTTAGTGTGCACTCAATGTTGGTTGCTTGACGGTTGTCAGCCCACTTTGAGGTCTGTGGACTAGAGCATTAATGTGAGAGCTGTGATACGGTATAGCGGAACTATGAGGATCAGAGTGCGTGCAAGAAGCGGCATAAGTAGCAACGATTTTCAAGTCAATATATTTTATAAACAAGGGAAAAGTGAAACGAACGACGATTATCACATTTTTTAACGATCGAAAATTAGCTTAAATATGCATTTTCATTAAATTCAAGCACCATAACCCGAAATGGTTCCTTTGTAAGCAAAGTGTATAAATTGCAGTTTAATTCCAATATGTAACTCTATTATTATTTTCTTTGTGGTACGTGCCAAAAGGGTATACCTCTGCTTTAAATAAGAGAAAAGGATGTAATAATGTATTACTATAAAAAATCAAATCTTCTGCCAAAATCAATTCTCTAATAATGTTATTTTAAAATATTATAAAAATGTATTGCACTTTAACACATTAATACATTTTAAAAGCAAATGTTAATTACTGAAGGAAAATTACATTTAAAACATTATGGATATTATCTTGGAATTGAATGCCTGAAAGGAATAAGAGCCCATCCCATTTCCAGTAAATTTTCAAATCCTTGACATTAATAATTTATCTTTATAAATATGTAAGTCATACCTTCTCTCTTTGCATCGCATTACAATACAAACTTCCCATCATTTCAAGTAACACTTAAGTACATTGTAACAGTTGAACAACACTATAACATTATCAGTGCAGTAATTATACATTTTAAATCACAATATACACAACAGACAATCATTAGAAGCAATCAAAAAACATTACCGACAATGAGGCGCTCTGATTGGTCGATTGTAACCATGGAGTTAAATCAGAAAATGTGCAGTTCCGTTGCAGAAGCTATTCATCACATGAATAAAATCAACGAGTTAGAAAGAGATTATTCTCTTTCTAACTCGTTGAATACAATCTACGGAGGCCTTCATCCCTCTTAGCCCCAAATATTTTCATCCCTCTTAGCCCCAAATATTTTCCTAAACACCTTATTCCCAAACACCCTTAACCTCTGTTTCTCTCTCAAGGTGAGAGTGCAAGTTTCATAACCATACAGCAAAACCGTTAATATAATTATTTTATAAATTTTAACTTTCAGCTTTTTTGAGAGTAGACTGGATGATAAAAGCTTCTCAGCCGAGTAATAACACACATTTCCTCCCGAGTATCATTAATATTTTGTTACTGTTGTTCCAAGATATTTGAATTTTTTTCACCTTTCCAAAGGATAAGTTTCCACTTTTTATCTTTCCATTTCGTAAATAACTTAATAGTTTCTTTTATTAATAAATTATTTTGATTGATTTGCAGCCACCACACTGAAATTTCCAGTTAATTTTCCTATAATTTCTTGTCTCTGTTCTCAACCGTCTGTCAGTCAGTTTCCCATTCTCTTTTGCTTAATTCTATGGAAAATGTAGATACATCTTTCTGAACGTCGTAGTTTCTATATTTCACCAACGAAGATTGTTCAGTTCATACTCCTTAAAAATAATCCACAATTGCGTCTCTACTTACTTAGAACGTGAAATTCGAATTCGTTTCTATGGTTTTTCACACAAGGTTATAGTTGTACACCTTAAAACTGCGGCATAGGCCTATATCACGTCTGGCCGTTAATAATATTAGTGAAAATAAATAGGAACAATGGCTCAGATTGGTTCATATCGGCCACAAATATTGAAAATATGATAAACAAGTACTACGCATTATTCGAAGTAAATAAACATGTATAATAGGTACAATTCGTTGAAAACTATGCCAACTACTTTCTAAAATACATTTAGTAAACATAACGACAGCTCAGAAATGTGATTTCTCCAAGAATAAAAGAATATAAAACCTGAATTTACCTCAGAATTATTAAGCACTTGCATGTTCACAGCACGTTTTAAGTAGGCGATTAAAATTCACTATCATCTGTCTTTGAGGCAATAAGGCTGCAAATAGAGCAATGTTGTTGCATTCAAATGTATTTACTTTGTACGTGTATCTTATTTCCATTTCCTTAAGCATGGCAAAACTAAGTACCATTTTTTGTACAATACAATGTCTGTACAGTATGTTGAGATCCAGCCTAGTGCACGGCTATCAGACCATGATCATATTATAGATGGAACACATACATAAGTGTAACGGTTAGCGCGTCTAGCCGCGAAACCAGGTGGCTCGGGTTCGATTCCCGGTCGGGGCAAGTTACCTGGTTGAGGTTTTTTCCGAGGTTTTTCCTCAACCCAATATGAGCAAATGCTGGGTAACTTTCGGTGTTGGACTCTGGACTCATTTCACCGGCATTATCACCTTCATCTCATTCAGACGCTAAATAGCCTAAGATGTTGATAAAGCGTCGTAAAATAACCTACTAAAATAAATAAAATACATAAGTGTAATTAAAATATCGTCATTGCTCCTGCAATAACTCCTATGTACAAAATATAACATTTTTCAGTAGGAGGAAAAAACACATGTATTCATCCCATGGCAGCCGTGAATTCTTACATTTTCGAAAGAAAGAAATATAATTACATATAGGAGATTTTATTATTTGCTGTATCACTATTTAAGCTATTTAAAAGAGCAAAAATCTGAAAATCGAAAGGAGTTATTGCAGGAACAACGACGATATGTAGCAGCTATAATATATATTTATTTCCGTATTAATAAACGACTTTACATCAGTTTACATCCGAATTAGTGGCTTGTGCAGCATATGCTGCAAACTATAGAAGTTAAAATAAAATTTTTTCAGATTTATTTTCCAGAAAGAATACCAGACATTTTGAAAGTTATCTGTTTCCATAATAATGATGATATCCTCTGATTGAGTTTCTGGCTGATATGTACACCTATTTGAGGGAGTACATCTCACTTTACGATATCTGTCAGAGGAAGAACAATTGAAGGGTTCAGAGCTATAGTGGGCCAAGCGTCATTTATTAAAACCGGGAAAAGCAAAGGTTAAAGTTAAGTGAATACCATAGTTTAATGAAGATTGACATATCATTTAGTTTTAATGTGCATACTTTATAGTACTTGCTATATGCTTCGTTGAAATATTGGTAATCACTTAATTTTAACCCTTGCTTTCTCCATTTTTAACAAAAGCTCTTGGGCCCACCATGGCTCTGAACCCTTCAACTGTTTGTATACATCTGAAGTCTGATTAGTGTAATATGTAGCTAGTCGGAGATGTATGCAATGGAGGGGGAAAGGGACTGGCCACCCTACCCTCTTATCTCCTGGCCTAGTTACCTCATAAGTGGTGCCTTCTTGGTGTCATGATGTTCAGACCTGTCTTCGGACAGTGACTACACAATAATGATGATGTAACATTCAAAACAACGTAGTAACTCAATGAAGTGTAACCCTGTCAAAAATATCTCTTTTAAGAAGCTTCCCTCCTAATGGTTTTTATGCCAAATACTTTTTCTTCAACACATCCATCTTCAGTTCTTTGAGTTTCGATGCGAAAAAGCAAGTAACAATATCAGGATGATCAGCGAGTTTTTCATGTGAGAGTAAAGCAGTAGCTATTTCAGGTCATTGCGTATTGCAGGTGAGAGTTAAGAAAATGTCAGGTTTGCCATGCTTTCGAACAATAGACATAGCTGCAGGTTTCGTGAACTGCCTTGAAATATAGAGAACAGTATCACTATTACTCGTATTTCTGCTAAAGGTCTTGGTGAAGTGATCGGGAGACTATAAAATGTTACAGGCCTCTTATTTTATCAGTAAGTAATATCTTTGTGTTTTTCCTTAGGAATTGTAATGAAATGACCCCTTATCAATATAATTCCTGTATATGTTCCATTTGTATAACTTGTAGGCCTACACAATTCTAAAATATGAACCGTGAAAAAATGATAATACCGTCGACCGGGGTTACTTTACACAATGGGGTAACTTTACACATTTCTAGAAAAAATGTTTAGATTGGAGCACATTAGAGATAATGTGTAGCAACTCCATTGAACTGATTCTATGTGACAACAGCACATGTATGTAGTAGTCTGAATTGTGTGTCCTTATTAAGGGGATCCTGTAAGCAGAAATTCTTTAAATGTGTAAAGTTACCCCCTTGTGTAATGTAACCCCGGTCGACGGTATAAAAATTTTAAAATCAAAATGTTATGTTTTATTTAACGACGCTCGCAAGTGCCTAGGTTATATCAGTGTCGCCGGAGTGCCGGAATATTGTCCCGCAGGAGTTCTTTTACATGCCAGTAAATCTACTGACATGAGCCTGCCGCATTTAAGCACACTTAAATGCCATCGAACTGGCCCGGGATTGAACCCGCAACCTCGGGCATAGTAGGCCAGCGCTATACCAACTCCGCCAACCAGGCCGACTAAAAAATTATCTATATTAAATAACATGAAGTGAAACACAATTTAAAACACGCAATACAACAGCCAATTTAATACTGCTTAAAAAAATGGAAGTTAATTGGTATTGTTAGACTGGCCACTTTCGCTATCTCTTCAGCTGAAATGAACTAATATGTTTCAGTAAAAAACGATGCTCTGTATTAGGAAAGTAACAAACATGATTAAGATATACTAAATTTAAAAAGTAATGAAAACAAAAATAAAACTCATGTTTTCTGTACAATTTGAAATGCTAAGTTCAGAAGTGTCCCTCGCCGTGGCGTCGTGGTCTAAGGCATCCTGCCTAAGACTCGCGTTACGGAATGCGAGCTAGTTCGAGTCCTCATGGTGGAAGAAATTTTCTCATAAAATTTCGGCCAGTGTATGGGACCGGTTTCCACTCAGCATCGTGATGCACTTGGGGAGCTATGATAGGTAGCGAAATCCGGTTACTAAAGCCAGCTATAACGGCTGTGGGGGTCACACATTGCTAACCACACAATACCTCCATTCTGGTTGGATGATCGTCCACCTCTGCTTCGGCATGTGGGCGTGAGGCCAGCAGCCGGCTGGTTGGTCATGGTCCCTCATGGGCTGTCGTGTCTAGGATTATTTTATTATTTATAAGTTTATAAGCGATTCGTTTTCCGAAGTGAGTTCAATACGTTTACTCATATACTGTAAACACCAAAACATATTACAGGGAAGGGTGAGGGAATTATGTTTTTCACTTTTACCATTTTTTGTATAGTGCTAGTTAAATCAGAAAGGTAAAGTAATTCCATACGGAGGTCTATGTTTATGAGAATATCAATTAATAAAATTACAACAAAATATGTTTTGTAGTTAAAAAAAATACCCGAAAATGCATTTTAAGTGATTTGCAGAGCATGAGCCTAAAATACCATTCCCCGCTCTCCTTCCTCTTTCCTCAGCGCGCGCTACTTTCATTACGTCATAATCAGCTGGTAGTAGAATCCGGCGTTAAAGTATGAAACTTGTTTCTATAGGGCAACCATTCACTTACGATGATGGGGGGAGAATTTAAAATACCACTCGCTGCTGTCACCATATTGAATAACCAGAATCAAATAGCCTACCTTATAATGAATTACATCCTAAAAGTAAAGGCATATTAGATATTCCATAAGTAGAAATATAAGGTATGAATTTATGTTTGTGAAAATTATATTTTGTTAATTTATTATTACGAGTATTTAAGTATTTTATTGGAATTTTTTATTAAGCTATCATTTATTTATAATTATGGTAGTATTAGCAATTAGTCCCTAATGCTCTGGACCATAGGTTCACCAACATAAAATAAACCATATGGTTAAAAAGATTAAACCTTTAATACAAAATCTTAAATAAAAGATACAAGAAACTAGTTTGTTAATATAATTAATTTTTGCCATATTCCTACCAGTGATATTTCCTGGCGTTTTCTTATATTTAATTTATTTTTGTTCCCTAATGAAATAGTCATTCTTAGTTAAGGATTTGATGTCGGTACGTAAAAATTTTTTGTAAATTCAAATTGAGGGGCTTAGAACAAAAAGCAGGTAAGTGACGGAAACCTAGTTTTGAGGAAATTACAGTTAAAGTTCTACATGCAATGAAATATCATACACTAGTTTGGTGAAATGATGCCCATATAGCAGCACTGCACAGTGTGATCACTTACCTGATTTTATCCCAAAGAAACATCCTTTCAGGCTATCACAACACGCACTTACCTCATTTTCTTAATAATGTCACTTACCTGCTTTTTGTTCTAAGCCACTCAAATGCACTTATCATTTGTTCAGTATCGTCCCGCAAGTTGAATGTGACAATGTACCTAATTTTCAAATGTTGTTTATATTATATATTAGAAATACAGTCTGATCCGTTTGGGTATGGATATAATTACTTTAATATTATAAAGGTGTTATGATAGTAGGAAAAATTTCTTGCTAGTTATATTATGATTAAAAGATGGGAGTTTCCATATATGACAATCAACAATGCACAATCTGAAAGGACAAATGAAATCGTAGATGATTAAAATGGCTACTACAAATCAACAGCGGGCACAATGTGTTCCTTGCTATGCTAAATTTGAGAGTGTTAAAAGAGTACAAAGGGAATTTCGACCTCAGTATTGTGTGGGTAATGTACCTAAATACGATTCAATAATGTTGTGGTATCGAACATTTATTGAAACAGGTTTTGTGTTTAAAAAAACATGGAGGAGGTCGCAGGCGAAACACAGTACGAGAAGCAGATATCTCTTGGCTTGGCCCTCAAACTCCCCAGATCTAACCCATTCTGACTTCTTCGTGTGGGGTTTTGTTAAAGACATTGTCTATTCACAGAAACCCAGGGACATTGATGATCTGAGAGTAAAAATTACTCAAGGTTTTCAACAAATCACCCCTCTTATGTTACAACGGACATGGGCTGATTTTCATCACCATTGTGAATTGTGCTGGGTGCGAAATGGGGGTCATGTTGAGCTCTGAGGAATCTCCCATCTTTCAGTGTTGTATGCACAAAGTTTCAACAAATAAAGTTCAGTAGTAAATGTTTTAAGGTGTTTTTATTTTATCCATACCCAAACAGATCACCCTGTAGTATATGGAGCTATTTCCTGCCAACTTACGATGTGGGTGGAGGTGTGGAAAACATCAAAGACGCCGTTTTTTTCTACACTAGAAGGAAGTATATATTATCAATTGATAATCTTAACTATAAAAATGATTAAGGTTAACGGCCGTGACAGTATATTTATGCGAGAGAGTGTGTACTTCTGACCCGGGCCGCATCTGTGACTAATTGTCTTCCTTCCAGGCTCGCGACCCGAATTTATTTCTCCCGTTTTCCTCTTTCATTCTACCAACACACTCCGACCTCTCTATCTCCCCCTCATTTCATAGGCCTATATCTCTGGTGTTTGGTCAAAACATGATAACTCCAAAATAAAACCTGTTTTGAGATACAAGCATTTATTTTTTATTTTAATTTTTCATATACAAATCATAACTCAGTTTACATACAAAATGTGAATGAAAATAACATAAGATTAGATGGAGATATCACGATTATACCAAAAGAAGGAGAACTGTTTTCTATATAGGGATGCACTTTCAGTTAAAAAAGGTCATTTTTGGAGTTATGTTCTGACCAAACATCACAGACATTACGTTCAATATAAAACATCTATAGAAAACTGCGAAGACTCCTGAGCCAGTCTGGAAAATATTTCTTCCATCAAACTTCCATACATGATCAAACCTCTAACCCTTTAGCAAACTTCGGTTCAATGAACCAATAGAATTGTTTCTGAATTGTCCACATGTTGGAACTCATTAGTTGAACAGTTAGTCGAATTTCCAGCATTACAGAGCAACGTGTGTGTGTGTGTTTCTAACGCTTGCCCACTTCACTCTGCGTGATTCGGGCTCCGCATACTACTGATAGATGGCAGGACTGTGACCCATTTTCAAGTTGCACACCACTTCAGCGGGTCACGTTATGCATGATGTGTATTTGTGAAGAGTTTTTTTATTGGGTTATTTTACGACGCTGTATCAACATCTAGGTTATTTAGCGTCTGAATGAAATGAAGGTGATAATGCCGGTGAAATGAGTCCGGGGTCCAGCACCGAAAGTTACCCAGCATTTGCTCGTATTGGGTTGAGGGAAAACCCCGGAAAAAAACCTCAACCAGGTAACTTGCCCCAACCGGGATTCGAACCCGGGCCACCTGGTTTCGCGGCCAGACGCGCTGACCCTTACTCCACAGGTGTGGACTGTGAAGAGTTATGTCGTGTACTAGGGCAGTGGTCGTCAGCACTCGCTGAAATGGGTAAAGAGTAAGCCGTCCCGTGTGCCCCGTCGTGCAGTAGGAAGAGGTAGAGAGCATACCCGCTAGCAGCTACGAATACACATAACGCAGTGTGTTCTCCGCGGATAAGAGACGCTAGCCCCAGGGTGCTCTGTGCTGATGACCGCTGTACTAGGGTGAGTGTATGTTAAGTGTTCGTATACCGTAGGGAATGGGTGAGGATGATGATGAAGGTGAGGAAGGGAGAAGGTGCCGTCACATAGCCTACTCCTGTCGAAAAGCACCAGGCTTAACGTCCCCATCCGACAGACGAATCACTATCAACAGTAAAGGCTCATTCACAATGAAAATTAAACATAACATAAGCATTAACTTAACGTTACAGTAAAATCAAGAAGTCATACCATCATTCACGATGGGAACATAAACATAACAGCAAACATACTTGGTAACCATGGAAACATAGCAACGACGCCATTTCCTCATATTCTGTCGTATACTTCAGCGCTCCACGATTGTGTTCTGTTTGCAAATCACGTAAGCATAAACATGAAAGTTTGGAGTTTGCAAACTTTCATGTTAACGTCTTACGGTAATGTTTATGACAATGTTTATGTGAATCATTGTGAATGATCCCATTTGGTAGCCTGGGCGCAAACTTCTGTGTTTATGTTACGGTTATGTTTAATTTTAATTTTGAATGGGCCTTAACATGCCTTCCCTTCATATGCACTGCGGAGAGATTTGGGATTTAACCCATACATATTGGTGCACAATTTAGTGATTAGAAGTTGTATACCACCATCTCTCCTAGTCCTGAAGAAGAAATTTTACATGAAACCTCTGACCTCGCCGGAAATCGAACCCGGGCCGGCTAGTCTGGGGTTAGACGCGCTACCACAGAGCTGACTCGACGGACTTACAGAGCAACATAGACCCTATCAATATATAAATATGAAAAGTTCATAACGAAGCCCGAAGGTTTAAGTTGTCTTTGCAGTCTCTGGTGCGCAATATGAAGCAATAGATAACCGACCTCTCGATATGTTCTTCCGTGATAGTTAACTCTAGTTGTGTATTTCTAAATTCGGAGTCATTAACTACCACGATTTCCAATTTACCGCCAAAGGATTTTGGATACAGTGAAGCAAAGGATTTTACATTTTACTCACACCTGAAGCAGAAACGCTATTAACTTAATGTCCTAGATACGCATATCTTCAAACTATGTTCTACACTTTATGGCCCCTTTTATTACATAGTGTTAATGGAATTGGGCAGTTTTCCAACTAATATTTTTAACCCATTTTAAACCGATGTCCTACCATAATTTTTATAGTTTCTAAGTCTAAGATATAGTGTGTTGCTTCTCTCTCTCTCTCTCTCTCTCTCTCTCTCTCCCTCTCTCTTCCCACTCTTCCTCGTCTTAACAGAACTGACGTGGTCATCTGTGCTATGCTGGAATTTGGTTTCGTCTTGTAATATTTCACGTTACCTTACGTAAAACACAGATCTTGACGCACCCCTAACCAGATTTATTTTCGTGTTATTTATTCACAAGTCCAGGAATTAAAAATACCTATGGGCCTCCTCTAGAGAACAGAGATGGAGACTGATATACGGTCTGTGGAACTTCATACTTATAGCGGTTCTATTGAGTTTTTGTGGCTATTAAATATAAAGCCTGGCTTTCATTCCGTCTCTGTCCAAGGTCTGCAACTCGTCTTCTTTTCCGTGTCTTCTCTAGCCGATGCAACTTACCGGTATTCTCCCTGTCCACCACAAGATGGCAGAAGGATAGTGAATGATGTGTAGCAGTGGTGTCCAAAGTTACGACTGGGACGTCCTTCAAACTTCCATTACAAAAACTTACTGTAACTTTATGTAGGAACCAGTTCAACACTGCAGTGTCACGTATACATTTATGTGCAAGTCCTTTACGAGCAGACTTAACATAACGTACGAGTTCAAAACTGCTGTTTAAGATAGGCCTATATTTAAATGTCAACAATCTACACAAACTTAAAGTAGCATAATGCAATTTTGTTTTCAATCGAATTATCGAATTTTGGATATTTTATCGGAGTGTGAAGCCACAGAAGCTCTGAGGAAACGATTCCTGCCAGAGTAATTCATTACATCTAGCAAGAGGCCATTTGCTGTGGAGACCTTCGGTCCTTGGAGTCATGACGCTAAAGTTTTGGTATCTCAGATCGGCCAAATTTTGATCTCCATTATTGGTGATCGCCGTTGCACTACTTATTTGCGTCAACGCTTAAGTATTGCTATTCAACGCGGAAATGCAATGAGATTTTTGGGTACTCTTCCAGAGTCCAGCCTTTTCGACGAACTTTTTCTCCTGTAAAATTTATTATCTCTATGTAAATGTTTATATTTAGTTTACTTAAACTTGAGTAATAGGCTATACATTTTTCTTGGTTGTATATTTTCAGAAATATTCGTACATGACATAAATTTTGTATACATAATTTTTATTGCAACTTTTTGTTGTTACTCAGAAAATAAATATATTTTTTTATATTAAATAACGCTAAATTCTGTGAGAGCGTGGGAAAATTTATGGCAAAAGTTCGACAGCTGAGAGTGGAACTGGCCGAGGAGGAGGGGGCCGAGGAAATAAGGGGAAGAGTTATTTATTAGTGTTGCAATGAGTAGTATTAACACTGAGCAAATAAGGTAATTAGGGGATAATGTTTTTTTTTTGTATTTATTGTGTGCGTTTTCTTTTATTTGTTTTTTATTGCGTGTGTATATGTTTTTTTATGTCTCACATTTATATTTATTAGTTGGATTATTTATTCAAATTTTAATAAGGAATTGAATTGTTTATATATATATATATATATATATATATATATATATATATATATATATCTGTTGTTACACTTTGTCTTTTTCTTTCATATCTTACATTTATTTTATTTTTATTATTTTTTATTATTTTTGTGTGAAATTGGGTTGAAGTTAGATTAGTTTTAATTGTGATAATTAATGATAACGGTAGTAACAATAATAATTGTTGTTTTACTATTTTATTATTAGTAGTACTATTTTTGTTTTCTTTGAAGATTCAAACTGTGCATAGTTGTAGCACGAATGGCCGTACCGGCTCGTGCGAAGGATATTGTGTACATGAGTTTGTATAATTTATTATGTATCAATAAATGCACTTCATTCATTCAAAATGCAAATTTATAAAAAGAAGTCAATATTGAAGTGTATATTAATTTAAATGTAATACATTAATAGACATTTACTATTATTTAATTTTGCATATATTATTTAAATAAAAATATCTCACACAAACTTAAAGCAATTCAACGCAAGGACGACATTAACACAGGAGATTATTTTTAAATACAACCTATTGACACAAATCTAACGCACTTTCACGTGGGAGTTCAACATGGAGTTCCACACATTTAAACAGTTAGCCATTTATGCAAACGTGACGTTAAATGCAAGCGTCTTGACTTAACAAAACAACAGATTCAACACTAGAATTCTAAATATACAGAACATTTAATAATATCTAGAATTATTATCTCTGGTTGAGATTCTAGCTGATATGTACTGTGCATATATTACTAGGCAGTACATCTCACTTGACGATATGTGTCACAAGAAAACAATTGTTTGTATGTATCTGAAGTCTAGTTAGTGTAATATGTTGCTAATCGGCGATGTATGTATTGGAGGGGGAAATGAGTTGGTCACCCTATTCCATTATCTCCTGCCCTAGTTGCCTCATGAGTGTGCCTCATTGGTGTCATTTATGAGGTTCAAATCTGTCTTCGGACAACAATGACGATACTATCGATAGTCATTACAAACGTTTTGTTAATTGGTTATAAATTGAATAGACTACATATCTGAATTTATGTCTAAACGCATACTGAACTATTAATTTAATAATATAATACTGAATTGAATCTGAATTACATATTCATAACACACAATATTATAATCTGTCGTTAAAGTCCTTTAACATGTGGCCAATGCTCCGGTTCACACCTGTGGAATAACGGTTAGCGCGTCTGGCCGCGAAAGCAGGTGACCCGAGTTCGATTTCAGGTCGGGGTAAGTTACCTGGTTGAGGTTTTATCCGGGGTTTTCCCTTAACCCAATACGAGCAAATGCTAGGTAACTTTCGGTGTTGGGCTCCGACTCATTTCACCGGCATTATCACCTTCATCTCATTCAGAAGCTAAATAACCTAAGATGTTGATACAGCATAACCTACTAAAAAAAACCATTGCTCTAGGTACAGTGGCGGCCGGGTAGCTCAGTTCGTAGAGCAGCTGGCTACGACTGGAAGGTCCGGGGTTCGATCCCAGGTGGTGACAGGATTTTTTCTCGTTGCCAAACTTTCAGAACGGCCCCGAGGTTCACTCAGCCTCCTATAAAATTGAGTACCGGGTCTTTCCAGGGGGCAAAAGGCCGACCATTCCACGTCATTCCAGTGCCGAGGTCATGGAAAGCATGGGGCTCTACCTCTATGCCCCCCAAGTGCCTTCATGGCATGTTACGGGGATATCTTTACCTTTTATCCAGGTACAGTAGGCCTATAAGTTTCTCATTTTCTTTTTTCATTTACTGAGTATGCCCCAACGACTATAACTCATATGTAGGGGCTATACAAGAACACAGTAAGGTCCGAAAGTCTTGTCACCCCCCCCCTTATTTGTATGTTGATGTGCATTCATTTTGAACATGTCATAGCAGATGTGTGACAATGGCTGACACTTTACGTTCCAGCTTGTTTAGTGAATCCAGAACATCAGTATGGGACCATCATTGTCGCGGCACAAAATAATGTGGCGCCATGTCCTGTGTGAAATTTTCCGCAGCAAAGACGGTGTGATTTCCCTGAATGCCTCCCTAACAGCTTGCTTCAAATCTTCAATTGTCTGGTATCGATGTTTCGAGATATGCTGCTTAATTATTCCCCAAAGATACTGTGTGAAATAGAAATCATTAAAAACTGTAAATTGTATAGTATACACAGAGTGTAAAAGAAGGAATGAATTCTTTCTGTTATTATTATTATTATTATTATTATTATTATTATTATAAATAATGTTTTTACTTGCTCTACACCAAAGTCTGAGAAAAATTCAAGTATACACAGAAATGCAATCGTAAATAAAATAATATTACGTGCTTCGAAAAAGATTATTATTATTATTATTATTATTATTATTATTATTATTATTATTATTATTTAGTTACTTATGAATGGTTTCTAAGGAACCCGGAGATTCATTGCCGCCCTCACATGCGCCCGCCATCGGTCCCTATCCTGAGCAAGATTAATCCATTCTCTACCATCATATTCCACCTCTCTCAAACCCATTTTTATATTCTCCTCCCATCTACATCTTGGTCTTCTCAAATGTCTTTTCTCCTCCGGCCTCCCAACTAACACTCTATATGCATTTGTAGATTCCCCCATACGTGCTACATGCCCTGCCCATCTCAAACGTCTGGATTTAATGTACCTAATTATTATGTAAGCTGAAGAGCACAATGCATGCAGTTTTGCGTTGTGTAACTTTCTCCATTCTCCTGTAACTTCATCCCTCTTAGCCCCAATAATATTTTCCTAAGCATCTTATTGTCGAACACCCTTAGCTTCTGTTCCTCTCTCGAAGTGTGTGTCCAAGTTCCACAACCATATAGAACAACCGGTAATATAACTGTTTTATAAATTCTAACTTTCAGCTTTATTGAGAATAGACTAGATGACAAAAGCTTCTCAACCGAATAAAAACAGGCATTTCCCACATTTATTCTGCGTTTAATTTTCTCCCGAGTGTCATTTATATTTGTTATTGTTGCTCCAGCTGTTGTTATTACTATTATTAGATATTATTATTATTGTTATTATTATTATTATTATTATTATTATTATTATTATTATTATTATTATTATTATTATTATTATTATTATAGGGTAAAACCCCGACAAGACGCTCTTCAAGGAATAGCGTGTAAACCGCTTATTTACAGAGACTCCGTATTAAGGAGGTATTGTAATTTTGGCTTATATACAGAATCTATTACTTGGTTATTTAACGACGCTGTATCAACTGCGAGGTTATTTAGTGTCGATGGAATTTATGATAGCGAGATGGTATTTGGCGACATGAGGCCGAGGATTCGCCATACATTATCTGACATTGATTTATTTTATGGTTGGGGAAAACCTCTGAAAAACCCAACCAGGTAATCAGCCCAAGCGATTTTTTAATTGAATTACATCATTCAAGGACAGTAGTACAGCATTACTCCATTGTGTAATATGTCAAAGACATTTACAGCACCAGTACGTATTTAATTATTTAGAGAAAGAAAAGATAGTCATTTAAAATTGTTTTCCTGGTATGTGAAGCTCTATAATGAATATTCGCATTTTCAAGACGATTTAAATAGGCCTATGAATTTACAATGACTGATAAATATAATAAGAACAAGAGTTTTCCGTTTAACACTTACCGTGCCCACCGCTGTGGAGTAACGGTTAGCTTGTCTGACCGTGGAACGAGCCGGGCCTGGTTCAAATCCTGATTAGGACAAGTCAACCTGGTTGAGGTTTTGCTTTAACCCATTAAGAGCAAATGCTGGATAACTTTCGACGCTGGACCCTGGACTCATTTCGCTGGCATTATCACTTCATCTCATTCAGACGCTAGATGACCACAGTAGTTGATAAAGCGTCGTAAAATAACCCACTAAAAACACTTATTGCAATGAAAAATTAATATCAGAGTAATAGAGATCACAGAGACTTCATTCAATACATGAAAGAAAACAAACTGAACAGCAGAAATTTCCAGAATAAATTACGGCCGATTGAGGAAAGTTGTTTGAGAATGAGGGTGCGGGTTAATGTATCTATTATGTAGGCTTAAACACGCTGGTAAAGGATCGAATAAGAGGGTGCGGTTTTTTTAGTAGGTTATTTTACGACGCTTTATCAACATCTTAGGTTATTTAGCGTCTGAATGAGATGAAGGTGATAATGCCGGTGAAATGAGTCCGGGGTCCAACACCGAAAGTTACCCAACATTTCCTCATAATGGGTTGAGGGAAAATCCCGAAAAAAACCTCAACCATGTAACTCGCCCCGACCGGGAATCGAACCCTGGCCACCTGGTTTCGTACTGTATTATTATTATTATTTATTTATTTATTAATAAATCCGCTCCTATTATACATACTACTAATCCACATTTATAAAATACAAAGTTGAATAAATCTCTAGTATGAAACTTTGTGCCAAAAGTTAATATTCCCCACGCAGTAATATTTAATTATATTACTACTGCCATAGCAACACATTCTTTATAGGACGTGGCCTCAAACTACACCTTATTAGGCTACAATTTATGTTATAGAGGAGCTTCGGGTATTATGGAACTTACGGGTAATATGGAATAGTGATATTTCATCTCTGTAAATTGTCACAACCTACCGGAAACCACGAAAACTACTTCATATAATCCTCCTGGCGCTACGATTGCAATCTCGCTTGGGTTTAACTTGTGACAATTTGTTAGTAATCAATTCTATGTTCTCTTGTTTTCTAAATCTGTTGCATGTAATTTGATATTAGTAGACAATTACTAAATATGCATTTAATATACAATTTAACGAAATGCACCATGTAATGAAGCAGTTACTCTTTGTTATCTCAGTGGTTTTACGTGTTTATGTTTTTCGCGATCACGTGGTAGAAGTTTATTTTACAAAACATCTATGCGGGTAATATGGAATGCCTGTATTCTATATTGTCTTCACTTATAACCGTATATCTCATAGGCCTATTAACCGCAAGAAAAATATAATTAATTTGAAATGAGATATTTTATTACCGGTACTTTTACATATACAGGAATACTCCTGTTGTCAGATTCTCTATTAACGGAAACATTGACTATGTTGACATTTTTTGGTTTGGATTAGATTACTCGTATGTCCGTTCACATTTTTATGCGAAAATAATGAATGTGGCACAATTGTAAAATTGAAGAATTCCACGGAATAAGGGGGTAACCGTCATATTGAAAACTTTTCAGGAGATACAAAAAAACTATCTTACAACTTAAATACGGAATATTTGCCCGGAAATTCACAATACCTGGTAAGACAAGGTTGTAGCTCTTTTATATAATGCTTACAAATTATCATTAAAAGCCATATAATATTAGAAACGTTGTCTTTTGTTTGAACTCTAGTGAAATAACGGGGAATATGCAAGGATATACTCCCATAAGTAGTGATTAACAATAATTTCTTATAACAACTGGTATCGACTTTTTTTTTTATTTTAACACTTTCTTCATAATTCACTACAAACATAAGACAGAAAACATTTGAAAGTTCGGTCAATATCATATTATCTGCTACTACATACACTACACATTTGCCCATTGTAAAAAAGATGCCCTAAACCCATTTCGAGAAATCATCAAATAAACATATTCTGTCAACTACTGGGTCATCCATATAGCGCGGCACTGCAGCTGAGGTGGGATCTGGCTCAGCCGATAAGCTATCACTTCCCGTCGGCAGGGCAATACAAGAGCTCGATGTTTAGCAAGCTAGAATGGCTACCTAATAAATTCTAATGCACTTTAAAAGCTATGTACTCACCCATGTCACTAAAAGAGATGCTGAACTGCCTGCCTTCGCTTTCAACACATTTCTGGCATCTTCTTCTGAAATTACAGTTTACTTTTCTTAGTTTTTGAGAAATTGAATTGATCTCTTGGCGAATGTTATCCTAATGATCCCCAAAGATAACAGCCCACAAGCAGTTAAATAATCTCCTGACAGCACGAGCGGATTCTCTACGGATATGCGAATCGTAAATAAACACCCGATATGGAATAGAATAATTAGGTCTATTATTTGTCATAACTATCACTTCAATTCACGTATCGCTCTCACTGAAACATAGAACAAACTGCGTTGCGAGACCTTGAATAAACCAGTTATCCACTCAGACTGCTCCCCTCCGGTCCGCACAAACGGGTTGCTGTTGTCGGCTGAGGTGCTTCACGCAGCTACGGTACCGAGATATATGGATGACCCAATACATGTTGTAAAAGTCAATAACACAAAGTTCGCGTACGATATCCTTTATTCAAGGGTTTTATTTGAACATGAGAAACACTAACTTGTCCACGCCTGTGGAGTAACGGTTAGCACGCCAGCACGTCTAGCCGCGAAACCAGGTGGCCCGGGTTCGATTCCCGGTGGGGACAAGTTACCAGGTTGAGGTTTTTCCGGGGTTTTCCCTCAATCCAATATGAGCAAATGCTGAGTAACTTTCGGTGTTGGACCCCGGACTCATTTCACTGGCATTATCATCTTCATCTCATTCAGACGCTAAATAACCAAAGCTCTTGATAAAGCGTCGTAAAATAACCTACTAAAATAAAAAATAAACACTAGCTTGTGAACTGTCCGCCATAGCTTGCTGAACTCACGCACATAGCCCCTTATTCGCGGGAATGAGAGAAAAGCGAAGCAGATTATCAGCTTCTTTTGATGCTTCGGAAAGTTGAAGTGGAGAACATGTAGAGAATCGAACAAACTTCCTTATTCCACAGAAATCATCGTTCCTGCGAAAAGTGTCGCTTATCTTATTCCGGAGAGCTCCTCAATTGTGCTCCATATTTGTTTTCCACATTCATGATTTTGGCCCTCAGGTAAGAGCATATTAAGTAAAGTATAGAACCCAAATTTAGCACATTCGTTAATTTACCATTAAAACTAGTTTACATTAAAACTAATAGAGAGATGGAGAGTTTAACAGTAGTGAAACAGTAGTTCTACAAAACAACTTATAAATTAATGGTACCTATTATCACAGTCTAATATATACAGTCACGAAGCTCAATACGTGGTAAATATGCATCCATAGATAGTTGCTAACCACTAGGATTGCCCATATCGCCTCATTACAGACAATGCGAAATAGTACCGGCACAGTCTTTTGTTCCTAGCACCCTCACAACTCAAGCTTGGTGACTGTATATCCTACTTGACAGTGACTGTACCGTGACTTTTTTATAGTCGCTACAGTAAGAAGTAGACTGAGGTGCCATCTCTGTGTTTTCAGATGAACCAGCAGTGCAAGGTGTGTGGGGAACCAGCGGCTGGATTCCATTTCGGCGCATTCACTTGTGAGGGTTGCAAGGTAAGCAAAAAATATCAGTAAGATATTGTCAATACAGCCCTATCATCGTCGTCGTCATCATCATCTTCATCGTCAGTGACTAAATACGTCAACGCGTTTCGTTCTTAATAGCCTAGGATTAGAAACCATAGGCCTATGGTATTAAAAAGTAGTAGACAGAACTTTCTGTTCATGTGGTCAGCATGATTCAACCAAACGTGGCACCAGCTTTAACACTTCACGAGTGTAGAACATCGGCAGCTGAATAATTGAGCCGGGGTCTGGTATAGTTACTGGTTACTCAGTCGGTAGAGCGTTGGCGCTCTCAGCCAAAAGATCCCAGGTTCCATACCCGGCCCTGGAACAATTTTCCCCTTGAAATTATTCAACTGAGCTTTACAGGAAGCTATACCTGAAAGCCAGATTTGTACAATACACTGTACTGTTCGTTAACAGAAAACCACAAATTTAAGTCACCAGAAAGTGTGCACTCAATGCTAGGCTCTGACGTTCTGTCGATCTACTCGAGGTATATTGATATAAGGTGAATAATTGAGTTGGAGTCTGGTATAGTTCCTGGGTAGCTCAGTAAAAGGTCCCGGGTTCGATACTCGGCACTGGAAAAATTTTTCCCTTGAAATTATTCAAGTCAGCTTTATAGGGAGCTATACCTGAAAGCCAGATTTGTATAACATCGGCAGCTGTTATAATGATATTCGAATAAATGTTCAAATATACACAGTTCTTCTGGAACTGGAATTAAAACGTGTCCGGTGAATTTACAGACAGTATTAGGACTTTTGTACAGATGTTAATGATTAAAAAAGTCTGGTTTCAACAACGTTCGTCAACAATTTTACCATGCATCTTACACGGAAGCAGAGAAGTTCATAATGGTTATTCATAGTAAGAATCGTCAGTGTGTTTTGTTGCAAATAAATGGTTGCGAAAATGCCCACTAATTTTGATGAAGTCCAACGGTAATGCCTTGATAAATTTAATTAGAAAGAATTGGTACTTAATTTTATATTTTAAAAAAACGTAAAAAACTTATCACGTAGAAAGAACTTGCACGGCAGCAAATGAAGTCGGGAGAAATAATATCAAATCAATCTGTTACGTAATATCTTAAAATCAATAGTAATTTATGTGAATTAGTTAGTGATCGATTTCTATACTTTCCATCGAATTTTAACACCGCACATTTTGAAAGAAGATTTCGTGAAGTAGGTTTATCATTAATCAGCACTATTTTCTAATAATAAATATTCAGACACCGGCGTGGTCTAGAGGTAACGAGAAGGGCTTCGGCTGCGCTTGGGAGTGGATTTGATTCTGCTTGGGCTGATTATGTGGTTGGGGTTCCTGAGTTTTAACCAATTGTAAGATGAATGTCACGAAATGAAACTGCGAATCTTCCAACTCATTCCGCCAAATACCAGATCGCTATCATCAATCCCATTGACGCTCAATATTAACTTAGAACAGCGATCGGTATTTCATATGGCAAGCTGCATCTTACGTCCTAGTTATGTAGTGGCAGTTCACTAATGCATCCCTCCACACGCACTCACTCCACGTAGGACAGGCAGAGTACATACGTAACTGGCGATCAGCATGTCTGTTTTCAAATCATTAAACGTAAAGACTGCAGCAAAACGAATATTTGTAGAAGAATGGGAAGAGAAATTATTGTGTAGAGGAAGAAAATGTAACATGTGTTTTATGTTCTAAACTACTTAAAGGGTTTCATATTACCACCATAAAGAGACATTATACAAAACTCCATTATCACGTGTACTTTGTCATAATATTAATACTGATTAAGGGAAAAGCGTTGCCGAATATCATTTTCTGATACTATACAATTTTGAAACTTTGCAAAGAAGCCTAAATAAGGTAAAATTTCTCATATTTAAACATATCCCGAAAATTCACTACAAATCAAAATTGCCACTCCTTAGGTCATTTTGTGCTAGGTTTATTTCAGTGTTCGTCTCGACATATACAGGTTCATTCACGAGGATTTACCGTCCTTTACGGAGTTTATTTCTGAAGACATTCTGAGCAAAAAAATCATATAAACATGGGTCCTATTCTCAGTATTTACAGAGTTACGTTTCGTTATTGGAACGCTTTGCCGTGAACGCGTGATCTTGTCAGCGTGCAGTCAGCAGCCAGCGCGAGCGCTACGGAAATCATTAGACGTTGCGTAGAGCGAAGAGTGCCGTTCACAAGCGTGCGGCCAAGTATACTCAAGTGGACGGCGACATTTTTTAAAATGCGTTGTAAACTCTCCAAGACTGTAAATTAGGATGCAAAATTGAACTGCAAATAATTAAGTCTGTGGAAGTGGTGTGATTTGTAATAATTGTTGTGTTAAGTGCGTAAGAATAATGTAATTTTCTAGTTGTAAATAGACAAAGATGTCTGTACGAAGCAACTAAGGAGTTCGCAGCACATTTTTAGTGTCATAATACTTGCCAATTAAAGAAATAATATTTTTGAATGATTCATTCTCTATTTGTATTATTCTTTTACCTTCAAACTAAAGAAAAAATGTATTTTACAAACAAATTTAAATTAATGTAACTGAAAATATTGAGAATAGGAACTATGTTTATATGACATTTTTTGCTCAAAATATCTTCATAAATAAGTTCCGTAAAGGACGGCAAATCCTCGTGAATCACCCTGCAACAATTTCTTAAAAAAATTAAACACGTTAAATGTAAAGTGCGCTCCCGATTGACGGACCAATATTAATTTGAGCAATTACAAATTGCAACTTATGATGGAGAACCGGATTTTACTTCACTAATTAAAATATCGGGATAGGGTGATAAGTAATTTCAAATCCATCAGAAGGATGCTAAGACATCATATTATAGTTCGGTTATTTATTTCCAGACTAAACGGGGGGGGGGGACAAGATTGTCCTCTCCTCCCCCTAGCCTACTGCTTTCTATCACCCTTCGTCTTGCAAGGTGGATTGCGTTCCATATGACGTCACCTATGTTGATGTTCTGCCGATCCTTGACATAGTAGTTCAGGAGATAGATAACAGAAGCGAAGGAACTAAGTCATCCGTTCTCTATACACAGTTCTGCAAAAGTAACGCATAATTGCAATTAAAATTGAATGAGAGGATTCTGGACAAAAAGAACATAGGACAGACTCGCCTAATTTCGTGATACTAAGGTTTTGATGCAAAAATAAGGAAAAAAATTACAAAAAAAAAAAGTAAAGGAATGTTTTAATGTTCGTGTATTATTACGGTTTACGAAGTTACATGTCAGCAATTTTTGCCTCAACTTTATACAATAATTACAAACAAGCAATACAAATAAACGAAAAAAAAAATAGCACTCTAGAAGATTTACTATAATTTCGTGATACTACAAGGGTATTTCCGTGATAGTCCATAAATTCAAAATATTTAGGAATATTCCATCAAATTTTAAATTCCTCCGTCAGATTCATACCTACAATCAAACAATTAAGTAAACTTCCTTCGGTGTTTTGAAAGGCCTTGATATGTTCCATGAAACCACTGATCACAACTAACGCACTGAATCCATCTTTCACCATGCTTGTCGTCCTCGAAATTTCCTGAGCACGATCAGCACAAATCATTACACTCATTATTCGGCAAGCACAGATCTTCTTTGTTTGGCTTCTGAAGATGATGCTGTTTCGTTGTCTACCTCTTTTAACTCACTTGAGAGACTGGAAATGTCATTTCCTTGACTACTGCTTTGGTCCCTTCCTGGTCCTCGTCGAACTTGCCAAGAAAAAGACGAGGTTTCTCTGCGGCAGTTTTCCTTTTTCGGATTAACAGGTTTTCTACTTGCCTCATTATAAGTCCGTGAACAAAATCTATGTTATAATGCATCTTCTGCAATTTATACTACACCATCATAATTACATTTGTCGCTATATAATTTCGTGATAAGTTTTTTTAAATATCACGTAATTAGTCGTGTCACGAAATTAGCCGAGTTTGTTTTACATGCCGTATCTTGTATGTAAAAAGAACTGTTTTTACGATTAAGTTGTGATGTCATCGATAACAATAACACACTAGCTTTTAATATCTTCCGAAAGTCATCGATAACAACAACACACTAGCTTTTAATATCTTCCGAAAGAGGCATTTATTTTTTATCCATGACTGGTATCTAAACTGGTCTTAATTTCGTCGTCCTTAGCAACCTAAACAATGGCTTTATTCACAACAATGAATTGATAGTTATCTATGTATTAAGGGAAGTAAGTAGTTTTTAGTTGTCGAGGACGAGTTTGTGCCGGAGAGACAGCGAGGACTGCAATTAAGTTGTCCGGGACTAGTAAATTTCGCTTAACTGACGAATTGCATAGACAATGTTTTTTTTTCCCCACTTCCACATTTTACGAAATAAAAATATTTTTTTGTCTTACATGATTTAGTATCAGATCTGTTGAGAGGATCGTCAAGTTTTGATTATCCTTTTATTTGTTGCTGTATTACTTCGAATGAAACATATTTTCACTTACTTCCCTAGATAAGTAATGTGATTCATGTCCCGTCGTCAATAGCAACCAAGACTATCACAGCAATAGCACAGTCTAGTATATACAGTCACGAAACTTGACTTGATGAGGTTGCTAGGAGCAATAGATTGTGCAGGTACAATTTCGCATTGTCTGTAATGAGGCGATAGTAGCGATCCTAGTGGTTAGCAACTATCTATGGATGCATATTTATTACATTATTGAGCTTCGTGACTGCATATACTAGATTGTGGTAATAGTATATTACGATACAAGTTCGGAAGTACTTTTTACAAAATCAAGGAATCAATCGCTCTGCTCGTTTTTCAATTTCAGATATTTTGTAATGCACTTCATAAACGTGTATTGTGTAGTATTTTTTTGCACGATAGTATATTTTGAAAATAATATATATATTTTTTAAATCTTAATATATAGTATGTACATTACACTATGAACAGCTGACTGAACATAAGCAGTCTGGCCAACGTACAAACTTCACCATCAACTTTAATGTGAAGGAGTAATAATGATTTAAGTAGACTACTTATAATATTTTGTGTTCAATTGGAATAATTTTTTATTTATTTTTGTTAAGTGAAGTTTCAATTGTTTAAATAAAATTCAGTACATTTCAAATGCAGTGATTTGTTTCGTATGGTAACACTGCGTTTTGCATACGAATTTTACATGCATTATAGGATTGTAGCATACATAGACGGCAGTGGATTTCATTACAGTTCTAGAGTAGCTTTTTTAGTAAGTTATTTTACGACGTTGTATCAACATCTCAGGTTATTTAGCGTCGGAATGAAGTGAAGGTGATAATGCCGGTGAAATGAGTTCGGGGTCCAACACCGATAGTTACCCAGCATTTGCTCATATTGGATTGAGGGAAAACCCCGGAAAAACCTCAACCAGATAACTTGCCCCGACCGGGATTCGAACCCGGGCCATCTGGTTTCGAGGCCAGACGCGCTAGCCGTTACTCCACAGGTGTGGACTCTAGAGTAGTTATTTGTAATATTTTAACATACTTATCTAGGATAGCAACTCTGAATTCAGAAAAATCAACTTTCAATCGTAGCGGTTTTTTGCTGTAACGACGAGAAAACATACTATCGTGCAAAAATTTAATTTACCTCCCTAAAAACAAGCAAATAACAGCATTCTTAAGGCAGTGGGAGTGGAAAAAGTTTTCATCCATAACTGTTCTCTAAACTGGTCTTTATTTCATCATCCTTGCAACCTAAACAATGACTGCACTGAATTAAAAGTTTTTAATTCACTGCTGTGAATTAAAAACTTTTCCATGACAACCAACACATTAGCAACCATAAAATCCATACATTCATTTATTTATAACTTCTTCACAAACAACACATTACAAAGAAAAGGCGTACAATTTAAAATTGAATTTAGATACCAATAGTGAAATGTAGATACCAGTAATGGTTAAAATACTGTATAGCTCACGACAGTAAACAGATTTTATTCTCTCGTGGAAATTATCACCCTCGGCTTCGCCTGGGGCACTAAACTTCCTACTCGCGCATAAAATCCAATTTTACTCTCTTATACTCTAAATTACTATTATCTCACAGCATAAATTTCTTAAATAATTCTTTCCGTGGCAACCAACACATTAGCAACAATAAAATCCATACATGAATTCATTAATAACTCCTTCACAAACAACACATTACAAAGAAAAGGCCTACAATTTAAAATTAAATTTAGACACCTGAAATGGATAAAATATTGTAAGTATAGCACACGAGAGTAAACAGATTCTTATACGCCCGTGAAAATTGTCATCCTCAGTTTCGTTTGTCAATAACTCAGAAACTAAATGACTGAAATAACTACGTCTTTATCTATCACACCGTGATTATATGTACAAAAATCAAGTATACAGGATGAAAAATGTAGAAAATAGAAATTTCACCCAATACCCCCCTTAATACTCGGCATATTAGTATATAAGATTGAAACAGTTTCACAGACTAGGACAATATTATGTGACCAATGTGATCACTATATATTTCACTCTATAATGAATGAAGGACGGAAATATGGACAAAATATTGAAAACGAGTTAAATAAAATCATCATAAATTCAACAACACAAATGTTAACTAGACTTTGTAAAGTCTAGTTAACATTTGTGTTTCTTTAAATTAAAATCATAGTTTTTTCGTATTTTTCACAACGCTAATATTATAAAATCGTTAATGATGGAATACTGAACAAGTTAAAATAAACAAAAAGAAAATATTTATAAAAGGGTTATGTAGATTTAATTACTGAATTTTTAAATATTTTTGTAACTTCACGATCGAAAAAATATACATATATATATAGCTGATTTATTCATGACTGAACAAACTTAACACAACTGTATGAACATGGAAAGACGCATTAACTTACAAATTTCACTACAAAAGCTCGATTTGAACCTCGTTGGTGACACGACAGATGTCGAGACGGTACTCCAGTTCTGTCCAGACTGATGCCAGCATATCCTCGGATATTGACTGCACTGCTTTTATGATGCGTCGTATCAGGTCGTTCAGGTTCTGTGGCATGGGGTGACAGACACGAAATCTTTGGTATACTCTCACAAAAAGAATTCACGGGTTAAGTCTGGCGATCGCGGAGGCCAGAGTTACATTGATATTCTGCATGATCGATCCAATGTTCTGAGAGAATATTATTAAGTTTACATAAGAAACACTATACTGTGGATTATGGCACTTGTAGTTACCTACGATCACGCCTTGTTGACTTTCTAGGGCTACGGCTTGTATCCTGTTTACTGCACCTTGCAAAGTCTGAGAATGGGCCGGGCATTTCCTAGGGGATAAACAACCACTAGTTTCGAATTACGTCACCCAGCGCGCAATGCAGTTTCTATGTGGTGTGTTCTTACCAAATTTAATCCTAAAGTTTCACTTTATTGTCGTATCAGCCCCAAGTTCGTGCGAATTCCATAACGGAAATCTCCTCTTACTTGTTTCTATGTCGCTATCTTGTGTAGCACTACACTATAAAGGTGAGGAAAAATAACGTAACGGCTATTTTGGAACAGTTCCTTGCTTGGAATTGTTCCAAAAAATAATAGCATCTTGGAATACTGCGTTCCAAAATAACTACGTTGTTCTGAGCTAGTACGAGATACTTGCTGTTACAAATACTCGTTTCACTTTGGAACTACATTATGACAACGCCTGTTCCATAGAAAGGAACATGTTTGGCACTATTGAAACCAGTGGCGCCAACTTTCGAAAAATACTGTGTGGGCTCAAGCATTTAAGGTATAAGTTAAATAAATCTCATAAGTATAATGGTAACACGATAAATTATTGGGTGGGCTCGGACCCCACGAGGCCATATAAGTTGGCATCACTGTTTTAAAGCAGAAGTGGGAATCCCTTCGTCGCACTGAAAGAAATGTTGGAAATTAAAGTAAAAGATAGTAAAGACATGAAGAGCTTCCTTAAAAAATGTACAAATTATCTTGAAACTGATGTTAGCTATCAAACAATTATTAACATAATGCCTGTATTATGATATAATAATTGCATTGTGAATTTTATCAAGGGAGATGAAAATATATAGGTTATGTTTTATTTATAAATATTTTACATTTTTAGTTTCATTACGAATTCTTGAAATTAAACTAAACTCTGTTGAAACATGACTATTGTTGAAGTTTTTTTATTTACGAAAATACAAAGGTAAATTTTCCTATTTTATTACAGTGAGATTATTACTCTTCATGACGGTATTAATATGAATTTTAGTACAGTTGAAATGATTATAGCTTTTATTTACTAATTTTTTGAGAAACTGAACACCATTGTGAACTTGAGCTGAGCAGACGAGAAAGTCTAGATTAGCTTTTATTTACCATTGGAATCCACTTCGATTTCGTGACCAATTTACAAATAATTTAAAATTACATTTCCTGCTTCGAACAAACCTTATCTACGAATTCAATTTGACATTAGAAAACATTTGTTTTCCACGAATTCACATCCCAGCTCATTATGATATCATATTGCATCACATGGCATACAGTAAAATATGTGGTCATTTAGCGTCCAAAATACCACTGTTATATTACATACTAGACGTACGTGCATGTTCCAAAATAGGCCTACTACTGTTCCATTAGATACTAGTAGTACGTACCTGTTCCGAAATAGTACTGTCCCATCAGATAGTAGTCATGCGTGCATGTTCCAAGATACCACTGTGCACCGGTGTAGTTACATATGGTACTGTTATTTCGAACCTAGTATTTTGAAGGAAGAGGAACAGTTGGAACTGTTATGAGAAAATAACAACTTTTCCCATCTCTTCTACACTACATCTCTAGTGGTATCTCTGTTGGGGAGTACATGAGCTAGCAAATAAACACACAACAACTTGAGACCCTTCGCTTTCATTATTTTGGATAATTGACCTTTTATCATTGTTGTCACTCTCGATAGAGATCTTTACTTTTGCACCAACCTTTTCTGATAATTGCTTCTTACAGGTTTGGAAATCTAACAAAGGAAAATTACAAACACCAATTAACAACGCTGAAGAGTTGCAATATTGGCCAAGATCCCGTGATCATCGTCTATTTTACGATGCACCGGACATAGCCGTCAGAAATTGACACACAACATCTATTCTTCCCCTCCCTCTTGAAGAGTGTTACATGCTCCACAGACTCTGGGTTCATGCAACAATGAATTTGAAACTGAAAACGGTTACGCAAGTAGGAGGGGAGGAATAATATATGTTAGTTACAACATCAACCACAAAAATCTGCGAACCGGAGCGTATCCAACACAATCTCTCCTCCTCCCTAGTCGAAAACAATACAAATTCATAGCCACAGAACGTTTTTCTTGTTTTGGTCTTAGAATCACAAACGAAACGGAACGACCGAAGCAAAATGGAATTCAATAAATTTCTCTTTCATTTTAAATAACTGCAACAATTTGCTTGCCTTCCTTTATTAAGTAAATCTTTCAATAAAGTTTATTAATGACAGAGAAGAAATTCAGCAACGCTTGAGCGCTGCTTTAACGCTGATAGGATTCCATGGTCATAGCTGTTCGTTCGTTACCACGTTATCAGTATGGTGATGATTGTCTTCGGCAGATGTGCGGCTATGGATCGCCTCCCTAGCTTCTCGACAATGCCGCTGTGTATTTATATAGGCATATACCTTTGGAGAACAGGAGAAAAATGGATATGAGAAATTAGATTAAGAGCTCAACAATACGTACTGCTATAAAATAGTATTTGTACGTAATTGAAGGGTTCATAACCATAATGGGCCAAGCGCCATTTACTAAAACCATAGAAAACAAGGGTTAAAATGAAGTTATTACCATAATTAAATGGAAACACAAAGCAAGTAATATGAAGTAGGCTTATACACATTCAAACTAAATGACATTCATTAAAATATGGTATTCACTTAACTTTAACCCTTGCTTTCTCCGTTTTTAATAAATGGCGCTTGGCCCACTATGGCTCTGAACCCTACAGTAGTTTTCATGTAACGTTTGTCTCAAAATGGCACTAAATAATCAGTTAACACATTAAATGAAAACGATATCGATAATTCAAGTACTGTATTCGGAGGGATATCTAAACATATCACTTCATACAAGGCTTACTTATTTTGAAGATTTAATTAGCTATGTAACTGAAAGAATCTTCTAAAATTCCGGCCGCTGTTCAAATGCCTCGATTTTTTTTATTATATTTTTACTTCTGCCTCGTTTACATGCTCTCAATCAATTTTCTTGATCGCCTATAAGTTTGTTTTCCTTAATGTCTACCTGCTATTCATTTTGTCCAGCTAGTGATTTGCGGTCTGACTCACTGTGCGTTTGTTAAAGTTAGATAAAAATGTGTCCAATGTATTTTCAACCTGATGTTCGATGTTATGTGGATAATACTGCAGGCCTAAAACACTCACAAATGATTAAAAACTTATTTATTCCATGATTCTTTTCTACTGTTAAGTCAAACATGGAACAGTGTATCATATGCCCCATCACTGGAAAAAAAAATTACTGATAAATGCGCAAAAACGCGCAAACTTTAAACAGGGTTTCAACACTCTTCTAAATGATGCTGCATTAATTGGTAAAATAATTGTTGTAACCGGACGAGACCGGCTATATTAAAACTCACATTATATTTGGAGAACTTTAAATTTTTTTTTAATTGTAATGTTTAAACCCTTCTGTAAGACGAAAAATACTTTACGAACTTGTAATTGAAGTTACATATGTAAGAACGTACCTATCTGAACAGATTACATGGCTCAAAACACAATAAATCACTAACAAATAGCTCTTTTTAATCCACATAATAAGCGTCTCTGTCTATGGTCGAACAGGAGCGAGAAGTGTTAGGAAAAACTCATTGTTCATACTGTTCTAAATACAGCTTGCCGCTGATAAAACAGTAAAAGCTATTTTTCACAACATTCTTCAAATGTTAAAGAACATGAATTCATATTCACCTATGCTTAATCAAACAAGTCGAAATTTGTTTTTTTGTCGACCTAGACTGAGAAAATCGCACACTGTGCGCTGTAAGGAACTTGGAATATACGATAGAAGATGGGGATCAGGCCGTAGGAGGAGCACAAGTGCCAGGGATGACAGATTTCTCACCCTGCAAGTTCTGCGTTATAGCTATACCACAGCAGTACAGGCAAGAATTCGACTGGAAAATGTCAGACATGTGAGCGTGAGTGAGCGAACAGTGAGGAGGAGGTTTGCAGAAGCTAATCTTCTGTCCAGAAAACTGCATATGGACCCCAACTCGAACCACGGCACAGGGAAGCGCGCCTTCGTTTCACGAGGCAGCATCAAGGATGGATTCCAGAGCAGTGGGCCTCTGTCCTCTTCTCTGAAGAGAGCCGTTTTAATCTGAGGTCTGCTGATGGACGAGAAAGGCTGTGGAGAAGGCCTGGAGAGAGGCTCACCCGTTGCTTTCTCCTCGAGATCTCCGTTTAGGGGAAGCTCAGCAATGGTGTGGGCTGGCATCAGCAATGTAGCCCGCACTGAGCTCGTGTTCGTCGAACGCGGGACCCTCAATGCACAAAGGTACATCGAAGAGATCCTGGAATATCATGTGATGCCCTTTGCACCTTTCATTGGCCAGAAGTTTATACTCATGCACCATTATGCCCGTCCGCATACCGCTCATTGTCTTGTGCAGTACCTACAGGAAGTTGGGATACGAATCCTAGACTGGCCAGCTCGTAATCCCGACATAAATGCTATTGAGCACATGTGGGATATGCTCGGGAGGAATGTCCAACGGCGTGACATCAACACCTTGGCACAGTTGAGGGCAACATTGCTGAACGATTGGGATCTCATCTCAAGAGGCCCTCCAACGTTTAGTGAGCAGTATGCCTCAACGATTACAGGCTGTCATAGACGCCAGGGGTGGAAATATTCACTTTTAGTGATAAGTGACGTCAAGAGGTTCATTGTAAACCTTAACTTTGTTTTCATTGGCCTTATATTGACAAAATCGTGATCCGAGATAGTTTCAAAATTTCAAGTTCTGCGAAAATTACAGAAAATTGTGAGTTACATGCATATTGCTAATAATGTTTCAGTATTATTTATAATCAATTATGTTGTTTTCATAAAATTGTCATTAATATTTGAACGGAAATAGGGTAGACCAGGATAATTGTAAACACTTTTCACTGATTTCAAATATATTTCAACATTACACAACCCTCAGTAACGGTAAGCATGACAAAGAAACATTGTGTTATTTGTAGATTTTTCTTTTCCCTGAAAATGGGTTTAAAATAATAAGGTTGACTTTTTTCATCTTTTAATTGCTAGTTTACATTTACCCCACTTGTTTACATTTACCCCTTTGAGAGGGGGTAATTGTAAACACCAATTTTCGCATGGGCTATCAGACACTGAACATTTTTTGTTCTGTTTCAGAAGAAAGAGCTGTACTTCTTCCAATTCCAATTTTGGCCACTGGTACATTTCGTCCCTTTAACC
Organism: Periplaneta americana; assembly: GCF_040183065.1. Lineage (NCBI taxonomy): Eukaryota > Metazoa > Arthropoda > Insecta > Blattodea > Blattidae > Periplaneta > Periplaneta americana. The sequence continues at coordinate 69,364,403 of NC_091122.1, read as the reverse complement.
TATGATATATGACGGATATAGGAACTCAGTACTGTCCTGAGCTTCACGATAACTGTAGTTACTATTTTTCACATCTGTGACAACCCTCTCTAAATCCTCTACAGTGTAGTTGGGTGGGGGCTCTTTGATTACTGAACCGTACGAAATGTAACCATAGTAAAACATGTTTACAATTACGCCAAGCTATTAAAACTATGGGGCAAATGTAAACACGTCATAATTTAATGAACTGAGATTATGGGAGATCCCAAAACCATTGTAATAAATGTTAACTACTATACATTACTCATAAAAACAACATATTCTTAAAAAATAGCAATGTACGTTTACTTACAATGCCAAAAATGAAGGTGAAACAAAATTCTTTCTCAACTTTTTGTCGGTTCTTACTAAACATTCGTTCACAACTAAGCAGTTACTCCTATTTGGCGCCAAACTGCTTTGTAGGTTAGCCAACATGTTAATTTAAATATTTCCCCCTAATTAAAATTTTTATATTGACAGTTTTGCATTTCTTACAGCATTTGTTTACAATTACCCCCTGTTTACAATTGCCCTCATCTACCCTATTTTTATTGTAATAAATTAAGATTTTTATAAAAATGTGAAGTTTTTACATGTGTCGAAACAAAACACTGGGGACTGTAAAAATGATCTGAATTTCGCTTTCATTTTTAATAACTGCAATAATACTTCACTCAGCTTCCTTCCTCTTCTAAAACTCAATTAGAATGAATAACAAGAGGATTTCGTCATATTTACATTGTATGAAAGACGCACCGAAAATGAAGGTAACTAACATCATCGAAATAGCCGATAATATGCAAAACAAGCAAGTCCCACTTCATCATCCTAACAATACACTGTTTTCTCGTCTGATGAGCACCGTTAATTGTTCTGACATTACACACTTGGCCAGCAGAGCCCAGCACTTGGCAAGGGAAAGTGCTAACTGAATTACCAACATGTAAATACTGCCTCCTGCTGTACACAGACACAAAGCCTGTTCCTTGCCGCCCGTGACTTAACCGGAACAGAGTAGTAAATAAAAGCGAAGTTTATACGCAACACTTCCGACCTAGTGAACTAAATGCCAAGTTAACCTTGAAGATATAAGTTCAGGCAAGGCGGCGATAGCGATGGAACATTTTGAAGACTTCCTGTTTTATTAGTCGTCATAGTTGTTGTCACCCCCAACATTCGGATTAGTCGTCTATTCTGGTCATTTCAAGGACTGCGTGTATCTTTCTTGTCATTGTATTTCTGTAGCACTGAAAAGTTATTATTATTATTATTATTATTATTATTATTATTATTATTATTATTATTATTTACTTACTTACAAATGGCTTTTAAGGACCCGAAGGTTCATTGCCGCCCTCACATAAGCCCGCCATCGGTCCCTATCCTGTGCAAGATTAATCCAGTCTCTATCATATCTCACCTCCCTCAAATCCATTTTTATATTATCCTCCCACCTACGTCTCGGTCTCCCTAAAGGTCTTTTTTCCTCCGGCCTCCCAACTAACACTCTATAAGCATTTCTCGATTCGCCCATACGTGCCACATGCCCTGCCCATCTCAAACGTCTGGATTTAATGTTCCTAATTATGTCAGGTGAAGAATACAATGCGTGCAGTTCTCCGTTGTGTAACTTCCTCCATTCTCCTGTAACTTCATCCCTCTTTGTCCCAAATATTTTACTAAGAACATTATTCTCAAATACCTTTAATCTCTGTTCCTCTCTCAAAGGAGAGTCCAAGTTTCACAACCATACAGAACAACCGGTAATATAACTGTTTTATAAATTCTAACTTTCAGATTGTTTGACAGCAGACTAGATGACAAAAGCTTCTCAACCAAATAATAGCAGGCATTTCCCATATATTTTCTGCGTTTAATTTCCTCCCGAGTGTCATTTATATTTGTAACTGTTGCTCCAAGATATCTGAATTTCTCCACCTCTTCGAAGGATAAATCTCAAATTTTTATATTTCCATTTCGTACAATATTTTGGTCACGAGACATAATCATATACTTTGTCTTTTCGGAACTTACTTCCGAACCTATCGCCTTACTTGCTTCAAGTAAAATTTCCGTGTTTTCCCTAATCATTTGTGGATTTTCTCCTAATATATTCTCGTCATCCGCATAGACAAGAAGCTGATGTGACCCGTTCAATTCCAAACCCTCTGTGTTATTTCCTAATGAATATTCTAGAGCGAAGTTATTATTATTATTATTATTATTAGTATTAGTATTATTATTATATTATTATCGAAATTGCGATCGAAAATCTGAAAAAGTACAAGTCTCCAGGTATCGATCAAATTCCAGCAGAATTAATACAAGAGGGTGGAAGTGCATTATATAGCGAAATTTATAAACTTGTACTTGCTATTTGGGAAAAGGAAATTGTACCAGAACAATGGAAGGAGTCCATAATTGTACCTATTTTTAAAAAGGGGGACAAAACCAACTGTGGTAACTTTCGAGGAATATCACTTTTGTTGACGTCGGTACAAAATTTTGTCCAATATTCTTTTGAGAAGATTAACTCCGTACGTAGATGAAATTATTGGGGATCATCAGTGCGGTTTTCGGCGTAATAGATCGACTACTGATCAGATTTTTTGTATTCGACAGATAATGGAGAAAAAATGGGAGTATAAGGGTACAGTACATCAGTTATTCATAGATTTCAAAAAGGCATATGATTCTGTTAAGAGGGAAGTATTATATGATATTCTTATTGAATTTGGTATTCCCAAGAAACTAGTTCGATTAATTAAAATGTGTCTCAGTGAAACATACAGCAGAGTCCGTATAGGTCAGTTTCTGATGCTTTTCCAATTCACTGCGGGCTAAAGCAGGGAGATGCACTATCACCTTTACTTTTTAACTTCGCTCTAGAATATGCCATTAGGAAAGTTCAGGATAACAGGCAGGGTTTGGAATTGAACGGGTTACATCAGCTTGTCTATGCGGATGACGTAAATATGTTAGGAGAAAATACACAAACGATTAGGGAAAACACGGAAATTTTACTTGAAGCAAGTAAAGCGATCGGTTTGGAAGTAAATCCCGAAAAGACAAAGTACATGATTATGTCTCGTGACCAGAATATTGTACGAAATGGATATATAAAAATTGGAGATTTATCCTTCGAAGAGGTGGAAAAATTCAAATATCTTGGAGCAACAGTAACAAATATAAATGACACTCGGGAGGAAATTAAACGCAGAATAAATATGGGAAATGCGTGTTATTATTCGGTTGAGAAGCTCTTATCATCCAGTCTGCTATCCAAAAATCTGAAAGTTAGAATTCATAAAACAGTTATATTACCGGTTCTTCTGTATGGTTGTGAAACTTGGACTCTCACTCTGAGAGAGGAACATAGGTTAAGGGTTTTTGAGAATAAGGTGCTTAGGAAAATATTTGGGGCTAAGCGGGATGAAGTAAGAGGAGAATGGAGAAAGTTACACAACACAGAACTGCAAGCATTGTATTCTTCACCTGACATAATTAGGAACATTAAATCCAGACGTTTGAGATGGGCAGGGCATGTAGCACGTATGGGCGAATCCAGAAATTCATATAGAGTGTTAGTTGGGAGACCAGAGGGAAAAAGACCTTTAGGGAGACCGAGACGTAGATGGGAAGATAATATTAAAATGGATTTGAGGGAGGTGGGGTATGATGATAGAGACTGGATTAATCTTGCACAGGATAGGGACCGCTGGCGGGCTTATGTGAGGGCGGCAATGAACCTTCGGGTTCCTTAAAAGCCATTTGTAAGTAAGTAAGTATTATTATTATTAGGCCTATTATTATTATTATTATTATTATTATTATTATTATTATTACTACTATTACTAGCCTATTATCAGGCTTACGATCCGAGACAACTTAAGAATGAAGTGTAGTTACAGTGCAACCACAGTCTAGTATATACAGTCACGAAGCTTGAGTTGTCAGGGTGCTAGGAACAATAGACTGTGCCGGTACTATTTCGCATTGTGTGTAATGAGGCCATATTAGCAATCCTAGTGATAAGCAACTATCTATGGATGCATATTTTCTACGTATTGAGCTTCGTGAATGTGGTACAACGGAGTACAAATGGAGTGAGGTGGTGCTTAGAGTTTTATTTACCTGTGCGCGAGTGTACAATCCGATTCATATCAGAGGTACAGTAGGTTATTCTTCCGTCTCTCCCTACGAAACGAACTGAGGCCATCACAGTCCATTTTCAATTCATAGTGAACAGTTTTTCGAACTAGTTGCAAGTATGTATATGGTTGTTTATTGTAACGCTAACGCCTTCAACGTCGCCGAAGGACATGAAAACTTGTGAGATATGTATTCTACTTCATTTTCCACCGTCACTAGATTATACTATTAACAGTACAATATAACGCAGCACACTGACGTCGTTGTTTACATTCACAGTATGTCTGTCTACTATGTTCTAGGAACTCTATAGTCAAGTTGTGCGTACATTGGTTGCCAAAATGTCCCGGATCCTAAGCCTGATTATTATTAATGGTGATAGTGGTGTTAATTTTAAAAATTTTGAAATTTAAATATTCGAAATCTAAGTTTGTAAACTCAGGGATATAACATAAAGTCACATTTTTATAGTTTTACGAAATATTTATACCATAAATATACCAAAAGTTCATAAAATATAACTAGCATACATTTAATAATTGAAGGGCTTCCTACACAAAGGAGGTAGCTCCACTTTTTGGTAAAATTAATGTTTTTCTTGTTTAATACGTTAACAAATATGCCCGACCTTTTAGTGCAAGAACGTGTGATTCCGAGCATTTCTATTAAGTTACAGTGGAACTGGAGCTGAGCTCCCATTCGTTTCGTTGCAAAAAGGAGAAAGCTCCTACAGCTATATACAGTGAACTGTAAGTAGTGTCATTAATTTCAGGGGGTTATTCTTTGAGACATTTCAAACAAAAATGTTTAATATAATTTTGCTCGTTTTTGCTTCCTTTTTGAGATGAAAAATGTTTTATATAAACATAGCATACCGTATTTTGAGAAAGCCATTGATATAATTTTCATTACGCTCACTCAATTTAAGAGCAGTGTATTATGATAATAAATTACTGAAATAATTTTAGTTTTGTTCTTCAAATGTGCACAAATTTCATCCCAACAAATGTAACTTTTCGTTCTGCAAAGGAATTTTACAGTGTTACATTTGGTCGAATCGGATTTCTGCACACTTAAAGGACAAAACTATTCTCTTAATAATTCATTACCATAATACTACAGTGCTCTCTTAAAATAACCGAGCACATTAGGGATTAAATCAATGGTTTTCCCGAAACACGCTATGAAATGATTAATATAAACGTATTATATCTGCTATGTCTTGTGTTGCATTTTATGATACTGATATAGTAATTGTGTGTTCAGTGTGCAAAATGTGGCTAATCATATCCAATTTTATTGCAAAAAGCGTGTAGCTCCATTATTTGTTTATATTTTACCCCGCTAAATTCCCGATTATATTAAATATATCTGCTATGTCTTGTGTTGTATTTTATGATATTAACATAGTAAGCCTAATTGTCTGCTGAGTGCAAAATGTGGCTAATTACATCCAATTTTATTGCAAAAAGTGGGTAGCTCCATTATTTGTTTATATTTTACCCCCCCCCCCCCAATAAATTGCTGACTACAATAAATGACTGAGTGATAAAAATGAAACTTCTAAGTAACTAAAACTTACTATGAAAAAGGAAAGAAGCTCAGTTAAATTTTGAATTTTTTAGAATGTTTTTAATGTTTTATGTAGTTTTCCACAACTTTGTAAAAGTGGAGCTACCTCATTTTTGCAGGGAGTCCTTCAATTTCACTCGAAACAAGATGACACCGAATCTAAAGTCGTCATTAAATTATGAGAAATTTTTCTCAGTTATTCACAAAAATATGTAAAATGAAATAAAAAGTGCCACAAATATGACCCATAGTCGTTGTAATCTTCATTCTATGCGTTACGTAACAATAGTTACTTTATCCTGTGAAAGGTATTACTATTTATAGTTTATATTCTTGAGCTATTATTCAAAACACATCTAAATAATTTACTCGAATGCATCTAAAGAAGAAGATGCACTTTTGTTTTCAGCATTACATAGAAATGCATTACTTCTAAAAATGGTTCCTGATATACTGGTAGAATTGTTAGGCAAATTTTTCAATAAATTTGTAGGAGATAAAGTATCAGATGAGTAGAAAAAGCAACAGCAATGACAATGTAATAATATATAGAACGGGAAGTAGACAAGACTGCCGGAACTATCGTAGAATTAGTGAGATGTGCTCTATGGCTAGATTATAAATGTAAGACTAAGAAAATGTAAAGTAGATCAACAGATAAAACAGTCGGAAGAACAAAATGGGTTGAGAACTGACGTTCATGTATTGATGGTATAGTTACAATAAAAATTTAGTCGAGAAACAAGTAATGTGCGGGAGAACAGTCCATCTGACGTTTATAGATTTAGAGAAGGCTTACGACACGGTGCCGTTAAGAAAGTTGTGGACTAATAGAGAAAAAAATAGTAAGATCTATGGTATTAAAGGTTTATGTAGTGGCTGCGGTAACATGGTTAAAATAAGCAGACAACTCTAACAAGAGGAATTCCCAGCTAATAAAGAACTACGACAGGGCTGCTTATTGGCACCAAGACCCTTCAAGATATATTTAGAAGAAACTCTTCTAAACTGTAAATGGAAATACGGTCGAATACGAAGGAGATGGAACCCTTTCGACGTTACTATTTGCCGATGATCAGATAATAGTGGCCAGGGGAGACGACGATTCAAGTTACATGGTAAGACACTTGCAACACGAATATCAGAACATTTCCAAATCAGGCCATCTGGTAATTGGGAAAGAAAATTCCCAACAATTGGATCTTGGAACCAGTGGCGGTTCCTCGGGGGAGGGAAGGGAGGAACGTCCTCCTCACATTTTTCCTCTTTTGAAAGTAAATACCAAATGTAATATATGCCTTGAAATTCGAGGAAGATTCGATAATTTTTAAGTTCACAGCTATAAGAAAATCTCGGTTCATCGAGTTTTAAACCACGCGCACTCATGTCCTGCTAGAAAACTGTGAGAAGGGTGCGAGATTGTTTGTGTAGAGGAAAGCCAATCCATTCCTCCTTTACTGCAGTTAACACACATAGACAACAGCGCGCTAGCGGCCAGAAAAAGAAGCAGAGTTTTAAAGCAAGTAAATGAACGGATAGGGAGGAGATCCTCCTCTGAATCAGCGCATGGGCGGGAAATAGAAACCGACTGGTCTTGCAGCAAGCTCGCTACCGCTGCCATCTAATGATGCTGCATTCAACCAGACTAGTCATCTAGGAGGAGACACAATAAAAACAGTTTTAACGCAAAGCTATGAAAGACACCATATAAACTTTTTTTAAATTATAAATCAAAATATATTATTCATTGCACTTTATATAAGCTATATTCATGATTTGAAACTTACGAGGATATCTGAAAATTGAAGTTGGATTTATATAAAATAAAGAGGAAGTAGTTCTAAGTTAGTATCGCAGATCTTTTTGGCCTCTGAAATTCATTTCCATTCATTGTCTACTAGACAGGACAACAGCCAAGTTGTCAGTTTTGTACAAATATATTTGAAATTGAAGGTACTGCAAACTACATTATTTTTAGCATAAAAAAATTAATCGGCCACCGGCAGCTTTGAACAATAATGGTAATATGACTTTACAAGAACTGATATTCTTCAAAAGCATGTGATACTGAACTTGTAAAATGTACATATGGCAACACAGACCACGTGGGTGGGTGCAGTGTTCTCGCTTTCCTAACAGATTGTTTCCCATTCCCATTTCCGTAAAACGGTTCCGATTACGTGTTAGTAGCTGGTCTCTTCCAACACGTGTGATGCTGTAGTGTGCATGAAAAATGCTGCGAGGTTGTGAATATCCTCGTAATTGTTAATTTGCGCAATTATTCAACAATGAATGGAAGTGAAAACATATTATATTTTGGACAATTTAGGAAACTCAGTTTACAAAAACAGATTATTGCTATACAGAAGGGAAGGCCAACCCTAACACTACTTGGTCTTACATGTATGCATATAGGCTAATTTGTAGCATGTTTCATTCAAGAAGGTGTCATTTTGCGCTGTTAACTTCTTTCCTCCTCTTAAGAAATGTGCAGGAGCCGCCACTGCTTGGAACATAAGCAATTAAAAATTGTAAGTCTTTTAAATATTTGGAGACAACATTGTTATCTATTGACAAAAGTAGAGAGGATATTTTTTAATAAACTTGTCAGCAAAATTACAATCCGTTCAACAACGTAAACAATAACTAACAATGTTGAAAGAATCTTAACAGCGTTACAAAATAGGCTACTGCCCATTAGCATACAAATCGCTTCTAAATTGAGGCGGTCAGAAGCAAAGCAGTGTAAGTGCACTTACGTTATTTTCCATAAAATGTGATTAAAATTTACTAAGCATTTGTAAATTCCGTGAAGTTTTAATTTTAAACGTTAATGTGCGATGTGGTTACATCCCTTTGCTTCTAACCGCCTCAATTGAAATTAGTGTTTGAATCTGTAGTTTAAAATAATTTAAAACGGCATGCATGTTAAGTCTGTTCAGTATTGTCAACCCTAGGGATTTATTCCAAGTTCTAGGAAATTATCATATTATACCGATAACTCACAAGGGGTTAAAGATAGTGATCCTATTTCTGAAGATCCTACAAGGTGGATAATAAATTAACACCTTCGCAATCATATCGCTAAATTGATGTTTTTCTTTTACGAAACGAATTTAATTAAGGAAATCTTATATCACAAAAAGTAATGACTTAAGTCCTTTTGCCCTCCCACCGGAGATATGAAACCTACATTCTTTACGATAGTGTGCAGAGAAGAAACACTGCAGTGGAAGATTCCGCTTCTCGCAGCGAAATTTGCATCTTTTTGAACATAGTCAGTAATATAAATACACATGCCACCGGAATAACTACGAAAACAATAGCCACGACAGAACCAATCATTTCTGTGACACAGTACTGTAGATTAAACTCTTCCGAACGAAACAACTGGCTAGCACGTGCTGGCTGTGAAAAAGTCGGCAACGCCGACGTGTTGCCATGGACTCTGGTTGGCTGATTTGAGCTGTTGCCATGGTGACGCATTGAAGCCGCTGAACTGTCAATACCTTTCTAGTTTTGTATAGACTATTTCGTTTATATGACGTCATTCCATTTTCGACCAATGAAGTGTAATGAAATTTTGAATTCCAACCGATCACAGTCACACTTTGCGATAATTTCTGCAGCTAGATTTATCGCTCAATTTATCGCATGGTCGTTCTTTTGTTTAGTCGTCGCCAACTGTTTCCCCGTAAATTGATGATCATGAATACATTAAGATGCAACTACACGGTTAAACTTTTCTTTCAACTTTAAAGCAATGAATGCAAGATTGATATTTAATATTAATTAATATATTTACGCAGTGAAGACCACGTTCAAAACGGCGCACCATGTAGACACAAAATCTTTATGCATCTTAATTGAACGTACCTTTTAAACTTGATTCTATTCTTCCCAGATTGCACGCATACGCGGTTGGAATATTGAACTGTGTAGATGCAGCTTTAGTTCCGTTACACACTACAGCGAGAATGCGTTTGTCGAGCTATAAAAAATGCTTTCGTGTAGCACTCATTGTAAGTAACGGTCGAAACAAGGCACAGCTGACATTGGTCCTGCTTCCACAGGTAGGCCTAACGTAACCTATAAAATTGTAGCCTACAACATTTGTATTGAAATTAAACAATTAATAGACGTTCAAATTTATGTAACATCATCGCATATCAAACTCAAACACCTTGCATAGTAATGACGTCTTTGATCAAACTGCCTTTCGTATGGCGTAATAAAATTCGTGTTTTAATTAGGCCTATCTATACAGAGATGGCTTCACTGTGTAGCAACATGTCTCGCTGTGAATACGTAAGCATTGGTATTATATAGCTGTCTCCACTGTTACTGTTAAATTAAATTATGATTTCAGTAGATAATGAAAATGTATTTGTTATAATAATAAAAGTGCAGTACATGTAATTAACATTGTTAAACTTGTATTTCGCTTTTCGCAATTGGCATTACTGAATAATAACATCGAATTTCTTTATTGCAATACTCGATAATCATCTACGAGTATTTCAACTTCACAATGTCTGAATAGGTTAAGTATTCGTTAATATACAATTATTAACATTTTGTGATCGAATTTTAGGGATATGTTATTTAAATTTTTATTTTATTCACGAAATAGTCCTAATAAATGTCACTCGAGATCTGAGATTTATCGGCAGATCTCAGACCTCTCGCGACATTACTACAGATAATTTATTCTAAATTAAATGTTTGTAGGGATTTTTTATGTTCTCTTTAAATATCAATCTTTTCTTTCATTTCATCTTCTATTTTAATTTGATATATATTTAAATTTGAGTTAAATATTTTCTTAGAATTATAATTCTTAACAAGAACAAAATGGTAGCTTTCCATTTTTATCTTATCCCTCACTGTTATAAGAGAAGAAAAATGTCACTCTTCTATAGTTTATTTACTCGCAGCTTTTTCTCCTAGGAAGATGATTGGATAAGTGATGAATGTATTATTTTGTTATGTGAGGTCTTCCCTTTTTCCCCACTGAAAGGGGAAACTGTATTCGTTGTGTTCATTACTACTAAGTAAAGTCTTACAGGCGAAGCGGATTTAAATTACGGTGAAGTAATTTTGTGATTTGTGAATTAAGCAAATACTGTATTTAAGATTAAGTAAAGGAAGGGTAGATTTTTGTAAATGAGTAAATCTACTGCGAATGTGCTGATAATTAAATTAATTTTCCCTTTAAAACTAAAGCAAATAAACTTTCATATGAAAAATTATCTTTGTATGAGAAGATATTAATGTTTCATTATTCTAAAAATATATAGTGATGGGAGGGAGATCAGAGATACTCACAAAAAGACTTGCAAATTCAAAATTGCTACAGACAGACCAAGAACATTTTGAAATTCTCTGGTGACTTCTGTACCGATGATAAGCGTTCATGTAGAGTACGTCATGCTGAAATAAATATGGTACCTACTTTTTGTACATCCATTCTTAAAGTAATTTCGAGAACATCGCATTGACGTACGATATTTTTATCTACATAAAATGCTGTGGACTGATTGCTTGGTTTACCGTATTGTTCTTATGCACTTCTCTGTATCACTCTGACGCACCTCGTCAGAAAGTTGAACTCGAAGGAGTTCCTCACTTTCGACACAAGAGGTCTCTGTAGGATGACGTTGGATGTAGAGTCATCTGACGACTGGACTGTGAACGTAGCTCCTTCATGCGCGTAGAGAAAGGAACTGCACAGACTTGTGATTCAACAATACGTATATTTTTTATAGACCAGCATTATAAACAAATCTTAAGAGGAAGGGCCTACTGGAAATCTCTTCTCTCATATTATTTTAAGTAGAGCCTCTATTTCCTAACATAGTTTCATATCAATGAGTGGAGCCTTTTAAATAAAACATTTTCGCTTTTGCCCTTTATGGTACAATCACAGACATAAAAGAAATGCAATATAATTATTCATTATTATTATTTATTTATTTAATCTGGCAGAGCTAAGGCCAGTAGGCCTTCTCTTCCGCCCAGCCAGACTCTAATTATAATTGAATACAATTGCTTACATAGTTATTGCATTAATATCTAGACCATAAAACAACATGAAAGTAAATAATGAGAGTTGGATAAGTAATGTTAGTGTGACAATAATAAACATCGGTAAGAAATAGTTATAATAATAATAATAATAATAATAATAATAATAATAGTAATAATAATGAGATAATTTAAATATTTATTATATATATAACCATTATACATTGAGAAACCTGAAACTGCTATTATTGTTAACAAGAATTGTTAGAAAAATATCTCGTTAGCCTATTCTTAAATTGGTTTGATGTCTGACAGTCCCTGACATTACTCGGTAGGGAATTCCAAAGTCGAGGAACAGCCGCAGTGAAAGAAGATGAATATGAGGATGTTCGGTGGGAGGGAATGGATAATATTGAGGAGTGTTGTGATCGTGTGTCTAGGTTATGATGGGTGGATAAATTTTGAAAACGAGACGCAAGATAGACAGGAGTGGAGAAATGCAATATGTGAAAGAGAAGGGAAAGACAGTGGATTTTCCTACGATCTTCTGGACGGAGTCAGGACAACATTTCGTGTTACGTGCTCAGCCCGGCGAATATTGCAGACGAAACGGACATACATATTATGAACACGTTGTAGTCTCTTCGCCGAAGTAACGCTTAGGTCAGTAAGCAGAATATCACAGTAATCAAGTGGGGCATCAGGAGTGTTTGCACTAACATTTTTTTCATGGAAAAGGGTAGAAAATTCTTCAATCGTCTAAACGAGTGGATTAATGAGAATACTTTTTTGCAGGTTTCTGCAACTTGAATGTTCCAATTTATCCATATAAATGCCTAGATTCTTTACTGATTCACTGAACGGAATTTATGTATTATAAAGAAAATAATATATCTGCTCTCAAGAGTATCACATAATCATAAATCTTGTCTTAAATGAAAGCTAAAAGACTTTTAACCAATTTTGTTTAAAATTTTAATTGTTATAATTTTATTTTTCCGAATCTTAAAATCCTTTTCCGTCGCGTATGTCGTATCTTAAATGTCAGCCTTCCGAGGCTTTGTGTTTGGTTGTTTAGCATTTTTTGTTTTAATTTTCAATTATGCAGATGACCAAGTAATACTTGCACAAGATCATGACGACATAGGATACATGACAAGAAAATTAACGAACGCTGGGGATTGACGATAAATATAAAGAAAACTAAATATTTATGTATTGGCGAGGAGGTAGCACCATTGCAACTAGACAATGGAGAAATTACAGTACCAAGTACGGAATGTATATATTTAGGGACGAAAATAGATCAATTTGAGAAAAGTAATACAGAAATTGAACATAGAATTTCCGACACAAAGAAAGCAATTAATGCTCTAAAATCTCTTGGTGGAACAAACATATAACAAGAAACAGGAAACTGCAAATTTATAAAACAGTAATTCAACGTATTCTCACCTATGGCGCAGAAGTATGGCAAATTTCTACAAGGGAACAAAATGAAATTTTGGCTACAGAAATGGATGTTTTAAGAAGATCAGCAGGGAAATCAGGAAAAGAAAGAGTAAAAAATAGACAGATAAAAGTAATTATGAAAGTAGAGGAAGAACCAGACGTTATTGACGTTATAGAGAAGAAAAGACTACAATGGTATGGACATGTAAAGAGAATGACAGAAGAACGATTACCACTACAAATTATGGAATGGATACCGACAGAAAGAAGGAAAAGAGATCGTCCAGCAAAGACGTGGATAGAAGGGGTACACACTGCTGTGACTTCCAGGAATTTGACACCAGAGTAGCCGGAAGACGGCGTCAGCAGTCATGAAACCGATAGAAGAAGAAGAAGAAGAAGAAGAAGAAGATAATTTTATTTTTATTTTGCATTTTTATGAACAGAAAGAAAAATTGCACGTATATTTTAACTTATTGCAATTTGACAATTTCCTCTTACAGAATTATTCATGAATAATGTGAGAATATGTCCTGAAAATTTTATTCAATTATCTCCATTTTTGTCTGAGAATGATATTACCTACATATTATTAAATGTTGAAAAATATAAAATAAACTCTGGATATTCAACGAAGAAGTTTGAGCACACATATTTAAAAATGGCGTAAAAGCAATTATTTTTTTCCTAATGACCTTGAAATTTCGCTCAAATGAAGTCAATCCTATAAAGTGTTTTTAGGCTAAAAATTGTTAATTTTGACACATATTTGATCAATGCTATAGGTCCTTCCTCTCAATCGTAACTCAGAATCTTTCACAGTATGCCATATGTTCAGAAATCACTTAAATCTTTCCAGCCCATCATTGACCTTTTATGAAATCTCTTCCAGTTAGAAAAGTATTTTTTATGACTATGGTGTGTTACGTAAAGCAGCAGACTTAATGGTAAGACAAGACGTGAACTTCTACAGACTGCCCACTAAGTGTTCCGCAGTTTCGTTTCACTATTTAACTTGCACGTCAACTAACATTAAAAAGATTAAAATGGACTAGGATAAAATATTTAGTATAACGTAAAATTATTGTTCAATATTGTCCTCCGTTATCTCTCGTATGGTAGGCACACTACAAGTTTCAGCCGTTGTATTACAGTGACTTCAGATCCTTATCCCAAATAACAGCATCACAAAAGTAAATGCATATCTGTCAATACGATTAAATATTATTTTCGATTGATTAGAATCCGGCATTCATTGTTCATAATTTTTTTTCTCATTTAAGAATTAACGACAAGCACTCAGGTGGTAGCCTATTTGTTAGCATCGCCACGGCTCACAGAACATTGCTTCAAATAGAGAGACTTACTCAATCATGACAATCCTCTGAAGACAGCAGCCAGGACTTAGAAAACGGTGACGCATGTGTTAACAGAGTTCCTATTTTACAAGCAAATTCTTTCTGATGAGAAAAATATTATGCACTTTTGCCAGTGTGTACCTTCGTGATTATGATAGTGTTATTGTGTCTCAGTATAAGAATTCGTTTTATATTGGTTATAGAAATTTAATTTTACTTTTCTTTGTGTTAATATATTTAGTATAGTGATCCGATAATTTTAAAACAGCTGGCTTAGGTGCTGCTGACAATCATGTGGTTGAGAGATATAATACACATTCAACCAATACCGACCAACAACAGCTACATCTACAGTGGAAATCAAGTTCGACATTCTACAGTTCGACTGCTTACGTAGGAGAATTAGACACGCCCCTATACGGGCACTAAGAAATGGGTTTGCCATTTGAATGGAAATTGATTCTGTGTCTTATAGTGATACTTTTGTTAAAGGAAAACAGAATATTTTATTGATTAGGACATCCATATTGATCACTGATTTTAAATTAATGAACTTTTTTTTTCTATTTGAGAATTGTGCAGTTTGTGACACGGAACTGTCGAAACCGCTGTGATACTAGAAGCGCATACACAAGTCTCGGGACGAGCAGGAAATGGAAGTATAGTTCTGTATTCGTTGATGGATAACCAATAAGAATTTGTATTCATTTCACCTGCCACACCCACTACCCTTATTGGTCAGAACTTTCAATTCTGTTCTTTCGAACTTAGGAGAGTCCACTGTACTAGGTTTACCACTTCGAATGGTAATATTAACAGTGGAGCTAGAAGGCGGTATATGGATGCTGGTAATATTGATATTAGACATCAGAGATAAGAACTTTAGTAATGAAAAGTGCCGTCCATATTTGTATAACTTGGGTCAGAGGGCACACTGGGATAGTTGGAAATGAGAGAGCCGATGAATTGGCAAGGATGGCAGCCAACTCTGATGTGCCACTGTCGTACAATTTATGTCCGATATCCTATATCAAAAAAGTAGCCAAAGAACATTATATGCAAGAGTGGAACGAAAGATGGGTCAATAGTGATAAGGGAATTCTTACAAAAGAGCTATATTTTCCAACGGTCTATGATCGAAATAAATGTAAAGTAATAACGCCAAATTTCGTACTGACACAGTTTTTGACTGGGCATGGAAAATTCGGGGAATACTTAAATAGATTCCATATTAAAGACGATGCAACTTGCATTTGTGGGGAGGAATCTCAAGATGTCAAACATGTATTATATGATTGTCCAGTCTTTTACCGTGAAAGATACGAGTTTGAGTTGTTACTGAACACTTTAAATCATACATTTACCAAACCATTAACCAATATACTTACCAACTCTAAATCATATAATTATTTCATGTCCTTCTTGAATAGAATATTCGTGAAACTGTAAAATGTTAAATTATTCCGGGAAAAAAAATCGTATTAGTTCTAATCAACTATTATGAAACTGTAAGTCTTCAATTTCGCATACTATAATTGTACTATTAGTTTTAATTTTTATTTTAATTAGGTATTTGATTTCTAATTTTGAGCCACTTCTTGTAATACCTCCTTATTGCCAACTGTTGTTACTAAATAATGTACCGGGTATTTAATTCGTAAATTTTAAGTCATCTCTCAGTATAGCTATTTATTGCTTCTAAAATAATATGTTTAATAGCTATTTTATATATATATATATATATATATATATATATATATACATATATATATTCCTATAACCATTACAGGTTGCCATTGACAAAGAGTACCATGATACAATAAATATAGAGAAATGCCTTGAGGCTTTGTAAAACATATTTTTGTTGTTACAGTGAAAAATAACAAACTGAAATAGATTGAAACACAAAATAATATACGAAGTAACGTCAAAAAGATGTGAATTTAAGACATGGTCCATGTATATAATGCCTGAAAATAGCTATTGATCCTTTGCGTGTTATTTTTTTTTTTAAATAATGTGTTTAATCTGTAACTAGTCAGTGTATTGATATTAGTATCTCTTTGTTGTTACCTATTGCTTTAAAAAGAATGTGTTTAACTTGTAATTTTAAGTCAATTTTTCTACTATTCCTTTACTGTTTACATTTGTTTTTAAATCTTTTGTATTGCCCCTACTATTATATATTGCCCTTCAAGAATTTCGTTATTCGTTAGTTATAAGTCATTACTTGTGTTATTATTTCAATTATTGTACTTGTTCCTGAATCACGTATGTAACTTGTAACCGTAAATCATTGCTTGTAATATCCTTTTATTACTCTTAACTGTTCCATTGTTCATGAATTAAGTATTAATTTGAAAGTGAAAGTCAAACTTTGTTATATTAATGTACTATTGATTATCTTTTTAAGGTCGTGTATTTACTCTGAAACGGTTAGACATTCTTGTATATCTTTTGCATTGATTATTCCTCAAACATCTCATTAATCTTAAACAGGATCCATTCTTTCATTAAGGTGTATTCTTCTACATAATTCATGTGAATTGTAACCGTGACCACAATTTTATATTATTTTACTATTGTTTATTGGTTATAAAATATGTATTTTGATGCCAACTATAACCCTAATATAACGGTTAGCGCGTCTAGCCGCGAAACCAGTTGGCCCGGGTTCGATTCCCGGTCGGGACAAGTTACCTGGTTGAGGTTTTTTCCGGGGTTTTCCCTCAACCCAATATGAGCAAATGCTGGGTAACATTCGGTGTTGAACCCCGGACTCATTTCACCGGCATTATCACCTTCATCTCATTCAGACGCTAAATAACCTAAGCTGTTGATAAAGCGTCGTAAAATAACCTAATAAAGAATAATAATAACCTTAATATACCTCAGGGTGAAATAGGGTTTATTAAATTGGATAATAAAAAAAATATTGACATTAGGTCTTCCTCTGTGTTTCAGTCATTTTTCGGGCGATCCTACAACAATCTGAACTCCATCTCAGATTGCAAGAACAACGGTGAGTGCATCATCAACAAGAAGAACCGGACGTCGTGCAAGGCGTGTAGACTACGGAAGTGTCTGATGGTGGGCATGTCGAAGAGCGGGTCCCGCTATGGCCGGCGCTCCAACTGGTTCAAGATCCACTGCCTGCTGCAGGAGCAGCAGCAGCAACAACAACGACAGCAGAAGACGCCTCCCCCCGGCGCACATCCTGCGCTCAGCGTGCTGGGCCACCACCAACTGGCAGCCGCCATGTCGCAACGCAAAGACGATCTGCTGCTGCTAGGCCTGGACGAGTACAAGATCTCCACGTCGCCGTCCATTAGCTCGCCGGAGTCGCACAACTCGGACACCTCCGTCGAGGTGAGCGAAACGCGCGGCGGCCTCTTCATCAACAACAGCACGCAGGCGCACCGTCCCGGGAAGGACATGTTCGTTCCTATCCCTTTTCCACCCTTGGCGTCCCTGGCGCCTGGATTCCCACCGCCTGCGGCTTTCTTTCCTCCCCACGCAGCCTTCAACGGTGCCACAACACAACACGGGGCTTTCCTGTTCCCACCGACCAGTTATCTGTACCACCAGCAACACCACAAGACACACTCGACCCTCCTCAAAAACAACAACCGCTTCACTCAAAACAACAACGACCCTCTGGGCCAAAGTGACGTGTACAGCAAGAGATTTTTATTAGACGCGATCCTGCGGTCACAGCAGGAATCTCCTGGAAGCGGCAGCGTCCACAGGGAGGACGATGAAGATGAGGATGAGGACGAGGCGCCCACCGAGGACACGGCATCGCCCAAACATCAACCAAGTCTGGAATACAACAGGAAGGTGCTCATCTCCACGTCTCCTAGGCAAGAGGAGCCAGTGCAGGAGAACCCTATGGACTTGTCGATGAAAGGCTGCACGAGCAGGTGTGACGACGATAGGAGATCGTTGTCTGGAGCAAGTATGGAAGGAGAAGTGACAGACCAAGAAGAAGAAGAGGACACGGACATCGTGGTTAAGGATATTGAGGACGATGCGTACGAGAGGGAGAGCGACAGCTTGGGTAGTGAGCACACAGAACATCTCGCCAGAGGGGTGGCCACTCCGATGGATCTCACGACCCGGGCATGAGACTGTATGAGACTAAGCCGGCATGGTGTGCTTGCACTATTTTAAAACAGGATAGTTTTAAGCACCATAATTTATACATCGTACATTGCATTCAAAATGAGAATAGTCAGGTCGTTATAATGAAAAAAGATTTGCTCCCATCAGTACAAATCTTTAACTCGTCCTCTCTCACAACTGTATCATTATCTCCTTATTTCTTTTGAGTACAGTTTCCTAATATCAAGTGCTCTATACTTTTTTTACAGTTGTTCGAACCTGCTTCTAATATTCAGTATGAACTGTTTCACATTGCTACACTTATTGTTTTCAAAATTTCAACTACGCTGCAATAATTCAGTTTGCATGGAATAATTCCAATTCCTGCACACACACACACACACACACACACATTTTCGAAACTTAGAGTAAACATAGTAATACGTGAGCACGATCTAAAAAAACTACCCAATGCTACTCTACTTAAGATTTATCGTTGTTTCCAAATGAATTGAACAGTCGTGATGTTATGAAGTTCTTTGTTAAATTATCCTCACCTTTTCAATGTCGTATAACTTTCTAACAAGATAAAATACTGATAGTTAAAGAACTGAATAAGTTTAAGGGGAGACTCCACTGAAAATAATGAACATTTTAAAAACAAAAATTTATTGGCTATTTCACTTGTTTAGAATGTGTATTTCCATACCCCAAATGGATTTAGCTCAATTCTGATTACAAATATGATTAAATTTACGTTTTAAATAAATGCTGTAAGGGGGCGTGGTATTAAAGAGCTGTCGAAATTATTTTTTCATAAAATAATTCTTTTTACAAATTTCTGATTAAAAATGTAGTAACTTTTTGTTATAAAGTTGGCTCGCTGAAGTTACTAGATGAATATAACGGAGGAGAATTTTAATAAGTATATGTTACATAAATATTCATTTTTCTTTCAAATCAGTTTTTATGCAAGTTTGTTTTTCTTGATTCAGCACCAACTTTTTTATGCCAAATATTAATCACTCTGGATGAAATTTTTACTGCAAGTATTTATGAGGTAACTGTATGTCTCTATGCATTTATTTGTTAAGAAATGCTGCTAGGTCATTTTATTAATTTTTTTCATGAATTACAGAAAAATAAATTTTCAAAATTTCAAAAAAAAAAAAAAAAAAAAAGAATTTTGAAAATGAATAAATAAAATATTTCATAAATTTAATGCATAGAAGAGAGAATATCATCGAAATGATAGCCGGCCAAATCTTGGATTTAAAATATCGGCATCCTTATCAATTCAAATGAACAAAAAAGAAATGTAAATTAATGTTAAAAAAATACACAATGAAATTTTAAAAAAGAATATTCTGCGACAAGATGTGGTGGCTATCAAAATGGTATAAAATTATTGAAAATAAATAAATAATATACATTGAATATTATAAAGATGAATAGAGATGGTGATTGATGATGTTCAGTGAAGATTTTAAAATGGTTGATGCAATTGTCTGAAGAGTGTTATCTGGAACCTTTAATTTTCTGAGGATCTCTAATGTAAATTTGGGAATTGTTCCTCGCGTACCAAACATAAGTCCAATGACATTCCAATCTTGAATATTATATTTATGACTGAGATCATCACATCATGGAAGGTAAATAGCGCATTTCTCTTCATGTACCTGCTTTGGTTGATCTTCATTAATCTCGAACCTTACAGTGGGGTTTCTCTATGTCTTGTGAATGTAACCAAAAAAAAAAAAAAAAAAAACTTAAAAAATTAAGATCTACTAAAATCTTGGGTTTGAAAATATTTCTAAAATATATAAAAAAATAATACAAAATCAGAAGCGAAAAGCATTTGGAAGCCAAAAATTTGGATTTTGTTAGTCCTTTACATAGTAAACAAGCTCTCAGAATTTCGTTGAAAAAATGATTGGGTAAAAGTTGTCATTTTAGTGGAGTGTTCCCTTAAATAGTAATCGGCCTGTAGCTCCGATGTAATGTTGTACAAAATTATCATTTTGAATAATATATTTATGCGAACGTATTGCTATATACCATTTCATCCTGTACTTATCCTAGCAGAAGAACAATTATGTCGCTAAGGTCAATTTTAAGCAAATCAAAGTTCTGTGAAATTTTAGGTTAGGAACTTCAAGTAAACTCATTGAGCTTGTGTAAGATTTATTATTTATCATGTGCATACTGCTCGGTTGAATTTACTTGTAGGTGTTAACTAGTTCAGAAGAAATATTTCTACGAAGACCATATAGATGAACGAGTTGCTAGAAACTTTGTATCTCCATGAAATGAGATGCAGTCGAAATGTTGACACTCAACTACCTATCGAAATTAAATCTATAAAGTACAAATAAAGCATTGTTATGATGGTGTATAGTGTCTGTATCGACAAGTTGACTAAAATACACACTTTTAGTCTCCTTCATAGAGATCTTCTAAGTGATTTTGACATATCATTTGCCTCTCTATGGAGATCTTCATATTTTAAAAGCTATAAAACGTATACCATAATATTATTAATATGTTTGCAGTGAATTCACGAGGGCAGTATGCTCATAAACATCTCAATGCTAGTCCATAACAATGGTTTTACCCCTTAGAAAAAAATCACCACAAAAAGTGATACTTTTGCATGGGCTCAAAGCAGTGTGGACCATGCGGTTCCAAAAGTATTTGAGAACACTGTGTATGAAATACAATCAATGTTTTAATAAATGATATTAATGATTGCATATTTCGCAGTTTGAAACTGGTTGTTTGCTAAGTCATGTTAGGCCTACTTATTTTTCTACTCTCGATATTTCACGCAACTACGAACTATCCCCTTTAATCGGAATCGAGGATTTAATATTATTTATGACTATGCAGCGCTACTGATAACATGTTCTTCATTGCTTACTGAAATTTCCTTAATCTTGATGCCTGTATTATCGAACTTTGTTGCAATATTTTCTTTAATTGCTGCATCATTACTTTTCAAGCTATTGTATATTACTTCCTACTTCTTTAACTATTTTTATAGCTCCTCATGGCAGGAAAGTTTTACACGACGTCACTAACAACCGCACAACTCTTCAAAAGTGCTACCAGATGCATTTTCAAAATAAAATTTCAGCTGCGCTGGATCATTTCATGTAATATGTGGCCATCATCCTCCAACGTCAAAGGGAATATTGGTCAATTTTTAGGTTCCTTTTCTGTAATAATATTAGCGGGAAATCAATATTCTTTCTTTTGTAAACATAGACAAAATACATGAACATAATACCAACAGATAAAAATCCTCTTCATGTTAATCTGATCAGTAAGCAGTAGTGAAACGTAAAAGAAATGGAGAGCTCGCAAAAAACAAGAAGACCTCGCCTTTTAATCCTATGAAATTATTCAGTGGTAATTAATTCAGGCGTATTGCAGAGTGATGAATATGTATTCATCATACACATGCAAAAATAGAAGTTGAATTATAAATTATAATAGATCTATTTATAGTAACTTGCAACATTGTGAATTTTAATATAGGAAACAAATAAATAATTCAAACTATAATGTAAGTGTTTTTACACATTAGCACATGGACTAAGTATTAAAAGAATTTGAAGATTATTGTTACAGTCCTGTCCATTTTTAAAAGAGAAACTACATCACAGGACTAAAACGTGAGCTGTGCAGTTAGCTATAAAAGTGTTGAGATTCAAGAATGTAACATTGTTAAAAATGGGAGAGAACTGAATGCTGTGCTTTGTGAATGAATATTAATCCCATAGAAGACTGTTGAAACGTGAATGAAATGATCAGACAATTATTTTAATTATTTGTTGATTTTGTGCAAAATGTTACCAATGACTTTATTAGCACATAAATGTGTTACAATTTTAATAGTCGAAAATATGTTTAGTTTTAATTGAGAAGATAGCATAGTTATTATGTACATATATACTGTATAATAGAGATTTGCTTATCTTTCCTCGAGATAATAGTTCTGTTGGGTTGAATATCAAGTACCGTTTTTAGTCTTATAAGTTAAATGTAATGCAACATAAAAATATTATAGATCATGTACTTACAGAATTCATTCATATGTACTTGTGAATCAACTCAATTTTGCTATTCCAAAGGATTGTTATTTTAAATAAGTGGCCAGTATTTATAGTAAAATTTTAATTTCCTTGAATGAAAGTATAAACAATTCTTGATATCTATTTATTATTCCTAATATTTTGAGTACTATAGACAATATCTTCATCCCTTTTACTATGGAACATGCCTGAGAGAAACTTTTACGTAATCGGAGGCAGAAACAGTATCTATGTTACCCATTTTGAAGAAAATCATACAAATTAAGAGTTCACATATGAAAACAAATTATTAAAGTCCATAGAACTTTTACTTTTCCATCATACAATAGAAAACAGATACAACACAAACAGGTAATGAATAATGAATATTTCTACTGCTATTCATATTGATACCAATTTCATTAAATAAATATTTCACATATTATTATTGTCATCTTAAGGTAAGCATTCACTACATCGTACTGCACTCCTCGTACCGTAAACTGGGGTAAAGAGGATCACATGTGGTAAAGTGGATCATATGTGTATTGTTAGATAAGTCAGCGCCACATGGTTCACACATGCAAAGAAAACTATTTTTAGTGGCACTTATAGAAAAAAGGTTTTCTTTTCATGTGTGATCCATCTGGCGCTGCCTTATCTAGGCAATACACATATGATCCACTTTATCACATGTGATCCTTTTACCCCAGTTTACGGTACGAATCGCACGCAAATGGATATTTAAGTGCAGTGCGTTCACTGTAACGGCTCCATCTCATCGCCTCAGAGGATTCCCTATCAGCTGTTTAAAACATGACGTCGTACGATATTGACATTGCTGAAAACAGAGGAGTTTGAGGTAAGGTCTATTAATTATGAATGTTAGCGAATAAGAATTTGTAATTGCTTCATGCGTCTTAATTGAAGAGGAAGAAACGAAAGAGATATTGGTTACATAATATATATGTAAAACACGACCTGATTATTGTAATGGGAACGCCTCAAATTATATAATTCTTCTCAGTTTTCTACAAGCGACAGAAGTTCTCCGTCTGATATTTTGGCGCGGCACTGAACATGGCACAACATAATAGTAACAGTTGAGGAATTAACATTGATTTATTAAAGGAGGCCATGATCGCACGCGTCGGAAAAGTTGCTCATCCGAGAAACGTGGACGGATTTGCCGAGAGCCGATGCGTATGATACGATGTAGTGAACGCGGTTACATAAGAATTACAGCAAAGACTGTCTTTTCCCGATCCGTGCGATTCGTCCAATGAGTGCGATACGATGTTGTGAACGCTCACCTTAAGAGGAAGGCAGAAAATAGGAAATATTGGAGAATGCTGGGTTTGTAGTGAAATACCTACCCACGGGAGAACACCTATTTATGATTATTGTCATACGCTCATTGTGGGAATACAGCGATGAATAAATCAATTTTTTTTAAATAATTCTGAACTTCAATATATGAATTTTATCAACGCAGTGGAGTTCCTTCTCGCTTTCTTCGTGAATATATCGACAAATTGCACACATTTTTTATGTTTATATGAAACTTATTCGCCAATTGCACGTTTAAAATATAAATACTTGTGGATTTTCTCCTAACATATTCACGTCATCCGCACAGACAAGAAGCTGATGTAACCCGTTCAATTCCAAACCCTCTCTGTTATCCTGAACTTCCTAATGGCATATTCTAGAGTGAAGTTAAAAAGTAAAGGTGATAGTGCATCTCCTTGCTTTAGCCCGCAGTGAATTGGAAAAGCATCAGATAAAAACTGGCCTATACGGACTCTGCTGTAAGTTTCACTAAGACACAATTTAATTAATCGAACTAGTTTCTTGGGAATACCAAATTCAATAAGAACGTTATATAAAACTTCTCTCTTAACCGAGTCATATGCCTTTTTCAAATCTATGAATAACTGATGTACTGTACCCTTATACTCCCATTTTTTCTCCATTATCTGTCGAATACAAAAAAATCTGATCAATAATCGATCTATTACGCCTAAAATCATTATAAATATGCTATAAAGCTCCACTGAAAATTTCATGGCTCTACACTTCATGGTTGCTGGGAAAATGGAACATAAGTTTTTTTTTTTTTATTTATTTGAAACAATACATCCTAACTTACAGACGACAGAAAAGCTCAGTGTTCCCCATATCCATATTCCTCACCATCCTTTAGGTTCTTCCTTTTACCTCTTCTCTCTTGCCTTGCTCTCTGTTGCAATTTCTGTAAATTTTCTTCCGCCTTCATTATCTGCCTCTGAACAATATAATATCATTTAACATCCTAGTGTGCACTCCAGCCTCTAGCCAAGTTTTTCTGAATACTTGAATCCTGCCATGAATTCCTTCATTGGACCATAGGACAGCATCATACACAGCAATATTCAATATTTTCATTCCACAAAATATGGTTTTGGGACTCCTAATCAATACTAAATTATTGAAACTTTCATTTCTATTTTGAGTTTTGCCATGCAGGATCCGACAGTGATCTAAATACAGGTTTTATTCATTCATTTCTGCTTCAAGGAGTGAATGTGTATCAGTATATTTGATGCTATCGATATTATATTTGCACCATCCTTTTTTGGGGCACAACTGATGCATCAGATTCTCATCGATAAACAATTTATGGAAGTAAGTGTCTCAGATTGCTTTCCTCATGTCTTCTACGTTGGAATTATTCTTTCTTATAGCCCTTCCGTAATATTTCTGCAAGGAATCTATTTTTTTCTTACTCAGCTATCTCCATCTAGATCTTTCATATACGAGCAATTTTATGAGTAAAAAATCCATAAGTCTTAAATCTAGTCTTCTAGCGGAATTTCGGACATCGTTCTACTTGCGAAAGAACAAATATAGAAGTTCAAGGCTATGGTCATAAAAGATGAACTAATTTGTTTTAATTGAACCCATATTTCTATGTAATTATGAAGGAAAGTATGGGAAATCAGCAAATGTGCTAGTAATATTTTGAATAAAATATTCCTAAAGAATTATATTTAATTTTTATTTCCTTTCATAATAGAGGTTTATCAAAATACCTTTTAATTTCATAGCGCAATACATAGATTACTGACTAAAAGTTAAAAAAAAAAAAAAACAGTGAGTTATTCGTTAACGTAAACGAAGAACTAAATGAAATAACGGAGTATTTGCAGTACATATTTAATTTTCAACAATTACTATAACTGTACTAATTATAAACCCTCTAAGTTAGACATAAAAGGACAAAACATAGTCGAAAGGAATGAGTGGATCTTGTTACATCGAGTAGAATATGTGACGAAGAATAATGGTGTAGAGTAAGCAATTGTTTTGGATTACTAAAGCTTCTCCACCGCAATTGTAATACTTATTCAAAACTTATAATAATTAATATTGCAAATGCATAAAGCAAAAGAAAATATTTACACATTATCATCCCCAAGGATGTGGTCAAGAGACGTCCCAAAGGTGAATTGTGTTCGAGGAGGCAAGCGGATAGTAGTACCTACCAAAAGTGACCAGAATGTAAATATCCTAATCACAGAAAGACATTCATAGGAATAAACTCTTTATGAGAGACGTGTATTAAACTCATAGTATTTTCCTAAGAAATTGTAATGTAGATGAGCACATTTTTGACAACTTCGAACTCAAGGGGTTAGGTACAGCTTACAGCAGTAAAATTTTGTAAATATTCAACATTTTTTTCTTCCATTACTGTATCTTGTACAATAATGAACATTGGTATGAGTAAAACACTGTACTCCTGCTATGTGAAAATAAAGATATATATTTTTACAATTAAAAAAATCTTTTTTTTTTTTTTCAAAATTCAGTTCACTGTGCAGTGAGGAAGCGTTTCCCACATAACTCAAAAACTATACAACATTATGTGATGACACTTTTTGTGTATATTTATGCATGTCATATCTAAATATGATGCAAGGTCACTTCTCTACCTTTGATAGATTGATAAAAAATAAATTTATTTAAAAATGGTCAAATATCAGTATTTTTCTAACACAAAATAAAAAAAATATTATTTATTAAGGAATGTAGTTGAAAGAGCATGGTATTGTAAACATGAGTTTCAGCAATAAAATAAAAGAGAGAGAACATGAAAAAGTTAACAAGTTTATGAGTTATGAGGGAAACGCTTTTCATCACTGCACAGTAAACTGCCACAATTTTGAATTTTGAAAAGATATATAAATAGTGTTCTACACATACCAATTTTCATTATTGCACAAGATACAGTAATGGAAGGAAAAAATGTTGAATATTTCCAAAACTTGTACTGCTGTAAGCTGTCCCTAACCCCTTAAAAAAGTGCTTCTGCGGTACAATTTATTTCCGTCATCCTACAGACAATAATGCGAAATCCGTTGAACATCTTCATTGGTCATTATGTATCTGTTACAAAACCAAACGGGTGATAATCCAGTTATGCCAGATATGGACAGCTTGATGAATGGAGAAGTTCCTATCTGTTCGGCTCGTGCAAAGACGCGTAGTATGCGATCATGCGTTGTTTGGTCATCTGTGGAACGCTTGTTAGCAAATCACTGGATATCTTGCGGAAATGAAGTTATCTGCTTCCAAACACGCATGACGTGGCTACACATCTCTGCACAGAGAGACTCGATAATAATGTATGAGAACTTACGCTTCCATTTCCCATTATAATTCAGATCGGGTACTCTCGAACCATCATCTGCTGTACTTGGTTTCATAAAGATAAGATCAAGATAAAACAAAGTCCAAAATGAGGTGCGATATTCCCTGGAAGACGCCGGGACGGAGTAACACTACAAGACTGTCTTTGGCTGAAATACGTTGATCGGAGTGGAGATTTCGTGAAGACGTTGAGTACAATTATGTGGCCTCTTTCTTCGATACTCATACTATTTAAAGTTTTCGGTGCAGGTCTCGTATAGGATGACTGAAAAAGAGAGGCAATTCACACGACAGGAAATATGCCTCTATAACCTTGTGACTAATGTGTGGAAGTTATTTCTTTTGTGTAGGGCAGGGACTCAGGCCAGTGCGTGTTATGTAGACATGAAGCTCAACTTCACTGTAGATCATAAAGTTGATGTCACATAAAAGTGTACCTCTGATCTGCATTATATGTTTAGTCATGACATCAATTAAAAGTGTGATCTTAATATGATTAGACTGTAGTTATATATGTAAAGTATAAAAGTGCAAAATATATTATATAAATCGATTGTACAAATTGGGAACGTGTAATAAAAATATGTTTAAAACTTATATTCACAATTTCTGAATATTTCCATCTTCATAGGAATCGTGCAATTGTCTTCTTTACTGAGGTATTTGAAATGTGAACTAGGAACTACTACGTTTTTTAATATCGATTTAAGGGGTTACAGCTTACAGCAGTAAAATTTTTGGAAATATTCCACATTTTTTTCCTCCATTACTGTATCTTGTACAATAATGAAAATTGGTATGTGTATAACAGTGTCCTTTTGCTATATGAAAAAATATTTCTACTATTTAAAAAAAATTATATATATATATATATATATATATATATATATTCTTTTTTCAAAATTCAGAATGGTGGCAGTTCACTGCGCAGTGATTAAGCGTTTCCCTCGTAACTCAAGAACTTGTTAACTTTTTCGTGTTCTCTCTCTTTTATTTTATAACTGAAACTCAAGTTTACAACATCATGCTATTTTAATTACATTCCTTAATAAATAATATATATTTTTCTATTTTGTATTAGAAGAAAATACTGCTATTTGATATTTTTAAAAAATAATTTATTTTTATCAGACAATCTATCGAAGATAAAGAAGTGATTTTGCATCATATTGTAGATATGACATGCATAAATACACACAAAAAATTTCATCACAGAATGTTGGATAGTTTTCGAGTTATGAGGGAAAAGCTTCATCACTGCACAGTTAACTGTCACCAATTTTAATTTTGAAAAAAAAATATATTAATATTTTTTTAATCGTAAAACATTATTTTCATATAGCAGAAGAACAGTGTTTTACACATAATTTTTATTATTGTATAAGATACAGTAATGAAGGAAAAAAAATGTTGAACATTTCCAAAATATTACTGCTGTAAGCTGTACATAACCCGTTAATTGATCATGTCAAGATTCAAGATGGTATTTGTCGAGATGTGGCCGAGAATTCGCCATAATATTACCTGACATTTGTCTTACATTTTGAGAAAATTGAGAAAAAACCCAACCAGATAATTAAACCAAACGGGAATTGAAACCACGCTCCAGTGCAATTCCGCATCAGCAGCCAAACGCGCTACCCTTTGAGCTACGCCAGTGGCTGCAACATATTTTTCAAATAAAAAATTACAGTGCCTCATTTCTCATTAGCAACTTGTACTCACTTATTTTAACCTTAGAAATGATTCCCAGACTGACTGTCCAGTGACATTTCGTTCACAGAATTTACGTCCACCATAAATTTTCTTTCAGTTGAAAGTTTAGTCCACAGCAATTTTATGTCCATAATAATTTTGTCTACCTACTCGTATTTATATAAACTTACAAAAATGGTCCATTACATGAAATTGTCCATGTCTTCAGATATTTTTGTCCATTCAATATATTTTTAGTCCACAATATTTTTATGGTCCACTGTAGGATAAATCTGTAGTGCTCGGGAAAAGTGGCACAAGTCAAAAATGTTAATTTTACAGGAGAAGGAAAAAAACTGTCTTCACACTGGTTTATGTCGATTTGATTTTCTTCTGTATGAATTACTGTAATGGGAGAAATACTTATGTCTCTTTTCCCAAGCGAGCAGATGTTCCGTAAGTTATCAATAGATTAATAAAAAATGTTTGTGGAAACTGACTTATGCCACATTTCCCAACCACTGTATAAATATATTATTCACAAAATTATATTAGGCTTTATGATTTCAGTCCTATACAATGAAATTAACTACAAATTTAATTTTAGAAGAAAATAAAGAAAAATTTAAATAACATATACAAGTAGCGTGCAAATTAATCCGAACAACGTAATTACTTATGCAAAAACACTCAAACGAGATAAAAAAAAAAGGATATAAGACATACCTCAGTAATCTATGTGGCCTCCCTTGTTCCTAAAAACAGGTCTGAGAAAATCTGGCATGGATTCCACTAATTTCCCACAAGTATTCTTCATTTCTTCATCTCGAAACCATACACCAATGAGGGCAGAAATCATCTTCTCCTTTGTAGAACAATCCATTTTTTGCATTCTTCTTTTGCAAATTGACCACAAGTTCTCAATGGGGTTGATGTCGGGTGAGTTGCCTGGCCAGGGGAGTACCTAAGTATTCTTCTTGTTGAAGAATTCTGTAGTTTTTCGAGATGTATGGCATGGTGCCAGGTCTTGTTGGAACACACCTCTGCCATCCGGAAATGATTTTTGCAGCTGGGGTACGATTCTGGTTTCCAATAAGTGAATATATTTGTCAGAATTCATCATTCCCTTGATAGGTAGTACTGCTCCAGGCCCTTCATGTGTAAAACAACCCCAAAACATTACTTTAGGGGGGTATTTGGGTGCTTGTTGGAGATGAGCTGCTGTTACTTTTTCGGATCCTTTCCGTACGTAAGAAACACGGTGGCCGTGGACCTCGAAATGAGACTCATCGGAAGAAAGTACATTCTTCCAGTCATTCACTGTCCAGTGTTGATGTAATTTTGCCCACATTAAGTGTTTTTTGCACATAACAGGGGTTAGCAGTTGCTTCTTAATAGGCTTACGAGCCCTTCGTCCAGCTTCCAAAAGCCTACGCCGCACTGTTGTGACGTGAATATTAGCCCCAGTGGTAGCCATTAACTCGCGGGTTAAGTCGAGAGCAGTTAGTCTAGGATTTAATTTACTTTTCCTGACAATTAAAGGATCATCTGCAGGTGAAGTCTTCCTTTTCCGCCCGCAGTTTCCTTTTTTCCGGGGTGTGACGGATAAAGTCTCCCTGTATCGTTTTATGATCGAATTAACAGTAGCCAAACCGATGTGACATTCTGCAGCAATTTACCTCTGTGTCATAGAAGAATGCTCTGCTAATGTTATAATTTTAGACCGTTTTCGTGGAGTTGCATCCATTTGTGAAGACGACAGAATGTACACAGGATTGCAGTATTAAATCTTCAACACAACTGAAATGCTTGTAAGTACAAAACGACAGGCAAAATGTCACATATTATAAAAAAAAAATAATAACGACAAACCTTCAATAATGGAATTACACGTACTACAGATGTCAATTAAAGCGGTATGAGCAGCTGTGAGGCCAACAATGACAGAAAATGTAAAAATATGTCGTGTTCGGATTAATTTGCACGCTACTGTATATATATATATATATATATATATATATATATATATATTACTTTTCTTTTCATCCTTCCTTCGGTATTATAAAACTTTAATCTGTAGTTAATGCCACGCAAATATAAATCATTTTGTTTTCTGTTGACAGGACGTAATAATGAATTTCTTTCTGGTAAACTCAGTAGTATTTCCTGATCTTTAATGGCCTGAACTCCTTCCCTTATTACGGCTATGGGAGATTAATTTGAGTGTTCTTAAGCCCTTCTTTAGATTCTTGCAATAACTTTTTCGCGCCAACTCCAGCTCTATTCTCAACATGACGTATGCTTACCTTCCTTAAATAAATGCACACGAACATGTATATTCCTAAATTGTGACACAACAGGCATTACATATTATGTCAGCGGTTCTCAAACTGTGTGGGCCGTAACTTGACGGTGGGGGCGGCAAATATATAAACAAAAGAAGATTTTTTTTTTGCATTTTTATTTCAAATTTAAATTTCGAATTTGAAATATAATCAAAACCAAAACATTGCAATAAACCCTTTTCAACCCAAATAGTTCGAGATTCATCGGTATCTGGCGCGAACATTCGAATAAAAAGAAATAATAATAATAATAATAATAATAATAATAATAATAATAATAATAATACTTTATTGCCAGAATAAAGATACATATTGATTTTTTTATATAAGAACTCTCTAGCACCCCCAGAAAGAGTAAGTTACATATTGGTGCTCAGGGGGCATTCCACATAAGTTGACGTCATAATACGGCGCGACTGCACTACATCAGCAGCAATAGCCAGTTTTGTCAATCGAGTTTAAATTCCCGCGTGTTGGGTTATTGTCATCTATATTTCTATCTTATATTATGGTGGAGGGGAGCGCAGAATTATTCAAGGCAAAAAAGGGGGCGCGAAATACGAAAGTTTGAGAACCGCACCGCGATTACGATCGGTCTCTATTTTTGCTGAATGAGTTAAACTGATAGGTCTAGGTAATTATTAAAAGTCGTTTTATCCTTGCCTTTAGACAAAGGAAGTATATATGCCTTACAATGTCTTAAATTTGAGTCTTCATTAAGAGTTCTGGCACACAGATTAAATTGGATTTCAGTATCATGGAAACCATAAGAAAGCATATTAATAATGAAGAAATTGATTTTTGTTAACTGCAATCCAACTTGTTTTGTATTTAGTTGTATGGACAAAATTTTAAATGGACTTTAGAAAAAAATGGACAAAATATTTGTGGGCCTATGATATTAATGGTTGCATTCTTACCACGTGACCTCCCCAACGCCATTTCATCGTATTAGCACAGTCTAGTATATACAGTCACGAAGCTCAATATGTAGTAAATATGCATACATTAGATAGTTGCTCACCACTAGAATCGCTAATATCGCCTCATTACAGGCAATGCAAAATATTGCCGGCAAAGTCTATTGTTTCTAGCACCCTCAAAACTCAAGCTTCGTGACTGTATACAGTAAACTGTGGTATTAGCTAGTATGACCACATCCTCTATGCCGCTTATTCGCCGTAGACACTGTGGGATCCAAGAATTGGGAAACCGTGGACGACCGAGAAGCAGATGGGGAGACGAGTTCAAGTTGCAGCTAGGAGGACTGTGGACCAGAATAAGACGCCAAAGAACACGATGGAAGGACGCAGTCAACCAACTTTGAGCAGCAGCAACAACCAGTGCTAGTGTAATTGTGGACAATAAAACTATGAATGTAAATATAGACCATCAGGTTGGCTCTTCTGCTGGTCAAGACTCGAGCCACCCTACCCATTCAGGAGGTGTTGCCCCACTAGGGATCTACGGCTTATATTATTATTATTATTATTATTATTATTATTATTATATTAATGGACAATATTGAAAATGGACGAATCTTTATGGCCAAAAAAGTGGACAAATTAAATTGAAGGGTTCAGAACCATAGTGGGCCAAGCGCCATTTACTAAAACCATAGAAAAAAGGGTTAAAATGAAGTCATTACCATAATTCAATGGAAAAATATAACAAGTAATATAAAATATACACATTAAAACTAAATGATATGTCAATCTTCATTAAATTATGATATTCACTTAACTTTAACCCTTGCGTTCTCCGTTTTTAATAAATGGCGCTTGTCCCACTATGGCTCTGAACCCTTCAATTGTCAGTGTACCAAACGAAGATGGACTATATGACTGTGGACAATGTAAAGTGGACAAACTGACCTCAAATGTCAGATAAATATCTTAATCTTACTAACTCCTATCCGTTTCCACTATCTCAGCGTACCTTATCCATTTATATTAACTCATCTTACCTTTCCCAATCTTACATTACCTAATGTGAATTAACCTCGCTTTGACTCGCTGATACTTCACCTCTCCGGTTATACTACCGGGACTGTTTCGATCTCTGGCAGATATTTATGTAGCTGTGAAGATGATGCTGTGAGCAGCTGACATTGAAATGTTGAGACCGAGGGCAGCAAATATGCCACTACCTTCTGGCTAGTATTAGCTCCAGTGACCTTATAACGGCATTACAAACCGACTAAAAATACATTTGTTTAATCAAAGAAATAGCCAATTGCACTGTTCTCACGGACTGCTCTGTTATGTCTGTGGAATTTCCGTCGAGAGCCTTAGAAGCAATGTGTCATAGGCTAATTATTCCTTAATTTTATTATGTTAGCTTCTCCTTTCAAATTCCATTGTTTACTTCTTCAAGCTGGCCGATATCCAGACTTTGATTATAAGAAAAATAAGTTGAAAAAAGTTTCTATTCGTTTATCTTCTAGAGAATTATGGGACTCACTTAAGTTATAAGTCCTTTTTTTTTTTTTTTTTTTTTTTTCCGGTGAATGTGGAAGATAGCGTTCGGAAGCATACAAGCAAGGGGTGGTCCCATCCTGTCACAAAGCGTGTTGTGTTTCGAGAACTAGTATTTAGGGAAATGGTTTTGATTTCTTTTATCTTATGACAAGTTAGTCAAATTTCAGATTTTTCTGCAGCTTGGTCTGTTTTTCGAATAGCAGTGCCCTTCACAATAAATGTGCAAAGATTAAAGTTTTGAAAATACATTACCTTAACTGTTTCTCAAAATTAGCAACACAACAGTCATTAACGTTGTATGTAACCAGATAGCAACGTTTACGACCTGTATGAGGTACTTTGAAAAAAATGTGCCTCATGGTCGTCGAAAAGACTAACTTGCGTTTCAAGTTCACAGTATAATGTCCTTAGACACAGGTCTCTTCTGATTTCATACACATATTCCAATAGTCCTACTTCCCGAAGCACTTATCAAAGTAGCTTTTCGAAATTGCCAGCAGAACCTTCGTCATATTGGTCATGATTGTCTCGGTGCCTTCATATCTCGAACCATTTAGTAAGATCTTTTGTTTTAAGAATATCTTTCGTTTAATGAACATACAGAGTCGCAGAACTGCATATCTGGAGAGTAAGAGGTCTATCGGGTCTGTGGGATTCGGTATTTAGACAGAAAGTCTTCAATAAGATGCCTGATATAAGCAGAAACTTTGTTGTGCTGGAGATATCACTTACTACAGGGTTGTTTCCAATCTCTGATAACGAATTCGAATGGCATCATGTGCGTCAGGAATCACACCCACAACTGAATTGTGGCGACAAGTGACAGACCAGTGGTGAGTGATTTCATAATCAGAGTGCACGCTATATCATAGTAGCAATGCCAAGAAAATCGAGCCTTTTTTGGAGGGGTACATAACAACTCTTTCCGATGCCAAGTACAGTTAAGTGAAAAACACAGGAGCCATTATTTCCAATAAAGGCATCTTGTGTGTAACTTACCTAATAAGACTAGCAAAGCCCGGATGGGATTAATTCCAGAGTGGAAAAAGCAAGCAAATCCACCCCCCGTCACAAGTCGCCGCACCCCACAAATTAATTTCATTCGAGCTTTACCAATCTTATTAAGTACACAGAAGTTGCCTTTCTTGGAAATAACGAAACCTAGTTTATTGCAGGCTTCTTTCATTTTCACTTAATTGTACTTGGCATTGGAAAGTGTCGTAATGTACCCCTCCCAAAAAGGCTCGATTTTCTTGGAGATTTCTGTTGTGAGTCGCCGTGCACTCTGACTATGAGATCATCACTACTGGTCTGTCACCTCGCGCCACAGTTCAGCTGTCGTGTGACTCCTGACGCACATGATGTCATTCAAATTCGTTATCAGAGATCGGAAACAGCCCTGTGCTCAACTACAGGTCTGGCCTTTCGAGACGAATAGTATCTTGTAGGCGATAGAGTCGGATGTCAGGAGAAATAACATTTTGTTATGCATAGGAAAATCCTAAGCTACACACCACAAAGTCGCACCCTCATACTGCAAATCAAAACTTAGAATAAGAAGGGATTATTCAGGAGTAGATCACGAAATACTTGTTTAAAACTAATGGTGGATACTTGACTTACGTCATTCATCCATATGAAGCCACTTATGTAGACCAATTTACCGACAGAGTCGTTGCCCAGGGTGCGCCATAGGAGGCTGGTCTATACTACACCAGCGATGAGATGATTATGAAGATTTGTTGGGATGCCACAGGGAACCACAGCTTCCCGGAGAAAGCCCATGTGTTACCTGGGCCACGGACTTCCCCAACACAAGTTATAAATCGGAGGTACACCGGGAATCGAACCCGGATCCACAGAATTATAAGTCCAGCGCTCTAGTCGCGAGACCATCGTGACGGCACCGACCACGACATATTTAATGTATTATTCTCATAGTGTCCTAGTAGCCTAGGCAAACCATGAAATACGTGCAAGGATAATAGACCTCATGGGTCTAAATCGAACCTTCCGAATATTATGCTGCATACAGTCCTTCACGAAAGAAGTCGAAGTCCTCAAAGCTTGCAGGTAGAGCACGCAGTGATCAGTTTATGATGCAGACTGATATTGTCTTATTCAACACCCGTTTGAAATTTTGATTGAAGTTTTGAACAGCTATAAGTAAAGAAAGGATATATGTATATCACAAAAATGCATACATACATACTTACATACATACATACATACATACATACATACATACATACATACATACATACATACATACATACATACATACATACATACATACATACAGATACATGGTATTAAAAAGTATCCAATATTTTAGGAGGTGCTAGCATGCATCAGAACAAGACAATAATGTCTAATAAACATGGGTCCTACAACATATACTTTTTGAGATCTGAACACTCAATGTCACGTCCATTTATGGAAATGCAGCTCTCATTAGGAATCACGCACTCTTTGAAATTTGTTTTAATACGTTAATAAGAAAGTCCTGATAACGATCCCCAGTTAATTTCTGTGGTAGCACGTATGGCCCTATTAATCTATCACTAAGAACGCCTGCCCATAAGTTGATTGAGAATCGGTGCTGATGCCTTGTTTCTTCAACTGTATGTTGAACCTCGCTTATATCCGCAAACAGACTTTTGTTTTCAGTATTCCTTGCGACGTACTATTATTCCATGCAAGATGTGACAACTACGGTATGATTATTTGGTAGTCTGCTGTATCGTAGGACAGAGAAATGCATTGCCATGAATGGACGTCACATTGAGCACCACCTATGAACAAGTGTTCAGATCTCAGAAAGTATGTGTTGTAGGACCAATGTTTATTAGACATTATTTTCTTGTTTTGATGCATACTATCACCTCCTAAAATACTGGATACTTTTAACACCCTGTATATATTCACGGTGGAAGGTAAGGTAGTACATTAATTGTAGGATGTGATTCCTTGAAATATAACGAACAACAGAATATAATACCATTTTGCTCGTCTTTGCGAGGTGTTTTTGAAGAAATAATACTTTTATGCCGACATTTCGATCGCGAATTTTACGAATACTGTTTAAAATACGGTTTAATTTATTGTATAACAACGAAGAGAACGTTTATTATGTTCACGTTGCAGCAGTACGGTATTTTAATTAGAAAATTCACAGATTTCGAATTAATCAATTGAAAAAACATGGAAAACATTGATTGTCGGGTCATGTACAGAAGGTCTAAAAATCTGGCATCGCTCTCCGGACGGCAGACAGTTTGCGTATTACCCGCAACTGATCAGCTGTTGTGATGTTTACATTGCATTAACGTGCAGTTGGACGTACAGCGATACAGTTCAGTTTATTTCAAAACTACGAGATGCCAGAGTTCACAAATCGTGAGTACTTAAGACATGATCCAGGCCGAAGTGAAGAACTACTGGCCAGAGTTCGTCATAATTGGACTAGAACAGCAGTTCCCAAACTTTTTCAGCCACGGAGCCCTTTTTGAAGCAAAAGTTTCTCGTGGAGCCCCAAGAAATGTTTACTTTTTAGTTTTATCTGTCTACGTTCTATGAAGCATATTTCACACGATACATTAACGGAAGTATGAATATATATATATATATATATATATATATATATATATATATATATATATATATATATAAAGAAAAAAATAGTGAAAAAGTACTGGATATAATTTATTTAAATCTACAAAATGATATTAACAAGTAGTTAAGATATTTAAAAAATGTTACAATGTTACATGTACACCCGAAGTTAATGTGAAGAATGTGCCTGTTTCTTGCAACAGAGTTTGTCAATGTCCGGTGTCATAGAAGTCAGTTGAAGACGTACATCGTCTTTTGTGTCCAAACAAATTCGATATTTTGTTTTTGTAGCCGTGTACCTCGAAAAGGTCGTTTCACTGAGGTACACAGTACCAAAAGTCAGTGAGAGAAATTTAGCTTTTAAACTTAATATCAAAAGATCCTTCCCTAACTCAGCCCAAAATTCAAGAAATGGTTTGTTTTTAAATTATGCCTGACAGTGGCTGTTCGAAACCATGTCTATAAGGACCTCACATATTAAGCAGTGAGGGCTGCTGGTTTTGACATCACTGGAAATGGATCTACAATCCACTCATATTTCTCTAGAATCGATTCCTGAGTGTCCCTTGGAAAGTATGAATTCATATTTTGAAGCAAATTGTCAAGGTGTTCTTTCATTATTGCTATGAATGAGACATT
The DNA here is from genome assembly GCF_040183065.1 of Periplaneta americana. Classification (NCBI taxonomy): domain Eukaryota; kingdom Metazoa; phylum Arthropoda; class Insecta; order Blattodea; family Blattidae; genus Periplaneta; species Periplaneta americana. The sequence goes on along the minus strand of NC_091122.1, from coordinate 69,326,169 downwards.
CATTTATGTTATTTTCTTCTATAAAGTTTGAAGTCAATGCGAAACGTAAGATCCTTATTGTCGACGCTTTCTATGTAGAACGCTATCTTTTTCTTCAGTGTGACAATTTCGTCATCAGCATCGAATATAGTCTTCCGTTTACCTTGCATGTATGTGCTGAATTCAATTTTGAAAAATGTCTGCTAAGTAACATAATTTATACAACCATTCCTGATCATTCAAATAATCTGCTAGCAAACTGTTCTGGTAATTCAAAAGTCAAGAAATTTCCGTTCGAAGTTCATGTAATCGGGACAACGCTTTACCGCGCGACAACCATCGCACTTCTGTGTGTAATATTACTAACAATGACTTGTGTATACTACCCATATCTTCACACAGGATTTTTAAGTAGCCTACACTGTGAAGGTCGTGCCTTAACAAAGTTGATAATTTTGACGGCGTTGTCTAATTGTTTTAATAACGCTGGCATTTTTTCGTTGCGAGGGCGTGTTGGTGTAGTACACAGTGACTACTTGTTCAGTTTTTAAAACTTTCTTGATCCTTGTAACACCGCCAGCAACAGGACTTACCATGGCCTTTGCGCCATCTGTGCACACGTCAATACAATTGTCCCACGGTATCGCGTTTTCAATGAAGAAGAAAAAAATTCAGTACCGCTTGTAGATAATGGCAGTGGCTGCAGAACAAAATATTTCATGAAAGAACCTGAAAATTCATACCGCACAAACATCATTAACATAGCTCATCCGGCAACGACTGTGGATTTGTCGAGTTGTAAAGAAAATTTCGTTTAACTGATACGGGAAATCATGATATTTTTTACGTCTTTTCATAGATTCTGGATTCGATTATGCACAGTGTTATTTATCTTAAAGATTTGAAGAACAACGAGAAAAGGTTCAGAAAAGAATTAACCAAATTTCTACATACTCATACCTTCTACACAATTGATGAATTGTTTATGCTTGTGAATTGAATTATTCTACTTAAATGACATGTACAATTTTATATAGGTCAACTACAATATGTTTTTATATTGACTTAATCTGTTTACTATGTATTGTATTTTTTGTTTAGCATAACTGATGAATTGTATGTACTGTATACGTCAACTGATGAATTGTTTAAGCTTATAAATTGAATTAATCTACTTCATATGAATTGTATAGCTTAACGAAAATAAGTTTGTAAATTGAACTAATTTGATTGTATATGTTTGTATAGTTTGGCTGATGAATTGTATATGTTCTTAAAATGATTACTAGTCTGTGTAGCTCTACTGATGAATTGTATATAGACCTACTGTAAATTGAATGGTAATATGTATAGCTCAACTGATGAATTGTTTATGATTATAAATTGAATTAATCTACTTGATATTAATTGCACAAATTTGTATAGCTTAATGAAAGTATGCTACTTTGTATTGTATATATTTGTATAGTTTTGGCCGATGAATTGTATATGCTTTAAATTGAATAGTAATCTATATAGCTCTACTGATAAATTGTTTGTGTTTGTAATTTGAAGTAGTTTGCATGATATGTATTATCAATTTCTGTATATCACAACTGGTTGAATTGTTTATACCTTAAATTTAATTAAATTGTTTTGTATTATAATATAGCTCAACTTATGAATGATCGTTTGCGTTTGTAAATTTAATAATCTGATTGGCTATGTATTGTATACTTTTAGTAGAGCCATCGATGTAGCTCAGTCGGCAGACTCGCTGGGCTGCTGTTCCGGAGCTGCGTTCGGGCTTGGGTTGGATCCCCCTTTGGACTTTGGTTTCTTCCGAGGTTTTCCACAGCCGTGGGACTGAAGCCGGATGGTCTATGGCGAGTCCTTGGCATCAACACCTTTGAGTTGATTACCCCCTTTGATTTGATTACCTGGTTGGGTTTTTCCGAGGTTTCCCCCACCGAAAAGGCAAATGCCGGGTAATATTTTGGCGAATCCTCGGACCTCATTTCATCTCACTACATCTCGCCAAAATGTAAAAAAAAATTGTACAACATTGTAAAAATTGTAGAAAATTACTAAATTGTAAAACTATAAAAATTTGTAAAAATTGTAATTGTAATATTGTAAAATGTTGACATGTTCCACATCTTAAAGCTTCATTGCTCATGTAAGATCTACGGAATAAAATAAATGAATGAATGAATGAATGAATAAGGGCACACTGGAAATCAAGTTTGCAGTTTTCTCGTCCACCATACACTTCACTACCTTCACTAATAGTGGTTTCATAAGGCTTTAAGCAAGAGTGAGGTTTACCAGCAAGAGCCTGTCTAGCCAAGTACGACGTTTTCAGTGCTTTCTCGTTGTTTGCTTTACACGAAGTAAAATTTTATCTGAACTGCATGCAGTTCGTCACTTTTTCTTTCGAAGTAGTCTGCAGTTTTATTTGTGAATTTTTGAATTGAGAAATGCCGTCTAAGTTTGGCAGGGAACAGAACTATTGGGAAAAACTTTGTTACATATCACACACTGTGGACGTTCATCAGCAAACCCAGTGAATCCCATGTCCAAATATAAATCACAATATTTTCGTTTGTTACTTTCAATATCTCTACACTAGGCATCGTAGACTCTGAGATAGGATCATGTTCAACATATTCCGAACTCAATTCCCAGGAATTCGCACTATCTTCTTTGGAAGTAAGGTTATAGCTGTTGTTATCTCCCTTTGACTGAGCACTGGTTGATGGCTAATGACTCTTAGGTCTTAGGGAGCACGTCTTAAGCCACAGTTCCGGTTCAACGAAAGTTTAGCTAACACATCTGCTATCAAATTAACATGCAGGTATACAGTATATATATATATATATATATATATATATATATATATATATACAGTCAATAGATTGTAGATTCCACGTACCACGAATAACAAGCGCTACTTGCCCAGTATATAAAAAATAAAATAAATTTCGAGAATCATTGAGTACTTGGCAAGCAAGAAAGATCGAGATAGTTCCAGTGACGAGTAGATCTAATATTAATGCTTCCATGTAGCAAGAAGAAAAATGCAAAATACTTTCTCAGAAAGTATTTTTCGCTTGATGGAAGTAGTTTCCGTTTTCCCCGCTAGAGACTAGATGGAATTAGCAATTTTTATCATCTCCATAACTTCCGCGGACGGAGCCCCTGAGAATCATTCGCGGAGCCCTGATTTAGTGATTCGTAAAACAACAAACTGTAATGTTAATTACATCTTGTTCACGAAATTACATCAGTTTTATTTTTTCATTAATTGTAACTGAAACTTCAATCCTAATTGTGTTTTCACTAATTTGGGCATATTTCCTGATTTTAACATTATTTCTTGTTATTGCTGTACGTATTTCTTGCTTACAATAAAATTATTACACCACTGAATTGTTAGTGTATTGCATTGTAAGTTAATAATTCTGCGTTCATTGTTGAACTGCGCCCGGACACGAGCTATTTTGTTCATTCGGGTTATTAATTTACATTTTCTGACATTAAACTGCACAAACTAAACAAATAACAGTTACGTCTCTATCCGGAGTTTACGTAGGTCATTTTCGTGCGAAGATTTATCCCCAAATTAGCTCGCGAAGTATTGCACCGATGCTAAGTACATTTGTGCGAGATCGTGCGTATTTGCTTGGTTTCCGCACAAAACCAATCCGCGGAAAGTCTAAAATTCCACATTCAGTATTCACAACCTAACACACATAACAATTTCCCTCTTCTTACCGCTTAAGTGACATATTGATTTTACTGCTTTAGGCTTTTAACATATTATTTTTAGAGAAGTTCAATATAGTAATAATTATAAATTGGAAACTTACCACTGCAATGTCACCTAAATTGCACTATTAATTATTGTTTTTAAATATTTGCAAAATTAAGTAAGCTCTACAACTCCACTAAAGTTATTGCATTCGTGATGCAAGTAACATTAAGGAAGCCGTGAAAAAAATCAACAATATTCCAGACTCATTACATAACCTTACCGTTTGTTTTAAGTTCGCATTTATAGACTGGGGGAAAAAAAAAGACAGACATATATCACGGCCTGCTGGAGTATAGTAAACACAGAAAACATTTTAAAGCAACAATGTTGAAGATAGATATTTTTGCTTTGCAAATTAGCCGTCATTGAACAGAAACCAAGATGGAGATTTCATTGCAACTAATTAGAAATTTCTCTTTCAGGTATGTAATAAACGATCTTCGCACAAAATAATGTACGATACACGAGCGGTATGTTTTCTTTCAATTCTCGGAAATTAAAAAAGCTCAACTACGTTTCGCTTTTTCAAACTTTTCCTCAAACATGAAAACTTCAACATACCGCTCTTGTAACGCATATTACTATTGTTTGCTGCCGTCCTCTCCTCACCTGCTGCAAGATACACTGTGAAAGGTAGTTGAACTTACCCCACCCCCTTCAAGTCTAGTGTATAGTGTATAGTGTGTTAGTTCGGAGACCTGAGGGAAAAATACCTTTGGGGCGGGGGAGGGGCTGAGACGTAGATGGAACGATAATATTAAAATGAATTTGAGGGAGGTGAGACAGTTAGTTAATGGAGTTTAAGAAAGGTATTTCAGTTACTATGGCTATTTGCGCCTTTACCTAAAATACTTCCAAAAACAAAAACAAACAATAGCCTACCATAAGCAGAATGCTAATACAAACTAAAAACGTCACATTAAATATGATGTACAAAAACGCATTACCAACAAGTTGGTTCGTAAAATTAATAGAAATGAGCAGTTCTTAAACCCTAGGCAGTGTTTAAAAGAGAAACAAAATAAAAGAAATACCACGAGAAACAAATTATTTGGAGGATTTCAGAAAAATAAAATTCTATAAAATATTCGGATGTTGAAGGTAAAACAAATATAAATATAAAACAAAATGTAACCTCCGGACGTTTTGTGATGTCATACAAGCCTAAGTTAGGGCTCCACTAGCTGTATTTGACAGCTGTTGTGAGCTGCAGTCTACTGCCTGAAAATGGAATGCACGCTGAACAAGTCTAGGCGGCTATATGGGCAGTATTTCATTGCGCTTAACAGAATTACGGCGGCAGTGCCAAGTTCTACTGCCGGGGGAATAGAACGTGTTCCATTTTCGCGACGTTATCTGTCGCCGACGCCTGGCTCCACTGGCCGTAGTAGTCAGCTGGCAGCTGTAGTAAAACAGTTTACGTTTCGCAGTGCTTTCAGTTGTGTCACAAAAGTATTGTTGATTGATTGTTTGCAATTTGTAAAACGGAGCTTGATAGTGAGCAAATAAATTATTGAAATTGATAAGTTTCTTGCACCGAAAATTTGGGTTGCTAACTTGTTTTGAAGAAAATACGGGAGATTAAGGAATCGACAAAATTTCGCATATAAAAATTCACAAATATTCCGTTCAATTAGCTACTAAAAACAACTTTATTCTACACTTCGCCAGCTAGGCTTAAATTACGACTATTTTGAGACAGATTTTTCTTGCGTAATCGTTAAAGTCGACTGCAATTTTCAGCTCTGATTTGATTAGATGTTTCGTGCTCCTGTTTCGAACGTCTGTCCAATTGTTCATGAGGCGAAACATCCCCTATGTATGAGCATTATTACTTGGTATGCTTACTTACTTACAAATGGCTTTTAAGAAACCCGCAGGTTCATTGCCGCCCTCACATAAGCCCGCCATCGGTCCCTATCCTGAGCAAGACTAATCCAGTCTCTATCATCATATCAGACCTCTCTCAAATCCATTTTAATATTATCCTCCCATCTACGTCTCGGCCTCCACAAAAGTATTTTTCCTTCCGGTCTTCCAACTAACACTCTATATGCGTTTCTGGATTCGGCCATACGTGCTACGTGCCCTGCCCATCTCAAACGTCTGGATTTAATGTTTGTAATTATGTCAGATGAAGAACACAATGCATGCAGTTCTGCGTTGTGTAACTTTCTCCATTCTTTTGTAATTTCATCCCTCTTAGCCCCAAATATTTTCCTATGAACCTTATTCTCAAACACCCTTAATCTCCGTTCTTCTCTCAAAGTGGGAGTCCAAGATTCACAACCATGCAGAACAATTACTTCATATGCTTAGAACAAAATTCCGACATCCGGTAGAACTAAAAAAAATTAGCTGGATATTCCCTAAGTTTGTGATGCATTGCAGCAAACATGCCTTCATGTTTTCTGTTACCGGTACTTAATATTGGATGTATCCACCTTTTTCTTTGATGTAATCTTCGACGACGGCGAACCAAGAGCAAACATACAATCGCCTTGATAAATAACCTACTGTGCTCATTTTCACTGCAATTTTTGCTTGATCTTATAGTACACAAAGAACATGCAACACTGTTTTCAGCTGAACAACAGGAGTGGAGCCGGGTCAGAGCAGAGCGGAGCAGTAGACCACGGCTTTCACATGCAAAAAATTACATTAAATAGAGCCACCTTCTTGCAGTACAAATCTAGGCAGTAGAATGCAGCTCACAGCAGCCGTCAAACACAGCTAGTAGAGCCCAAGCCGCTAAGGCCCGTAACACACTTGCAGAGTTTTCGCCAGCGAGAAATGTGTTGCGAGAAAATTAAAAAATTGATAACATGGATTCAAATGGACGTCCACAAACTGGAAGAGATTCTCGTTCGAGGCAAAAACCTCGCGCGAGTTTCTCGCTGGAATCGGTAGCTCAGCGAATTTTCTTGACACATTTATCAAAGATGTTTGACATTTATACTCTTTATGACGATTGAATGTAGAAAAAGATATCACAGGTGGCGATGAATTGTATTGTTTTTATTTGAAAATGAGGAAAGATGGCTGATAATTCCAGTCAGAAACTTATCGAACTTGTACGATATCACCCGTAAGCCTATTTATAAGATACATGGGATGAAAACTATAAAAACACGAAACTTAAAGAAGAAATCTGGAGACAAATATCAGATTATCTGAAAATAAATAGGGCTATATTTTATTTTGAAGAGATTTTATAGTATGAATTAAACATTTGAAATAATGGATCTATATGTCTTAACAGTTTACGTAATGTTAATCAGAATATAGCAAAAAATTCTCTATCATATCATGAATGGCAAAAGAACTGTGGTCCATTGAACCTGAAATAACGCCTAAACGTATCATCATTCAAATCGAAACCAGTGTCCAAAACTCGCCCTTATTTTCGTAAGATACAATGTGATTTTCAGATATTTCTGGCTTTAATTTTAGGCCTACTTCGTCTTTTTCATGAACAAAATATGTTCATGTAACTTCATTTCCTCATCATCTGAATACTCAGATTCAACAAAGCGTTCGTATGTAATTTGTAAAGTACGCAATATACTTACAGGTTATATATTTAAGTACGACAATATACGTAAATACATAACCTGCAATATTTCCCCCAACGAGTCATTACAATAATCAGATAAATGCTTTCTGCATGAAGGTAGTGCATAGATGATCATAGCGAGGTGTGGTCTGTGATAGCGAGAACTCGCCAAGTGTGTGGAGGAAGGCTCTTCGCCTCTTTCTCGCAACACATTTCTTGGTAGCGAAAACTCAAGTGTGTTACTGGCCTAAATTAGGCCGGAATTTCACGACGACCACGCTCCGGCCTATACCATTACAAAGACAGTGTCCTAGGACATTGTCTGGTTGGCCTAATGATTAATCCGCCACTGGTATCATCGTCACAAGCATCATCTTTCACTGAATTACAGTGAGCCTCCAAAATTTGCAGCACACACTCTTGCAGCGATGAATCATTCCTTTTTATGATTCAGGCTCAGCAGTTGAGGCGTCTGTCCAATTTTAACGCCGGATATTAGCTGTAAGTAACAGGATGGGAAGAACATCGACAAAGATTCACCGAACTTTTAGAAAGGAAGTCGTTTTGTGCGTGAGCGAGTCGCGACAGTGACAAGAATATGCAGATTCCTTGTCGCAGGAAGTATTTCCCTCTCCAGGCATATCTATAGAGGAACACTAGCGAACAAGAAGCATCTTACATGAAATTCGTTTCGTTTAATATGAGCATGTATCTCCAATTTCAAATGTGACGTAATTACTCTTACATTAATTTTTATATACATTTGGTTTCTCATTTTTTTAATGTAGACCTACAAAAAACTAAAATGTATATTCAAATCAAACTTACGCCATTCGAAAAAGAATAAATTATGAATATAATAGTATTAATTCTGTCTCTTTAACCTTGTTGTTAATGGCCAAATTTCCTATGACGCAATTAAACTTCGCAAACGTTGTACTTTGACCAGTATTGCATATCGTAAAGGTCTGCGAATTATAGGCTATGGTAATCTTTCCCGCTCCGATACATTACAGAAGTTCAAAGGAATGTCTTAAAATAAATCTGAAATTTATGAGTTGAATAAATATCCTTTGCTTAACAATAAATAAACTTTTCGTGACGTACTTTCACAACACCCTGACGTAATTTACGCTTCGGGATGAAACAATCTGTATTCCATTACCATGACACTAATGTGGCACTGCATTTTTTATTCTTAAAATGCATGAATAATAGTAATAGTAACAATAATACGAGTGAAACGTGTAGCTTTACAGTGTCATTGGTCATCAAAACACACCCGTCATTATTATAGGGTTCACGGAACAATTTACCTTCATTGTCGTATTTTCTTTATTTGTCACTGTCACAAACACATAATATTTAAAGCTCCTTTTCTCAGTAGCCTATATTTTCCAAGCATAAAGTTACCAATTTCAAAGTTTTTTTTTTCTTTCCGCGTTATATTGAATTATACAAGGGAAATCGGAAAGCAGAACAGTGCTGCTTTTAAAGATGGAATACAGGCCTATTTTCCGTGCACTATATGTCTGCTGGTAGGATAACAACATTTATACTTATAGTTGAAAAAGCGGCGAAATAGTTCTTTCTTGTGTTGAATTTCGTTGATTGAAATGAACTTCGCAGTGGTCTTCACCACGTTTTATTTTTCCAATGTGATCAAGGTAGGCTTATTCGATATCAACGACCATATATTGCTTTGTACGCAGACAATAATAATAATAAACGAATATTAACTTACGCTTTGCAGTTCCTCCAGCACCAATTGCATTTTTCCCTGGCCAAAGACAAATAAGTTCCACATCACACTCACATCAAAATCTTATCTCTAGATTGTGATGTTCGCGGACATAAAACGTTTTTTGAACTGACTAGCAGAATTAATGAAAAATAAATAGGCCTACATATCTTAAGTGTGAAGGTGATTAAGGGGTTAGGTACAGCTTACAGCAGTAAAATTTTTGGAAATATTCAACATTTTTTTCCTCCATTATTGTATTTTGTACAATAATGAAAATTGGTATGTGTAAAACACTGTCCTTCTGTTATATGAAAAAATATTTTTACGATTAAAAAAATTATTTATAAGTATAGTTTTTTTTTTTTTTTTTTTTTTCAAAATTCAAAATATACAGTTCACTATGCAGTGATGAACCTCATAACTCATAAACTTGTTAACTTTTTCATGTTCTCTCTTATTTTATTGCTGAAACTCGTGTTTACAATATCATACTCTTTCAATTACATTCCTTAATAAATAACTTGGAAAGTGTAATTAATGCATCACAAAATGATTCTCAAAGAGGCAAAAATTAACTGTGGAGAACTTAGAAAAAATTCTGGTGATGCATTGTGCAGATAATTATGAAAAAGAATGACCGTGGAACTGAATTTCAGTAACTTTAAAGGTGTAATAATAATTATTATTATTAATATTTTTTTTTTCAATATACCAAATTTGTGTCCCGCGCCAAGGTCTAAGGCATCCTGCCTAGGATTCGCGTTACAGAATGTGTGCTGGTTCGAGTCCTCATGGAGGAAGAAATTTTCTCATGAATTTTCGGTCAGTGTATGGGACAGTGCCCACCCAGCATCGTGATGCACTTGGGAAGCTATGATAGGTAACGAAATCTGGTTACGAAAGTCAGCTATAATGGCTGGAGGGATCATTGTGCTAACCATATACCTCCATTCTGGTTGAATGATTATTCACCTCTGCTTCGGCATGTGGACGTGAGGACAGCAGCCAGCTGTTCGGCCATGATCCTTATTGGGCTGTTGTGTCTCGGATTATTATTATTATTATTATTATTATTATTATTATTATTATTATTATTCATTAAATCCCGACGTTTGAGATGGGCAGGGCATGTAGCACGTATGAGCGAAACCAGAAATGCATGTAATACAGTTTTAGTTGGGAGGTCGGAGGGAAAAAAACCTTTGGGGAGGCCGGAGGGAAAAAGACCTTTGGGGAGGCGAGAAGTAGATGGGAAGGTAATATTAAAATGGATTTGAGGGAGGTGGGATATGTTGATAGAGACTGGATTAATCTTACACAGGATAGGGACCAATGGCGGGCTTATGTGAGGGCGGCAATGAACCTCCGGGTTCCTTAAAAGCCCGTAAGCAAATAAGTGTTGTTATTATTATACTAAATTTATATAGTTGTGTTTAATAATGTACAGTTGTCAGTGGCGGCTCGTGATCATTTTTGTTGGTGGGGCCAGATATTTCACATATTTTACGGTATACGTTAAATAATGCACCAAGATTTTTATTTCATTTTAGCTAATTGTTTCTGCTTAAAAATTAGTTCAGCACAATACGACTAAAACTTCCACTCATTACTGCAGCACCATCATATGCTTTAGCTATGAGTTTATTTTTTAAATTGAAAGGTTGTAGACTTGGTTTTAGAACCTTGTTCAGACCGTTAGCCGTGCGGTTGTTTACGTCTTTGAAAGAAAGAAACCTTTCCATAGGTTTACAACCTTTTATGTATCTCAAAATAATAACAAATTGGCTTTTGTAAGTTATGTCTGTTATTTCGTCAGCCTGCACAACAACAAAATCTGTAGAATTAATGTTCTGTTTCAGATCTTCGATGTATAGCAGGTATGCTCATTCTCTGACTCCCGATTACGTTCTGTAATCACAACCATCCAATGTAGAGCGTGCTGTTCCTCGTTCGAAGCTCGACGAATGGCTGCAGAAGGCAGTTCAAGTACTTAGTAAACGTACGAACAGTGCGGGACAATATCACAGTCAAAGTCTTCTGTAAGCAAACGATCATTCCGTACAGTGTGGGAGGAAGACTATTTTTGTTGTACGTTCGGTGAAAACGGAAAGTGATTACTATATTGTAAGGTACTGTCAGGAATACTACTGAGCAACATAAAACTACATTATAGGCTCTGCTACCCAGAACATGCCGAATTGACAGAGAAGTTGTTTTCTGTAATACGAGTATAGCCTATTTTCATGTACCAATGTTATTATTATTATTATTATTATTATTATTATTATTATTATTAGACGTATTATTATTACTATTATTATTGTTATTGTGGTTATTTTATTCCAGCAGAAATAGATATTTTGATGAAATAATTTTGCAGGGGTGCAACGTGCACTACAGCTTCAAGAATTGAAAGCACTTCATGAAAGGCCAAACATTGAAGTGAGTCGAACAATTCAGAGTCTGTGTTTTGGAGCAAGTTAACCTATGTAGTATGTTGGGAATAAGCTAAGGCACTAAAACCCTTCACGGATGGTGAACTTGTAAAGAGATGTATGGTGCCTGAACAAAATATAGTTAATTATGTCTCTGTACTGCAACAGTTCAAATGTGAATTCACAGAACATAGATTTAGTGATTTTAGAAGTATGGAGAATGATATTAGTATTTTTGTTAATCTTTTCATAAATTTAGTACAATCCGTGAGAGTGCAGTTCCAGGACGAGTTAATTGATTTACTAAGTAACGTAGAATTCAGAACTAAATGCAGAGAATATGACTTGACAAGCATAGAATTATTTAAAAAATGAACAAAACTAAATATTACAAGATGAACTTATTCGTTGCCACTATGTTAGCTACCTTCGCCTCGACATAATATGTGTGCGAACAATTATTTTCGAGAATGAAGGTTACTAAATCCAAACATAGGTCCCAATTAACAGATGAGCATCTTTAGCGCATTGCAGTAAATTCGTTGGAAATAGATTCCCGATTACTTGCAGAAAAGAATGCAGATGTTGAATAGACCGCAAAGTAGACTATATGGTGGAATATGAAAATGATATTATCTATGATATTATTATGCCATAACTATATTAAATATAATAAATAGTGTAATAACTGAATATTGCAGTGTATACTCTTTCCTTTTTCAAATTCAGTTTATTATCCATATTTGTAAGAGTGTAAGAACTATGCCACGGGCGGTGCTGCAATGTAGTTGCGGAGCCCAGTTCGTACACTGTGTGTGTTATGCAGTGCAGCATCATCCATGTAATCGGGGCTTTTACAATTTTGAGCATACCTGATGTATAGGCTACATCATACATAATCTTCTAATAATTCATTTTGTATAATGTGTAAAGTATATTTAAAAACAGAAATACTGTTTAAGACGTTGAATTGTTCATCCAATACATTATCAAGACTGGAAAGTAAAGATAACAAGTCTAACAAATTTCCCCGATTTGCAGATCCCTGATTTCCGTTCTGAATCCTCAGTTACAATTCGTGAGTTTCGCAAAATACTAAAGAATCAATAATTACTCTTGCTAGTATATGTCTGTCTTTTGTGACCTGTTCGTTGTGTTTCTGGATTGAAAATTTTACCGCGGAATCAATTTTTGTTGCGTTATTTACTGTCCCAAATAGTTTAAACTTACAAGCATTTTCTAAATGTTTTGCGCTTTCTTCTTGTTTTTTGATGCACTCCCTTAAATGTTTCAGATCTTTGCAACCTGTCAACGTCCACAGTCCCTCGCCACCAAACAACAGACAATAGAAACAAAATAAACTTTGTTCTTCGTAACTTACAGTTAGCCAGGCCTTCTTTGTAAACCACGAGTTGCAGAAAGTTCTTTTCATAGGCTACCATCCACCTGTGTAAAACTGAAGTCATTAGGTTGATGTGCCTAGTCGTCTAACTTCAAGTTTATCTTCTAATTTTAACGCAGTAAACGATGTTTTAATAGGTAATCCACTTTATTCATGTTTTCACACTTCGCTCGCATGCACTATTCAAAGTTCACACGGACACTTCTAGAATTAACCCATTGTTCAGTGGCACTACGATTCACAATACAACAAATAATGGCGACTGACGCTTTCGTCCGGCAGGCTGGCCAGAGCCCCAACGAGAAGCATTATACTCGTGACGGTAACTTCGTAACACTTCGTGAATCTCCGTCTACAGCGAACGTTGTATACATCGCACCATGGCAGTTGAGCGCTAAAGTGATTCAAGTTGTGGGGCCCTTTATCGCTGGCCCAAGCTCAAAATTTTAGTGTCATACAATCTTTGACGTTTTTCTGACACACATTGCGCCATGTAATGAAATATACTGAAGCAATAATTATGAATCCAGTACACTGTCCTGGACAAAATTTACGCATTTTAAATGAGAAAAGAAAATTGCTGAGGGCCACCGGTGTAGCTCAGTCGGTTAAAGCGCTTGCCTATCGATCCGGAGTTGCGCTCGGGCGCGGGTTCGATTCCCGCTTGGGCTGATTACCTGGTTGGGTTTTTCCGAGGTTTTCCCCAACTGCAAGACAAATGTCAGGTAATCTATGGTGAATCCTCGGCCTCATCTCTCACCAAATATCATCTCGCAATCACCAATCATCGACGCTAAATAACCTCGTAGTTGATACAGCGTCGTTAAATAACTTAGTAAAAAAAATTGCTGGGGAACGAGATATTGGTGGGGCATGGCTCCGATGGCCCCTAAGGACGACCCGCCCCTGACAGTTGTCTGCCTCAGGGTTGCCAGATTTTAGATGTACCAAGGAGGGACATCCTTTTTCACCATATGTAGTACAGTACTTACGGTTTGTCTTAAAGAAAGAGTGATATGAATTTGGGCAGATTTGACATTTTCATGACTATACAAAATAAAAATAAATAAATAAATAAATAAAAATTATTCCGCACCTGAAAAAAAGTAATATGAATCTCAAAATTGCAATTTGAATAAAAGACATATTATAGATACAGCTATTCAAGTACAAACAATATTTATCTGGCAGTAAGTTACATCACATTTCTCTGATCTCTTTCTGAAGGGCTTGTGGCAATAATATGTTATGTCAAATTATTAACTTAAATGACTTAATAATAGCTCTGTCTGGCATCACACGTGACAAAATATTTAAATTTCAATGTTTAATAATTGATAACAGTGACAAAATTTATTTATACCTAAATTCATATTTAATTTGTGCCTTAGCATATTACTGCTCCAAACTCATCATTTAGCATATAATATACATTTTTAGAGCTTCCTACATATTTATCACTGAACTTTAGCAATTTCAACAAGCCTCTATGCATTCTCTGTGTCATACATTTCTAATGAACGTCTCTTTTTAAATGTTTAGAAATATCATATTCACTACTGAATTCACTGTCACAAACCTTACACTTGCCAAAATATTCGTTTTTTTTTTCAATGCGTAAACCTACATTGTTAAGAAAATTGATTGAAATTTAATGTAATTATTTAGGCCTAGAAGAAAATAGTTACTAGGTAACAATAAAATTATTCAAGTGATATTAATTCTCTAAAAGAGGGACTTTTTGCGTCCCGCCTCGAATCGAAGCGGGACCCGGGACTTTTATATGAAAATCGGGACTTGTCCCGCCAAATCGGGACATCTGGCAACCCTGGTCTGCCTCCATTTCTTAAATATACCGATACTTTCTTTGTGACATGTTTTGTGTATTTTAATGCATAACTTCAGTGAAATAAATAACTTCGTTCATTATAAACTGTAGGCCTATAGCCATTTTGCACTTTTAATTACATGCAGTAGCTTACTACTGTTGTTTCTAGACATTTCATTTCCCACCCAATTATCCGGATTCCTGCATATCTGGATCATACTACCCCCTGCTGGTCTTGATAATTGGAGTTCTGCTGTAATGTTACATAAATTTGAACAGCTGACTTTCTAGTAATTGTTCAATTTCATTCACGTAATATAATTTTTATAGGCTACAAATAGGTTAGTTACCTGTGGGAGCGGGAAATATAGGTGGTGGGGTAGCTATGTTTTCAAAAAAATCGCTAGCCGACCAATGCCACTACCGTATGCCTTATTTCGAGCGTTACTTCGTGCGAAAAGAAAACATTTTCCATAGCTCGACAAACGCATTACTTATTTCTCGCTGTAGGTGTTATGTGCCTACTCATTTAAATTATTAGTCTACTTCACGAATTGTTTACCTCTCCCAATAGAGTGAAATAATTGTATATAATACTTTAATATTTACATACTGCAAAAATCAGTCGTTGGGATCTTGCAGATTTTGAACATTCATGAAACCCAAAGGGAATTACTAATACGATCAATAGAAATATATTACCAGAAGTTATTTTATTTCATAAATTTTGCAGCTTTCCTAGAGATCTCACCAGCGTCCTTGTATCTCTTTGAAGCAGACTCTTCGACACAAATTTATCTGTATCTTGTAGTTATTTACAAATATATTCGCCCTAATGTTCATACTTTGTTCAGCTAGCTCTTTCAATATCATTCCGCATTCACAGTCAGTTTGAAATCATTTAATTGCATTGTTTGCAATGTCAAAGATGTTCCCTTGAATTTAAAAATACATTCTTGACTTGCACTAACACAAGAACTTCAAAAGTTGTATATGTCTGAATTCCAAACTCGATTGAGATAATTGAGGGATACTTTTAAACCTCCTCGGTTTAAAAGGTTCAAATATCTCATTTGAGGTATATTAAAACTAGGTTCTAGTTTAAAGTTACTTATTTATATAGTAATTGTAAGTACAACATTCAACTCTAACTCACCATCCGATCGATTCACTCGTATCTCCCTCAGAACTGATCTTCAGGGAAGTGGTTACCGGTAATGTAATAAATGATACTCATGTTCCTATAAATTTATGGGCTATTTTTAAGTTCTTTTTAAATATTATACTAAACGTAGGGGAGAGTTGGTCAAAACGGGATACTTAACACGGAATCTTGTATATTTCCTGTTGCAGTGATAGGAAACAATTCAATTTTTACTTATGAATCCACTATTCTATGTACTTTCATAATACATTTTGATTTTCACTTCTAATGATATAGCTAAAGTGGGAAAACAATTTTCTTGGAAAGTGCGCAAGTATCCCGTTTTGGCCGACTAGTTGGGTAAAAGAGGATACTTATTTAAAATAAAGCAAATATTGTTAAGAAACTGAAAAAATATATGTGTTTTTATTAAAATGCATAATAAACACCTCAAAAATGTTTTGCATCACCTGTCAACCAGACCTTCAATAAAAGATAAAAAGAAGGAAAGTTAAGGAATGAAAATGTATTTATTTTTAACAGTTGTTGACAAAGAAATAACAGTTGCTGACAAAATTATAGCTATGGTGTGGATAGCCAAATGGAAATTGAGTATTGGCTGGAGTACTAAATCTCTATCCTAGCAACTTCAATAGAGTGTAGTGCTTCCTCTTGCATTGATAATGCTTGGACTCTTCGTGGCATACTGTCTACCACCACGTATATCAACTGTTGATCCATTCTGTCCCATTCTTCAACAGCAATTCTGCATTGGTCTTCGAGATTGCGTGAGGGGTCAGGGCGCGCAAGAATGGCTCTCTTTAGTTGATACCAGACATGCTCAATTGGATTCATGTCTGGAGAACATGCGGGCCATTCAAAGTTGGCAATTCCTTCACGATTATGGAAGTCATTGATAACAGCCGCACGATGGATTCTGGAATTATCGTCCATAAACATCAATCCTTTTCCGAAGTGCTGATTAAATGGTGCTACTATGGTTTGAAGAATGTTGTCCCTATACTGTGGAGCCCTCAGCATTCCTTGGATCGACACCAATTGTGTCCGCGACCCTACATAATGCCACCCCAAAACATCACTGACCCACTACCTTGATGCGTTTGATTGTAGGGGTGTCTGAGTCGTGCAGCATTACCTGATTCTCTCCACACACGTTGTCGATGATTATCTGGCGCAAGGCATATTCGGCATTCGTCCGTGAATAGAACTTTGTGCCAATTTTGTACAGTCCATTGGTGATGATTTCTTGCCCAGGTGTAAGGTTGTCCATGGTGCCTAGGTTTATGAGTTGGACTTCGCCATGGACGTCTGGAGTGCAGTCTGCTATCATATAATCGGTTTCATACAGTCTGATTGGATATGCGTCTCCCTGTCGCAGTTTGAAAGTCATTGTTAATCATGCCAGCAGTATTCTCAGCGTTTCTCGTGGCAATAATTCGCAGATATTGGTCATCATATTCTGTTGTTGCACGTAGACGACCAGTACGAGGCATGTCGTCGACATTACCTGGGTTTCGGAAGCGATTCCAGGTTCGTACCACATCACTCTGGTTCAATCCTAAGTGCCTCGCTACTTGCCTTGAAGACAGTCCTTTCTGACATAGAGAAACAATACTCACACGGTTGAAGTTCGTAATTGACCGCCTTGCAATTGTTCAACCTCTTTAGAATGAAATGAAACTGTTTTACCTTGAGTTATTTGCTGAGAGATGAGATTTCTTGCACATCTGTTTACATCTGTTTACTTTTTCAGTCGGTTTCTAGGGTAGACTTCTACTGTTTCTCAACATTGTTTACGTTTTTCAGACAGTTAAAAGGATAGCTTTCAAATGTTTTTATGGATATTTCTTGAAGTGGGACGTAAATACCACTTCTACAGGCGATGCAAAACTTTTTTTTGATATATTAGTAATACTAAAATATGTATGTGGGCTTAAATGAAGAATATCAAATTATTATACGTAAGGTCTATCCTGTTTGTTGACATTGATTCATAGTCCTATTGAAGAATTTTTCATTTACAAAAGTTACAGTAGAATTATTCGCAGTCTTCCGATTCTATACTACAGCACACCTGATGAGCCCATTCTTGGCATTGAGTACACTTATTTCATCATCCGTCTTCAGGTTTTGAATTCGAGAAAAGGTGGTTACAATAAATGCACGCCTCGTCATTGTCTTCATCCTCTGCTTCCTAACTACTGTCATTGTTGGTTGTCATAGCGAGAACATATTCAATTCAGAATTTAAAGTGAAATCCCACATATGCAATGCAAGTTTGATAAAACGGGATACTATCCTGTTTTGCCAAACCATAGGGTATCCTGTTTTGTCCGACTAGGAGTTGTAAAGAAAAACATGGCGTCACAACAAAACGGTAAAAGCTACAGCGGTTTTCTTTACAAACAATTAAAGACTAATAATGTTTTATTTATATAAGAGACTTACCTCTTCAACTCTGTAAATTTAATCCCAGAATATGCCAATTAAAATCAGTCGAAACAATTTAGTTAAGCAGCTGATTTTAAACTTTTCTCTACACAACAAAAATTAACGTGTTCGTTCTGGATGTGAGCACTGCATAATGTCTCCTTCTAGTCTAAGAACAAAGTCCTCGCATCATTCGGTAAGTTGCAGCACTTTCCAACGAAATAAGTCGGGTATCCCGTTTTATCATACCATCCTGTTTTATCCAACTCTGCCCTACTATGAAGGATGGATCATAATTTTAATACTCGTATAATGGATCAGCAGTATGTAGGCTACATAGAAATGACCTAACCCTATTTTATTAATAGTTATTTTAAAGTTAATTATTTGGAATTTTAATAGAATACCATATTATTTTCTTCTCAGCCTAGGGTTTTTGGCCCAGAAAAATCCAGAAAAGAAGTTTGTTTTATTATGACACTGGAAATAAAAGTTGCATTTATATGAGAAATATTAAAGACTTACTTATAATGAACAGTCAATAGCTTTGGTAAAAGAAACAACACAAACACAAGAATACAAAAAGTACATCACACTAACATACGAAAACAAAAACACACACAAAATAGCAACCTCATTCAAGAAATTAAATTACAACATCGCATACAGAACAAATAATACTCTACAAAAACATCTCAACACACAAACAAACAAATACAACCACACAGGCGTATACAAACTCAAATGCAACACCTGCAACAACTTCTACATAGGACAGACAGGCAGAACATTTCAAACACGTTACAAAGAACACATGACAGCCATAACAAAATTACAAAACACTTCCACATATGAAGAACACATCACAAATGCTAACTACACCTACAGAGACTCAACACAGACATGAAATTCTACACATCCAACCAAACGCCAGGAACTAAACACACTAGAAGAACACAAAATATACAGACACACAAAAACATATCCAAACGAAATTCTCAACACACACTCTTTGACTCCCCATTACACTACACAAACACATCCCCACAGGAAACACAAACAAAAGGCGCCAAGACCAGCAACAACCAGCTCTCAAGATGGCCGACAGCAGGCTGAAACATGTTAACAAGGTAATATAAAATTTGACACAAGAAAGACAAATAATACGTTTTCCGAAGTGATATAGTGTTAAAGGTTGTGTAATCAAGATGTAAAAAGTATTTACATGCTACAGAACCTTAAAGTGTTATACTGGTATGCATTATGTTACTTTTGTGCTTTTTCTTTGTTTTTAATGTTTATAAGATCACAAATCCATGTCTTATTAGTAAGTGTTCATCAATAGAAAACATACAGCGTAGTTCCACTAAGTAACATACATCGTTGTTCCACTGATATTCCTTATAAAACTACTTCAATTTTAAAACATTCAGTAGTAGACAGCTGATTAAGAGTTCATTTGTATTGTGAGGTTGTAATGTGCCTGTTACCTTGATATACGGATTAAATTATTGTTCATTTTTATGATAATATTGTTTTATGTCTCTACTGTAAAAACAGGAAAATGTCCTATACAGCATTGTTCGGGGGCTACTTCAAATGTTCATTCTTTTAAAACATATTCTCTGTTGTTAAAGGGATTCAGCAAGTCTAGACCCAAAGTTACTTTGTAATCACAATGGAAAAACATACAGGTGCAAAAATATGAAAAGAAAATTCCACCAAGTCTTCTAAAGCTGCAGTTCTTAAATTAAGCAAGACTGCATAACATATTAACATATTGCTCAACTGTTAAACCTCAACGCAGACGTTCAGTTAAATGTGGTTCTCGAAAGGGGTTCTCAACCAAGTATCACGTGAAATGTGTACAAGGTTCAAATGTGTCAGAAAAAATGTCTAGACATTCTGCATAGCCTATATGTGTGTATGTAAAAGACATCTTGAAACTGGGCTGGCACCGAAAGAGCTTAGAGGTGGAGACAGAGTCACAAAAGAACAGCAGTAAGAGAGAATTATCGGTCAGATCTGTGTGTGGGCAAGACCATTTTAAAACGTGGAAAAAAACTTAGAAATGCTTTCTGCAAGGAATCTGAATATAGGCATTCCAATAAAGGAAGAAAAATTTAAAGATGTAGTTAATTTATTAAAGAAACAGTTTGGTGAGAATCGGGAGGAGAATGAAAATCTTGTCTATTACAAAAATGTAATTTCTCAGAATACTACAGCAGATCGCAATGAATAGGATGTGTTTGGCAATAGTTTCATGGATGTTGAAGGAGAACAACTCAGAATTTGAAATGAAATATTGAAAAAAAAGCTACATATGTGAATATAGAGAGTTTTCATTTATCTTTTTATACTGTGAAAGTGTTAACATACAGGCTGTCCCATTTATCTTGTACAACTATTATAACTTTTTTGTTTGGATAGGTATTGGAATTTTTGTTTCTGAGAGTTGTGTTAGAACGAGGAGATAACATGAGTGTGGAGAGTTGGTGTATGTAACTACATTATGGTACAAGATACACGTGACGTCATCAATTTTTCAAAAAGTACTACATACTTTAATCATGTTACATTGATTACACACATTAAGAAGAGTTAAAAAATGTATCACAATGTCACCTTCCTAATCAATAACAACAAAACGAAACAAAAACGTACTTCCAATGTGATAATGTTATGTTTTGAGAATCACAGAAAATGTTCCAAATGGTGACCATTCACATTAATGCACATTCGAAGGCATTCCCCGAAAGGCCGTAGGACTGCCCGGCATGTTGCAGCATGTCGTCTGGTGTTGTCAGATGTCATTGTACACACTGTCCTTCACAGTTCCTCACAGGAGAAGTGAAGTGACGATAGATCCGGAGAACGTGCAGGCTACTGTACGTGGATTGTGGCGTCGACAATTGTTGTGGTGTGTTTACATGTTAAGACAGCAAACACACAACACATGATGTGTACGGACGTAAGTCGTCTTTTGTTTTGTGTAAGTCAATGCACAAGATGAATGGGGCACCACAACAAACGGCACATTCTGATGGCATTCATTTTGCACTTTGTTGTTGTTATTGATTGGGAAGGTAACATTGTGATACTTTTTGAACTCGTCTTAATGTGTGTAATCAATGTAACATGATTAAAGTATGTAGTTCTATTTGAAAAATTGATGACGTCACGTGTATCTTATACCATAATGTAGTTACATGCAGTAAATATCTACAGTCATGTTAGGCCCTCGTTCTAACATAACTCTCAAAAACAAAAATTTCAATACCTATCCAAGCAAAAAAGTTATAATAGGCGCACAAGATAAACGGGACATTCTGTATAAATTATAAGAAGTTATTCATTTATGTTATGAAGCAAAGATAGTGAATAGTAAATGAGAAAATTAAAGCTATTTTTTATAAAAGCGTATGTTGTAACAACCAAAACTTGTCTTATCCACAACAGTACCGTGCAAAACTCGCCTTATCCAAAATTAGATTGTGTTTCACTGCCATAATATTGGTGTCTGATTTTTCTTATGATGCATGTTAGATTTAGGAGCCTTGTAAGCAAATGATAGCATTAAAATACATTTCAAAATCTTTACGGTTTGTCTTGCAGAGGTTTTTCCTGTTTTCTGACAAATCACTCTACCTGGATAAGGCGAGTTTTGCATTTGATAGCCTCATGTGTTCAATCGGTGGTAGATGATTCATTCCTTAAATCTCAGTTGAAACTAAGAGAAAGAAAACCTATGGGAAGAAGATATACCAAGTATGACAAAAATTTCGCACTGGCATTGTATTGTGTTTCACTGAATGCATACCGATACTTGAAAATTTTCTGTCTGCTGACTATTCGCTCTTTACATAATTGACTGCAACAATTGGGTGTTGTATACACTACTCAGAAACTTAGTTAAATATAGTGATAACATTGAAATAGTGGTAACGCAATTCTAAATGAACTGAATATAATGTATGTAGGTCTATATATTATTTTAATGTACCGAAGTACATATGATATTTCCATGCAGATTTTCTGCATCTCCGTTCCATTACTCTTTCATCATATAATGTATGTAGTTTACTCAAGAAATTATGAGAAAACTAATCCAAATTTATTCTTAAGGTTTTTTTGAAGGTGGAATACAAATTCCAAGTTGCTCTTTCCCCATTTCTCCTTAAACTTGACTTGGCTAAGTTATACCGGTTTTCTTTTATGAATAACCTAAAGGCAATAAAAATCACGTCCCAGAAAACTTTAATTACTGGCACTGTCTCCACCACTCTGTTTCCTCAGTAGGAATTTCACTAAAAAGGGTATGTGAACAACGATAAGAAACTCTGAAATATTTCTCAAGACTGGTGAAAGAGATTGCAATATAACAGAAATAAAATGCATTATTTAATTTTATTAAATAAAATTTCAACATTGAAACAAACACAATATCAACATTACACAAAACTTCTACATGGCAGCAAAGTTTTTTCACTCCTAGACTCTTCATGCATCTACTCAGCTCACATGATCATGTTGCGACCATCATTGGATACAGTCACACACACAGTTCGCCTTTCCTGCATCTTGATTCGCTTCATGTTCAGCAAATATTTTTCAAAGGGGTTCAACCTTCTTTTTATGGGCTGAAACAAAACAATAAGTGGCAAGCAAAATTAGCTTCATATACTCGACTGACGTTATCATTAAACCTTTACAATAATGGGAATCATCTTATTAGTTAATAGCGTTTAAGAAGGGCACGTCAACTACTATGGCCATTTGTGCTCTTATCTTATTAAAGTGCAAAGTATCTAAAGCTGTTCTAAAGCTGTGAGCAATATCACAGCTTGGGCTAGTACCGTAGAGGAAGGTTTAGGCTACTGCTATGCTTTACAACACATACTGAAATATTAACTTATTTAAAAAAATATATTCACAGTTGAGTTATATATATATATATATATATATGTAGCAGCTCGTAGTTAAAGGCTCTTAGGTGGAGCCACTCCTATAAAGATCTCCTACAAAAATCCTGTCATTTCTTTGTGTTTAATAGTAGAATAAAGATTTTCAATAGAGAAGAAACATCGAAATTTTACTCGTTCGTTAATAATGATCAGACATCGGATTTTTAGGCACTAAAAATTGCAGTTTTAGTCGCCTAAAATAAGCTCAAAATTTGTAAAATTAGGCTCTATTTTAATGAAAATAGGCATTTTAGGCACATCAAGGTATCATACTTATTTCTTTCACTGAAATTTTTAGTTATACACTAAAATACGCACAAAAAAGTATGTTTAAACATTAAAAAAGAATACTATATTATATTTATAAACAGAGCTGCACAAATTTAATATATTGAAACTAATGAAATAATGATTATTGATATCAAGATTACTCATTTTAAGTTATTGAAATTCAGTTCCATGCTCAGACTTTATTATAATTATCTGCACAGTACACCACCAGAATTTTTTCTAAATTCTCCTCAGTTAACCTTTGCCTTTTGTCACTGAGAATCATTTTGAAAGCAGAAAAACTTCTTTCAACCGAAACTGATGTGAGAGGCGCAAATTTTAAATTAGGTACAATAGAAACATCAATACTTACTGGAACATTTACACTTTCCCCCGATATCACTCTTGATAGTTTTTCCAACAATGAAAATCCTACATTCCTATTTAATATGTTGTCCCACTTATTTTTAACTTTTTTCCCAGTTTCGCCCAAAGCAGAATGTATGTTCACTTGAGCTTCCTTTATTATTGCTATTTGGCTACAAAGAGATTGTTTTTCACGTTCTAATTGTTCAATGCTTGCAGGTATGAAAGAAAAGTTTGATGTTATGTAGGCAATATCGTTTTTCACTCGTGAGTCATTCAGACAATCTTTCACTGCTTTCACACATGCTGCACTATCAGTTTCAGGTAATTTATCAATAACTCTGACGACTTCTTTAAAATACCTAGAATAATACACCACTGACTGAATCCAGGTTCCCCATCGTGTAACAACCGGCTGAGGTGGGAGTAGGATATCTGGAAAGTTCTCTCTGAATATTGAAATCCTGGATGGGGCTTTACAAAAACATTTTTTTGTGTTAGAAATAAACGAATTGACAAGAGGAAATTCATTCCGGATTGTTTCAGAAACCCTGTGAAGGCCATGTGCTAGACAGGTTACATGCGTGAGGTTAGGATAAAATGTTTTAAGAAGTGGAGCTGCAGCAACCATGTATGAGGCAGCATCAGTACGAGACAACAGAACTTTAGAATCGTCTATATTACCTGAGTATAAAGACTGTAGGCCTTTATTTACAAAATAAGCAATGGCTTGGCTATTCACTTTCGAAAGTTCCTTAACACATACGAGGTGTGGAATCGAAGGTCCATCAGGACTAAGTTTTCCTACTACCATATTTGCTATATACCTATTCATAGGATCTGAGGTTTCATCCACAGAGACCCATATGTAAGAATCACCTATATCCTCCCGAATAGAAGCTAAAGTTTCATTGTATATTCTGTCTAAGTAATTTTTTCTTAGGGTCGACTCAGATGGGATATTTTGTTTGCAGTATTTTTGTAAAAACTGTCTTAAAACCGGATTTTCAATTGCATTCCAGGGAATGTTAGCAGCAACAAACGCTCTGGTTAAATCAGCATAGAAATTGCTGCTGAGATTGGATGAAGTAGGCTGTGTTAGTGAAGTTTGTTGCAGTTGATTTTTCTGCTGAGCTTTAGCCTTATGAGCCGCTCCTTGCACATGCTGCTTTAGGTGGCACTTCTTTTCTTGCGAAATCTAAAAATGTAAAGTAAACTGAATTAAAATAAAATCCTAATTGTTGTATTGCCGTATTTCTATCACAAAGTTAGTGGGTTCCAACAATCAAAATTTTAATGACCTGCAAATACTTTAACTATCGGAATTTGAAAGGTTAAAGTGTAGTGGTCTTAAAAAGAATTATACCTCAGGATAGCTCAGTCAATGTATAAATATTATAGGCCTACTCATTAAAATTAATAGAATTTATATATTTCAACTATTGTTACATACCTGTTTGCTACAAATCTTGCAGAATATCATTTTTCCATCATAAGTGAATTCTGAATATTCTGTTAGCCATTGCCAGATCAATGTAGATTTTGCACTTATATTTTTCGGCATTATCGCGTTAAACTTCACAGGAAAACGTCCTACTGCTCAAAACTTCTCAACATAAATAAGGTGAGGGAAAGAGCAACTGTTAACGAGCATTCAAATGAACCGTTGTTATTGAGATTCAATTGGACAAAAATACAAAGTTCCACTTATTGATGCATTTCCTGGTAGTGTTAACACTAGGAGGGCCATTCTTTTAAATATTTTGTAACTGTTTACCCTACTAATTCGCAGTTTTACGACTTTTCATAGATATTTCAAAAACACTCTTTCTGCAAAAATTGTGATTTTATGACACTCTGAAGGGCAGTACAGCTAATCGGTTTCAGACCGAAAACAGTCATTTTTATAGTATAGTATATCTCTGAATCGGTAGTAGCACATGTTGTGATTGTTGCCTGCTTCAAAACTAAGGTTGGTTCTTTGTCGGCATTTATGCCTCCAAACATGTTAAATTCGGTGAAATCTATTGCGAGTGTCGTGAGATTCAAAACATTTTGTTTCCTTTATCAATGGTTTCATGGCCGGTGTGAAGCAAACTTTCCACTTTTTAAATGCCTTAAATTTCGCAGTGAATGCATGTATAAATTATAAAAAGTAAGAGTAAAATGCGAAACTTTACAGTGAGTTAGGCATTTTTAGGCGAATATTAACAAATTAGGCTCTAATAACCGTTTTAGGGCATTTTAGGGCACTATAAAACTCTTTGAATACCTTTCAATTTCCATGAAACACAAATATTAATAATTATTTTTACTTTTCTCCTAAAGAAACAAAATAGGCATTTGCCCTAGAATCCGATGTCTGAATCAATATATTTGGAACTGTTGGTACCGATAGATGTTTTTGAGATAGGTTATAAGCCTAGTAATAACAAAGGCTCAACCTTTTACTGTCTCTTCCGCACAATAGAAACAGGATGGGGGGGGGGGGGAGGTTTTCTAGTGGAGTCTGGCTAATAAGGGTACAGCTAAAGCATAGAGATCTTATGCCTTGAGTCGTTGCCAACATTTTCCAGCTCTGAGTTTTAAAAAACTCTCTTGGAGAAGAGAAAAGAAACAATGTCTGACACTCCATTCTTGAGGTTACGTGTCTGGTCTCTCATTCATTTTACGGTAGGTCATAGGCCTAATTGGCATTTTAGGACAACATTGTGATGATAAGATGAAGAAGTCGTTTAGTTATTCGTTGACACAATTGGTACTGTATCTCTAGTATCCCACAAAGTGAATGTTTTTCAAACCTCCGTCAGGGAAGGGAAAACAACGGAAATTAGTTTTGGATTGTCCTTCGTAATATGAGTAGGCCTATCGGTATTGTATGCAGTTATGAACTTGTGATTGTGAGAACCTTTTGCGAGTGTTTATTTGAGAACAATGAATTGCGTGTGTGATATATCAAAGAGAGAAGGGCCGATTTCGTCTACCAGCAAATGAATTAAGGTAAGTCAAGTCAATAATAATAATAATAATAATAATAATAATAATAATAATAATAATAATAATAACTTATTGTTAAAAATAATAATAATAACTTATTGTTAAAAATTCCCAGTTACGGAAATACATGAATAAACAAATATAAATAAATAAACAAATATAAATAAATAAACAAATACTCATGCTCGAGACCTTGAAAATTTGCCATTTCAGCCTAGAGCCTTGCTCAATTTTAAAACCACGAGCCGCGACTGATATATATCACAAAATGGGTTATGGAATATATCTGGATTATTATCATCATCATCATCATCCTTCACGAATTAGGCCTCTGTAGACCTGTTTCGGCACCATCTAGCAGTCTTCTAAAAGGTCTTCCTGGTCGACGATGTCCTCTAGGTTTATACTGCATCTTAATTTTTGGGATTCTTGAATTTTCCATTCTTCTTACATGATCTAGCCAATTGAATTTGTATCTGCTGATTTTGTCTTCTACTGACTCTACTTCTAATTGTTCTAAAATTTCTTCATTCCTTTTTCGGTCTAAAAGAGTATATCCTGTTGTCCTCCTGAAAAATTTCATTTCCGTTGCTTTGATTCTGTTCATATCTTTTTTCTTTAATGTCCAAATCTCGCTTCCGTATAAAAGGGAGTGTAATGCTAGTGTATTATATATTTTTATTCTTGTAGATTTTTATACTAATTTAACTTTTAATGTATTGTTTATTATTCCTAGAATTTGTGTAAATTTGGTAATTTTCTTGTTCACATCTTTCTCATTTTGATAAGATATTTCACAACCCAGATAATTGAAATTTTGCACTTGTTCGAGGCATTGGTTATTGTGTATTATATTACTTCTGACTGGGTCTTGTCCTAAAAATGCCATTACTTTTGATTTTTGTGCTGAAATTTCCATCCCAAAATCTTTTAATATTTTATTTAATGTGTATAATCCTCTTTGTAAATTATCCTCTGAATTGGAAATTATGACTTGATCATCGGCATTGGATTATTATTATTATTATTATTATTATTATTATTATTATTATTATCATTATGCATCTGTTGCATGGAACTCCATTACTTCCACTGACTCGGCTAAATTGGAGAATATTAAAAAAAAATTATTTCCTTGTGTTCTCATAGATTTTTACCTAATTCCAATTATAAATATGAGATTAATTGAAAATACAGTATTTTAACTGCTGTAGTTTATTTACTAGACGTCAGGATCTTGATTATTTATTTTTTGTAAAGTCATAAAGGGTGATATTGATTGTGAATCATTCATAAGCAATATCAGTCTTCGTATTCCTGCTAAGGGTTTAAGATTTCATAAAATTTTTTATAATAGGAATTCTAAATCTCTCTCTCCGGTCTGCAGATGTATAAAATATGCTAATTTGCATGGATTGAACTTGGATCCATTTAATGTGTAGTACCGGTACCGGTATATACTTTTTGAGTTTTATGTCAGTTGTTATTAATTTATGCCATTTGTTTAGATTTGTACCATAATATTCTCGTCATCTTGCATATCTTTGTAATACTATTTATATGATTCCATTCTTCATTTATATGATTCCATTAATTCGTTTGTAATTATCATTTTATTTAATCGCCATTATTTTAATGATCCATTGTACTTTTATTGTAATTTATATCATTGCTATTGTTTTTGTAATATGTCTTTGTGCTGAACTGTAATTGACCACTGGCTGTTGTACAGCACATTAAATATAAGTAAATAAATAAAATAAATTATTATTATTATTATTATTATTATTATTATTATTGTTGTCATCATCAGGTTTCACAATATCCTAGGCACCTTCCTGTACCCATTTTCAAGATTTTATAGCCTTTTTCCATTCTTCTCTATTCTCCCATGCACCATCTTCCAATCCCCTTTCTCATATCGTTCTAATTATTCCTTGTGCCCATGTCAATTTTGGTCTTCCCCTCTTCCTTCTGCCCCTTTGGAATCCATTCATACATTTTCTTTGGCAATCTATCTTCTGTCATCCTCTTCACATGACCAAACCACCTTAACTGTTTTGTTTTTATATAGTCTACAAGAGATTCTTGCACTTTCACTTTTTCTCTTATAACATTATTCCTAACTTTGTCCTTCCTTGATACTCTTGAAGTTCTGCGGAAATTCATCTGGCTGTAAAATGTAGTTTTGTTACTGTCCGCGACTTCAAATTCCATGTTTCTGATTCGTATGATATGAATGAAATGAAATGCGCACAATGTGCATAGGATTTGAAGTTTAGTCTTTGCAGAAATTTGTGAGCGAGGTTTTCCTTTCTCGGCAGTGAGTTGTATGATATGATATTGTGCTTTTAACAATTGTTTTTGTTGTGATACCAATATCCAAAATGAATACTATTTAATTTTTAAATTGTTGATCTCATTTTGTTAATGCTTCCATTTATATTATCTTCGTGATTTCCATTTTTAGTTATTGTGACTCCTAAATATGTGTATTCATCACAATGTTTCCTTTAACATTTTCCAAAATTAAATCCTTTGATTCTGCACCTATTGCCATGCAATGTGTTTTCTTAAGATTTATATTCAGATCCCATTTCCCATATTCCTCTATAAGTTTTCTTGTCATATAATCCATGTCTGCACATTCTTCTGCAATTACCAATTGACTATCAATTATATTGTCATCTGTTGGTAATAAACCCACTTCCGAACATATGTTTTTCCAAATTGCTAAAGCATTTTGAATATGTGTATATGTTGGTTATCATTATCATTATCATTATCATCATCATCATCATCATCATCATCATCATCATCATCATCATCATCATTATTATTATTATTATTATTATTATTATTATTATTATTATTGTTGTTGTTATTATTATTACTATTGCAAGGAAATCCTCACTATACACTTTACTTGTTCTTTATTGCTGAAACTGTGCAAGTAAGACATCAATATAAGTACTGCATCTATTACTTGAAGCGAAACATATTATTAAAAAATGGGATCAAAATTGGCGAGAACCGAAACTGAAAAGGAAAGTACAACAAGAAACCATTTTTTTCCAACATTTCAAGACAGATTACCTTCTTACAGCCATTTTCACCAACACGATAATTTTTTATCCATGTTTTTGTACTGAAAAACTACAATAACGCTTATTTTTCATTCCATCAACATAATGTCTTGGTTTCGTGACATTATCTCAGTTTATATTTTATCTGTGGAAGACTGACCAGTAAAACAGGATTATCCACGAAAACTTGCATAAAAGAAAACGAGTTATACGTGACTGGAACCTGATAATAATGAAGTGAAATGACAGTATTGATGAATTTGAACAATAATGTACAGAATAAAATACTCTAGATCAGGGATGTCAAAGCGCCTGTATTACGTGCTCATACTACAAGCAATACAAATCCAATAAGGTTAATTTCTTAGAAAGATAAAGTACAATCATCGCTCTTAAGGAAATGTTGTGTGGATTCTTGAGAGCACGCTGTGCAGGTGCTTTGACATTCCTGCCCTAGATGGATACAAGAAGGTGCTATGCGTTACAAGCTATCTAAAGTTTCAGCTTTGTCAGCCCTGTCCATAATAGATCATGAGCTGGAGTTTCCAACCAACAAACAAGTAAATAAATACTGTTACCTTTTTATGTAAAAATGGCTTAAGTATGATACAGAGATGTAACTAACAGTTGAGATTTTATTAAAGCAATTTTTAAATTTGAGTGTAACTCCATGACTATATTGTTTTCAATCACATTTATGTGCTTTTGTACGAGTTCCAATAATAGATCTCTCTCTTTGTATGTCATGTTAGATCTTCTCTTCTTCTTTTTTCATCATTGTGCATTGTTCTTTACAGCAGCAAAACTATCTTTATAATCAATTACACTGTCGAGAAACTCATATTCATTTGTTTTTTACTGTATGGTATGGTGCTAGTCAGTTTTTCTTTCAAGATGGTCTCCTTTCGAGCAGTATCAAACAGATGGTGATGGTTCCAAGTTGAGAATTTTAAGTATCAAAGTGAATTGAAACAAAATTTACATTTTAGAAAACTAAGATAATAAAAGATGTGGTGACCACAGAGTTGAGTGTTACCTAAGACCATGTTATTAACAGAGATTTAGCAAACTGAGATAATAAATTAATTTACCAGCATTGGTGAAAATGACCCTTAGCTGTAAATATTGTAAATAGTGTACGGTATTTGCTAAACTGTAATGCAGTAACTGAATAATGTATACACCTTAAATTGTTAAACATGCATATAGGCTCTGCATATTTCGGATATCAGGGATTGTGGGTTTGTGTCTCACCATAGGTACCAAGATAAGGTGTAATTCAAACGAGAGAAAGAATGATGCAAATCAACTTTTAATTTCCATTAGACAACAACATATTTCCGTTAAATCTGTGGCTTCAAGACAAAATGTGATATGTCATTTATTGCAGTTTTCAGGACCTATGCTTTTCAAGGGCGGCTATTCAGTTGAAGTAGGTGAAGTACCACTTCATCTATTTACGTGTAAAACACAATATTATCTCGTATTAATAATTAATTCTATTTATTACCGGTACCGTATTTCTATAATAAAAAAAGTTTTCTTTTCAGTCTTTCTGAACAGTGTTTAGTTGTATAAATAGTACCTGTAACCATCCGCTGAATAGAATAATGTCAACTGTTACTAGCGCCGAGCGGTGTCTATTAGAACTTACAATACTGTAGAGGTTTAAATTATTTGGGCTCCCATTCTCATACAGTACTTGGTTTCCGTGGTAACGTGACGTCATGCACTAAAGAAAGATTGTATGAGTGAAGTGCGTTTCTGAGTCTTTCAGTTAAGGAGAACTGTCAGACTTGTAGGTGGAGTAACCAGTTTGCAGATCTAACGATACTAATAATAGAGAAGGGTTGAAGCTAGTCTCCAAGGCCGGGGGCTATTGTTTAAGGGCTGTGAAATTTTACAGTATGTACTACCTGACTCGAAAATAGTATTCATATTCCTTGTGTCCAAGCAGCCACCCCTGCAGTGGTAAATTAGCTGGTTCAGGAATACACCCCACATACATTTTCAAAGTTTAAAAGTTGTTTTCCGAGGCGGGTATTATTTCTTCTCATGAGCTTATCAGCTTGCCAGTTTTGTTCCAGCTCTTATATTTGAAAGTTTAATGCGTGCGTAAATGTACATATGTAATTTAATAGTGTGTACGTATATATTAACTTATTATTTAATGTATTTAGATTGTATTAATGATAAATGCATATAGTGTATTCATCCTACATCATAGTGTATATTATATGTTCAATTACTTAGGTACAAGTACACAGAAAATATTGATAAATGAGTGCGAAATATGTATCCCGAAAATGACACGGTTTGTAATCTATTAGAAATGCCGTTTTATAGACTTAAATATGAGAATAAAAATTGTTTTAAATTCTGGACGACCTACAGTTTCATTTGTTCTTTGTTTTAAAACGTGCTAAGAAAATAGAGAAGTTGTATAAAATAACTTTCAAACATTTTTTCGATGAAAGAAGCTTTTCTGTTTGAAAATATTGAAAATTTCACTGGAATGCTACATCACTAAGAGATAGGAGGATTGACTTGGCATGCAAGAAATTGGATGAGTCCTGAAATAAATTAATTTTCCTGTTTGGATGTGTTCTAGAACTAGTAAAATTGTACGTAGTTTACGAATAGTAGGCCTACTCATATATTGGTAAAACTGTTCATGTATTTGGTATGTGAACAGCACTTCACCTAATTTTTTTATGGCGAGCCGCTACTGATGCTTTTAAGGTTTTAACGACTGTATAAAGTCATAATAATCAGTACATAACAATGGGTTAGAAAGAAAAATACCAGAGATATGCATATCATCTTTTGTCACAACATAGATACCTTTAGGATGCACAATATATTACAAAATATAGTTTTCGCCAAAAATTGATAAGACAACTTTTGCCTCCAAATTACAGAATTATAACATGCAAAACAAAAACATTACGCAACATCGCAATATTTCAATATAAAATTACAAAATGATAGATCTTCTCTTTCATTAGTGTAAGTGGAAATTACAATTATTGTGAAGAGAAATTAAAAATCATAGTTGTTCCTGAATTTCTTACAAGAACCATCCTATTTAACACAACAGAGTTGCTGTCAATCATGGCACACTTACCACACTAATGTCCGTCTCATTTTCCCATTTGGGTCGCACAAAATAGTCTTTATTAGTGGATTCTGGCACACGTGCCCTAGCTACCCAACCTTTCTCTCCGGGGCAGAGTGATCTGAAACATGACAAACGATCTGTGTAGTCATTGAAACTAACCTTATAAAAGCTACAAGTGATGTCGCGATAATTATGAGTACGGTCATTTTGGGAGATCTCGACACTTTTAAGAAAAGTAGCCATTGCAAGCACTGTTCCGAGTGAAAAAAAGTTCCAACTATATGAGATCTGTGTTGTGTTTGTAAGCTCTGTGTAAGTGAATATCGTAGCTTCAAATTCTGTTTTACGTTCACAGAAGGCAATAAGCACAATAAATCTATAAATGTGAGTTACACTTTCCTTTTGGTCATGAAATATAATATATTATACCATCTTTAGTGTATTGTACGTTGACTGGATGTGTGTGATATTAGTAGATGCACAAATTATTGTATATGTGTGTGTGTGTGTGTGTGTGTGTATATATTTTTTTGCAGGTTAGTAAATGCGCCAAAATGATTACCCTCAAACAATTATCTCTATGTTGAATCTTTCGTACACTACTTTTAACACTTGAATATAAATAATTGATTAAATGGCGATCTTACTCGTGTTAATTGTGTAAGCTTGTGTGGCTTACAGCTGTTTCGGTGCTTCTTCACACCATCCTCAGAGCCTACTAGATCTCTGCGTCATCTCGAACTTCGCTGTTGTGTGGGTGCATTCGATTGTTCAAAAGTGTTGAAATGTGGTGTCAAATAGTGTCAAATAAATACAACCACACAGGTGTATACAAACTCACATGCAGTAGTTGCGACAGTTTCTACATTGGACAGACAGGCAGATCATTCCAAATTCGATACAAATAACACATTAAAGCAATAACCAGAGGACACAATACATCTACATAGGCCTATGCCGAACACATAACTAATGTCAACCACACATACAATAACATAAATATAGACATGGAAATGCTACACATACAACCCAAAAACCAAAAACTCAACACACTAGAACAATATGAAATATACAGACACACTAAAACACACCCTGATCAAATTCTCAACACACAGATCAATTTCAGAACACACACACTATTTGACACCACATTTCAACACTTTTCAACAATCGAACGCAGCCACACAACAGGCAGCGAAGTTCGAGATGATGCCGAGATCTAGTAGGCTCTGAGGATGGTGTGAAGAAACACCGAAACAGCTGTAAGCCGCACAAGCTTATAGAATTAACACGAGTAAGATCGCCATTTAATCAATTATTTAATTATCTCTATTTCGAGTGTGCTGTGACCTTTTGAATGAAGGCATATCTCGGCGAGATTTCAAGACTGTATTTTGGGGAGATCTCGACATATGTCGAGTTCTCGTTGATTTCGCTTTTGTTCTTTGTTAGATAACTGGAGGACTGTCTCTATCAAAATTTTGTGTTTTTCCTTAGAAGAGTTCGCAATCCTTCATAGAGCATTTTAGTGCCACTCTGTCCGTCTGTTTTTCTCTCTGTGTGTCTGCCTGCATGTATGAAACTACTCATTTTCCATTCAACCAATCTTAATTAAACCTTATATATTAATTTTCATTGATATCAGACAAATAGGAAAAGTCACAACTCTCGATACAAACATGAAAGGTTGTATGGATTAACAATTAATGAAGTAAGAAAACTGACATACTGCAAGATAACGTGTTTGATTACGATCTGGTTCTAGCCGAAAATTGATGTGAAATTCGCGTTGAAGAAGACATTACCACTTTCCCAAGAACACACAGACACCATCTGCACAAAGACATTTAGGTTTATCTAATTCCTCACCTACTGATACTTCCTTTGAAAAACTGTCGCCAATACTTCATCTGATGGGAAAAAAACTGCAAGACTCAGACATAATAACGTCTGAAAACAATAGGAAACAGCTGAAGGAGACTAAATAGCAAAATGAAGTTAAGTTTTCCCACAAATGGAAGGGATGTAATGTTCAGCGTGTATGAGGAGGAAGCTAGTTCATCAAACAATCTGGACAATAAAAAAGAACCTACTGTGCCATGTATAGTGGATATTATTACTACGATAAAAATATTAATAGAACTTTGGTTTCAGTGTGTTGGAGAATGCCAAAAAATGTTTCTCGAGGCATGTATGGAAAATAGCACCGATGAAAAATTCACATGAGACCAACATGAGTAAAAATATTATAAAATATTAAGATATATTGCACGAGCAAAGTTTGTGTTGTAAATGTTGGGTTTTAAAGTGTTTCCTATGTTTGTCATACTATGTCGAAATCTCCCCCATTATGGGAGAAGTCGATACTTTGGCATCGATTTGTATGATTTTAAATACTGATATATAAAATGATTACATTGTCCAGATGTGTAAATGTACGGAAAACACATCCATACATATAGAGGGAAAAAATTAGGATAAAATTTGCATAAATTGGTCCCAAAATAAACATTTACCTTAGTGTGTTGAGATGTCCCTAAACGATCTTATATTAATATCACCAGCCAAGAAAGAAGTGCAAAGAAATATCTCCTGTCTGTCGCCATTCTTGCATTCTTGCCCATTATGGGAGTTAATGAATCTTGTTTTACATCAGAAGTGTGCTAACTCTATGATGTGCAATTCTGACTTATCATAATGTAAAACACATCTGCATTCTGTTCAGCATGGTTTTCATTGCAAGGCCTACTGGAAAAATTTATCTTGTAATACACAGGTATTTTTCACTAAACACAAATTTACACAGAAGTATAAACAGTCACGATGAACTCTAATGTGCACGGTAAAAACACAGTCTACTATATACAGTCACGAAGCTTGAGTTTTGAGGGTGCTAGAAACAATAGACTGTGCCAATACTATTTCGCATTGTCTGTAATGAGGCAATATTAGCATCCTAGTGGTGAGCAACTACCTAATGTTTGCATATTTACTACGTATTGAGCTTCGTGACTGTATATACTAGACTGTGGTAAAAAGGTCGTAAGTCAGAAATTAGTGGTTTTGAGTTACGACCTCCATGTGAATACGAAAAATGTACTTCTTCAGATGGTATAAAGGGCACATGTATATCCTATTCCATAAAGATGTTAAGCATCCAGCCCATCATAATGATACTGGTTTTCATTTCAAACTTTGCTTTTGTTCTACTCAAACTTGTAATGTATAACATATGCCCTTCTTATCGCGCAGAATAGAACTAAACCGTAGAATAATGCGAAAGAAAGTCAATGACAATAAAAATACAATATGTCACAATATGAATAAACTGCAAGTTAAAAAAAAATGGCACAAGATTAATCAGTAGAATCCTTATAATTGAATGTTTAATTGGTTGGTGGTTGTGTGATTTAAAATAATCCTAGATCACTTAATTTGCATGCTGATCATAGGTGGAGAGGGAACCATTTCCTTGGGGGGGGGGGGGCAAAGCAAAACCATAGACTCCCCATATAACGAGGTTATGGGGGACATCATTTATTTCCTTCCCCACGTTATAGCTTGACCGTGGTACAGTATATCGGAATATGATTATTTAATAAAGGTATTTTCGAGGGCATGTTTCTTACAATTATTTTTTTTACATCCACGATGTTTCAGACCAAGTTGTATAAGGCTTGAACTGTAGGTTTAGTACAAATTATAATAGGGCATAACTTAAAACAATCTCCTTTTTCTTTCTCTCGTACAGAGATGCATACATCAATAAACCTACGTAACAGTGCTAACAGAAACATTTACTATAAAATTTACCTTCCTGAAGATATCATAATTATGAAATGCAAACTCGAATTATTTTATTTAATCTCGTCTTTGAGTTTACACATTATACCGGGATAACTTTTCTTTATTCTGCATTGTTGTGCAGTATGTTATTCATATTTCTCCAAGTGGCGGCCTAAACACCTGCAGACTTGTACAGGCTGTTACAAAAGAAACATTACAGTGCTTCCATTCCTCAAATGAGGTATAGAAATTCTTATACATTCAGAAATTTAAAATAAATATTATAGTCCAAACACATGATCAGAAGACATTAATTCATCAATTTAAGAACAGAAACTTAATCATTAACAAAAGCAAAAAAGTTCTTTTGAATTCAATATTTCCTAACGTTAATAGAAAAAAAATTCAGACAAGTTTGGGGTTACAATGCCCCCCATAACTCCGCCTATGATGCTGATATATAATCGAGAGTTTACCATGCTGCTATGCATATGTTAGATCCAAAACTACGTACAAACTGTCGATATAGGCATAAGAAATAACTGTATTCAGATTTTCATGGTAAATTAGTAGTATGGTAGTATTTTATTTTACGACACTTAGAACTGCGGGTGCAGCATTAGAAAAATGAATACAGCATTTGCCATCTACAAAGGTAGCCTGGGTTCGAATTCCACTGGGCACAATTGGAATTTGTAATGAACGAAGATGATGTTCAGTGATAGATTTTCACAGGGATTCCTGTTTCTTCTACCTATACTCAAATATTGTTCCATTAATCATCAGTGACAGTTTCTGTTCTAACACTCTTATAGAGGGATGCTTGAGTGAATGACATTAGTACCAAATTCAGAGGGAGGAGGGGTAGTTTCAAACATAGAGGTCATCGAGGGGTTAGGTACAGCTTACAGCAGTAAAATTTTTGGAAATATTCAACATTTTTTCCCTCCATTACTATATCTTTTACAATAATGAAAATTGGTATGAGTAAAACACTGTCGTTCTGTTATATGAAAATATATATATATATTTTTACGATTAAAATTTTTTTTTTTTTTTCAAAATTCAAAATGGTGGCAGTTCACTGTGCAGTGATGAACCATTTCCCTCATAACTCATAAACTTGTTAACTTTTTAATGTTCTCTCTCTTTTATTTCATTGCTGAAACTCATGTTTACAATATCATGCTCTTTCAACTACATTCCTTAATAAATAATATATATATATATATATATATATATATATATATTGTGTTAGAAGAAAATACTTACATCTGACCATTTTTTTAAATGACTTTATTTTTTATCACACAATCTATCTAAGGTAGAGAAGTGATTTTGCATCATATTGTAAATATGACTTGCATAAATACCGGTATACAAAAAAATTTTCATCACAGGTTAGTGGATAGTTTTTGAACTCTGAGGGAAACGCTTCATGACAACACAGTGAACTGTCACCATTTTCAAGTTTGAAAAAAAAATATATAATTTTTTTTTTAAATCGTAAAAATATTTTTATCTTATAGCAGAAGGACAGTGTTTTACACGAACTAATTTTCATTATTGTACAAGATACATTAATGGAGGAAAAAATGTTGAACATTTCCTAAATTTTACTGCTGTAAGCTGTACCTAACCCCTTAAACATCAAAATTCAACATGTGCGAGAAATTCCTGATCTTTCTATGAGGGACAAGGTTCTAATGTGTGCTGCAAATCTATGGGTACGACAAGGGCTCAAAGGTTTACTCGCCTACCAGAAAGACTCATACAGAGGGATTTACAATCCTTTCCGAGGGCTTAGACCATGATGTTACAGCGTGGGACACTTCATAAATATGCTTAATTAGAAATCAAATCCTTATGTTAGCATTAAATGTAACCAGTTAATTCATGAATTCAAGCTGCTGTTTATGTAATCTTTACTGTATTAATTGAGCTTTATTTAAGTTGTATATATTTTAATTTATAGTTCTAGTAGCGATATGACATAAGGTTAAGGTAACTTTAAATAAACAAACCAATCAAAAGCTTACTTTTCCCCTGCTTCATCAGACGTCAGGGCTTTGTTAAAGTCTTGCTTATCCTGACGATCTTTTTCGTCCATGATGCGTTGCCTCTTAGGCATCTGTTCCAGATCACGCTGCCTCCTCTCCTCTTTACTTACGGCTACACAAAATTGTACTTGACTCAGTAACAACGTTCTTCAAGAATTTCAATCTTTACAAACATTTATTCCTACCAAATGAAAATTGAGTCATTGTGTCAAATAAACACACTGATTCTGACTGACGTTCTGGGATTTTGATGAAACTTGCTATATCAATGACTTTTCATAGTTAAGAATGGAAATCGTAAAAAAAAAAAAAAAAAAAAAAAAAAAAAAAAAAAAAAAAAAAAAAAAAAAAAATGTTTTTGTCCTATTTACGCCTAAACGCGAATTCAAAATCATACTAGTTATCTATGACCCCATATACCTTCATTGATTTGCAAATATTTTCATGTTATTCTCTGTCAAAATATGCACATTTAATTATATGTCCTATTGTCAAATAAATGTCCACCTATGAGTCTTCACACACATAATAGTAACAATACAGCTTATCGATCCTACATAATAGCCCGTTTGCGATCTCTATCTGTCATGGACGATCACAGTATGATATATATATTTTTTATTTTAGTAGGTTATTTTACGACGCTTTACCAACATCTCTAGTTATTTAGCATCTGAATGAGATGAAGGTGATAATGCCGGTGAAATGAATCCAGGGTCCAACACCGAAAGTTACCCAGCATTTGCTGATATTGGGTTGAGGGAAAATCCCGGAAAAAACCTCAACCAGGTAACTTGCACCAACTGGGAATCGAACCCGGGCCACCTGGTTTCGCAGCCAGACGCACTGACCGATCAATCGAATTATTGCATAGTATGATATTAAATATGCATATTTATTATACTTATTGATTAATCTTGTTGCTGTATTTTTAGTTAGATTTTTAAAAGTGTTTTTAATATCCTTTTAAAACTTCAAGTTAGTGTTTGTATAATTGGTCACATGTATTATGTAATTTTGATATACACTGTGTACAGATATCTATATTGTCTGAAGATGCCCACACAGGGCGAAAACGTTCACAAAATAATTAAAATGTGTTAACAAAAATATTTTTTGGGTTGACATTATAAATAAGTCAAGACGGAAACACTGAAATCATATTACTCGTTCATCATAATACGACTTATTGGATAATCTACAAAGATGAATTCAAAAGTCAAATTCTACATTCAAAAGTTATTAAGTATTTAAGTATTTTTTTCTATAAAAATTGTTGCGTCCTGCAGTACCAGTAGTTAATTACTATAATCTACACTTTTTAAATAAAGTAATCCTTCAAATCTAAACAAGTGTGCCTACCTTTGAAGTCAGCCGATATATTCAATATGGGTCGAACCCACTCACTAATAAGTTTGCGAGCACGCTCCTTGTTCTCCTTGGTTTCTTTGGGGTGCTTATACAGGTACATCACTGCCTTTCTAATACCAGATTGCTTAAGAGTATCTTGACTGATATCTGTGAACTAAAGACAAGAGCATAACATTATTAAGTAGTTTATAATTAATTGTGCTATTCCATTGCACTGCATTAAATCTACTGGCTTGGTAAATTGTGAAAAGACTGCTGCAAATTGCATCCATATGTACATTCATGGAAAGAAAAACTGGCCAGCTGAGAAATGTTTTCATAGCAGCCATGCTGTACAGCTGTACAGAAAATTTTGCATCATACTATCTCTATGATTCCACTTACTGTTTCCCTCCCACGACTTTTGAACGAACCTAACCCTATTCTTCTGTTATCTGTGTCTAATTTACATAATTATATAACTCAGACATGTTGCCCAGACATGTTCAAACATTTTTAACAAGAGCCAGAACAGGTCACATTGTCACCCAATTGTACCTACACCGATTTTACATTTCTGATAATCCTACTTGTCTGTGGTGTAATAATCATGATGAAGATCAGGAACACATTCTTCTATACTGTCCATCCATAAACCACAAAAGAAGTAAATTAAAATCATCAGTACCAGTTGCAGAAGACACAGCCCTGCAGTATATATTGACTACACCCCACCTCTGGCTACTAGCAACAGGCATCTATAATGAACACCGATCAAAATACCCCTCATTTCTCGTGAAAAACAACTGAATAGACTACAGTGGACTATAGTGGACTTTATGTTGTCAGCAAACAGCTGGATACATTAAGAAGATTGATTGATTGATATAACTCACGAAACTTCCATATACACGAATTTGACAATAAATAAGTCTTCAGATGCCCTCGATTTTTACCACCGCGCATACATGTGGAAAGCACATTGGCAAAATCTTATTGTTGAAATGTGCTGTAGCTCACTGATAAAATGCTTGACTACCTAGTGCAACACAAAAACTGCTCTGTTCTAAGAAACAAAAGCAAAAAGGAGAATGGAGTTCATTCAAGTCACCGCCCCCACCCCACCCCACCCCCATCCCCACCACCACCACTACTACTACTGTACTACTTGGCTAAGCGTGTAAGTTGCAACTGCTGTCATGACTGATAGCAACTGACAGATGGAGCATAGCTAGAAGAAGGAGGAGTTAATTTGGCGGGAAAACCAATTACGATCAATTCTTTACTCATTATACGTCAAAATTATGTACGATAGCATTATAGGGTTAATTAGTGTATCTCTTCCCACTCGAATATAAGAAGTATGTGATAATAGAGATTATTGATGTGTACACTGAATGACAGCCAAAAACGGGCCTTTTCCAGGCTACATAATTCTTCCAAAATGTATTCAGGAAACATAAAATAATTCTGATTAACATATGTTCAAACTGTAAAGATGTGATAATAGACCCTAATAAAAAATACTCACAGTCAGGGACCGAACACGAAACATTTTCTTAGGAGGCTGATGTGCTTTCCATTCAGCTATGAAGGAGATACAGGATGCATGTGTGTAACACTGAAGGTCATTGACATATATCCATAATATCTATTTGTTAGATCAACAAGCATTTTCTCGTATAAATATAGCTTCTGACCATTCTAAATCTTGCACATCAGGATTAGTTTTAATTGTGTTAATGTAACTTCGGGTTGAATTTATACAGATAACTGTACCATTTGGCAGTCAATTAAAAAACAAGGCCAGTCAGTTTCTTTGAGAGTATATACTTTACGCTATGAGAGGACAGGACTGACTTACCTCCCAGAGCAGCTTGAGGAGGTTATCCCTGATCTTGAGGGAGGGTAAGCTGCGGTCTGGCAGGGGTGCTAACCATACAGCCTACAAGGATAACATGCCGTGTTCAATAAATATGTGCTTCAAGTTATGTTTCCTCAGCTGGGACATCACTCTGGGAAGCATTGCAATCTTGTTTATAGCAGGCATCTGCAGCTCGTTCAGACACCGATCTTGCTGTAATAGAATTGCAACTACAGACATACTGCTGGCTACACAACAAATTTTCTTAAATATTACTTGCAGAAATTACCTT
Organism: Periplaneta americana; assembly: GCF_040183065.1. NCBI lineage: Eukaryota > Metazoa > Arthropoda > Insecta > Blattodea > Blattidae > Periplaneta > Periplaneta americana. The sequence goes on along the minus strand of NC_091122.1, from coordinate 69,283,678 downwards.
CAAGAAGACTGAATATAAGTAGGCCTACCTATGTTATTTGACTGGTTGGCTTTCAGTGGTAAATACTTAAGAACTAAGTCACTCCATCTTTCTGATTAGTGTCAGCTTAATTAATACCTATTTTATATTTTTTTATCAGCATTACATGCAGAATGCTGATGACTTTGTAAAAAGTTGGATATGAAGACATTCCAGTTTAAAGCTTGTCTGTGCATAAACAATCAAGTAATTTCGTGAGCAAGTCCATTATTCTGGTTCTGATTGATATGTACATCTATTATCAGGCAGTGCAGAAGGATTACCAATGGGTTCACCTATATAAAGCATTATTAACTGAAAACTTGATTCACAATATAAAACAAACATACATACTAAACACTGACAACAACAAACACACAGAGAGAATAATGTACTGACATCGATAAGTCGATGACATAATGGAAACAAAAGACAAATAGAAAACCTATATCAACAACTCAACAAAATACATCCCAAATTAAAGTATGCAATAGGAACAGAACATAACCAAACTATACATTTCTTAGACATAACCATAACCAAAACAAATAATAGATATGAATTCAAAATATACAGAAAACCCACCACAACTACAACACATACACAATTCATCAAACCATCCCATACAACATAAACATGCAGCTTTCCGTACAATGACACACAGATTAATTAGCATACCAATGAACAATAGATAGATAGACAGACAGACAGACAGACAGACAGACAGACAGACAGACAGACAGACAGACAGACAGACAGACAGACAGACAGACAGACAGACAGACAGACAGATAGATAGATAGATAGATAGATAGATAGATAGATAGATAGATAGATAGATAGATAGATAGATAGATAGATAGATAGATAGATAGATAGATAGATAGATAGATAGATATTTATTAGCGTTAGGAAATACAATGATTTCATGGCATCGTCAGAGTGAATACATAATAAATATGCGGTTACATACATGTTATTCCGACATACAAGATGTCTACAATAATATACAAATAATATACAATCAACACATTCAGTAATGAAGTCAATTCTCCACAGTTTTCTTCAGACCATTACTTGTACAAGGTTCTTGGTTTCCTTATCTTCTTGGGCAGTCTCACCCCAGACATGAATCAGATAGAAAAGAAGAGCAGTAAACACAAAAGGAGATACTAACTACTGTAAGCTAAATTTGGAGTGCTAAACTAAGATACTCATTGACAGTAAAAGGCATGTGGAAAAGTAAAATATGTTTCACTGACTTTTTAAATCTAGCATAGTTAAGGGCTTTAGTTTCAACAGGGAGTTTGTTGTAAAGTCTTATCCCTGTATGTGATAAGCTATTGAGACTTTTGGATAACTTATGATGATTAAAATGTAAATTATTGCCTGTTCTTGTGCTGTAGTTGTGATAATCAGAGTTTATTTTAAAACTATCATAATTTTGGTGGATGAAACAGACTGTTTCAAGAATGTAAATACAAGGTAGGGGCAAAATATCAAACTCTTTGAATATTTTTTTACTATCCGAGCGAATAGGTACTTTCTTTATAATTTTCAATATTCTCTTTTGCAGTCTAAACACTTGTGCAAGTTTTGATGACGACCCCAGATAATTATCCCATATGATAATACAGAGTGAACATAGCCAAAGTAAACCGCTCTAAGTAGTTCCTTGGGTTATATTGGTTAGGACACGGAAAGCATAACACAAACGACTTAGTTTATCAGTTAAGAATTGAATATGACTTTCCCACGTGAGGTTGGAATCAATCCATATCCCTAAAAATTTTGTACAATCGACGTCCTTTATTCCAGTATTATTAAGTAGTATTTCAATGGAGTCATGTAGTTGTTTCTGACTGAAATACATACAAACTATACTGAAGAACTAAACACAATAAAATATATAGCACAAGACAATGGATATAACCCTAACATGATAGACACACTAATAAAGAAGGCAAAACAAAAACAGAACAAACCAACACAACCACCGCATGAGAATAAATACATAACATTAACATATCACAATACCAATACATACAAAATCGCAACTTCATTCAGAAAACTAAAATACAAGATAGCATACAAAACAAATAACACAACACAGAAATATCTAAATAATCACATCAAACATTCAAATAAATATAATTCAACTGGCGTTTACACACTAAAATGCAATAGTTGTCCACATTTTTACATAGGACAGCCAGGAAGAACCTTTCAAACAAGATATAATGAACACATTAAAGCTATAACCAAACCCTACATCACATCAAATTACACAGAACATATTATCAACAATAATCATGACTACAATAATATAGAAACAGATATGGAAATTCTACACATCACACCAAAAAGTCCACTCTTAAACATCTTAGAACAATACGGAATACACAAATATACAATAACATACCCACAACATACCAGTATACTTAATACACAATTACAGTTCAATACCCACACATTATTTGACATCATGATGCATAGCACACAAACAACCACCCCCCACCATAAGAGCAACACACCCTCACCCCTAAAACTGACGAATGCAAATAGCAGAATTCAAGATCAACAGGAACAACAGTAGTTCGTAGGACACTGAAGATGACACAGCACCGGCATCGAAACGGACCATCTGTCTAAGGTACATAACTTTTTTTTTTTTAATTTAACACTTTTAACGTGTCATTTAACAATTTTACGTTTTTTAAACAGAGTGTTAACGTGAACCAGAATCAATGAGTACATCTCACTTGACGATATGTCAGAGAGAGAACAATAATTGTTTATATGCATCTGAAGTCTGACTAATGTAATATGTTACTAGTCAGCGATGTATACAATGGAGATGAAAAGGAACTGGCCACCCTACCTCATTATCTCTAGGCTTAATTGCCTCATGAATAATGTCTTATTGGTGTTACTTATGGCTTATGAGGTTTCAACCAGTTTTCGGACTGTTGACTAAACATACAACATATTGTTTTTAGTTTATATTATTCACTGGTCTCAACTATAAATAATAATTTACCCCAGATAGTCTTACTTATAGATGATACAAGTGTGATTATCTAAGTAAACAATATGATCACTTCATATAAACCTTTCTAATACAGTGTTGAACATAATTAATGATTGTTGATTGATTTAGTGCAGATAAACTAGCATGTCTTAATGTTCATAAAACCTTAGTACATGTAATAGTGCTCAGTCTTGCTATAATATTAGATTAAGTGAAATTAAGAGAAAACATGAAAGTGCAAGAATCACTTGTAGACTATATTAAAACAAAACTTTAATGGGAAGGAAGGTCAGTGCCGAGAGGAGAAGTGAAATTCTTTGTGTGAGTGCAAGATCTGAAATGGTGAGAAGTGAAATGAAGAAAAAGAATGACGAGTTTATAACAGAAAAGGGTGAAGTGGATGTTTCTGGTCCAGAGATGGCTAAGGACTTAGTAAGTAATTAATAAGAGGAGTGTAATAGCAAATTAAATAAGATGATAGAGATATTGAAAATAGGTAAGGAGTATGGTGGAGAAGGCTAGCTAGGATAGCAAAGTACAATATGTAGAAAATTAGTCAGATCTGGAAATGAAATGTAGCCTACACAAGAAACAGACACAATAACGAACATATTGAACAATGGTATAGTATGTTTTAGTAACAAGTATTATTAGAAACAATGTGTGTCCGATATAGACTAAGTGAACTGAAAATCAAAAACGGAGTGATAAAAGTGTCAATTTTGAATGAATTAAAGGAATGTAATAGGAAGTTAAGTAAAACGATAGAGATAATGAAAATTGGTGAGGAGTATGGTGGGGGAGGTTAGCTAGGATAGCGAAGTATAATATGTAGAAAATTAGTGAGATCTGAAAAGGGAATGTACTGGTACACAAGAAACAGACATAATAACGAACATATTGAGCAATGGTGTAGTATGTTTTAGTAACAAATATTATTAGAAACAGTGTATGTTCGATATAAGTGAACTGAAAATCAAGAACAGAATCGTAAAAGTGTCAATTTTAAATGATTTAAATTAAGTTGTTTGGTTTTAAAGGTGGGAATACTGATCAATTTAAATGGGGTCGAAAATTAAATTATAAGAGCGTCTACAAAAGGTACATCTGTAATTAATGTAATTGTGGCACTGGATACAAAATTGTGAGGTCCACCTTACATGGATGTAAATGTTGACATCAAACCATATTAAAACAAAACAATTAAGTTTGTTTGGTCATATGAAGAGAATGACAGAATATAGATTGCTGAAGAAGGTGTATGAATGGATTCCAAAGAGGAAAAGAAAGACCAAAATTGACATGGATAGAAGAAATAATTAGACCGTTGAGAGAAAGGGGATGGAAAATGGGGCGTGAGAGAATAGAGAGGAATGGAGAAAGGCTATAAAATCCTGAAAATGGGTGCAGGAAGATGACCTAGGACATTGTAAAACCTGATGATGATGATGATGATGATGATGATGATGATGATGATGATAATAATAATAATAATAATAATAATAATAATAATAAATTCTTCTGAAAAAGTAAATTATAAGAAAACATCATTAAAGGTTACTAGCCTGCTAATTTCTAAACATGATCAGCTATTTTCATGGTTTCTTATAATATTTTGAATTAAGAGTTTCCCATGTGATTTTCAAACACATATTTAATTTTCTGGATTGGTGTGTGTGTGTGTTCCGTCTATATGATCTAATACTGGTAAGCCATGTGACTGGTTACAGAAACTTCTGGTTACCCAATATGACATCCAAAATTTCAGTGGTATATTGTATACCATCTCTCTCACTTTAAACCATTTTCTTTCCTGGTCTCCAAAAAGTGTAAAAGTGGGGCTCAACTGCATATATATTTACTTATTTTTCTACCTACAGTAAAACTCGTTTTAGCATTCTCGTTTTAAGAAATTAATTCAGAAGTCCTAGCAAAACTACAATAGGCCTACAAACAATGTTGCTGATTCTTGCTTTTAAGGAAAATTTCAGTTTAAACGAATACAGCTGAATGGATTTGCAAATATAAAATCTGTTTAGTGAAATTCCGAACCAATTTCAAACATTAGTTACTAATTTCTGTGCAAGATATGAGCACACAAATGTGGTACTGGTAACCGTACATTGCAATCAATCTCTACTGAAAGTAAGCTTATAGCAATGTTATTGCGCATTTAAATTCCATAGGACACTTAAAAATAAGTTATTGTAATTTCTTGAAAATATAAGTAAATAAAATTGAAAGTCCCTAGCAAATAAAATTAATTGTGTGCGCAAATGATCTTCTCTGCAATCACCTGTGCGGCATGTCTCATGTCAGCCAGCAGGTGTGCTATAATATCATCATTATCGTTAATGTCAATATATTTTCTCTTCCTTCTCTTTTTATTTAACATCTGTTTTTTTCTCAACAGCATAAGCTCAAAGTCAGACATTTCGTCAAACCCTCTATTGAAAAGAAAGAAAAAAAGTATTAGTGAAATACTGGAAAATATTTACACAAAGATATAAAATAATATCTTGAAATGTAAGACATGCCATGACTGGATTCACAACAGTAACTCCAATAATACGAGACAAGACGTAATAAAATTCTACAGCAGAATCTTGAAGCCAAGTATTAGCATGCTACTGACAAGTTGCTAGCTTTAAGTATATGTGGAAAAAACCTGCGGCACTATCATAAAGTTTTTTATGCCAAATAAGTTACTAATTACAAAAACTTTTAGATGTACCACAGTGGATCACGAACAGACCAAGAGTGCTATCTTAACAGCAGAGACAACTAATTGTAGTATGACAAATCTACAGTGTGTATCATATTATTATAGTGAACTTAAAAATTTATAATGACTAAATTACATAGAATATGGAATACATAGATGTAATAGAAAAAAATTCACTACACTTCAAGTTTGTACAATGTGTTCAACTTAAAAGAGGACGGAGCATAGAAGAGTACATACCATAGTAGTAGTAATATTATGTATATCTACAGTTATACGTATACATCATAATTAGCAACCAAGCAACAATCAACTTTTATCATTCTAAATATAATGAAGAGCTTGCAGTTGAACATGGTAATACCACAGTCTAGTATATACAGTCACGAAGCTCAATACGTAGGGAATATGCATCCATAGATAGTTTCTAACCACTAGGATCACTACTATCGCCTCATTACAGACAATGTCGGCACAGTCTATTGTTCCTATTACTCTTAACAACTCAAGCTTCGTGACTGTATATACTAGACTGTGGTAATACTGTTTGTCTCCGACTACTGTGGGTGTGATTTAACTCTTCATTTTCAGAAAATGGTGAAATATTCGATTCTTTTTAATTTTATTTTTATTTTTTTGTCTGAAGTTTAAAAGTAAGGTTGCCAGAATTCTATTTCGAAATTCTATTGGGAAGTGCTCCAAAATAATTATTAAATGTCATGGTACTATGCCACTCTTCTTCATAATCCTAAACTTTACACTTCCATCTTCCGAAAGTTAAATTTTTTACAAAGATGTACCCATAACTCAGAAACTAACTGATGGATTATGCTGAAATTTTGCTTAACTTTGCATATTATATATTATTAATGGTGAGAAATTTCCTCTGACAGTGGGGATCGAACCCAGGACCTTCAATTCTACATATTGAATGCTCTACCACTAAGCTACACTGGAGCTCCATCCATAGTACCGGATCAAACTCCTTTCCTTATTTTTTCCCTTTCGGCCTACTCCATGTTTCGACATTACAGTATCTAATTATATTATAGGAGTGCACTCATATATTAAGTGTAGGGTTGCCAGATTTGGAGATCAAAATAAGGAACACCTTTCATCCACATTCGGTTTCTTAGAAAAACAAACACTTTTTATTGAGTGTAATAATCCGTGGCACTACAGCTCATGAAGAGCCTAGACCGACCAGCCGGCTGCTGGCCTCACGCCCATATGCCGAAGCAGAGGTGGACGATCATCCAACCAGAATGGAGGTATCGTGTGGTTAGCACGATGATCCCCCCAGTCGTTTTAGCTGGTATTCGCAACCGGATTTCGTACCTATCATAGCTCCCCAAGTGCATCACTATGCTGGGTGGGCACCGGTCCCATACACTGACCGAAATTTCATGAGAAAATTTCTTCCCCCATGAGGACTCGAACCAGCACGCATTCCGTAATGCGAGTCCTAGGCGGGATGCCTTAGACCGCGACGCCATGGCGGGGACTTTTATTGAGTGTATACGAAGAGAATTCATTCTTTCAATCATAGTTTTCTGCCCAAGTGCAGGTCTTTGACTGCAAATCCAGCATTCTCCAGTCTTTCCTATTTTCTTCCTTCTGTTTAGTCTCCGCATATGATTCATATCTTAATGTCATCCATCATCTGATATCTTCTTCTGTCCCGAACTTTTCTCCCTTTCACCATTCTTTCCAGTGCATCCTTCAATAGGGAGTTTCTTCTCAGTCAGTGGCCCAACCAATCTATTACATATTAATCATATTATGATTTATGCATTATATATAATTATTTAATACAGAATAACTGTACATATAATTATATTGTGAATTTATACTTTTAATTTATATATTGCTATATTTAACCTGTATTTGCCACTTGAGTATGCCGTATTTAACTACCGGTATTTATTTGTCTAACACAATCTTGTAAAATTCACTACAGTTTTAATCATTGTTGAATTATACAAAATTTCACATTTTTTTTATAACATTTGCAGTATTCTACTCTTTTCATCCTTCCATTTTGTAGCCATTACTGAAAACAATCACCATAAATGGGGAAAAGTTTAGCAAGAACTTTATTACAATTACAATATTTTTAGGTTTTTGTGCACCAATTTAATCTATAAAACACACCAATTTTTCTGGTACTGTCACATGCCACCATCAACCACACTCGAAATGTGAAGTAGGTACTATGCGCGGGATTTGAAATTTGAAAACAGAACATTTAGCATACGGTTCAAGACTTGCACTGAACGCGGAATAAAAAAGAGCTAAAACTGTATTGTTCTGGGTAAAACCGTACATCTGGCAACCCTAATTAAGTGACTTGTGCAGCTGGGAACCAACAGTTAAGTGTTACACAATTAGACCTACAGTATACGATGGTGATATTTATTTTTTAAGCCTGCAGAATTCTCTGTTATGGTTATTATTCATTATTAACAGAGAAAAATTCGATCTGGCATTGGGGATCGAATCCAAGACCTTATATATATATATATATATATATATATATATATATATATATATATATATATAGATACCGTGAAACCGTCTAGAGTCGACCTGGGTGTCTAGATTCGACCACTGTGTACACTTTCTAATTTCACGTGTTTATTCCAATAGAATTGCCTACTAGCCGCCACTGCTTGCGTCCAGCTGACTGATAACACTTCCCCTTTCAATCTCGCAAGGTAGTGCCAAACGTATTTTGCATCCTTGATTATGTAAAATTCATTGTTGCCAATACCAAAAATAGTAACAAAAAAGTACTCTGTCTAACTTTTAACAATTTAGCCTTGTTTAACTGTAATGCAATACAAAATAACTGTATTTCTGTAATCAGAATTTTAAGCTTAACAACATATTACAACAAAAATATTTTTCCATATTATTGAGAGATGTCAGAAGTTAAAGTTGTATTCCAGTACAGAGTCGACCATGCAGGCCTGTGGAATTTATCCATTCGAGCTACAAAGAGTCCTTAATAAACTACCACAGTCTGATATGACAGAGTCTCCAGAATCTCAATCCACACCGGCACTGGTGGGAGAAGAGGTCCTCAAAGTGCTCCAGGGTATGAGATATGAAAAATAATTGCCTGCCAAGAAAAGGAAAAGGAAAATTGAAATTGAACCAGGAAAAAGTATTGCATCAGTAGGCCTACTGAAGGCGGAACATCTCAGTCAAATGAAGAAATCTCTCATCCTGTCTCAAGTGAGGAGACCAGAAAAAGAGAAGCCAAGAAAACCACCAAGAAAATAAAACAGAGAGGATACCAGGAGTCCAGTGATAGTGATGAAGACAGACGACATTCCACTAAAGATTCGTCAGATGAGTGGGTTGAAGAGGAAGATAACAATGATAATGACAATTTCGATGATCCTAAATCAGGGGATCAGCTTTTAGTGAAGTTTCCATCTTAAAAGTCAATTAAATTTTATGTCGGTTGCATTGAGGAACTGGTTCCACGAGAAGGACTTGTTTTGTTAGAAATTGTGGTGGATTCCAGTTCAAATATCCTGAGGTGGAGGATGTGAGTCTTATTGACTATGTTCAGGTAGAAAGAAAACTAAGTGCTCCTGTTCCTATGGAGAAAAAGGAATTCGTAGAATTTGGTGTTGATTTTCAGGGTTATGATATCAATTAGGAGAAGGAAACTGTATTTTCTGTATTTTTCAGGGCTATTTTGTTAATTAGTACATTAATGTGATAATGTTGTGTGTAGTTTGACGTAATTTTATGTCTGCTAATTAATTAAACATTTTCTATTAAATTTATGAGCCTTAACCTATTTAATGTATCCACATTAAAATAACTGTATTAAAGTTCGCATTTTCATATCCCAAATCATTTAAAAATAAAAAAATAAAGTAAATAATAATAAAAGCATCCAAAAGGAGGTCGATATCGACCGGAATGAGAGCAAACGTTCATTTACATGTATTTTTAATATGGTGGTCGACTTAACACCATGTACAAGGTTGAGTCGACCGGTGTTTAAAATTTGTTTTCCTTAGTGACCGTGGAAGTTCATAAAATGAAAATAACAGAAAACAATCCTTGAGTTGTGCGCTATAACATACCATTTTCAGTGATATAGTAGATCGCATTGTCTATGAAGTAGCGTTAAAAGTACGAAAAAAAGCGGTTGAGTCTAGACGGTTTGACGGTACTGAATGCTTTATCATTGAGCTACGCCAAGGCTTCTCAGTGCTGGAGCGAATTTTACTTCGTTAATAATTAATAATACCTATAACAGAGAATTCTGTAGGGTTAAAAAATTAATATCATCATCACATAGATTTCCATATGCTTTATTTTTATGTGAGGTAACTCTTCATAGCTATCATATTTTTCAATTAGCACAAAATTTATAGTTGCAAAGAAAAATAAATATTGGAACGTTATTAAAAAAATCATATAAGCTAATCAAAGTGTTGTAAAAATACCCTAGAAAGCAATTAATTAACTATATAAGAAGTAAGAGTGTAGAAAATTTAATTTAATTATCTTCATTTGTGTTTATAAAAACAGCACATGAGTAAAATGAAAATTACTACAAAATTACTAAAATCCACTCTTGTCCAAAATACTTGTTCAATTGTAATGAAAATGATTATACATGCTTCACATGTTGTGCCTCATATCCAAATTTCAAACTGCAATGGCACAAACTAAAGGAATCATGAAATGTTTAGCAATGTAATGCAGACATCTCCCCTTAAACATAATAATAATAATAATAATAATAATAATAATAATAATAATAATAATAATAATAATAATAATAATAATAATAATAATAATAATAATTCACAAATTGTTCATTATGTGCAACTGTAATGACATAGAATTAGAAGCTTGGCAGTTTTAAGCTGTAAAGTTTGGATCATGTTAAGATGAATAATTGAGCAAAGTATAAAAAGCGATAATGAGAATAAAACTGAAGCACAGAATACGAATTTCAGCATAATTATTGTTGTTTTCTTCATACTTAATAAGAAAGCACTGATCAGCACTGCGAAATCTGTCACTTTCCATACATAAATAGCAAACGAAACTCATTTCCATGGTAACAGCACACAATGTATTTGTTCCAACAATTAATTCCATTGATTAACAATACTACTTGAAACCAATAGAATTTACCATTCCTTACATTTTATGTCTCTCATTTCAAATGCTCAAATTTTCGTTCTTATACAGAGTTTTCTGCCCAGCAGTGATGCATTGTTGTCCACCAGGTACAGTCTATCAGCGGCAGAACACTACATAAAACACTTCCAGGTTATAAGGCCCATAACAAAATGTCCACAAGTACAAAAGGTCCACAAACTAAATAGTCCAACATTTCAAGTCCGACATACAATTTATCCATGGTGTGAAAAAGCCCGACAGCTATGTGGTCCATCTTATTATAAAGCCCATCATACGAAAAGGTCCATCATAGAAAAAGGTCCAACATACAAGGTTTTTCAATAGAGATGAGTTACTAACTCATCTCCCGGCTCTGTTGTCAGACAGGAACTTGCTGGAGTTCATAAAGAAGAAATTATTGTAAGTCTTCCACCAAGATATACAGTAATCAGAATGGTTTCTTATTAGCAGAAGCTAAATCGTCCTCCACTTCCTCAATCAATAAGAGAAATTGACATTGTTGAACCCTACAACAAAACACTGAGGGGACAAAGTTTTATGTTCTTTGAGCCAGGTCGTAATGATGGACGAGTGTTATTGTTTGCCACCAATAGAAATTTAGAACTTTTGGCTGCCAGTGACACGATTTTCAGTGATGGTACGTTCATGACTGTACCAAATGAATTCTTTCAGCTTTTCACAGTGCATGGGATTGTTGGAAGTTTTGTATAGTAGTTTGTAGTTTTAGTATATTACCTAACTGCAAATAACAGTGAAAATACTTACCGCACTATATATAATGAAATAATTTTTTAACAATAGATGTATCGTTTGTATTACATATGTAATATGTATAACATAATTGAAATGACAATCAATTTCTCGGCACTTTCCTTGTCGGACATTTTAGGGAAATGGACGAATTTATTTGTGGACATTTTTGAACGTAGGACATTTTTAAGAAGAGGACTTGCTGATATTGGACTTTTCAGGTAAGGACATTTTTAAGGCATGGACGAATTTTCTATGTGGACATTTGTAAACGTTGGACATTTTCGTAGAAAGGACCTATTGCAAAGTGGATTATATTTCACGTAACCCATAGAACACTATACTAAAGAAATACAGTGCCTTGTATTTCCTCGTAACTTCTGCAGATTTTATGGCAGAGTGTTATAATATCCATTGTCTTTTATAAAACCCTAAATTCAGGAATTCATTTTTGCTTCTGAACTGGAGTTCTGGATAGCCCAATCCATTATTGTGATATGAAAAGCTATGTGGCTTCTTATTGTGGTAGTGGGTTGGGACCAGTGCTGTCATGGTAATTTTTTTCTTGGCAGACGCCCCATCCCTTGTTTTCTCTCTTGAGATATATTTTTACTCTCTCCTCTCTCTCTCTCTCTAACTATGTCTCCGACTGTCATTTAATGTTTTTTTTTTTAATATTAAAGAAGAAGTAAAGATTGTACAACAAATTTGATTTAAAGAATACACCATGTAGCACTATCATAGACACACACTTGTTTCGATGAATCTTGAAGTGTGTATTTGCAATACTTCTTGTGTTTCAACCATTATTTTATATAATTCTGGATTCCAGTGCTGCAGAGGTGGACAATTTTTGTTTATGAATATAAAAAAAAATACATTAGGAACAGCAAGAGATGACATAAAATCTGTACAGATCTCCGCGTACTAAACTTAGGCACTCATATGCCGTATGGCTCCATACAGACAAAATTTTCTTTTCCCCAAACGATTAATTATAAAAATTGTAGGTTCCCAAACGATGTATGGCCCTGTGTGTTCTCCATGACAGCACTGGTTGGGACTCCACCTTGCTGGAAAATTACATCGTCATCTAGCTGGGGAATAAAGAAGTCCGTTATATGTCGTGATACTTAATATATCATTACAGTAATATTATCATTATTAATCCTGTTTTATGAATTGAGTACCTCAGTGGAAAAACGGCAGATCCCAACTCGCCATCAAAATGTATGTTTCACTAGAATTGTACACTGCTATGATTTAGTAACATGTTGAGAAACGATTTGTTGTGTTGGGATATGTCGTTTGGCTGTAATCTGTATTCTTTGCTTCTGCAAAACTACTTGCCGCGCTCTAGTCTAGTGGAAGATCGGCATATCCCAACCAGTCTTAGAATGGCGTCTGTAACAAGTGGAGAGGCTAAGTTGCTGCTGTGAAAGCTAGAAAACGATCACGAACTTCCCAGGATTAGGTGAAGAATAAACGAAAAATATGTAGAAATAGAGGGGAGGAATATATAAATGCATCACACAAGCAAGTGTTAAAAAAGTGTAGGGTGAATTTGGTCTCGTGTTGTCGAATGTCCGAGTCGGTATGCCAATACAGTAGCCTTACCATGGAACAAAAAGAAACGCTCTTTATGGAGTTCTATGATATGGGAGACTACAACAGATAGAACACCTACCTTTTTGCCCTTATTGAAAAATGTATGACGAGGAAGGCTTATAAAAACACAGAATGAATCCAGACTATTCGCAAAGAAACTGGACTTACAAGTACTGTGATCCTATTAACAATCGGCGAATTCTGTTGTCAATATTTTGTATGGAGACTGCGAACAGTACGACGTACGCCTATTATTATTATTATTATTATTATTATTATTATTATTATTATTATTATTATTATTATTATTATTATTATTAGTACTAGTATTATTGTTAATTGATTAGTATTATTATTATTATTATTATTATTATTATTATTATTATTATACGTGTTCCTGTGTGAGTTTCACGCGGTTCCCCATTCTAGGTGAAAACATTAATAGGCTACGACACCAACGTCTCCAAAGACGGCATGTCTCACACCTTCGCAAGATCAGCGAGTTAGGCATACAAGTCGGCCACACAAAATCAAAGATGAGGACAAAGAAGAGATCAGGAAACACATACGGTCATTTCCAAAGTACCAATCACATTACAGCAGATCAAAAACCCCAAGTAAGACGTACATCTCAAGTGTCCACTCTATTCAGGAAATGTTTAATTTGTATGAACGTCACTGTGATGAACCTGAGATTATTGATCTCAGTTATACCTATGGCCATCAAGATGAGTGGATGAAAGTAAACACAAAAGAAGGGGTCGGCAAGCAAGCACAATGATCACTTTCAACCTCAGGTACCCAAGTGGCCACTGCATCAAGCTGTCCAAGTATAATGACCTAATGAAACTCTTACCACTAATTCCTCCTGTTTATCATGGCTTTTACAGAAATGTTAAGACTGTAAATGACACAAGTACGGGTGAAAACATCGAATTATTGGTGATGAGACAGAGTTTGAGTAGTCATATATATGCCTGTAAAGCTATCTTCAAATTTGAATAAATACTGATACATATGTTTATGACTATGGCACTACCGATTTGCAGTCGTATTTGTACATCTGTCTTCTTTCCTCTAAGCCAGGTTTGATACATGTATGTCCTATACATCAGTAGTAATTTACAATAAACTTTAACTGCAATTATCTCACTATTGCTTTGAGTTGGGATCTGCCGTTTTTCCACTGAGGTACTCAATTAAATCTAAAAACTAATAATTTACTAATAATATTACGCGAATATACAATGATGTAAGAGTCTTAAAGGAAAAATTATCTATAAACTGGTATTCACCTAATAGCACTACTGATGTTGGTGTCCTAATGCGAGTGTTCAAAATCCCATATTATGACTTAGCCTTATTATGATCCACTTTTCCAGATATTTGGAATGTTGCCTTGTCGCCAAAAATTATTGTATCCTATAGTAAATTGTTCTATTCAAGAATTTCAGCATATTTATGCAAAAGTTAAGTTGAATTTATCACCTACTTGCAACTAAAGTAGTCTGTGAAACTTATAATTGAGGCGCCCGAGATCGAAAATGGGCTATGTGACTTTTTTTTATAAAATGAGTTATTGACGTCAAGTTTGGGTTGAAGACTTTACACAGTGAAAGGTTCAGTTTCAAAATGCTTTATTTTAGACGTGTAAAATGCATGGAGAAAATCAGTGCATAGATCAAAATGGGATGTATTATTATTAATGAATTAGGCTAATCAAAATGGGATATGACAACCATTATTTAAACAGAACAAAATAGGCCATATTTCCTATTGTTACGTTATATTTCCAGAGCACATGAAACAGAATAGTCTATGTTTGCCAAAGTTTGTGTGGTTATAGTTTTATCGCAAGATTTTTCAGAAAATCAAATTGTTGAGGGCAGTGACATCGCCAGGATCAGAGCAAGGGGGGTGCGGATGGGGTGCGAGCTGTAAAAATGTGGTACATAAAAAATCCAAAATGTTCTTTCATGCACTTGCGCGCATACTATACATCTGTTTATTATTATTATTATTATTATTATTATTATTATTATTATTATTATTACTATTATTATTATTGCTCATCACATCCATTACGATACACTAAGGGACGTAGTTTTTTCACATCCAAGAAATTGTTTGTTTTTGTTCTTCAAAATAATTTATGCCTAGTATTTTGTTAATAAATTGCCCTTTGGAGTGCGGAAAGGGGTGCTCCGATTTTTTATGGGGTGCTTGCGCACCCTTTCGCACCCCCCTAGCGACGTCCCTGGTTGAGGGCTTAATTACACAGTAATTATATGTCTACACTTCTCTTCTCATTTATAAGGCCAGGACTGTGTTGCTATGAAAAATATTGATGTAAACTAATGTAATAAGCGTTATTTCATGAATTACGACAATACTACGTCAGACAAAAGATTACAGGCTATGACTGCTCAACGTTTTCATCTGCTGAGAGTGAAAAGTTTTTATAAAGTCAAGAATGAAGTGACTCCAGCCCTTCTCACTTTGATCTTTGATTGTCAGTAGAATTTGGTATTTCCACGTCTTCCTAGCCAAGCAACATATTAAGCCAGGCAATATTACATGTACAATGAAACAGTAGTTGAGCAGAGACAAGACAAAATATTAAGACCAAAAGTGCATTTTCTTACACATGGCTAGAACAGGAGGCTCCTAAAGGAAGTTCTGAAGTTGTATTTGTTGTTCATCATAGACTGACATGTAATGACAGGAATAAAATTGAAAAGATTCTTCTAGTCTCAGATGGATGCGGGTCACAAAAATACTATTATGATATCGATGATCTGTTGATTGTTCCACAATGAAGCTCCATTATCCCTGAAATATGACAGGTTTCTATTCTCTGTTGTTGGACACAGTTTTCTACTCTGTGACAGGATATTCGGAAAAGTGGAGGAGCAAATAAAAAAAGAAGAGGCAATTATGTTGCCAGAAGAATATCACACTATTGTAATTGTAAATAAGTAGGGTCTGTGAGAATGCGGAGTAGTAAAAGAAATTGGTATGTTTTTATTATGAATAGGAAATAGTAGAAGGTAGGATTAGAAGGAATAGTTAATAAACGCAGAAATATAGTAAGTGTGGTGAACGAACATGAAAGACATAGTGGATGAACAATGGAATGATGAATAGGTGTCGGTCATTAACATCGGGTAGTGTATAAGTTGTAAATAGTGTATGAACGGGACTGCTGGCCTGAATACTAAAATGTGAAGGGTCAGCAGGACCAGAGTTTAGAGTAAGAATAAACCATATACCATATACCATACCATATCACACTATCACTGGGAAACATGCAACTTAATCAAGGTTAGCTGTGAAGGATATCCAAGCCATAAGTGAAAAAAAATTACGAAAGACAAACTTCCTTCCATTCAAGAGCACAAGGGAATCAAGTCCACTTTTACTCAATTGGGAGATATTTCGCCTGTACATATTTCAGATGAGGCTACTTTCAGATCATAAAAGAATCATGTCCGATGCTTCTATGGATCTAAAGTGGTCCCACGAGTAATTAGTTATTTAAGGCACAAATGGGACACAAAGCATGGACCGATATCAATGCTAGATTAGCAACACCATCATACTTCGGAAGGGCTGATCATATTAGGAAGTTTAAATGTAGAAAACAAAGAACGGATGTGGCAAAATTTACCTTTGTTAAACGCACAATAGTAGACTGGAACAGCTTACCTGCGGCAATCTTTCAGGGTGGTCCTCTTAAAATCAATACATTTAAGGAAAGGTTGAGAAGATTAGACTGAAAATGTAATTGGAAGTGCAGTGTAATTATTTAAGTTGTGTCATGTAACTAATTGAGATGGTATATAATTAATTAAGATGATATGTAATTTAGTTGATATGTAAATAAATTAAGGTGATATGTAATTAATTAAGATGATATATAATTAAGTTGGTATGTAATTAATTAAGGTGATATGTAATTATTTAAATTGGTAATAGTTGGGTGAAATAGAAGTACTTATAAGTTAGATTTACTTTTGCTTATTGTAGGCGTTATTATAGAATAGTTTTTATTTACAGTCCTAGGTTTATTGCATTTACTATTTAAAGATTTACGTTTATTTTATTTTATATCATTTACGTTTATATATTTTATTTCATGTAATTGTAATTATTGTATATTATATATCACTGCCACCGGGTGTATACCCAATTGTAGCGTTAATAAATACATACATACATACATACATACATACATACATACATACATACATACATACATACATACATACATGTCCTCACAATCTTTGCAATGGTGCAGATGTTTAAAATCACACTCACCTTTAATGGGTACATGAAAGACTTTAAGTCTAATTTTCTGAAAAGTTTATTTTTGTGACTTGATTCCCTTGTGCTCTGATCGCCCCATATCTCAGAAGTTCAACGTTTTTGTTCTTTTTTTTTTTTCATCTTATTTAAAGGAGAAGCGTGTTTATGCTTTTAGAGCAATCAATATGTATCATATGGACTACATAAACGAGGAAAATGTTTCCGTATGGTATCAATCAGTAGCGGTCCGCGGTTATAAAGGTTGGCAGTTCTGCATGAAAAATAGTGTATTTAGCAAACGCATGCTGTTTATTGCATCTAAATCGGATAACGCGTGTAATTACAGCTCCTTCTCGAAGTTGACTGTGCACCCGAAATTGTACTCCAACAATTCGCGCACCCTACCCATCCCGTGCGCTACACCTCTCCCACATGGCACAACCAGTTACATTTGGAGATGTGCCCCACACATTGATACCTGAATGAACAACCATCAGGAACTTTCTATTGTTCGAACGCTTTTAACTCCTACCGAATTCCTTTACTTCAACTTTTCTAGCCTTTACATGTACCGGCAGACGGAATTATAAAACAGAGAGCTGGAAGTTCCTACAGATTTGCAATAAAGAATCGTAACTTGACCAGTTTGTGAACATGTTTGTTGCATTATTAAATTTAATTCTTTAGCAAGAAATGAGCTGTGGGACACAATACAAATTCTCCGTGTTTCCCACTCATTACGTTAGCCCCACCATAAACCAGCACAATTAATTCATGTTGTTCAATTATGACTGAATTTCCGTTAAGCCTATATTCCATTAAGATAGTTTGCATCAAATTTTCAGCGTCATTGTTTTGGTGGCAATGAAGAGAAATTTCCAATAATTTTATTGTTATCCAGCAATTAATTTTGAATTGTTTTCGTAGTTCCTTTGAATTGTGACGACTCCTATAAATGATCTTTGAAAGTTTAATCTAAATGTGGAGTAAAATCAGTCAAACCCCGAAATATACCGCGGTTTGTTGAATCTTCGGATTCAGCAAGTCCTCGCATCGCTAATTCAAATGCGGTACAGAATTTCACACAGTTAATTATTTTAGATAGACCATATTAGATTTAGATTAGATTAGATTAGATTTATTTATTTAACCTGGTAGAGATAAGGCCGTCAGGCCTTCTCTGCCCCTCTACCAGGGGATTACAACTATAACATGAACAATAAGATTACAATTAATATTAAATTTACAATTACAATTACAATAAAAATTAAAGTACGACAAGAATACCTGATTAATGAAAGCTAGACATTTTATCATAGAAGTTAAGAACAAAGAATATTTTTGTATTTACTAAATTACAAATTAAACCTACAATAACAAAATTCTATAGTGATGAAATTACCGGATATTGAGATATTTTGTGGTAGATTAAAAGAACTATTTACAAGAAACCATGTCTGAACGAGTCTCAATTACTGACCAAGTGCCTAGTAAGTTTGCGTTTGAATTGAATTTTATTTCGACAGTCCCTGATGCTAGCAGGTAGCGAGTTCCAGAGTCTTGGCAGGGCTATTGTGAAAGAGGATGAGTATGAAGAGGTGCGATGGGATGGTATTGTTAGTATTGTTTCATGGCGAGAGCGTGTGTTCAGATTGTGGTGGGAAGAAAGGTAAGTGAAGCGAGACGACAGGTACGAAGGAATAGAAGAGTTCAAGATTTCGAAGAGAAAGAGAAGTGAATGTAAATTTCTTTTCTTATCTAGTTTAAGCCAACCTATTGCTTCCAGGGATGGGGTAATATGATCATATTTACGAACATTGCTTACAAAACGTACACACAAATTATGAGCACGTTGAAGTTTCATTTTGTTGTCGCTGGAAAGGTCAGTCAGTAAAATGTCAGCATAGTCAAAATAGGGAAATACAAGGGTCTGCACAAGGGACTTTTTTAAGCAAGAAGGAAGATGAACATTTATCCTTTTTAGCACATGAATAATAGAATATACTTTTCTGCAGGTTTCTGTGATTTGCATGTCCCAGTTGAGATTATTATCCATGTGAATGCCAAGATTTTTTACCGAAGAACTGAAAGGGATATGCACTGTACTTACTTTAACGGGGGAAATGTCGAGGTGCTTTACAGCGTCGGTTTGCCGTTTGTGTCCTAATATGATTGCTTGTGTCTTTCCAGGATTGATATTAAGATGGAATTTCTTTGTCCATGTCACAATCGAGTCAATGTCTTCGTTCAATTTATCTATAGCGTCATTTATTCGATCTAAGCGGGAAGAGATGTAGCATTGAAGGTCGTCAGCATACAAGTGATAGTTACAATGCCTTACATGAGATGTAATATCACTGACATATATTGTGAACAACAATGGTCCGAGTACCGAACCCTGTGGTATACCTGATGTTATGTTAAGCCAGGAAGAGCTTCGATTCCCGGATACAACACATTGTTGTCTTTCCCGTAAGTAGGATTCGAACCAACTCACAGCAGTCTCTGACAAATGCAGATTTCTCAATTTATGGGTGAGCAGGTCGAAATTTACAGAGTTGAAAGCTTTGCTAAGGTCAAGAAGTGTTAGTATTGTTACTTTATTAGAGTCGATTGCTTCACGAATGTCTTCGGTCACTTTAAGTAGAGCAGTGCTTGTGTTGTGTCCAGCTCTGAAACCTGACTGATACTTGTCGAATAGTTTGTGTTCGTTCATGTAGTTAGTAATTTGTCTGTGTACGATTCTTTCCAGTGCTTTTGATATGGCTGGCAGGATACTGATTGGTCTATAGTCGTTCGGGTCGGTGGGAACTTTGACTTTTGGAAGAGGAAGAACGAAAGCTTGCTTCCATATCTCTGTTTAGAAACATTTTCTTCTTGTTTCTGAATGTTAATCAAATACGCAGAATCAAGCTGTGTTAGGATATTTTAATATCGCTAGCAGTGACAAATCTGTTTGACTTGAAATGTGTTTTCGAATTTTCATGCTCTTACAGTTTTTAAGTCAAATTAATTAAATCCTTCACTCCGGTCTTTGTCCATGTATTTTCTCCTCTAAACAGAAGACACGGGTGGGGGAGAAAGCATTTTCATGAGCGCGGCAAAAAACCAATCGTTTCCATTACACATTTCGGTATTAAAATGACTAGTAGGCTACATGATTTCCTCGAATTTTTCCAGAAATTTCAATATTTAAATTTGGTGTAGGATGTCCTAATTTCTTAAGTTAACGTGGAATTTCTCTTTTAATTTCGAAAAGGGTTGGTCGATTAGATTTTTCATTTCATTCATTTTTAATATAAAATATTTCCTCAGACACACTGACTAATCACATCACACCACCCACAGTACTATAACACACTGGAACCGTAATGACATACAGTAGTCTAGAAGCCTGTGTTCTAACGCAGGTCATAAAGAGGTGAGGGTGTTGGCGGTTCTTTTGTATATTCGAACAGATCTGCTTCGGTTGCAGCTCCAATGCAGTCTTATGGGGCAGTGAACAAAACCTGTTTCCTGCTGCCGACTACCCTGCATTGAGCTCCAGGAACTGCCGATCACAGATCCGAAAAGTACACTACAGTTAAAATTCTCCAGCAGTTCAAGGCTCCTACAGACAGTAAAATCTCGAATCGAAGGAGACTGAATTGGAAAAATAAATGAGACAATGAAGTAGATTACATAAAAGCACGTTTTACATTTTTAATTTTACAGGTCCATTTAAATGGCGGTTCTGCAGCTCTGCAGTTCTTATTGTAGAGCCGCCACTGGTATCAATATATCAATGGAACTATCAATCCATTTAAAATCATAGATGTAGAAGGATTGTTGTAGAAATATTTTGGATTGTTCTGTAAAGGAAAACACTATCCGCAGATAAACCTGGAAATCCATATGACCTGGAAACATCATCTTGTTTTCTGCTCTCTTGTCATGTTGATTCCTCAGGCTACGTTGGAACACTTGAATACAATCCACATTTTCAAGATTAGGTAGTCTTCATGCACTTTTCTTCTTGTGTAATTAAGCATTTCAGTCTGCCAAAGTAATTTGTTTTAAGAGCAGTAGATTCTAACATAACCATTTGAGAAGTGAAGATATTAGGAAAAGAAACACAATTTGCATGTAAAAGAATATGGAATTAATTGGTCTGAACGTTTGGAGAGAATGGATAATAGCCAATATCTTAAATACAGAACAAAAGAATCCAGAGATCCAGTAGGTCTAGAAAATGGTAGCAATAGAACCAGAATAGAATAGTGATGCTCATGACAAAAAACCTATTTTCATTGATACTTATTGATTTCAAACTGATTTCCTTGTTGAAACTAGCTTACCGTACATTTTACAAAACCACTGCTGAACACTTAGTGGTGACTTCCATTGAAATTCTCCTTCACCAGTAAAGTTAGCTATTTTCATTAACATAGCACTAGTTCCACACCAGACGAGATCTTTAGTTTGGTACAGAGTGCAGATTGAATGTCTTCTCCAGGGGTGGACATTAACTTTCATGGTCCCAAGCTTTCAGCACCTTCTTTATACCAAACGGGGTAGTTGAAATACACCAATAAATTTTCGTATATTTTCAAATGTTTAAAGCAATTTTTTATTATTTAGTGGCATTATATTACCTTCATCTATCTGTCTGTCTGTCTGTCTGTCTATCTGTCTGTCTGTCTGTCTGTCTGTCTGTCTGTCTGTCTGTCTGTCTGTCTATCTATCTATCTATCTATCTATCTATCTATCTATCTATCTATCTATCTATCTATCTATCTATCTATCTATCTATCTATCTATCTATCTATCTATCTATCTATCTATCTATCTATCTATCTATCTATCTATCTATCTATCTATCTATCTATCTATCTATCTATCTATCTATCTATCTGTCTATGTGATTGTCTGTCCGTCTGTCCATCCATCACTCTGCCAGACCATCTGTCCATCCTTCTGTCAACCTGTCCGTCTGTCTGTCCGTCTGTCTGTCCATCTGTGTGTCCATCTGTCAGTCCAACACAACTAAACGAATAATTTGACAAATTTCCGAGAAGAGGAAGAAAATATACCATACCATAATAAGCGGGTCTGACTACCCCAGGTAGTTTCTAAATAATATTACTAACAGAAATATAAAACAATAAGTATACAATGCAGTGTTGTAATGTGAGAAGCTTATTTAACAAAACCACAATTGCCTGTTGTAGTCACAGGTGGAGAGAGAACCATTTCCTGGTGGGGGGGGGGGGGCAAAGCAAAACCATAGAATCCCAATATAACGAGAGTATGGGGGACATCATTTATCTCATCCCCCAGTTATAGCTTGACCTTTGTACAATATATCGAAATATGATCATTTAATAAAGGTATTGTAATAAAGTAAAATTGTAACAAAATATACACACAATTTTACTTTTTTTTTCCCCCCTCTTGTACGGAGGAGGGACCCAAAGTCTTGCACTGCAGCCTGAGGCTTATTGTGCTTACCACTCCTATTCTGTGAATGATTGGGTTACTGAATGGCTGCGCTCTTGTACAAATACAGCACGCTGCTCTGTGAACTTAACCCAGGTTATTGTATGGTTGATATGTGAGTTAATGATGGCAAAATGAGTCTGAGGTCCAACATCGGAAATTATCCAACAATTCTGCTTCAATTGGTTCAAGAAAAACCCCAACCAAGTAACTTGTCACAACCAGGATTTGAACCTGGGCCAACTCGTTTCATGACCAGATGTGCTAACCATGCTGTTTATCTAAAAAAAGTTAGATATTGTGTGAAATGTAAATTCGAATTATTATTTTATTTAATCTCGTCTTTAAGTTTACACATTATACCGGGATCACTTTTCTTTTATCTGCATTGTTGTGCAGTATGGTATGCATATTTCTCCAAGTGGCTGCTTATACACCTGCAGAGTTCTAACACAGAGATGTCGAACAGCGCTCTCAAACTGTGAAATGATTAATACTGTTTCCTACCATAGCAGAGCTCAAACGACAGTCAGTACGGTCAACTTGAGTCGCAGTAGCAGTGTTCTGTACGTAGTGTGTTTATCAACTCTGGTGGCTGGTATGGATATGGAACGAAGATTCAATAATAAGTGGATAGATAGATATTTCTTTATCTTAAAGGACGGAAAGGCACATTGCTTAATATGTAGAAAGGAATTTGGATACATAAGCCATCATAATATTAAAAGACATTTTAATTCAACACACGCTGAAGCTTATGGACCAGAAAAGTTACCCAGTTCCACTAGTGAAAAGCCTGTAGAGGGATTAAAATCAAGATTGAATTCAGAAAACTTTCCATCATCATCATCATCATCATCGTCATCATCATCATCATCATCATCATCATCATCATCATCATCATCGGGTCTTAGTAGAACAAGCTTAGTTCGTGCTAGCTATAAAATTTGTGAAATTATTGCAACGTCTTCAAAGCTATTCACTGACGGAGAATTTGTAAAAGACTGTCTCATAGCTGTTGCAAAAGAGATATGTCCGGAACGCGTTAATGATTTTAAATATAGGATAAGTTTATATCGTAATATTATTGCAGAGCGCATATCAGAAATGGGAGATAACTTGGAGTGACAACTGATAGCAAGAATGAAAAATGAGAGTTAGTGCAGCTCTTGATGAAAGTACTGACCGCAAAGATACGGCTCAACTAGCTATATTCATAAGGAGTGTCGATTCAGATTTCAATGTTCATGGAGATCTTGACTGAGTTTATTGACAACTTAAACAGTTTTATCGCAATTGGGTACAGCATTTAATTTAGAAAGGTGCTAAATTACTGTTCAAAGTCACCTCAGAGTTCAAAGTCACCCCGCTTTACGGTATCGAACTCGAGGGGAAGATATTTTTGAATCTATAACAAAAACTATGAACAAATTTCAAGTCACGCTGAAAGTAATTGATTTTATACATCAAAACATTTCTGAACTTGAAATTACACTGCTACAATACATACACACAAAGTTGATACTTTAAACATGATTTATGATTGTTATTATTATGATTTATTTCCGAACAACATTCATGGAATGACCTAGTAGATAAAACGCCATTATTATTATTATTATTATTTTGTAAGTAAGTAAGTAAGTAAGTATTATCATCATCATCATCATCATCATCATCATCATCAGCAGCAGCAGCAGCAGCAGCAGCAGGAATATTCATCCTCATGTAGGCCTACATTCTTTGTTCATCAGAATTTATCAAGTTCAAATCTAAAATCAGCTCCTAATCAATTAGTAAGATGTATAAAAGTTATCGAAGTACCAGCCACCACAGTTTCGCTTTTGTTTACTCCCGATCTGCCTGTTATCTCTGTTCAACCGTTGCATGGTAAGAAAGGAGTGAAGACTCTTCATTTCACAGCTCGAGAGTGCTGTTCGACATCCCTGTTCTAACACATCAGTACAGGCTGTTACAAAAAAAAACATTACAGTGCTTCCATTCCTCAAATGAGGTATAGAAATTCTTATACATTCAGAAATTTAAGTTCAAATACATGGTCTGAAAATATTAATTCGTCAATTTAAGCATAGAAACTCAATCACAAACAAAAGCAAGAAAAATCTTTTGAATTCAATATTTTCTAATGTTAATAGAAAAAAAAGTTTCGCCGGTTTGGGGTGACAGTGCCCCCCCCCCATAACTCCACCTACTGTATGGTTGTAGTGCATATTGATTTTGTACACTAATTTTATAGCTGGGGTAGCCAGAATACCCACTTGGTTTTGCCAGAATTAAAATATAAAAAAAATTAGTATTCATTATTTGCTCTTCATTCTTACCCATGCAGTTTCCCTGCCCGATAAAACTGTAAAAACTAATGAGGTCTGTAGCTGCCTTTAAAACGAAAATTTAAATTACAACTGCTGAACAACAATTTATAAGCTCATTTTCGATCAAAAATAACGTTCATAATCATTAGCATTCTTGACCAACTCGTACTGTAGTTGCACTCAACTTATAAATTAGGTAGGCTATATAAAAAATAAATGGAGATAGTTATCATTTATTGCATTAGTCAGTGGCGTGTGGTAGCATGATATGAAGGGAAGCGGTGCTTGAATGTATGCCATTGCTCGATTGGGCTTTGATGCCTGTTGCCTACATACAGTGTTTCCATAGAATCGCTTCTCAGAAAAAGTCATCACCGCACACCGCTGGCATTAGTAACATAAAGTACGGAAACTATAAATAAGGCACCAAAAAATGTTGTCCCTGGCAGGGCTAAATTAATACCCATTTCAGCAGGGGACACTAAATTCAGCAGGGGAGGACGATCCCTAGCATCCTTCCAGTCAATTTGCACTCTGGACTTTGGTATCAAAATTGGCGCACTAGTACATTGGAGTCGCGAGCGGTGGTGGAGCGTGAAATCGAGACCAAGATATGCAATTACTTTAATTTCTCTCTAGAAAGTGGGCGTGACTAGACATTATTCCTTAAATAAAGTTCTATTCTTTAACTTGCAAAATGTAATTCTGTGGACTTATCAGTATATTTATATTTGAAATCCAGTCACTGTTAATTTAAACACTGGTCTGTCGCGAGAAAATAGGCTATAATTGAATGTGTCATTGCAGGAAGGTACCTAAGTCACTTGAAACAAAGTTGTAGGGAATGAAAAAAAAACTGTCTACCACAATAACTGAGAATGTAAAGTAACGAAGAAAAACTACTACATAATCTAATGGTAAGAAATAGATCCTGTATAGGCAAATGCTCGTAATTGAAACAATTTAGCGTAAAAAATTGTTCAAACTTGGTTGATTTACGTACCTTTCTGAAATGAAAATGAGATACCTTTCCAAAGTGAAATGAGTTTTAGAGAGTAATTGAGGAATTCTACGTAATACGGGCTCATACCGTCAGGGAGATTGGATTTTCTGAGTGTCTATAGTTGCATTGTTATGCCTGTAAAGTTTCATTGCGATATCTCGATTTATGAATGTGTGACAATCATTTTGAAATCAGTTGTACGAGAGACAAGCCATTACGAGTATGAACTACAGTTGTGTTATTTATTATGTTATTTGAAGATGTCTGAGATAGCTGTTAATGGTGGAACTAAGAAACGCTAGGGACAGTCAAGAAGAGACTGTGCTGCGAAGAAGATTAAAAGAAATTCTGGCCAAAGTTATACATCTGTTACTGGTGAAGATATTTCTAGTAAACAGTTTCTTCTACACTGCGATTCACCCCTTGAGGTTACTGTGGTCTTTATGGGGAAGACGATGTTCCCACACTTTCCCTCACAAAGACGTTGCCGCGACAACAGCCACGATGGTCAGAATGTAGGGGCAGAGGGTTTGTTACCTCGGCCTGCGATTGCGCTACTACTTACGTGAAACACTGTAAGTCTAATCACGTACAGTACAGTATTTACAAAACATTCAGAACAGAGTATTGTCAAGATACTTAACTCACCTGCCAGCTGCATTATTAGTCTGGTAGCACCGCAACACCCAAGTCAGAGTCAGAATCTACGTCATCGTTGTCGCTATTGTCGTCGAAGAATCTTCTAAATTTATGATGACGCTGTCATGAATAACGTCCAGCAAACAGTCAGTGTCCCACATGTGTTGCTCGATACTTTTAATATGAGAGACATAGTTCCTCCACTGCTCAGGCGTCACATCATTTACACTGACTTCCACAAGCTCCTGCACCCTATTTAAATTAAATGTGTTATTTTCTAGCGCAACTTTCCTTTTAATCTGGCTCCAGGTCTCTTCTATTGGGTTAAGTTCACAATGATACGGGGGTAAACGCAGCACTTCATATCCATATTCCTTCGTCATTTCGTCGATTATGAATTTGGGCTCATAGAGAGGATGGACAGATTCCACTAGTTTCAACAATTCAGTCTTAAGCATGGAAGTATCCCATTGTACGCCCTTGCTTGTCAGCCAAGACTGAATTGCTAATTTAGTATTGTTTTTAGTTGGAAGTCTTTCAGTTTTCCTAGAATGGATAGTCGTGTTGTCCAATACAATGACACTGTTTGGTGGAATGTTCGGAAGAAGCTTCTCTTTCAAATATTTCTCATACATGGGACCGTCCATCTCGTCTTGGTAATCTCCATCTTTTTTTCCATGGTACACCAATTGGGCTCCTGGAATGAAGCCGTTCTCGGTACCAGTGCGGTGTGAACTAATATAATGCATCCACCTTTCCCTGATGGCAGCTTGTTCCCTGTTGTAAGCAATTTCCTTCTTGCATCTAATGCTGAGGTTATTGTCTTGTCAATCCAAGATTTAAAAATAGTGGAGCCTGCATTTATCCAGGTTTCATCAATATACACAATACTTCTGTTCGCAGCTCTATGACGTTTGATAGATCGCAGATAGCTGTGACGCCAAGCAATAATATCGTCTCTGTCTATCAATAATGAGTCTCTCTTTCTTTTCACAAATTCAAAACCCATGTCAATTAAAAGCCATCTCAGTGTCGATAATGATATGTTTGGAAGATCAGGATCAGCGTCGAGAACAGATTTTAACTTTTTTTTAAAGTGGGTAACTTATTCTGTCTATAGAAACAATGAACTTGCCTTCTAATACCAGATTGAGTCAGTGAATCATATAACTGCAGCCTAGTCTTCTGATTTCCAGGGCTTTTCTTCACTGGAGTTGATAATTTTCCAGCTGTAAGGAATTCTTTTTTTATCGCAAGTACTAGCTTGTATGAAAATCCGGTAGCATCTGCAGTCTGCTTGGCAGCCTGAGACACAGAACAAGCGCCACTGTTCCTATATACATTCAGCACTATTCCTCTCTCTTTGGAATTCAGTACTCTTATTTTCACACTTAGCTTATTGTAACATTCAGGCGATTTCTCCATATTTACAAGTTGTTAACTACCTATTGAATGTTTTGAAGCACTGCACTAGATTATTAGGTCTATGTGTTAAGGCTATAATATATATATATATATATATATATATATATATGTACACTTACACTATTTCACTAAACCACAACGAATCACTTCCAATGGTTTTCCTTAACGCTATAATATATGTATATAGGCTACACTCTCACTATTACACACACAATAATATCAGCAGTCAATGTTTTTGAAGCAGATAGCTCAGTAGCTTACTCGGTCAACGACAGAGTACGACTGACTAGAAAGAGACAAGGGAAGAGTGACACTTTGCAACGCGGTAGGATGAATGTTGCTAAGTTTCAGGTATAATCCCAAACCCAACACATAGACAGAAGGATCTGGAGACGAAATATTGCAGCAATGCACGCTATTCCTTTTCTTCAGTAACCTCAAGGGGTGAATCGCAGTGTAGTTAGAAGATGCTGTAAAAATAAATGTTTTGAAAAATATACAGTAACAAAACAAGAAGATATAAACAAGCAGGGGCGTATTTTGCGGACTACCGGGGCTACCGGCGGTAGCCCAAGGAAATTACAAAACAAAAAGTTTATAATATAACATAATGTAATAATCTTGTATTATTAGTTTTACCATTGTAATTAAAATTAAAGTAATTGTTAGATTTATATGCGCTCTCTGCTCTCGAAAAGAAACAAGTTGTCAAGGCGGCATCGCTGGAGAAACCGCTTGCTACGTGAGGTAGCCTGTGACCTCCTGTTTCCATTGTGCACTGTAGGCGGGCGAGTTGCCACTCTCATGATCGGTTTCTTCGCAGACGCGAAGCAGCAATACGCTTAGTACGCTAGCAATTGAATGTGATTGTGTTCTTGCAGTGCATTATTTTAAATCTGTGATTTGTTCGAGTGTCTAAGAGTTATATTAATTGTGAATTATTAAGTTTTTAATTTCCCAATTAAGTGATATTGTGAAAAATGTGGCAGAACAAGTTTCTGGAGAGGTTTGTGTTGAAAATGTCTGTGTAATAGAAGGTTTATTAAAAGTGCCTTTTAACCGTCGTACGTAACAACGAGAAAGTTGAAATTGTGAAAATGGAAAGACCAACTCCTGAGTTAAATTTGTCCATGGACGTAAAAGAAAAACAGCGAGAGTACACACGCCATTTCACTTCAACATCATATGGTAAGTGGAATTGGTTGTGTGGTACTTCTAAACTGTCTAAACTATTTTGCTGGCCATGTTTGTTATTTAGCCGCGAAACTAATGTGTGGTCAAAAGAGGGGTTTTCTAATATGAACTCCCTTCGAACGGCAGTCCTAGAATACGACAAATCAAAAGCTCATATTTGTAGTAGCATGAACTTTGCAAACTTTGGGAAGACAAGAATTGATTTACAGCTAGATAAGCGAAAAGCTCTACACATCAACCAACACAATGCTCTTGTGAAAAAAAAATCGGGAGATTTTACTGCATCTTATTAACGCAGTCTGCTTTCTAGGAAAACAAGAATTGGCTTTTCGGGGTCATAACGAGATTGTGGAATCAGACAATATAGGAAATTATATTGAATATTTAAGTTCCTTAAGTGAATTTGACCATTTACTGGCCAATCATCTTGAGAGTTCAACAGTATTTCGTGGTACTTCTCTCGCAATTCAGAATGACTTAATATTTGCTATAAGTGGGGTTATGATAAAGAACATAAAACCTTTTGTGGCCATTGTTGTTGATGAAACAAGTTACTGCTCTAATCAGAGTCAATTGTCCACTGTTTTAAGATACGTCGACAGTACTGCCAATGTTCAAGAACAGTTTGTAGGATTCACAAATGTCAGTTCGGACAAAACTGCTGCTGCTTTGTTTCAGCATGTGGAAGGTGTTATAGCAGAATACAATGTCTTTCAGCATGTGGAAGGTGTTATAGCAGAATACAATGTCGGCAATAAGTTAATTGCACAGACATACGATGGTGCTTCAGTTATGACGGGAAATATTAATGGCTTAAAAACAAAAGTTCAAGAAAAGTATCCTCAAGCACTATTTGTCCATTGTTACAGCCATGTTCTCAATTTAGTTTTGCAACAAACTACTTCATCCATTCCAGAATGCCGCATTTTTTTCAAAACACTGTCGGGTTTAGCTGCATTTTTCTCATCATCTCCTAAAAGATCAGAAAACTCAAGGAATCTATGAACAAGAAACTCCCAAAAGTAGCACCAACTAGATTGAATTTTACATCTCGGCTTGTAAATACAGTAAAGGAATACAGAGAAAAACGGATTGCTTTCTTTAAAAATATCATTTGTAATGACTCTGAAGAAAACTGGGATGATGCTGTAAATGTGCAGGCTCAAGGATATTTGAATTTTTTCACACAGTTTCAGAATATATTTCTTCTTGAAGTCTATGCTAGAGTGTTCGCACATACAGATGTGCTCTACAATATTCTTCAGACAAAAAGTCTAGACATAGCATACTACTTGCAAGAGGTATCAAAGTTAAAAAAAAAAACTATATCTGAGTTCAGATGTAGTGGGTTTCCGTCCATATGGAGTAATATGGAAAATGAAAATTCTTCAGCCAATACAATGGAACCACCATTAAAGCGAAGAAAAGGAGATGATGAATTGAAATACAGGCAGCTGTACTACAGCATACTAGATCGTATGCACATGGAAATTACTGAGAGATTTTCTGATTATGGAAAGCTTCAGTTCACACATCTTCTAGAATCTCAAAAATTTTCTCTTATAGAGAAAACTTCCCGAATGAGGCACTAAACAAATTATTTCAGTCATATAACAGTCACTTTGATCAAGTACGTTTGAAAAATGAATTAAGTGTAATATATTCAGCAGAAGTCTTTGATTTTTCGAACAAACCTATCCATGAAATATTATCTGCTATATATGAAAACCAGCTGAACCAAGTTATTCCTGAAGTCCTTAAATTGGCAACATTAATTGTGACAATACCGGCTACATCAGCATCGGTAGAAAGAACATTTTCTGCGTTGAAGAGAATAAAATCCTATTGTAGATCAACTCATACACAAGAACGTTTATCCGGCTTGGCACTGATGTCAATTGAAAAGTCATTTCTACAGAAACTTTGCAAGTGGCCCAACTGTAATTTCAAGGACGAAGTCATCAACGTATTTTCGTCCCAATCAAGACGTCTGGAATTCACATAAATATGTAAGGAATTTTATTATAGGGATTTTAAAATATATTTTGTGTAATAATAGGGCCAGTGGTAGCCCAAACCCTTTAACCAGTATACGCCACTGTAAACAAGAAATACTTGAACAAAAATGACTGACATAAATATTGACACTATGTTATTGGGAAACCACCCTGTGCAACTGAACTCAGGAAAAGAAAAAGATGTGCAAAGTTTATATAAATTCCTGGAACCAAATGATGTTGCTTGGTACGAAGAAGTTTCCTGCAAACCAGAAGTGAAAATGCACAAAGAGCAAGTGGTGATGAACTAAATCTGAATGATTAACTTCACTTAGGGTTAAGGAAGAATAATTTATGTTTCAAATTTCATACAAAGTGATTTATGTTTACATTTTGTTAAAATCTGTTTAAGATAATGATTTTTGTGTTCTGGTTACTCCTAAGTTGTATTTTTGTATTATCACATTGTGTAACATAACAATGTAACAATTCTATGTAAAAGAGGATAATGAACAGCTGTTCTCCTTAAAAAGGGCCCATATAAGCATCACTTCGAACGTCAATATCTATATGAAAACTGAAGAAAAACTTAGTTTCTACTTAGCACTTGATAGAATAAACTTGAAAGAGTATTTTTTGTATAATGTTGCACAAGTAGAAAGGTACCGGTAATAAATAAAATGTTATGTACAGTTGAATTCTTTAGTCCCTAATTTTCTCACAATATGGTTTCCTGTCATAGACCCCTATTACATGGAACTCTTCAATTGCAGTACAAAATGAATGACCTTATTATTATTTATAGATATAATATCACAACTTGAACATAAACACATGAGAACTATTATTAAAATTTGTTATACATGCTATATTGCTATTGTTCTAATACTGGTTGAGTGGAAGAGAAGGCTTTATGGTCTTAACTCTGCCAGTAGAAATAAATCTATTACTATCACTATTACTAAATCAACAGTTCAGGCATGTTAGCTTCGCATTTTCTTTACAAAATATGTTTTACTGTCAACATACTGTCTTGCTTTGTAATTTATACACGTTTAAGTTTCAGTAAGTGGCCAGAACAAAAACTGTTCATAAAAATGAATATATTCCTCAGGGTATATCGAAGGACTTTTCTAACATCCTCTCTCTTACTCAGTTTTATCGGAATTTTACTACCTGGATACAATGCTTGAATAGGAAATGTGTGTGAAACTCTTCCTTGCTGAGACAGACGAAAGGTGTGCTCTACCATTCCACTAATCCAAGATCTTGTTACAAGACACGCATTTCTTTTTGAAAGAGTATTCGAAATAACTAAACTGAGATATATTGAAGCGTTGTTTTATGTCTCTAGGAGCACGTGATGTTTCTGGATATACAGTCATATACTTATAAAATTGAGGCCACCAGTTTGTAAAATCCTTAACATCACTTCTCTCATCTATTTCAATGAAAATGCACTAGTCTTTGAAAATGAAACAATAAGCTCACAATATTCATAGAGTGTGTATTGTATTGTATAAGATAAGATATTGGATAAGAAATCACAAAGGTCTAACCCTCTTGGAATGGATAGACGCCCTTGAAATGGTAGGCTATGTAGCTCTGGTCCGAGCTGTACCGGGTAGAAGTCGGGATGGTACGTGCTGTAGGCACTGTCTCAGCGAGATTGAAACCCTTCCCCATATCCTTGGCTTCTGCCCCTATAGTGAGGCCATTTGCAACATGCTGTCCGTTCTATGCGGGCCGAGGCATTGAAGGAAGTAGGGTTTACAGTCCATCAAGAGGTGCAGGGACTAGCCACACAAGGAAGTGTTCGGCGAATTGATATCATTGCATTAAGAACAACTCAGCATACATTCTCGATCCCACCATCAGATTTGAGACACATGCAGATCAACCGCATGAGGTGGACAGTGAAAAGAAACGGATCTATGAACCAACAATCCCGTTCTATAAAGATAAATATAGCCTGTCCCACATTGATGTAATAGGTCTGATGGTGGGAGCATGAGGTACCATACCCTCCTTCTTTGCCAACAAATGTAAAAACCTGGGGCTAACACACAGCAATGTGAAGGAAATAGCCACTAGTGCCCTCAAAGAATCGGTTCAGATATTGAGAAATCACTTGTATGGCATTCAAATCATTCTAACCTATCTGTTGATTTTTTTTTTTTTTTCCTTTCTTAACTGTAGAGCACAAACGCTATTTAGGTGTAAATTTTTATGACATTTTGTATATTCGATTCACCAACCATTTCAAATGTATATCATTTTACCTTTTGGGTGTGTTTCCAAATTATATGTAATACGGTTTGTCAAATCTGGAATCTTTTCATAAGGGAAGCTAAATTTATTTATTTATATTAACATTCCATGGTATTCATACATTGCTTCACAGCTAGAATATGGAGCAAGTAAAAAACTTAATACTATTATAAAGTTTTAATTTATAGTCACAGTCTAGATGAAATACATACAGACGAGGTTTACAATATAGTCTACTAGTACAACACAAAGTTTTAGTATCAGTTTCATGAAGCGTTATTGAATGTCGTGAATTCACCTACAGAATAGAATGTGTGAGAAATTAGGTACTTCTTTAATTTGGCCCTAAATAATCTTACGTTTTGAGTTTCATTTTTTATATTGATAGGGAGGTTATTAAAAATTTTTACTGCCATATAACGCACTCCTTTTTTGATAGCATGATAGACTTGCTGATGGAGTATGAAAGTCATTTTTTTGACGTGTATTTATGCTATGAACTGTTTAATTAGTTACAAAGTTTTCACGATTACATAGGAGGAAGATTATTAATGAAAAAATATACAGACAAGCCATGGGCATTATTTGAAATTTTTAAAAATAGTTCCACATGATTCCCTACATTTGGCACCTATTATTATTCTAATTACTCTTTTTTGTAATAGGAATATACTGTTACTAACTGTGGAATTTCCCCAGAATATTAATCCAAAACTCAATACCAAGTGGAAATATGCAAAGTATATTGTTTTTAAGATATTGATATTTACTATCTGTTGCATAGATCTAATAGCAAAATATGCTGAATTTAGTTTGAGGGTAATTTCTTTAATATGATTTTTCCAATTTAACACATTATCGATTTTTAAGCCAAGAAATTTGGTTGTTGTTGTTTCTAATAGGGATCTACTGTTAATTATTGCACTTGAACTTTGCGAGGTTGTGTAAATTCTGTCTCTCCTCCTAAGAGCACGTTTTATCATCTCAAACTTCCGATCACATGACAAGAACAAATGTCTTCTCAGTGGATAGAAGTGGAGAATTTTATCAAACGATTCATATCAATTAAAGCCAAACAAGTCCTTACAAGAGTATTGTTCTTATTTCGTCCACAACAGTTATTAGCAAAATAAATATAATTCAGATATATTCTTTGGAACAAGTTCATAAATACAATCAATGAGAAATGATGGCACTTCATCTGCGCCTTTTCTTCCCTCTCCCTCATGATACACAGAGAAATGAGTTTTTTCCGTCTTCAAATTGTGAATGTAAAACACATTAACGGTTAGTTCTCTCAAGCAGAAAATATTTTGAACTGGTATAGCTGGCAAGTGTAATGAATTTTGCATAAAGTAAAACCCCAAAGCCATAGTGTCTTCATTGTTAATACATTTTTCCTTCCTCTGTTTCAAAGCACTATAAAATTTCTTGATTCTCCTGTTGCACTTCCATGTGGGAATGCAGAAAGGCATCTATAATGAACACCGATCATAATACCCCTCATTTCTCGTGAAAAACAACAACTGAATAGACTACAGTGGACTAAAGTGGATTTTATGTTGTCAGCAAACAGCTGGATACATTAAGAAGATGATGATTGATTGACTAATTTCTGTATTAGGCAGATCAGATCAGACAATTTTTTTTGAGTTGTTAACCACAACATAATATAATCCTACAGTGTGAAAACTGACATGTCTGCTGAATGTAAAACCCCAGATCACATATATCACACATTGCTCAGCCCTATTGGCTTTGATGGCAACAACTTTTATCAATCTCACTATGCTGCCACGTAACTACTGCATAAGAAGTCATGTTGTACCTCTCATTTGAATTGCAAGGAGCAACTATACTTCCATCTAGCGGTTGTTCCCAATCGATGTTGGCAATCCTGGTGGTTGTTCTCTTCCACATGTTACCGTTGTCTCTGTTGACTCAGGATCTGAATCACTGTCCAACATCTCAGGCACAACAGTACATCCTTCTGCATCTTCTGGCTGGTTCTTTCCCTCCTGACGCCAGCAAGGAGAATTCTATCTGAAATAGAGGAAATGTCTGCTGATTTTGAACTATGCTTTATTGCATTACTGTTTAGGTCATCAAAATCCGAGCCCTAATCATAACTTATTATTTTCGTAAATTTTGCACATTCCAAACAAGAGTTCAGACGATAAAGAATCAGCAGTAAAATTTTCATAGAGATATCTACAATACTTTCTGAGATAAAGGTACTTAAAGATGATTAATTTAACATTGGTAATATAGTAAAACTCGATAAGACACACCTGCTTATTACACACTCTTTTTGTCCAGTTCCTGCACATTTCACATATAATGCCTTTATAAAATACCCCTTTGTTGCACTCAAGTCCCGCATAATACACTATTTTTGTGGAATATTTTTAATGAATTTTCAGCAATGTACTGTAACAGCATTTTGGCCATAGAACTCACTGGTGCCATTAACCTGAAAAATACTGGTATCAACCCTTTACCTGCGCACTTAAACATTCATACTATACAATATCCCACTCTCTTGTTATGCTTTCTTATTCGACTCTTTACCTGTGTGCTTAAAGGCTACATACAGTTACAATACCCCACCCTCTTGCTAACCCTCTCTCTCTCAAACAACATTCTTCACTCGGCCGTAATAAAATTCTGGAAATTTTTGCTAGTCAGTTTGTTGTCCTTTAGTGTATTGAAGTGTTTGTGAGTGTGATTCCAATGTTAAACGAAAAACACTTCGGAATATGTATTATATGTCTTTCTTGTGTTAAATTTTACCGTACCTGGATAACATGTTTCGGCCTGTTATTGGCCTTCTTCAGAACTGGTTGTTGCTGGTCTTGGCGCCTTTTGTTTTGTTTCCTGTGGGGGTGTGTTTGTGTAGTGTAATGTGCAGTCAAAGAATGAAATTGAATTGTGTGTTGAGAATTTCATTTGGATGTGTTTATGTGTGTCTATATATTTCGCATTGTTCTAGTGTGTTTAGTTTATGGCTTTTTGATTGGATGTGTAGAATTTACATTTCTGTGTTGATGTCTCTGTAGGTGTGGTTAGCATTTGTGATGTGTTCTACATATGTGGAAGTGTTTTGTAATTTTGTTATGGCCGTGATGTGTTCTTTGTAACGTGTTTGATATGATCTGCCTGTCTGGCCTATGTAGAAGTTGTTGCAAGTGTTACGTTTGAGTTTGTATACGTCTGTGTGGTTGTATTTGTTTGTTTGTGTTGTTTGTGTGTTGAGATATTTTTGTAGAGTATTGTTTGTTCTGTATGCGATGTTGCAATTTAATTTCTTGAATGAGGTTGCAATCTTGTGTGTGTAATCAAGATGTATAACGAAAAACACTTTCTATGTCGGAAAAATTGGAAATCATACGAAAGTATGATGAAAACAGTACTCTCAATCAGAAACAACTTTCTGATTCATTAGGAATCCCATCATCGACATTAAGGACGATAATAAAAAATCGCAACTAATCACTGCAGCTGCAACATTGGGAGGATGTAAGCACAGGAAAGTAAAATGTGGTAAACATGAGGACTTGGAGACCATGCACACGGCAAACAACTATAAATGACTTTTTTTTCGAAGAATTAAGTACAGTATATACTGTATTATATATTATATATGTCTTTGACGTACAGTACAGTATTTGAATCGCCCCATGCAGAAAGGGTTTCAGTCTCAAATTTTGAAAAAAACGAGAAATCGATGGAAGTCATATCTTTATGGGTGGTTCCATCAGCCTGTGCAGAAAGGTATTCAGTCAAATGCTTGGAAAGATAGAAACTGAAGCGTCAGGCTCAGAGTTCTAAGCAGAAAGAAATATAGTATACTGAATGTTATTCTTAGTTTTCTCAAAACTAGGTCTAATGGACTGAAGCCCTTTCTGTATGGGGCGATTCAATTACATAATAGATTAATACTGTATTACCTTTCATGAATCATGTAATTCAATATAGAAAAATGCTAATAGATACTGTATATAAATCAAATTAATATACCCACCTAATACGTGGTCCTGGTTAATACGCAGTTTACAAGTGGTCCCTTAAACAGCGTTTTATCGGGGTTTTACTGTATAGAGCCTATGGCAGTGATGTCAAAGCAAGCGCATTTTTCTGGCCTTGACGTCCTACGCGGGTATTAAGTGCTAGGTATGCTGGGAGGAATAAGCAGCCTGTTGGATTAAGAAAACAAACTTCAAACGGAACGTGAAATTTTATGTCGTTATTTTTATATGGCTTCTTTCTGTTTGTTATTTTCTATATTTTCTGTAAAACAAAAGTACTAACACCTATATCTTAGCCTAATATTGCAGTTGTGTTTTAAAAGTTAATAACATAATAAAGAGTAAAGAAGGAATATTCACACAAATTCCATAATAACTACAACTATACTGTACTAAGTGAATTAAACACATCATTCATAAAGAAAGTATTATCCCAAAGAAAGACACTGAATATGATATGATAAGTTGAAATTGATATCGATGGTATCTTTAGCCTTATAAAAGTAATCAAAACAATATTGTAGTACAAAACAAAGTTGTCTAGGTATATGTTTTAACTGTAACTAATATTACATAATAAAACTCTTATTGCATTATGCTTTTAAGGGATATTGGTGCGCAACTTTCTGTTATCAGAATATTAAATTATCTCGAAATCTGCTGAAGCTATAGAGCTGACGTTTTACCAACACATAGGCACATATCATTTGTTTGTGATGTAACAGTATTTGCTTTGTTAATTCAATTCCTTACAAACGTTTTCCATGCGAATATTTTCAAACATTTGAATACACTATCTTCAGTACTACGTACAGTACTTACGATACATTAGATTTACGAAAACATTGTTTTAGTACCTGTAAGGCTACTAAATAAACATATCTGAAAATTTCACTATTCTGTAAAAAAGTTGAGAAAATATTCCTTTTGAATAAAAAAGCAAACTTGTGAAAAATGAACATTAAAATTAAAACTTACATTCTTATAATGCACTTATACTTCTCAGACAAATCTAACAATTAACATGGATACCGTTTTAATAAGTTCTCTTCCCTTTATCCATTGAATCAGTGCTGGCCATCCCTGTATATAGCTCGACCAAGTGGCATATACTACCTCTTTCGTCTGTCTCTTTCCTTTCTGCTGTAAAGTGCTCAGGCTCTCCTGGGCTCTAAAGCGCGTGCTTGCTCCCATGGGCATCAGTTGACATCACTGGCCTATAGTCTCAAAAAAGAAATATCATCTTTGTCTTACCTGATATATTATGACGCAACTCCAACATCTGCCTACCTACTCCAAGGAGAAGACCCAAATGCACACACATTGTCTGTACATAAGGTCCTGCCTCACACTTCACCCAGAAGACGCCTGGAAAATAAATTTGTTGGTTGGTGTCCAATGTTAAACCGTTCACAACTAAATTATTGGTTCTTTTCAAGTGGTCTTGGTTTAATTTAGACCCATTTTCAGTTTGAACATATTGTACAATTACACAAATATAACCGTGGGTATAATAACACAAAGAGAGATGTGAGCCATTGATCCTTTCAATACGAATACTCTTCTACAGATCTTGTCCTTTCAATATGGATAGGTATTCTTCTATAGAGCTGATCATTCTTGTATTTTGTGACTATAACCTCAAGCAGAATGCTGTCAACTCTCTTGCAATCTTCTGTGCTAATGCCAGTCATGAAATTCTCACATCCCTCTAGACAAAAAACAGAAGAATACAACACAAACACAAGAACACAAACAATACATCACACTAACATACGAAACCAAAAACACACATAAAATTGCAACCTCATTCAAGAAATTAAACTACAACATCGCATACAGAACAAATGTGGAGTGTTGTTTCAAATCGTATTAAATGCAGAAAAACAAATTTTACAGGAAACGTAAAAAACGTTTCACGGCTAAGATAATGGAACAATTTTAAATATCTTAATGCCACTTTTTAGGCATTGTCAAGTGACACCAAATGTAATAAACACTGACACTGATTGTTTAAACTAACGCAAGATATTGTCAATTGAATTTTGCACTTAATACGTTTTGCACCGACACAGTGGATTTAATACCTTTTTAAACGATTTTGTGATTTGCATTTATAAATCACGCTGAATTGCGCCCTGTCATTAGGCAGTTTTTTCTGTAGTTCTTACAGCAGCATATTAGGTAGGATGATTCATCAATAGTTTTTATTGATTTCTGCTGGAAAATAATAATAAGGAACTGCGAGTTTTGTACCTGCAACCCTTCGGACCAAGCTGCCTAAAGAGACATACTTTGGATTGTGCGGCCACCCAGGTCGATCTCTAACTCACATTGAATATAAATTGTAAATAATTATGGCTTCTACAGGGTGAGCACAAAGTTCCATTACCCCCTTAAATATCTGAAATACCTTACATATGCACACTGTTGATGTAATTCCTGTCATAATTCAAACATACAAACAAAATAACCATTGTATACTAACTGTGTATACCTAAGTGTCTAAAGAGTCAGTATGTTCCCAATTATTCTCGTGACACACAATGATAGGAAGTAATGGCACTTTATGCCCACCCTGTATACTTTATCCTTCAATCTTTATATACAGTATTTTATTAAGCGCTATAACAAAATTATGAAATATGGTGTGAACACTTGTATTAATTACTACAATATCTAAGTAAGCTTTAATAACTAAATAACGAAAAGTGTGAACACTTGTATTACAATATTACATATTTTTGTAAGCTATATAAGAAAGTTATAAAAAAAAGTGTTGTAAAGATTTGTATTAAAATACAGTATTGCAATATTTAAGTAAGGAAGCTTTGTAACAAATTTATGAAACATGGCATGAACACTGAAAAATGTATTAATCATTGCTTTAGATTGCACACACAATTTCATTAACATTTTAAATTCTACCTATACGTGGTTCTTCATGCAAACAATCACATTCTTCATTCTCATTGTTTTCACTTTCAGTAATCTGATTTGTATTAATAAGAAAAACATAACAATTTCCGTGAATCAACCTCTTTCCAATTGTCTCCGAATCTACTACTGAGTAGGGTTCGCAAATCAGATTTTTTGGCATCACTGATTGATCTCAAGGTGGTGAATTTCGGAGGTACTTTGACATGATCCATGAACATACCACGTTTCATCAGACTAGCACATGATTTAGATGGATCGTCACATCGGTATGTAGGTTCCATTTTGAAAATGATATTCACTTCCCCATTCTTTTCGCATTTCTTTAGCATTATTCTTTTCATTTATTTTATGCCACTGAGGTTATGAAATTCATTAGCCAAGAGCTTGAAATCCCTGACATGCCAATTTGTGCCTAAATATTTTACTGTCATCACTGTTTCATATATATCGCCTTATACTCCTCAGGAATAAGAATTTCATTCTTCTTATGCACAACCTTTTCTACTAATCCAAAGGCTCTGTCAGCTAGTAGAAAAGAATGGCCACTTACCGGAAAAACTAACAATTTCAGAAACCTGAGGACGTGCTTTTCTTTGAAGCCAAAGACCAAGAGCATGTACAACATGCATGCTATTTTGTCCACCACATTCATCGGCGAACAGCTTAATGCATTTGGTGGAACTGTCGAAATTAAATTCACTGATAAATGTAGTGACACAAGATGCCACTTCAGTAGCGCCCGCCCAGCCTGTGCTTCATTTCATGTAAAGAAATTTGGCTTCTGTGAGCTTTATCAGTTACACAGAGAGCATAGAAAACTAATTTTTTTTTAATAATATGCTTCACCTATGCTGAGTTTCGGGAACGGTTGCAGTTGCTGTAAGTCGAAACAAAATGACTGTGTCTCATTAGGTTCTGTTCTCATAATTTTATGGAACGTATTGACACGAAGCTTACGTGCGCCTAAATCAAATAGGAGCCTAGTCTTTTTCAGTGTATCATCGCAGTTTCTTATTTGGAACAACATGTGTGCACAGTAACTGCATTCATCATTGGCTCTTAAGTCAGATATTAACACTTCATTGTACATTTTGAAGAGCTTTGTAATATTTAGGCCTAAGTCGGAAGCCAAATAAAGTCTCTGACTTCTACTTCTGTTATAATGTAATTCCCTTGCTCCTTTTTTAGTAGATTATTTTACGACGCACCGATAGCTACCCAGCATTTGCTCATATTGGGTTGAGGGTAAACCCCTGAAAAAAGCTCAACCAGACAATGTGCCCCACAGGTGTGGACAACTTGTTCTTAATTTAGAGATAAATTACACTACTTCCTTCTTCTTAGCTACATATAGTGCTATCTTTCGGGCACCACCTCTCCTCTCTCTCTCTCTCTCTCTCTCTCTCATCTAATCACATTGTTCTAAAACAGCGGGAAACTCAATAATAGCGGGAAGGTACAGCACGCTGGCCAACGCTGTCCATTTCAGATTTTAACTAATAGGAGTTGTACATAATACGTTTTGATCCAACACATAATCTTCATCATAGAAAAAAGGCGGGAAAGAATACGAATTGCTCCAATATGAGACCAGAGTCTTAAAGAATACCGTCTCAGCTATGTGAAATCGCTTCAAACTAAATTTCGACTGAAGATGTATTTAATACGATTTGAAACGACACTCCACAAATAACACTCTACAAAAACATCTCAACACACAAACAACACAAACAAACAAATACAACCATACAGGCGTATACAAACTCAAATGTAACACCTGCAACAACTTCTACATAGGATAGACAGGCAGATCATTTCAAACACGTTACAAAGAACACATCACAGCCATAAAAAAAATTACAAAACACCTCCACATATGCAGAACATATCACAAATGCCAACCACACCGACAGAGACATCAACACAGACATGGAAATATTGCACATCCAACCAAAAAGCCAGAAACTCAACACACTAGAACAATGTGAAATATACAGACACATGAAAAAACACACCCCAACGATATTCTCAACACACAACTCAATTTCAAAACACATACACTCTTTGACTCTACACTATGAACGCACCCACACAGGAAACAAGAGGTGCCAAGACCAACAACGATCATTTCCGAAGATGACCGAAAAGAGGTCGAAACATGTTAACAAGGTACGTTAAAATTTAACACAAGAAAGTTCTTATCAGACATATTCCGAAGTGATACAGTGTTAAAAGTTGTGTAATCAAGATATATAAGTGTTAAGTGCTGTAAGTGGACACATACTGAAATTTTCAAAGTCCATATTTTTAAGGATCCACTATAGTGAAATTAAAACTTCCATGTTTTTAAAGCTAGATACAACAAATTTTTACGACTGGTATATCTGGTTATTAATGACAAATGTGCACAATTTCATCTGCCTGTTATAGAGGAAAAAAGAGCATCACTGTAAATATTGCCAACAATTTTTCATATTTTA
Organism: Periplaneta americana; assembly: GCF_040183065.1. NCBI lineage: Eukaryota > Metazoa > Arthropoda > Insecta > Blattodea > Blattidae > Periplaneta > Periplaneta americana. Next base: position 69,240,266 of record NC_091122.1, on the reverse strand, counting down.
TCTTTTGAAGATGATTCGAGAGAGTAATGAAGATCAGGTAAGTAAATTCAGTAAACATATTTAAGGAATAATTACATATTTATTTTTTGGTCCAGTGTCCATGTTCATCTATGACAGTATATCTTGGATTGTATTATCAATTGTAGTGGTATAGGTCTCGCAAACAGGGAATACCGACGGAAGGAATGCGAATCAAACACGGTAAGGAAGAGCGGGCGACAGGAAAGGTCACGAGATAGCTTGAATGATATTCAAAAGTACAGTCGGAAGAGAAATGACATCGATAGAATCAGTCTTGCGTTGTGTTAGCTACATTACGACTTTAGTTTGTTCCATTGCATGCGAATACGTGTCTTGTATCACACACTATTATTATTTCATTCGTAAACATGTGTTGCGCGTTTAATTAGCTTCGAATTTTTCTCTTACTACGTTCTTTATTTCCACAGCGATGTCCTCATTCATTCATCTTCTTGGAAGACATAGTACTTCCATCGGCCCGCACCTCTCGCCCCCTTGGCGTGCCTACATATACACGTCAGAACAGACGTATTGGGGATGTTTGTTTATTAATAGCGACTTCAACACCATTGTTTTTCTGTAATCGTTCCTTGCGCGAGCTATAGTAGTAGTAGTAGGAGTAGTAGTAGTAGCACTTGTAGCATTACTGAAGATATATGACTAATATTAGTGACTGCAGTTGTGAAGCAGTAGGGTACGCGGCAGCGTCGCGGTTAAGGAGTAACACTACAAGCCGTAAGGACACGGATTCGATTACCGACGGGGTCATAGACTTCCTCCACTGATCTAATCTTTCTGCCCGCACTATGGCTTTGGAGTTCACTCAGCCTCTAAAAGAAATGAGTACCAGGGGCATTTCCAAATATTTTTTTTAACTTCTCTCATTGCAATTTTTTAGCTCTCTTTCATTCTGATTTCTTGCCTGACCCATGGGTTACCATCTTGAAGGAAAGTGGATCGGCAGTGAAGAAAAAGTCTCAAGGTAGAAGAAGAACTATGAGTACTCCAGTCAACATTGCTGCATTTTGGTTTGCTGCTCCGCCCTATGAACTATGTACGTCGCAGAAGACGAGTATGTACGGGCTATTCCATATGAAATCGATCAGTAAAAAACCTCGCATTTTTTATACTCTAATTTTTTCCCTACTTATACAAGGTGCTAAGGGGAGTGCATTTTCAAAAATATACTATCGAAAGTCAAACGGTTTTCGTATTATTGAGCGACAAATTTAGCTTATTTTATAAAAACAAGCCTCTTTCAGCGCTCAGAACTCTGGAACCATTTACTGTAGAACATTGAACGAGAGCTTATTTTTGAAGCTGACATTTGGTAGGTTATGTTAAGAAGTAATCCTTATTTTTATTGTACACAGAGAGACAGATAATCTGATTTTACTTGCTTTTAGGCTTTTTGGCCATTTGTAAAAATGTAAAAAAATATTGAGAAAAAACCTTGCATTATTAAGAGGGATTCGGCATTGTTTGCTTAGTGGCTTGGCAATAAGTTTCGAGGGTATTAAATAGATTATTTTCACATGCCTAGACTTGAACGGCGCAGTACCCCACACACTGGCCGATAGCTGAAGATAAGCGAGCGTTGGGCGTCATTTTACTCCTGTGTTTATGAAAACCTGTGATAAAGCTAGCACAGCCATGACTGCTAGACGACACATCACGTGTTTATGTCCACTGGCCTTGCTTCCCTCGGCTATCTCCCGCCTCACAGTCAGCTAGTTAGTTCACGCGCGTACTATTTATTTTCTTTATTTGATATTTTCAATACTTTCTTATCAACGTCCCACCAGTAAAAAATATGTGTTTATTTGTACTTTCAATGCGGAATCTAACCATATATTTAAAAAATATTTTTTCGTGGCCAAAGGCGTCTTGATGAAGAAAAATCTAAATTTCTCCATTTCATAAAAAGTAAGAAAAACTGTATACATGTCAATATAAACTTTAACTTCTCAGCATCAAAATAAAGCATGATTTTGATCATTGGGTGAAAGGGTTTCGGAGTCACAGCAGTTTAAAGTTGTTAATTTTATGAAAATACGATATATTTAAATATTATTAATTTAAACACTATTAAGTTCTGATGTCTCAAACTTTGCACAAAGCATTATATCACAGTTGTCTACGGACAGAAAAAGTTTCATTGTATTTAAAAATTGCGAGGTCAATTTTCTCTATATTTCGGTCGATTTGAGATGGAATAGCCCGTACGCTTGAATGGTAGTCACATAAAGGACGTCCTTTTCAAGAAATAAATGGCATAATATGAACTTTATGATCTTATATATGTCACTTTGAAAAAATGAATTCTTCAGTTAATAAACAATTTATTAAAATAATCGCCCGTTCCCTAGCGGACTCAGTATAAGAGGGGAAATTGCAAGCATCCGGAAATTGAACTTGTGGGTGTAAGTAACAATTTCATGAAAATATGTCAGGAATGCATGGACACAGATAGAAACCACGTTGAACAACTCCTGTAACACAGGTTAATAATCATATTATTAAATAAAAATTATTATTTGCATGCTATTATTAACCAAATTTATATGGGTAAAAATACGCGAAAGTTAAGGAAAGATAATGACGCAATCTACGCCGGCCATGCAAGCATGTCTGATACACGTGCTCTCGGCTGGGGGCATAGCAGAAAGCTCTTCATTGTTTAATGTATAACTCACTGGCAGAATTAATAATTATCTTAGCAATAGCTAATTTTTTGTCCTAATGAGTTGTCTATACCTGTTTTTTCTAAAGATGGGGTACGAAATTAGCCCTGCGATCGGAAAAACAACTGAATATCACATAGCGTGGGATGCCTGTTGCTATGGTTTTTTAGTAGGTTATTTTACGACGCTTTATCAACATATTAGGTTATTTAGCGTCTGAATGAGATGAAGGTGATAATGCCGGTGAAATGAATCCAGGGTCCAGCACCGAAAGTTACCCAGCATTTGCTCATATTAGGTTGAGGGAAAACCCCGGAGAAAAAACCTCAACCAGGTAACTTGCCTCGACCCGGGTCACCTGGTTTCGCGGCCAGACGCGCTAACCGTTACTCCACAGGTGTGTACCATTTTTGCTATGGTAACAATAGTTGAATTGTCAAAGTTACAATTCCCACTTGATGAGTGCTCAATAGCGCTCTTGGCGCCATTTGTTGTGCACACAATGTCAGCTATTAATACGTTTCGCGCTTCATTATCTGTCGAATTTATGTTTTCTATATCTCTTCATGTCAAAGCTACTTCATGTAAATTTATGTAGGTTAATCTGTTTCTAGTTAATCCGTAGAAATTACAGGCTACATGCAATCAAAAATCAACTGTCTTGAATTTGGAATTAAAGAGAATGCCTTTTATATCTGATACAGAAAAGGAAACTTTACCTTCTTATTTGGAGTATGAGTTAAATGAATTCATTTGACGTGTTTGAAATGATATTCTGGTCAGTACAATGTAAAAGTCATTGCTACTGTTGCATGATAGTTTGTATACACCTGCTAAGTTTTATTTATTTGTGTGTCTTGTCTGTGTTTTAAGATGTTTTTGTAGTGTGTTCTGTATGCAATGTTGTATTTTAGTTTCTTGAAAGTTTTAGTTTCTTGAACACACCACAAAATCATCAAAAAACATCTTGACACACAGACAAGACCCACAAATATATACAACTTAACAGGAATATACAAACTATCATCTCAGTCCACATCTGTGGAGTAACGGTTAGCACGTCTGGGAGCAAAACCCGGTGACCCGGGTTCGATTCTCGGTCGGGACAAGTTACTTGGTTGAGGTTTCTTCCGGGGTTTTCCCTCAACCAATATGAGTAAATGCTGGGTAACTTTCGGTGCTGGACCCCGGACTCATTTCACCGGCATTATCACCTTCATCTCATTCAGACGCTAAATAACCTAAGATGTTGATAAAGCGTCGTAAAATAACCTACTTAAAAAGAAATACAAACTATCATGTAATAGTTGCAATGACTTTTATATTGGAGAGACTGAAAGATCATTTCAAACACGTTGCAAGGAACATATCACAACTATAACCAAACTACACAACAATTCAACGTACGCAGAACACATCACAAACTCCAATCACAAATACAGCAACATAGACACCGACATGAAAATATACACAACCAGCCAATAAACCAGAAACTTGACACTCTAGAAGAATATAAAATTTAAAAATATACAAAAACACACCCCCAACACATTCTGAACACTCAACTCAATTTCAAAACACACATCCTTTTCGACATAATCATGAACACACCCCACCACAACAGGAAACCAGAAGATAGCGCGGTACCTTCACTAGGCTTTGGACAATGAAGAATAAAACTTCGAAACTAGCCAGCCAGGTAATTTCTTAAAGTTAACAAGGTAAAGAAGTTTAAAGTTAATCAGTGATTATATAAATGTTAAAAGTATATATTGAACAATGAAGTAAAATGAAAATGTACTGGTAATATAATGTAGAACTCAATATCGATACCGCATATTTTTACTGTTTTTCGCTTCATTGTGGATGATTTTTTTATAAGATAATGCATGAATGTATGCATGTTTAAGATTTGAGAGTGCATGGGAATCCGGGCTCTATTCATAGCATTCCCCGAACGCCGGCCGGTGATGCACAGTGGGGGCTGGTCTAGGGACGATGGGGATGGCTTCTCAAAACCTGGATACGCAGCGAACCTTAATGTAGACAGCCGGTGTGGGTTTGGGAATGCACCTAGCTTGAAGGTTAGCGCAATAGATCGTGAAAGGTCGCAGTGCTGGGTCACAGTGACCCCTCCCGAAATTCAATTGCATTCCATACCTGGTTGGGGTTTTTTCGGGGTTTTCCCTCAACCAATTGAAGCAGAATGGCTAGCTAACTTTCGTCATTCGACTTCGGACTCATTGATTCACAATCGTCATTCATACTATAGCCCAGGTGTGTGCTGCACTTGTACAATAGGGCGGCCGTTCGGCTATCCTATCATTCAGGATGCATAGCAAGCCGTCGGGTCCCTTCTCCGTAAAAGAAAAAAAAAAGTGATTTCATTTAGGTACAGAATAACCTTTAAGTATAGTCGTCAGTACCAGGTAGGTACACGCTAGTACTTCTGAATCTCTCTACCCACTGTAATTTTCGTACAGATGGTGAAAGCAACAGCTGACAGGCAATTGATATAGATGTTCAATTCTTAATATTTTGCGTTTAATAAATTTTGAAACATCCTGTGAAATAGTATGTATAAAGGTAAACTGACATCAACGCCATCTCTACACAGCCACTTTCTAGTTTACAGTATTGAGTCTGTCGCACAATGTGTGACTGGTTTCTTTGCGTTTGATTGAAGTATCTGTCGTTGTAATGTAAATATTTCATATTATTATGTAAAATACATATTAAGTTTATTTTAAGGCAAAAGAGTTTGAAATTTCTTTAAGTAGTTGCGCTGATGAGCCAAAATCAAGATCATTTCTTTTCAAGTTTGAGTTCACCAGTATTATTGTGCAGTGCGTAGTTTTCCTTGATAGTATTCTTTCGTTGGAATCTGTTTCTGTACACGTAAATAGTTTTTGTAGGCAGAGTTTCATTAAAGTTCAGTGTAAACTTGAAGATAAAGAAACATGTTACGAGGGAATGGTGCAACATAACGGTAAGTTACATACTGATGATTTGACAGGAGAGGCAGTTCAAATACTTGAAATAATTATACTTACTTACTTACTGGCTTTTAAGGAACCCGTAGGTTCATTGCCGCCCTCACATAAGCCCGCCATCGGTCCCTATCCTGTGGAAGATTAATCCAGTCTCTACCATCATATCCTACCTCCCTCAAATCCATTTTAATATTATCTTCCCATCTACGTCTCGGCCTCCCCAAAGGTCTTTTTCCCTCCGGCCTCCCAACTAACACTCTATATGCATTTCTGGATTCGCCCATACGTGCTACATGTCCTGCCCATCTCAAACGTCTGGATTTAATGTTCCTAATTATGTCAGGTGAAGTATACAATGCGTGCAGCTCTGCGTTGTGTAACTTTCTCCATTCTCCTGTAACTTCATCCCTCTTAGCCCCAAATATTTTCCTAATAACCTTATTCTCAAACACCCTTAATCTTTGTTCCTCTCTCAAAGTGAGAGTCCAAGTTTCACAACCATACAGAACAACCGGTAATATAACTGTTTTATAAATTCTAACTTTCAGACTTTTTGACAGAAGACTAGATGATAAAAGCTTCTCAACCGAATAATAACAGGCATTTCCCATATTTATTCTGCGTTTAATTTCCTCCCGAGTGTCATTTACATTTGTTACTGTTGCTCCAAGATATTTGAATTTTTCCACCTCTTCGAAGGATAAATCTCCAATTATTATATTTCCATTTCGTACAATATTCTGGTCACGAGACATAATCATATACTTCGTCTTTTCGGGATTTACTTCCAACCCTATCTCTTTACTTGCTTCAAGAAGAATTTCCGCGTTTTCCCTAATTGTTTGTGGATTTTCTCCTAACATATTCACGTCATCCGCATAGACAAGAAGCTGATGTAACCCGTTCAATTCCAAACCCTGCCTGTTATCCTGAACTGTCCTAATGGCATATTCTAGAGCGAAGTTAAAAAGTAAAGGTGATAGTGCATCTCCCTGCTTTAGCCCGCAGTGAATTGGAAAAGCATCAGATAGAAAATGGCCTATACGGACTCTGCTGTAAGCTTCACTAAGACACATTTTAATTAATCGAACTAGTTTCTTGGGAATACCAAATTCAATAAGAATATTATATAAAACTTCTCTCTTAACCGAGTCATATGCCTTTTTGAAATCTATGAATAACTGATGCACTGTACCCTTATACTCCCATTTTTTCTCCAATATCTGTCGAATACAAAAAATCTGATCAATAGTCGATCTATTACGCCTAAAACCACACTGATGATCCCCAATAATTTCATCTACATATGGAGTTAATCTTCTCAGAAGGATATTCGACAAAATTTTGTACGACGTCAACAAAAGTGATATTCCTCGAAAGTTATTACAGTTAGTCTTGTCCCCCTTCTTAAAAATAGGTACGATTATGGACTCCTTCCATTGTTCTGGTACAATTTCCTTTTCCCAAATTGCAAGTACAAGTTTATAAATTTCGCTAGATACTGCCCTTCCACCCTCTTGTATTAATTCTGCTGGAATTTGATCAATACCTGGAGAATTGTACTTTTTTCAGATTTTCTATCGCAATTTCGACTTCAGAAAGTGTGGGTTCCGGTATAAATGACTCAGCAGTTTGTATTTCAATTTCGTCCCGATCAATTCTATTTGGCTTATGTATATTTAGTAGTTGCCCAAAATAGTCTTGAAATAATTATATAAATTAAAATTTTGTATTTTATTACGTTTAACCTCCAAGTTAAAAAACTTCTTTGTTTTGTACGTCTATCATTATAATCTTATGCCCAAGTTAGAAGTTGAACTTGCTGTGTATTATGTAGGTATTTATTATTACCTCTATTTTAAAATAAGTGTTTTGGACAGAGCTATTTATCTTTTTTATTTACAATACGGGTAAAAAATATTTACTCATTGGGGAAAAAATATGTACCGTACTGTGTAAGTACACGTTTAATGTGAGTTATATACAGGGTGATTCAAAAGTCGCGCGACATAGGACATCTCCGTTATTAGTATAAGTACAAAAAATAGTTTCAAATAAATGTTTTAGATATTGGTACGTGTAGTTCATGTGCAAAATTTTAAGAAAATCGTAAGAGCCATTTTTGAGAAAATTGCAACAAACATGTTAGCGTTTCAAGTAAAGTACCAGTTTGGTTAGGGAAAACGCATCCAAAACTGAGGTGTCACATCTCTGGAGGATACGAAACTTAAATTATAAATGTGGTTTGGGTCGCGCGCCGTAACTAATAAATTGTGTTTTTTGTGTAGACAAGTGAGTAAGTTGAGAGTCACAATGGCAAACTGAAACATTTTAGCAATTGAACTTTCACGACCTGTGTAATTGTTCCACAGGCACACTAATGGAGTAAGTGTTCAAATCGGTGGCCATTTTGTTGACGGCACATCCATACACAGTTGAGGTAACTGCTCCGCACATTAAGTAACACTGCAGGTGTTATTTGTGCACATTCTCTCCTGATATTTTCTTGCAGTTCATCCAGTTTTTGGGGCCTGTTGTTGTAAACTACACACTTGAGATGTCCCCAGATAAAAAAGTCAAGTGGCGTTTAATCTGACGACTTAGGCGGCCATTCCACTGGATCCCCGTAACCGATCCGACGCCCAGGGTTAACTTCATTCAGGAATTCGCGAACTGTCAATCTGAAATGCGGTGGTGTTCCATCCTGCTGAAAGAAAAACCCACGTCTTCTTTCCAGGGGCAGATTATCCAAGTAGGGCAGCCTCGAGATGCTATCTTTACAGTGGAGCAGTAAGCTTGTTGTTCAGAACCACGGGACCGATGACAACATCCCCATGTATTCCACACCACACATTTAATCTTGAGTCAAACTGATTATGAGCCTCTACAACTATGTGGGGGTTCTCGGTTGCCCAGTACACAGCGTTATGTCGATTCACCGTTCCGTTCAAATGGAAACAGGCCTCATCGCTCCAACAAATATCAGCTTCAAGGTTTGGCTGGTGCGTTCGTCGTTCAAGAAACCACTCACCGAATTGCACCCGCATATCTGTGTCATCCCCATGCAGTTCCTGCCAGGGGCGTATTTTGCGGGCTACCGGCGGTAGCCCAAGGAAATTACAAAAGAAAAAGTTTATAATATAACATAATGTAATAATTTTGTATTATTAGTTTTACCATAGTAATTAAAATTAAAGTAATTGTTAGATATATTTTGTGTAATAATAGGGTCAGCGGTAGCCCAAACCCTTTAACCAGTATACGCCACCCTGCACAAAGCGCATACGATAGGAATGGAAATGATTGACGGATATTATCCTGGACACGGACGCTTGACTGGTGCCACATTCTTGCGCCACTTCCCTGGTTGACCGTGATGGCTGATTATCAGCTTAGCTAATACACTAGCTGCGTTTGCATCCCCTGTTGCTGTACGAGGCTGCCCTGAACGTTTTTTTGTAGTGGATACTGCCTGCTGTCTTGAACCGTCTATTAAACGACCAATGCTTCCGTGATGTGGGGTAGGTTGATCTGGATGCCGTCTGTGATATTCTTCTGCTGCTTCCCATAGACTCAGGCCTTCCGCATGGATGAGAACCATTTCCATCCTCTCAGGAATTGTGTACATTGTCTGTTACTACCCGGTTCACTGGTGAAACTAGCACTTACTCGCCTGTCTACACAAAAAACACAGTTTATTAATTACGGCGCGCGACCTAAACCACATCTCTACTCTAAGTTTCGTACGCTCCAGAGATGTGACATCTCAGTTTTGGATGCGTTTTTCCTAACCAAACTGATACTTTACTTGAAACGCGAACATGTTTGTTGCAATTTTCTCAAAAATGGCTCTTACGATTTTCTTAAAATTTTGCACATGAACTACACGTACCAATATCTAAAACATTTATTTGAAACTATTTTTTGTACTTACACTAATAACGGAGATGTCCTATGTCGCGCGACTTTTGAATCACCCTGTATAACTGATTTATGGTCATATTTCTAACGTGAATTCTGACCAGTCCAGAGAATTCTTCCTTAGAATTCATGTGAGAAAGCAAATATTGAGTATTTGCTTTATACAGTAGTTGTTAGTGTAATAAGGGAAATCCACACCTGTGGAGTAACGATCAGCGCGTCTGGCCACGAAACCAGGTGGCCCGTGTTCGAATCCCGGTTGGGGCAAATTACCTGGTTGAGGTTTTCTCCGGGGTTTTCCCTCAACCTAATACGAGCAAATGCTGGTTAAACTTCGGTGTTGGACCTCGGACTCATTTCACTGGCATTATCACCTTCATATCATTCAGACGCTAAATAACCTGAGATGTTGATACCAGCGTCGTAAAATAACCCAATAAAATAATAAGGGAACAGTGCACAGTACCGGAGCAGCTAGATTTTCACATATGTCGGTTATGTATTCACGTCATCCGCATGGACAAGAAGCTGATGTAACCCGTTCAATTCCAAACCCTCTGTGTTATTCTGAACTTTCCTAATGGCATATTCTAGAGCAAAGTTAAAAAGTAAAGGTGATAGTGCATCTCCCTTCTTTAGCCAGCAGTGAATTGGAAAAGCATAAAATAAATGATTAAAGAATAATAATAACATTTGTAAATAATAAGTATTATTATGTTTAGTTCTGTTAATTATGGTAAAAGCGTGAGTTTAAAAGCAGGGAAGATAACACATAGTAACCTGATCAGTTTAAGTAACATGATGACAGAGACGTAATTTTGTAGTTCAATCGCCGAGTAGCACCCTAAGCTAAACTGCGATGTTTCAAAGTAATCACTTGGGTAATTATTTACCATAACTTGTACTAAGTTTTATAATTTCATTCACTACACTGAAACATTTCACTTGATATTGCAGATTCAAGAATCATAGTTTCAAGATTTTGCGACTCAGTGGATTATAAGCCGCATTCTTCGAAAGAACAAGCTTTCAGTTAAAGCTGCTGCAATGTTATCTACAGGTAGAAGTGGCTTAACAAATTTCACAGTAATGATATTAGCAAGTCGTTTTTGACCGCCTTCATCACAAATTGGCATTGCAAGAGGGGGCATCTACACAGTAACGGCTCAATTTCTGAACACAAATTTTCTAATATAGTCTTTTTTGGTATTCTCTTTCGATGATTAAGCAGCTGATCTAGAATAAATTTTGCATGAATACTGCTTTCATCGGCCTCTTTCTTTACATTTTCCAGTTCTTTATGTAATAGATCTATTTCAATTAGTTGGAGTTTTTCGCTTGTTTTCGTTATCTCATCTGGCTTCTCTTGTAACACCTTATTAAGTTGTGTAATTTTCACATGCAATCTGTTAATATTTATTTTTAGCTCGTCAAAGTTGACAACGTCTGTTTGCGTCGCTTTATGGTCATTTTCAACTGGCAAGAATGGAATGTCATTAACTGATGCTGAGCCACTCGGAACATCTTGTTCAAATAGTGAAAAACCATTACTACTAAAAGATTTGCGTTTCTTGGGTGGAGGGAGATCAGTTTTTAGTAACTGTGACAACTTCAACGTTCCACATGGTTCCAACAGATAAACAGTTCAGTTTCTAAACAGTTTTCCTCTTCTTTGTTGTCTGCAAGGGCCATGTGTAGCGCTATCAGTGACCTCCAATCGAAAGTAGATATAATATCCATGTTCCACATGGCCTTCGTGCAACAGTAGTTTATGTAGGATCGCGCAATTTAATTGTACGAATCAAATTCCCTAATAAATCTCCTAATTATTAGCTGTCCATTGATGGAGAATATGTTCATGGTGCCCTGACATAGTGTTAATTATTAATATACCGCGAAAAATATCATCGGCTAATGTCATCGTTATTAAACTCTCCTAGGGTTATATGCGTTATTTTTACTAAAATCGATTTATTTTGAATTGTAGTTATTTACTTTACCCTTAACAGTAACCTACGAATACTATCTTTAGTTGTCATAGTACACTGAACAGGTGATTTAAAGACGATTCAAGGGCCTCGAAACATCAGTGGAGTATACTGGTTAAAGGGTTTGGGCTACCACTGACCCTATTATTACACAAAATATATCTAACAATTACTTTAATTTTAATTACTATGGTAAAACTAATAATACAAAATTATTACATTATGTTATATTATAAACTTTGTCTTTTGTAATTTCCTTGGGCTACCGCCGGTAGCCCGGGTAGTCCGCAAAATACGCCCCTGCGAAACATGTTCCCGAAGCAGCTGAGAGGTTGAAAGAGTTGGAACACTTGGAACAGTTGGCATTGATGTTGTATTATTCTTATGAAATTGTTTCTTTGAAACTGTTACTTTGGAACAGTTTCATTCATGAAACAGTTACAGTCGAAACTGTTTCTTAAAAAGAACAGTTTATCCCATCTCTACTAACTATTATGAAAATGCAGCCAAGCCAACATAGTATAGAATGAAGTTTCATCTACAAAATTAATAAAAGAAGAGAAAGAAGATCTCTAAGTTTTATACTTAAAAATCAAGTAACATGAATGCAATACATAACTGTATGTTATATTAGTTTATTCAGAAAACTTAAAAATAGGCTACGTTTTAAATATAACTTACAATATCAAAACGAGAATATTTAAATTCCCTTGCGGCCGGTTGACTACATTTAAAATCAGATGGAAAATTCTCAACTCAAGTAGGCCTACCAGCGAATAGGGATTATAAAAAATGGACACTTCGCGTCGGTACCTTTGATGTAGCCGGACTGATTTCAATGACCTTCAAGCCATCTAAAGCGTGAGATTCTGCTTTCTCCCTAGAGTTGGCGCTGACATCACACCAGCTAGCAGTCGACACAGCGGAAATATAACACATATAATTAATACATCTAGGTACATTATGTACTCAAATAAAATAAATTGGATCCATAAAATAATAAATCCGTCATTAACTGTAATGTCTAGACTCTAGAGTTCCTTTATAATGAGAGTTGAGACGTTGACCACTGCAATCGTGATCTAGACCAGGCCGTAATGCAGGATGTGTGACGTCACTCGATGGGTCGTGGTTTTCTATTTGAGTATACAGAGCTGAGTGAAAGATATTACTTTAATAATGCGTGTCGGTGTTCAATTTTATTTAGTGTAATGTGTGTATAAGATACGTTCACTTCTTATTGCATAATATGTTGCAGAAATAATTACAAAACTGTGTTATTTTAATGTGAACGGAGTTTTACATGTTAACATAACCTGTTTGCATCAACATTTTAAGTTTGGAATGGAAGCTATTTTGAGATTTAATAAAGAAGAATTATTTATATTGTGATTTTAATTTAGCACATCTATCTTCCTTACTTGTGGGTAGAAAATTTACCACAGTCCCTCCTATGAAATTAGTGTAGGTACGTACGGTTGTGTGTTACTTCATCTGGTAGGTTAGACAAATAGAATTAAATACTACCCAGTATAGTAGGGAACAAATAAATAAATCAATTAAATTGTTATTCAATGTAATGTGTGCATAAGTTCCATTTATTTGTTGTATAATGTGGCAGGATTATAAAACTGGGTTATTTTTATGTGAAGAGAATTCAGCATGTAAACATAACCTATTTGCGTCAACATTTTAAGTTGAGAACGAAAGCTATTTTGAGATTTAATAAAGAAGAATATATTTAGGATAAACTTCAGAACACGGTTATATTCCTTACTTAAAGGTAGAAAATTCACCACACTCCCTCCTATGAAATGTACATACGGTTATATTACTTACTAGCGCTGAGGTATAGGTCCGGTAATTTCTGAACTGAAAACAGTTGAATTTATTTTTTGTGGAGATGCATTTAATCCTCTAAGCAAGGCATAATAAAAGCCTGAACTAACCGAACTAATTAGTATATGCAAGGTGTATTAATACGAAGGGAACTACCTCAGCGCTAGTTTAGGCCTGGTAACATATTAAACTAATCAGACTGGAGTACCGTATGAAACGAATAAATACAATTGAAGTGTAGACAAATTGCATTTACAAGTTATACGTAGCGTTATGCTTAATTATGATGCATAATTGCGAATATAGAAATAAGGGAAGTACTGATAGAGTAAACATAACCTATATTTTCAACACACCAAAATATGCGTGCAATGCAACTGAAAATTGTTGAAACGTGCTTAAATGAATGTGCAAGAATTTCGTAATGAAGTGAGCGTGCTTTATTTCAATTAATTACAATACTAGATACTGTAACAGTAATGAAAACTATAAGGTATAATTTTTCATAATATACTATATGTATCTCGCTTTTAATTCAAATTGTGTATATTATCAAACGTCGTATTATTTATAATGTAGATTATTTACACATAAAAAGGGCGCAATAATTTAAATTTAATAAAACAAATACGGTAAACTAACAATAATGAATTAGACAAGAGTAACATCAGTAACACTGCACTTAGGCCTAATCACAACTTACTTTACATGACAGTCAATGTTTCACTTTCACGTGTATATTATTACACATATTTACTGTTTACAACACCAAAAATTCACATAACCACATAAGGGCGCAATGTTTAATCGAAATAAAGGCAGGTATTACACATACGAACTTTGCCTGCAACAACGTAATTTTTACACCAAAAATAATATTATACCTTACGTTGCAAGTGAATTGTGTCTCAAGTGTCTCACAATCACTGTTTAAAATTTTACTGACGCAATTACACTGCATTTCAGAGAAATATATGCTATTTTTCATGTACTGCAACTAATTGATATGGTTGAAAGACCGCCCTTCGCGATCAGCTGTTAAGCGAGTCACGTGGTCTGCCTTACGGCCTGTATTAGATCACGATGGCAGTGCGTTGACCCCAAGAACAATGGGAACCCTTCGCTTGTAATAACAGAATTCACCACCAGAGCGCACCAGGGGCTAACCCGGTCCCACATGGCGCGCTAATGTTCTTCTGCTTCGTTGTTACATGACGATGACATTGCTGGAAGTTTATTTCCGAACATAACTTTACGCTCTCTACTCATTTATGCAAAAGTGTGAATAATGGAGAATTACGATGAATGGAGTTTAAGTCAATTGAAAAATGAATTACGCCGAAGGAAAGCGAGAATTCATGGCAAGAAAGCAGATCTTGTACAGAGGTATGTTCCTAGACCTAAAGTTTTATATTATTACATTTACGTCATTACTAAATTGAGGATTGGATTGAATTTAAATTCAGTGAAAATATTTCTTATTTAAAGTCTGATATGTAGGGCCTAACATTTGGTAAAAAAAATTCTTGTTTCAGGCTGAAAGATTACGATGTAACCTTCAACCAACGTGACATCATTCCTAGTGAAGATAGTAGGCCTACGTTCGAAATGGATTTGCCACATCCTTCTTTATATCGGGATATTAATAGCGACACTGTACTTCCTGCCATATCGGACGACTGCATTAAGGTTTATTTGCAGCTGTGTGAAAAACGAGACTGTGATATGGGGATGAAAATGTATAATGAAAAATATTTATTGTGTGTTCGAATGGCATCAGTGAATACGTTTTCTTTTGTAAAAAGCAGAGTTGCATCTTCATATAAAAGTAATATAGTTTATAATGTTGATGTGAAAGTGAAAGACTCTTTAATTGACGAATGTGAATGTGACTGTGCAGCAGGAATGGGACCAAGTGCGCATTGTAAGCATGTATGCACAGTATTATGTGCTTTAATGGACTTCACAAAAACAAAAACAATGAAAACACAAGAAACGTGTACCATTAAGCTTCAGGCATTTCACAAAGTGAAAAAGTTCAAGGGTTCACCAATGAAAGCGTCATGTTTGAATATAAGTAAGACAAGCACTTCAAAATCATTTTCTCAGTTTGACCCCAGACCACATAACCTACGTTCCTCTGAGTCCTATCCCAGTTTAGAAACTTATCCATTAACTTTTCTGCTAATTATCCAACTACATTTCCTCCTCCTATATTACAACTTTATTCCCCAGCAAATCTAAGAGCATGTTATAACGACCATGACTACTGTCAGTCACCTGAAAAATTATTTTTCCTTTCACATAAACTGATCGACCTGAGTGCAGATGAAGCAAGGAAAATAGAAGAGGCAACAAGAGGTCAGATATCTAATCATCTGTGGATTGAACATCGATCAGTGAGAATACCTAGTACAACATTTAAGAGAATTTGTCATTTAACTGAGAAAACAAACTTGTCGAATCTTTTGCAAACCATGACAAATTGGTCAGAAATGTTTTCAAAGCCCACAGAGCACGGAAAAAAATATGAATCTGTGGCTGTCAGAGAATTTGAACACAGATTTGGAACTGTAACATCTCCCTGTAGGTTGTTCATCAGCAGTTCACATCCATTCATTTGTGCTTCACCTGACCGAGTGATAAGTGAAGAAGAAATACTAGAAATTAAATGTCCATATTCCGCCAAGGACAGTGTGATATCCCCAGAAACAGTGGACTTTTTATATCTTTGCGATGTGAGTGGACAGTATGTGGTGAAAAGAACTCACCAGTATTTTTATCAGATACAGGGACAGTTATTTTGCAGTGGCAGAAAAGTATGCAGATTATTTGTGTATACATTCAAAGATTTTAAAGTAATTCATGTATATAGAGATGATGCTTTTATTCATGATATGGTTAAGAAACTGTGCAATTTTTATGAAATGCATTTTAAAGAATTTTTGCTCACAAAATTCTTATATAAGGAATGAATCATTTCCTCACTGTACAATATTTGTTGACTTACTGCCATTTTTATTTTATTCCATTCAGTAATACTCTCACTTTTAAAAACATTTGCATTCATCATATAATTGAATATAGTATTAAACATGGAATATAAAATACTCAAATATAAAACAATATCATTTCCAAGCCTATATATCATGTATGTGTAATTATTGCAAATAGTGAAAATACTGCTAGGCCTATAGTTAAAATTAGCATTAGGCCTAGTATTGCTACTAGTATTAGTATTCAAGTCACATGTTAAAATAATTATAATTCAGAAACTTTACTCAGTCAATAGGCTTCACAGCAATATAATTATTGTAAATAGTGAAAATACTGCTATAGTTAAAATTAGTACTAGTGTTACTACTGGTATTAGTATTCAAGTCAGATGTGTTTAAATAATTATAAGTAATTCATAAACTCTATTCAGTCAGCTAACTTTACATCCTCGTAAACATTGTAAATAGTCAAAGCACTACTATTGTTACAAATAGTTTAATATTACTTTTAAAGTTCAGACAGAAAGTAAAAGTAGTGTAGCAACAAATCTGTGTAGTATTGCATTACTGCAATGGAGCATACTGAATAAAAAGAAAAAATAAATCATGCATGTTTACCAACAATTCCCTTCTTAAAATTGCATAACATAAAGCAAACATATATTATTTCACTAGACAATAAAGTATGAGTTTGTATCATAGGAGAGCTTAGAATTTTGTATGTCTTTGCTAAACCAATGATTCGTTCAATGTGAACTCTCTTACTAACAACTCTACAGTCTCGTTTTACAGTTTCACACGATAGTTTGTTAGTCTTCTTGAAGAAGGATGGGATATTCAGCATTACATTATGAGGTACTAGTAAATCTTGTATGTCAAATCCCTTGTCTGCCATGATACTGTCCCCATGATTACATTTTCTTCCAACATTGTTTCTTTCAAATATTTGTCTGTCACTTGTAGCACCACCATAACTTGGACTCACAAATGAAACCAGTCCACCAGGTGTACATCCTACCACAACCTTAACTGTGTTCCTGTTTTTATAAACAGAAAAACTTGCCTGTTGAGCTGTTGGAAGGGAGGGTTTCTTAATGGGGCATTCTGTACCATCAATAATTATACGAGTACTTGGAAAATTTGTGTAAAAATCCCTTGGAGAGAAAAAATGGGTAAGTTCATTGTTGGGCCAAATATCTATCTCTTGCCACTGAAGATACATGAATCTAATCCATGTGATGAAAATATTTGAAACTTGTCCTTCTGTTGTTGAAAACCTGATATGTTTTATTCTGTCTTAGGCCGGGTGCACACAGAATCAGACGCGACACGGCGCGGCGCGACGCTACGTTTTGCTTTACAACGCCTGGCGACAGCTTAAAAGGTCTGCTCGCGACAACTGATTTGCTGGCTGTGTGGGTTTGGAAAACTGGCCTAGGCTAGAAAATGGCGTCAATAATAGAGGACTATCTATATGAAAAATTCTATTGTATTTGCTTATTATTTCCTAAGGACGCAAGCTCCTAAAAATCTATACGATTGAAAGAGTCTTAAAATTAAAATGTACTGCACAAACGTCATTTTTTATGTTTATGACTACTTCACGACTCACAATAAAGAAAAATAATATATTAAATCAATAATGAGTGATAGTATGGAGCAGAGAATTAGGCTTACTACAAATTACACTGGTTAACAGTCATTTTGCGCCAGACATAAAACTAACAAATTCTTACTAATTTCGACCTCCTGAATTAATAAATAACAAGCAAAATGTTCCATCACTTCGGGTTTTCGAGATGCACAATATAATTAATTTTCTATGCATTTTATTAAAAAAATCACCGTATTTCGTGTGTAACTATTTTGTTTTACAAATGTGAAGACCCATTATGTGAAAACAATATTAGTATAAGTAGGGCACCATGTTAGAAGCACTTGTAGAAAGGGAAATTATTTTATTGTCCTTCTACGAGTCTATTTCGAGGGAGTGAAACAGGTTCGCGGTATAAATTCACTTGAGTTTACTTGATTTTACTTGAGATGTGCATTTCTTTCACGGTGAGCTTTAGTTACATTACTGTAGTTTATATTTTGCAATATATCACCATGTCAAAACCACCGAACAACAATTTACGAAGCGCCATAACAAGGCTAGCAGTTCACGGTTTTCACCACAAACTGTGCAGAAGATCAGAGTACCACGAACCTTCCCCCGAATGCGTGTGCAAACTGTGCTACGAAGTGTGTCCAAAATATCATTTTAGTAAATGTATGAATAGAACGAAGTCACTGATGGAATATAGTAAAGAAAAGTAACTCATACCAAACTAAATTGCACGTTTGTGCGCACTTCATTCTTATTAAAACCACTTCTAGAAGCGGAAATTGTTTTATTGCCCTTTTCGGTTCCATTTGGAGGGGAAGAAACAGGTTCGCCGTATGAAAACGCTTCAGTTTACCAGGATATTTCTGTGGTGTTACTATTCTGTGTAAGACGTGCATTTCTTTAAAGTGTGCTTTAATGATAATATTCAAAGTACGAATGGTTTACATGTGCGGATTTGAAGGTTGTAGCATTGCTTTTTGGAATGCAATTAGGCTACACAAAATTTTGCTGCTTTCTGTACGAATTGGACAGTCGCGCTCGAGATATTTTATTTTTATTTTATTGGGTTATTTTACGACGCTTTTTCAACATCTGTGTTATTTAGCGTCTGAATGAAATGAAGGCGATAATGCCGATAAAATGAGTCCGGGGTCCAGCACCGAAAGTTACTCAGCATTTTCTCGTATTGAGTTGAGGGAAACCCCCGGAAAAAACCTCAACCAGGTAACTTGCCCCGACCGGGATTCGAACCCGGGCCACTTGGTTTCGCGGCCAGACGCGCTGACCGTTACTCCACAGGTGTGGACTCGCGCTCGAGATATTATAAAATAAAACGACAATCACTAGAGCCAAGGAAGAAAAATATTATACATCAACCCCTTGTACCTCAAAGCGAAGTAATTTTACCCCTTTTACACAATAAGTTAGAGTTAATGAAGAATTTTGTTAAAGGGATAAATTATAAAACTGAAACATTTAAAAATATCCAGGAAAAATTTCCTGCTAATAATAATCCGTGGCGCTACACCCCGTGAAGAGCCCAGACCGACCAGCCGGCTGCTGGCCTCACGTCCACATGCCAAAACAGAGTTGGACGATCATCGGAAATTTGAATTATATATAGGTATAATGAACAAGATTGCGATTGATTCCTCGTCCAACCATTCATTCCAGTCCACAATTAAAAGACTAATGATTATGCTACCTTTGCACGGTCAAAATACCAACTTTTATTAGAAATAATGACAACGTGAGCCAATATAAACTTACAAGATAGAGCATCACCTAGGTTGGTTTCATTGGTATTTTGCAGCCTTTCAGAGATGCTAGGTGGGCACCGGTCCCATACACTGACCGAAATTTCATGAGAAAATTTCTTCCCCAATGAGGACTCGGACCAGCGCGCATTCCTTAACATTTCCTGCTATTAGTGATTCAAAAATAAAGGCGGGAGTTCTCAATGGACCACAAATTAGAGAAATAATGAAGGACAATCACTTCGAATCTTTGCAGGAAAGAAAAGAGACAGCCGTCTGGATAGCATTCAAGGAGGTTGAATTAATTTTCTGGATAACTGTAGAAGTGAGAACTATGAAGAACTAGTGAAAAATTTACTGTTGGCGTATTAAACTAGGGGTTGTAAAATTTCCCTGAAAATTCACTTCCTTCACTCACATCTTGACTTTTTTTCCCCCCGAGAATTGTGCGATTTCAGTGATGAGTATGATGAGCGCTTCCATCAAGAAATTTCAACTATGGAAAAAAGATACCAAGGACAATGGAGTACCAATATGCTAGCAGACTATTGTTGGACTTTAGCTCGTGATGTACCTGATGCCCAGTGTAAAAGAAAATGAAAAAAAGAAAGCTGTAATCTTCTGAACAGTGAATATTTAGCCTTATTGTCATTATATAAAACAAAATTTTGAATAAATATAAATTCCAACATTTCTCAAAAACCGTAACCAACAACTGTTTTTATTGTCTTATTCGTATTTAGGAGGCTCAAATTATACAGAAAACATGTCACATGCCTAGCGCAAAAAAAAAAAAAAAAAAGTTAACATTCGTTACGCAGTGTTATTATTATTATAAATTATTATTCACCTGGTGCTTTCATCTCATTTGCAATTTTTCACATATTTTTAGAAACCACATTATTGTCGTGATATTGTTTCAAAAATTGTACAGAACGTATCTTTCCTGTACTAAATCAACTAATTTATCCGCATCGAGCTCCATTATGAATAATGTGCACTACACAACAATAGTAATTTTTGTAGATAAGGAAAGCGTGCAATCATAGCCACTACTAACGCATGCGCAGTACACTGCAGCTATCAGACTGTCTCCTCGCGACGAACTTCTAGCAGTCATTCGAAGTTGTCTCTTCGTGTCGCCTTGTGTCCGCTCGCGACCGTCGCGCCGCGTCTGATTCTGTGTGCATCGCATCATAAGAAATCAATGGGAGACAAGTACCACTAGACAAAATGTCGCGTCGCGCCTCGCCGCGTCTGATTCTGTGTGCACCCGGCCTTAGAATTATTAATGTCATGAAAAACATATTTTGAGGATCTAAATGTGCTGGAGGAGGGTATTTGAAATAACTCAGAGTGTAAACTACAGGTCCTAAAGAAAAAAAAAAACATACAAGAATTTTTGAAACGTTTCTAAGCCTGTGTAGAAATGTATCATTTCATCATTATTCATCAAATGCACGATATCTAAGGGAATGTGTCTGGTTGTTTGACATTTGCTGTCAACTAAATTTAGTTGACAGTTAGTGGTCTGAGTTTCTCTGTCATGTTTTTCATTTTCTATATTGTCA
Source organism: Periplaneta americana (assembly GCF_040183065.1). Lineage (NCBI taxonomy): Eukaryota > Metazoa > Arthropoda > Insecta > Blattodea > Blattidae > Periplaneta > Periplaneta americana. The sequence continues at coordinate 69,218,887 of NC_091122.1, read as the reverse complement.
TCAGTGGGCACTTCACTTTCCACCACAATTTCACAACAGTTCAATGTTTCAGGAAATTGTTCGCAGTTTTCCTCATCTTGTTGATCTTCTGCTATAGTCTGGCTTTCTAACAGAAGTTGGCGTCTGTGTATGCGATTCTCTCTCTCCTTGTCCGCATCTGTTGATCTTTTGTTCCATGGAAAACAGATGGGACAGCATCTCTCTTCAGTTTTCTTTGCAGTGGTTTGTTACCCCCTATGAAAGAATAAAAGTGAGGCAGTATTATCAATTTTCGCTCTAAAATGATTACCCAAATGAAAATTATATACGATATGTGTGTTAATATATTACACAGTTCGTCTAAAATGTGCTTACCTCGTAACGTAGATGAAATGTAGTCGTCGGGAGTGAAATGATTCGAACAAACAACACTAGTTTTACTTAATGTCCATTTCTCTCTCTTTATATTCAACAACCACTTTTTTCGTACAGCAGTGTCTTTAGGAAACACGTGTCCACCTCTGTTTGCGCACAGGGGAACGCAACAACACGTTTTCGGCATTGCAATTGAATTACTTTTCAGTGCAAGCAGACAGCCTTGGATACAATATAAACAAAGCTGGCGCCATGCTGTCGGACCTGGACCGGGTTAGCCCCTGCTGCCATCTGTCGGGACACCGTGACAAAAAGGTTCCCATTAAAATATGTAATGATTTGATAGCGCTGAAAACGGAAAAACAAAACTCTTACGAGAAGTAAAACCATATACCTATATTATATTATATACAAATATTAAACGAATTCGATACTTAATTTTATAATGTATTATAATATAATTTATTATATCTGAAATATAAAATATTATTATTACAACTGGTTTGTCACTGAGAAATAAGGAAAAGCTGTTAACTTGAATTTATTTGAAGCAAAGCTTTACTGGATTATGCAATAAGGTAGGCGATGTTTGGATCCTGTGTCTCAACTCTATTCTCAATTATTATCTTAGCGTATGCTCGATTACACTAACCTCTAGCGCTTGAAAGTGGAATTAAACGCTGCGCACAGAGAAACAAAACACAGGAAAATTCGCTCAGTGTCCATTCTTTATAATCCCTATTCGCTGGGCCTCCTATAAATTTTCTTATCTATAGCTTCTACTCGCTGACGCTAGTTCCATTTTTTCATTCTCTATGGAATTCGAGTTCATCGCTCCACGCGTAACAATGCCGTCTTCAACAAAACAAATGACAAATTGGACCGCCATTATGAGTTTTGATTTCAATTAAGGTAAGCAAAAAGAGCGCTGTATGGAGAGTATGTGTATTGAAGAGCTCGGTTCGATTCCCATGGGACAACCAAGATGAACCTCTTCCCACTGAGGTAAGCTTTCTAAGTTATATTACGATTTCTGCTTGAAAACTGCAACAGTAAGTAGGGAAAAAAAAAACATTTACATTTTGTAGCGTCAACGGCGATTCTAGGAATAAATGTGTATATTGGGGGCTGATAATTAAGCCTCGATTGGACAGGCACGTTTAAAAACACTACCAAACGCTCGACGCAATTAAAAAATTATTGAGGACAATGAGTTTTTATGATTTTAATACATTACATTGTATTATGACCATCCTCCCTTCTCAATAAATACAAACAAAATAAATCGTATAATGCAGCGGTTCTCAAAGATTGGAATTCTGTGAATCGTAAATTTGATTTAAATAATATTTTTAATCTGGAGAATACCGTAAAGTGCATACAAAGTCACGAAAATACGAATCAATAGAACCATGAAACATTTTACTTACTTACTTACTGGCTTTTAAGGAACCCGGAGGTTCATTGCCGCCCTCACATAAGCCCACCATTGGTCCCTATCCTGAGCAAGATTAATCCAGTCTCTATTATCATATCCCACCTCCCTCAAATCCATTTTAATATTATCCTCCCATCTACGTCTCGGCCTCCCCAAAGGTCTTTTCCCCTCTGGCCTCCCAACTAACCTCTATATATATATATATATATATATATATAATCGTAATATTACAAAATAAATAAGTTTATTAATAATTATTCATTATTCCATTATTAGACTATTAATATCATTAATATAGTATTATTAAAGATATTTTAAAAAATGTAATATTTATCAGTTTCATGTCTTGATTTTCTGTGTATTTATCCATGAAAACAAATTACCGAGATAGGCTAAACACAAAAGCAGAAATGAGGCTTCAGGTTTCCGCCCTAAAACCAAATAATTATACAAAAAAATTTGTAGCCTTTAGAAAAGAACATATTTATCCCACCCAACGGAAGAATTAAGTACTAGATTTTATATAATTAGGTGTCAATCAATCACTCACTCACTCAATCAATCAATCTTCTTAATGTATCCAGCTGTTTGCTGACAACATAAAGTCCACTATAGTCCACTGTAGTATATTCAGTTGTTGTTTTTCACGAGAAATGAGGGGTATTTTGATCGGTGTTCATTATAGATGCCTATTGCTTGTAGCTAGAGTTGGGGTGTAGTCAATATATACTGCAGGGCTGTGTCTTCTACAACTGGTACTGATGATTTCACCTTTATTTCTTTTGTGGTTTATGGATGGACAGATCTTCATCATGATTATTACACCACACACAAGTAGGATTATCAGATATGTGAAATCGGTATAGATACAATTGTGTGACAATGTGACCTGTTCTGGCTCTTGTTAAAAATGTTTGAACATGTCTGGGCAAGTTTTTGTACAAGGGACTGTTACCTGATTTGCGTTGTGTTTATTCATAATCAAATGAAAGTGAGAAATGTATTAATATTTTTTTATTCACTGCATTTCGGGGGTATTCTTGCACATTTCCTTCTCTGTCTCTAGAAACATGTACTAGATACAAATCCTTTACTTCAAAGTGTTTAATACACAAAAGAATGCTCTGTTGGTGTGAAGACATTTCGTGGTATACGAGTAGCTTCTAACCACGTAACTTATCCTTTTCAATTAGAAATTTGAGAACTGTAACATACGATAACACTCACTTATAGGACTCCGGTAATTGCTGGTACGCAACATTTAGGAGCCATCTAAAAATAAAAGAATATGGATAAATCAATTTTATTTTTTAAAGAAAAGTCAAAACTCCCTTCATTTCAGCTCCCTGAATTCACTTCTCTTTGAAGTTGTAACTATATTAGAAGTAACTGTTACTACGTGCGTCATATTTTGATTCCTTTTCAGACTTTACTTTTATGATTCACTTATTGTTAGTTTGGTGACGTACATGTTGTAATGCTACTGTCCGTCTGAGTGGTTATGTCACACGGTCGTCAAAACGGGAGAATTCACACGACTGTTACTTAACGGGGCCCTTTTCTTTAAATTATTTTAAGCAGTTACATAATACAACGTAAACTTTCAATTCCGTACAGCAAATATTTGCAGAGAAGAGCCTAACAGCTCATTGTAAAACACAGAGGATAGGAGAAACGAGTGGGACAAACCGGGATGCGACAGAACCACAGTCTAGTATATACAGTCACGAAGCTTGAGTTTTGAGGGTACCAGTAACAATAGACTGATCCGGTACTATTTCGCATTGTCTGTAATGAGGGTTTAGTAGCGATCCTAGTGGTCAGCAACTATCTATGGATGCATATTTACTACATATTGAGCTTCGCGACTGTATATCGTCGTTGTTCCTGCTATAAGTCTATGTGCAAAATATAAAATTGTTCAGTAGGAAGGAAAACACATTTATTCATTCTATGACAATAGTACATAGGAGATTGTGAATTCTTACATTTTCGAAAGAAAGAAATATAATTACATATAGGAGATTTTATTATTTACTGTCTCACTATTTAAGTTATTTAATAGAGCAAAAATCTGAAAATCGATAAATATGTCAGATAGGGGTTATTGCAGGAACAACGACGATATACTGGACCAGACGTCTCCAAAAGCGTACTCGCGAGTAAGCCCCTGAACGGAACCGAAGCCAGTACGTAATGAGCGCGCTCTGCCTCACCCATCCCCACGTGTACTGTACCCAATGTTTATGCGCAAACGAAGAGCAGTGGCGGACTGCCATTATCATTGTGTTGGTCGGAGTGTTCCACCGTTTCACAATGTTCTCTAATCATGGACGTAGTACATTCAAGGATGAATATATATATATATATATATATATATATATATATATATATATGGCGTTAGTGGGGAGAATGTGAAATGCTTAATTTGTTCGAAAATGTTTAACGGTGTGTTTAAATTCAACATGCGACGACACTACTCGACTCTTCACAAAGAATATCATACAATTACAGGCATGTTGACATGTGAAAATAATTTATTTTGGGGCTATCTGTATAATTATTGGTTATACATAATAATCAGTATATTACAATACGTTTACACTCAGTTCGGCATGACAAATATATAGTTTCTCGTTTAAATTTAGGTGAAATGCGTAGGCCTACAAATATTTTGATAAATATAAAACAAGAAAATACAAACACAAATCACACACGTGTCCTCAGTCTTAAACAAAAAAAGCTTCTTCTAGCTATATTCTAGCTTGGAATATTGGAAAATCAATGAAGCCCTTTACAGAAGCATCATTTGTAAAATCGTGCATACAGAACGTTACTAAAATACTGTGTCCAGAACAAAGTCAAAGTTTAAGAAAATTAAATTGTTTCCAATTACAGTTCAGAGAAGGAATTTCAAGATTGTAAATGTAATTGAATCTGAAGTCGAAACCACAATTAACCAGTTTGTAGCTTACTTATTTGCATTGGACAAAAGCACAGATAGAAATGACAAAGTTCACCTAGCCATTTTCATCCGAGGAGTTAATGAACATTTTACTGTCTGAACGTCTTCTAGATGTAATTACAACATACAACTGGAGAAGATCTTTTCCAGGCACTGGAAGGCACCATAGAAAAGAAGAGGTTGAATTTGAAATGACTTGTGTCAATAGCAACAGACGGGGCTCCAGCTTCATATTATGTCAAAATAATATACAAACGTATGATATTTCTTATTCTTTTGATGTTGTTATTTGTAAACTTAAACAGACCGTTGCCGCGATCCCCGACTGATCGCTTCCATCTGTTGAGGTATAATACGAGTCTCTTCCCCTTCTCTAGCCTTAAAGCACACTGTGTTCGGCAGGCAGCATCGAAAGCACGAATGACGATACGCTTTTTGGAGACCTCTGTACTAGACTGTGACATAACCATTCGGCTGGACAGTACGGTACCTATTTATCCTCTTCATAGTTAGCAATCACTGTATTACGAAGATTTCAACTAAGAATTACACTGTCTTTTAGCTCGACATAGAACAACTGCAGGCAAGCTGGCAAAGCCGAGGATGGTGGACGCTGCCACCCAGACCTCTAGCAGCTACTTCGAGGGAGTCAACAGGCGGTACGCCGAGTGGGAGAAGTACGTTAGGCACGAGGGGCTGCAGAGGCTACAGGAGGTAGAGACTTGTCTTTATAACCTCCAATTCGATAGACGGCAAGGTACAGTAACTGTTTATAAGCTGGCGCCAGCGTTTTTGGCGTGTATAATAGATATATAGTGCCCTGTTTGTGAGCATGTTGATAGTACAGCTGAGAATGGTACCACTTCCTACATACGTCACATCAGCCATATGCCAAACACAGTTGTCAGACTGACTGCGGGAAATGTGAAACACACGCACTTAACGTTCCCATTACTTATTTCACACGCCAAAAACGGTGAAGCGGACTGTACATCTTGAAGTAGTGAACCTTTCAGCTATGCACAAGCAGATTCCGTGGATTTCCAGAGTAGCGCAATCAGCTAGTTGGCCGCCATTGTTATTCCATTTCAACATGCTTGGGATAGGAATATTTAAAGTAGAACTCAATTTAGACCAATGTCCGTGGCCTTAAATTAAAAAAAAGATTCTGAAAGACTGCTTTCAATCCCTGCACTTTATAGTTAAACAGCGTGTGCTGGAATAGCAATAGCTAATTTGTCGGCATATCCGACACAAAAGGACTGCGGTACTCTGGATATCCACGGACTCTGTGCACAAGTTCAGGGGCCTTGAATTCTTACTGGTAGCGAATAGGGCATTTAACCAACGGTGTCATTCAGTCAGTTCACACCAGTCGCCGGATTAACTTGTTGAATTTGTCGCAGTTCGTAGAACCTGTTCTTAAATGTCTGAAGTTAAAACAAATTAGGTACCGGATCGATTAGACAAGGATGCTCTGTTTCTATGGTTTTATTTGCCCTTGCACTAAATCCGCTCCTATATTTATTACATGAAAAACTTTCAGGATACAGGATTGGGAATGCTAGGCTAGATGCTGCAGCATATGCTGATGATGTAAGTGTAATTATAAATGGAAATGATGAAATTCAATTGGGGGAAGTATTACACCCCTTTGCGGCAGTATCAGGGTTAGAAATCAATAAAAGAAAATCGACTGCCTTGCCTATAGGGGTACGGACAGAGGAACCAAGTTTGAAACTATAAAAATTGTAGATCAACAAAAAATACTGGGAATATTATCATCGCCTTCCCAATACTATGCAGAATATAAATTAGAGTAAGGTTGTCCGAAAAATAAAAGACTTACATTGATATATAAATGGAGGGATTTCTGTCTCTATGAAAGAGTATGGTTTATTCATACATTTATATTATCTGCCTTATGGTACCTGGCGCAAGTATTTCCAATTACGGTGAGTCATAGCAGACAAATCACAAGTGTCATGTTATGGTATTTATGGAAAGAATGTATATTTAAGGTACTATTATCCACCTTGTATCGTGTTCCTGACGAAGGTGGGTTAGGTTTATGGAATGTAACTACAAAATGTACTACGTTATTTCTTTATCGAAATCAGATTTTTCAAAATATCAGCGGTGTGGTTTCAACAGTGGAGACAAAAGGTTGATCTTAGGAATCCACCCAATTTACGAAACATACCTTCCATGTTGAAATATTTAAGAACCCAGGGAGTTACATAAATATGTAGGATGTGGAAAATGTTTGTCCTACAAAAAAGGAAAATCTGTGCACACCTACAACAATATGGGGAGTTGGTAACAATGCGGGTAGTCAACATCCTTCCTGTCGGAGTTAATCTAGTGCAAATCTGGGAAAATATTACTAATAAAATACTAGCTCCTCCGATCAAATCATCGTGGTACTTAGTTATTCACGATTGAATAGCCACTAGATACAGACGTTATCAGATAAAACTGTTAAATGATCCAAATTGCGAGTTTTGTGGTGAACCTGAAATTCTGGCTCACATTTTGGGACGATGCACCAGAACACAGGCTATTTGGCGGCGTATGGAATCCTATTTACAGGGATTGAGGATTGATCGATATCCGTGGTTTAGTCCTTATATCCTAAAGAGGCCAGATTTTGATTTTTGAATTAGTTTCTAAGTTTAAACAGAATGCTTGTGTGTGGATTCTCGGAAAGACGGTACATTATATCTTACAAAATGAAGGATGTGATTGTACATGAATCATAAAAAGATTCACATAAGAATGAGCAAGAACAACGCAAGAATATTGTACAATATCTTTTCTGTATATACAAAGAGGGGAAAGTTGCAACAAACTTGTATCATAGCCTAGTATTAGTTTGTATGTAAATACCCTATGTACAGTGGCGGCCGAAGGCCATTCTGTCAAGTGGGGTACAACCTTAATGATGAACCCTGAAAATTAAAAACATATAAAACCAATTTATGTGCACTAACCTTTCTAATTCTTGTAGATGAGCTCCATTTTTCGGTTCTTTCTGCGAGAAAAACCACTATAACTCTATTGTTGAAGTTCGGAATAGAATGTACCATCTTTCTCTCAATTGAGAGCACTGTTACGCCCAGAGGAAAGTTAAATGGAATTCTAAGTGTAATTTACAGAAATGCGCTGATTCTCACTCGTTCGTACTCACAGATCACGAAACTGCCTGCCTTCTTACTACCGCAGCACTAGACTTGGGGAAACTCAGTTGAAAACTGTATTGTGCACTGAAGGCGACAAAACGCCCGCCAAGATTCTCTATTGTCAGTGACAAAGCTTTTTGAGAACTGCCAACTTCATGTATTGTAATGTAAACTTTCTTTTTTGGATACGAAGGAAGCATAAAAGTTTACAGGGAGCATTAACAACATAACTGTGACAAATGAATATCTATATATACATACACACGTAATTTATACAATGAGTCGAGCTTCTAAATTAGTAAACTTACATTTAACGTTTTTCATGTCAAGTTCAGCTGTAAAATGTCGTCTGCTATTCAGCAAGTATCAACACCCCTAAAAATGGCACGCAGCTAATTGGACTGTTCCTAAACTAAAGAGGCTTGGTGGGCACGGCAAATACAGTGCCCAAAGCACACGGTCTGAGGCAAAGAGCTCCGCCTTCCTACAACTCGCACCCCCATCCCTTCCTCGTCCATCGCTGGGCACGAGAAGAGAGATACCATTTTATTACCTGTTCAGAAAACTTGTGTTTCGTAGACTACTACACATTCTGAAAACATTAGTAGCAATGAAAATGTGAAACTCTTTAAGTTATTATTTCATAATGCAATTAAATTGTATTATAATATAGTCATAATACGTTAATAAAAATCACTGGGAGGGCACGTGCCCATGTGCCCCTTAATAAAAGCCTCCCCTGCCTATGTATGTATATGATGTACATAGTATGTTTGTATATGATGTGTGTTGTAAGGTAATGTAGCAGCATTATGTAAATAAAGTATTATATATATATCAACTATAATAATATTTACAAAATCAAAATTCATACTGTTATCACATCAATTTACATTACTTTCACACTGTTCACTAAAAACACCAGAGACAAATCAAAGGACAAGTATGACACTATCGTGTTTAGCACTCTGTTTCTACCAGTAACATGGAGGCGTAAACATGCGCAGACTGGTTTCAATTTTGGACAGCACACCAGCGCTCTGTGTAAGTCTAGTATACTATATAACATCTTTGGTAGAGACCGGTCGTTGAGTGTCATGTGGTTAGGGCGGTGCGCGTAGGGGATCTGTGGCACGCAACTCATTCCATATCGAGGGTTAGCGCAATAGATCTTAATGGATCGCAGTGCTGGGCCATCCGTACCCCTTCAGTTAAATTCCATTTAATTCCTAATCGTTGTTTCTTATCCAAGTGTCCAGGCAGTCAGAACAAGAATACAATATCGACGGCCAAGAGTTCGAAAGGAAAACAACTCAAAATTTAAAGTTTTGAGAAACCTGCATTTTGAAGCTTTATGTTGCTGTGAAATATCAAAGGATTGTTGAACTTAATCCAAATTCGAATCATGTTTTATATATACTTAAAGTTTCAAAGTAGTGTGTCTTAATTGGATTTTTTGCAGCAACATGAAGATTTAAAATTCAGTTTTCTCTCAAAACTTTAAATTTTGAGTTGTTTCCCTTTTCAACTGGCCCGTCGATATGTTTGCAGGTTTGAAACCCTTCTGCAATTACTTTGACAGTCGTATACCAAAACCCCTTTCCCTTTAAGTGCCATTACCGCATAAACAACAATGAACCATAGTTCATTATTCAAAAACATAATTTAAAGAAATAAATAGACTTTAAACTATAAAATACATTATTAAGCACATTAATAAGATACTTCGTTTTCCTCTTTTAATACTCCTCCCACAATTTTTTATTCCATTTGAATGAAATTGATTTTGTTTTTTTCATTAAAAGTATTGACAATTCAGAAGGGTTTATGATCACTGAGTCGGTAGTAGTCAGTATCATTTAAGCTGCGCTTATTTTTTAATCTAAATCTCAGACAGAAATCAGTGTAGTGCACTGAAATGTGAGAGTTCCGTCAAGTCTTTTAAAGGTTTGCTTTTTTTTAAGAACCGACGCATGCGAGGTGCGAGGCTCGTTTGGTACAAATCCACACTACACGAGCAATAGCGTGTGGTTTGTAAAGCTAACAAGCATACATTCTGATGGGGCAAGATAAAGTTTTTTTTTTTCTTCCACTATGTTAATGTCAAAAGAAGTGCTTATACATATTTTGGCTACTCGACCGCAATTACGAGACCGTCCAGAAAGTGATTTTCTCTGGAGTCGCTTACAGAAAAAAAGCACAATTGCATGGAAAGATTTATTGAAACAGATACAACAATTGTTGCACTATTTGTCAACACATCCCTCACTGGAGTTGAGACATTTTTCATACCATGGGATCAATTTTTATATCCTTGCGTCGTAGAAGCCTGGGATCGGAACCAGAGTTTGACAGCCGTCTGTACCTCTCTGTCGATACCATTATAAGACAAATGTTTCATTTCCGATGAAGAATATGTTGAAAAATAGCTCAACAATTGCTGTGTCTGTTCCAATAAATTTTCCCAATGAAATTATGTTTTTTTTTCTGTTAACGGCTCCTCGTAATTGCGGTCGAACGGCCAAAATTTATATAAGCACTTCTTTTGATATTATTAACATGTGGAGGGGGAAAAAATAACTTTTTTATCTGCTCCCATCAGAATGTTTGCCTGTAAGAGGTGCGCGGTCTCCGCACCACTCTTTCTCAGAAACCCAAGGACAGGTATATCAGTGCAAATCCAGCATTCTCCAATATTTCCTATTTCCCCCCTTCTTCTGAGTTTCTGCATATGATCCACATATCTTAATGTTACCTATCATCTGATATCTTTCTCTGCACCGAAGTTTTCTACCGTTCACCATTCCTTCCAGTACATCCTTCACTCTTCAGTAAGTGATTTCTTCTCAGCCAGTGATCCGGCCAATTTCTTTTTCTCATACTGACCAGCATTATTCTTCCTTCACCCACTCTTTCCAGCACAACTTCATTTCTTATTCAGTCTGTTCATTCCATATCCACATTTCAAATGCTTCTAGTAGTTTCTCTTCACTTCGTCGTAATTCTAAAATCTATACCCCTTACATTGGCATATCCCACACAAAGCACTTCACTAGTCTCCTCCTTAGTTCTTTTCCGCATGTCCGCAGAAGATGCTCCTTTTTATATTAAAAGCTTTCTTTGCCATAACTTTAACTTCCCTGGCAGCAGCTCATGTTACTGTAGGGCCGCGTTTAGTAGCGAACTGGACTCCCAAGTCCTGGTTATGACGTAATCGCGATAAGCAAGATGTGTTGACAGCATTCTACCATAGTTAGTACTAGCGTACAAGAAACATTTTCTCTATATCCGCAGTACAGGTATATTGGAATTCCAATAAAGAGACTACGGATGCAGCGGAAAGCCTTTATTTATAATTATAAGCTCATTGTCGAAAGAGATGTGTACTGCACACATTCCTTGCGACGTTATTGAACTTTGAGTAATGAAAAATACAAATATAGACATAAACTACCCACCTTGAGTATGAATTAGCAATTAAATGCCGATTTTTACATTCTGGAAAATTATTTATATATAAGCTTAGTATTCCTGCTACCAAAAGACTCAAGTTGCGGGTAAACAGACTATATAGTAGGTGGAACCCAGGTGATGCAGCAGAGAAAGAGACAGACAAACATGTTCTTACTGCATATTCGTAGAGTACATCCAACCTGAAATAAAAGTAGAGCAACTACTGATTTTATAATTTAACGGCGCAATAGCCTGAAGTTGGCAGGGCCTACCTGCGTGACAAACATTTTTTGTTCATAAAGTATGGGTACAAAGTGCTGACGGAGTTGGGGCTCACTTGGAATATTTTCCTTCGTATACTTTTCTAGAAATTGTCTAAAGTGTTTAGTGTTCAATTTATTAAGCGGTATATTAACATTGACCACAATGGCACATAGATCCCTGCAAAACATGGATTTCTTATCGCACTTTCTCTCAGATGGTACTGCTTGTTTTGAGTTACGTTCAACCATATTTCTATGCCTTTTTGTATTGCAGTGTCTTTCAATGCACTGTTTTCTTGTAACTTTTATATCTACTTTGCACAACTTACATGTAATGTAAATTATTATTGGCTCCGAACTCCTGAATTAAGTCCTCCAGCCTTTCGTACTTCGAACTTTTTGTCTTCGGCATTTTACTTCGTCACAAATACAAATGTTGCGTTAAGTAAATAATACGACTTTTAGATTTCACTGGTTTAAAGCATTCACTATGACCGTGTTCCGTGTATTTGTACAATTAAACCTCACTATATAGTGTTTACTTTCACGTAATAATTAGACTGGCTGAGGTTAAGGACTCAGCGTGAAAAATGTTTAATCTCATGGCTAGAAGTCAGTAATTGAATTGGATACAGATTATGATGTTTCCAGTGTTCTCTCCATATCTACAGACAGTGAGTCAGATGTGGAAAAGAGGACGAAATCTGTTAAATGAATGCTAAAGGCATGTACGTAGTTATGTGGTAGTTACTTATGAGGAAGAATTGTGGCCAGGGAAAGTTTTTGAAGTGAAGAACAATGGAGCTCTTGTTTCATGTATGGCAAGAAGCGACAATTACTGGAGGTGGACAGAAGTGGAAGACATTTTATTTTATAGAAATGAAAACATAATAAAACAAATTGAAGATCCCAAATGCGTCTCGAAAAAGAGAGATCTATTTTCAATTTTAGAATTACAAGAGAAGTTGGTATTCAAAGCATCAGAATAGGCCTATTAAATGTAGTAATCAGTATGGTCAGTATGCCACTTGATACTTTGGTTTTGATATATTCTATAGGCCTACATCTCCATGTAAGATGTAGTGCCCAATTTTCGTCCCCTTGCCTAAATTTGTCCCCCTGGTTTTCCCCTATAGCCTAATGTGTCGCAAACTGTGGTTGTGAGTAGAAACCATCCCTTCAATTAGAGCGAGTATTATTGTCTTTTTCGCTGATATTTAAAGGTGCTATTCATAGACATTTCGCAGCACGCGCTACGAGCGTACTAAGCTAGCCCCGGCTATCCACTGGTTACTTGTACAGAATTCAAATCATATCCTATCGCTAACACTGGTTTATGAATACGAAAAATGCTGATCATCTACCGGAAACCCGCGCTAAAAATGTCTATGAATACGGCCCTAAGTTTTTAATAATCAGTGAAGTTGGAAAACTATTCTTCTTATATATTCTCAGTAGTGCTTCACAGCCCAATGTACGTATTTCCGTAATATTTTTGCTTCTATATAGATTAAAGTGTGTATACAGTCAGCGGACCGGATATTGCAACGTAGCTAGGACAAGATGCCGCTATACGTTTTTTGGTACACATATCTATATTTCGTCCTCCAGGGTCTGTCTAAATTTTGTCCCCGGGACGAAACAGAACTTTATTCCCATCTCTTGAATTTTAAGAAGATTGCTGTCATTAATATTTCAGGCCTGACTAAAACGCATTGAACTATTTAATCTCGGTTTAAACTGTGTAAAATGTTTTCAAATTGTTTAAAAATATCATACATCAAAGATGTGTTTTTTTTTTTTTCGAAATTTCATTAAAATATTACATATTTTCAATGATCATTAGTTATTAATAAAGGTGCTTTTGTTCTATTTCTTTTAATTTCACTGTTGTTGTTGTTGTTGTTGTTGTTGTTGTAACTTGGAAGGCCATGGTTTGATCAATGTGTGCTCTTTCATTTCAAACGTTTATTATGTGGTTAATATCCTTAACTGGATTAATTCTTGATTATCCGAAGACTTTCTTATTTCGTTTGTTCATGTGTATATTAGGAAAGTTTTTCATCATGTGAATCTTCAAGAAATTCAGTGTGTGTTTTCTAGGCTTGTTGATTTTACATAGCAACAGTGCTTACAAACATTAATTCGTTTTATTTCGTTTTTGTGTAGTTTATTTACGCGTTTTAGTTTAATTTATCAGTGATGTCAACCAACATCCCTCTGTCTACTCCATTTGATTTTACTAACACTTCTTCTGTCACTTGTACTTTATGTGATAAATCTTTTACTCATCGAGGCATCAATACCCACATTTCGAGATGTCACACATCAGAAGATTCTTCGCTGAATATTACCCCAGCAGCAGCAGAAAATCCTTACGATATTTCTACACATATTAGTGCTACTAATCAACCTGATGATAATGATTCATCATTACGACAAAATAAAATTGGATGTATTTATTGCAAAAAGTTGTATGATAAAAGGGGTATTCATAAGCACATGAAAGTGGCTCATGGTATACGGTCAACTGCACTTAACATCTGTCCTCATTGTAATAAATTTTTCAAAGGTGTTAAGCAGCATATTGCTAAAGCTCATCCGGAAGAATTTCGTACTAATCTATGTTCTAGTTATAATTCTAATAATCAGAATGTTTCCCTTGATATACCGGAGATACCACTCCCTAATCTCGAGAGTGAGAATGTTTCAGACAAAAATGATGTTCATGGGTTTCAACAAAATTTGGATGAGTGGATTCAAATTTTTCAGAGTAATATGGACGAGGAAAACTTTCAAAAATATACGGAAGATTTCAAAGATTTTCTTGGTACTGCTCATCATTTTCTCCCTGGCCCCAAACACCCCGCCACGCGGTATTATCTAGCACGCAGACGTGGTGACTTCAAAAATAATAATAGACACTATACTGAAACCACAAATCCGCAAAGGAAATCCAAACGAGAAAAGCAAGTCAGACTAGAAAAATACAATTACCAGGTGACACAATTCCTATATTATAACCAAAGAAAGAAAGCAGTTCGTCGAATATTTGAACCAAAGAAATGTCCTTTAAGTATTCCGGTAAATGAGATTGAAACTACGTTTAATAATAAATTTAATAATGTAAACCACCATCACTTGGATAATTATCCGAACCATATTACTGAAGTTGACAAAGATGATATTAACAACAAATTTCTGGATACTGTTAGTAAGGAAGAAATTCTTAAAGCTATGCAAGGTATTTCGATTGACACTTCTGCAGGACCAGATAAAATATTGATGCGAACTATTAAATGTGAAAAAGTTGCAGTAATTTTAGCATTAATAGGAACTAAAATATTATCACACAATTGGGTACCTAATTTTTTTCGGAAAGCTAGAACTGTTCTTATATATAAAGGTGGAGAAAAAAAGGACCCAAATAATTATCGACCTATAACCATTTGTTCAGTAATTCGAAGAGTTTTGGAGAGGTGTCTTTGTTCAAGAATGCAACAATACGTAGAATTTAATGAAAACCAACGAGGATTTGTATCTACTGCTGGTGCACAGATTAATGCCTCTATATTAAATTCAGTTCTTCGTAAGGCCAAAATCGAAAAAGAAGATGTCACCATCTTGTTTCTTGATGTGCATAAAGCTTATGATACTGTTGGACATCGGCATTTGGAATCTGTCATTCACAATTCTGCCCTTCCCCAAAAATTACAGGATTTAATTATAAATTTACAGTGTGGAAATGAAACCCAGATAGAGGTTGGAATCCATAAAACAAAACCCATACCGTTTAAACAAGGGGTTATGCAAGGCGCTCCTCTTTCCCCAATGCTTTTTAATCTCAGCATAGACCACATTTTTGATGAATTATCCGAGCCTAGTGTGGCTGAAGAATTTGGATATGACCTTGTATCGGATCTAAATAATGTAGTAACATTAGGATTTGCGGATGATATTGCACTTGTTGCTAAAAGTACAATTGCTGCATCTGAAATATTTACCATGACAAAACGGTCATTACAGCAGATCGGATTAAGTCTAAATGAATCTAAAACTCAAACCATCGTTATCGAGAAAGGAAAATTAAGTAGTACGACATTGAATCTTGGAGGATCAATTGTTAATAGAATTGATGGAGATGAACGAATCAAATACCTTGGGATTAATTTTTCTGATGAAATTAAGTTTGACATTGCCAAAGTAATTAATAATTTAAATAATAAGATCCAAGCTTTAACATCTACTTATCTTCTGAAACCAGAACAAAAACTCAATGTTTTAAATATGTATATTTGGCCTATACTTGTTTATCCTCTTCAAAATGCTCCCCTTCACCAGCTTTCTGACCGGTTTCTCGAAGATGTGGATAAGTTAATTAAAAGTTCGGTGAAGGAAATTTTATGTTTGCCAGGAGACACGCCCGACGCGATGTTGTACACCGAACGTAAATATAAGGGTCTCAGCCTTTTCAAAGCTCAATGGGAAGCATATTTACAGCATCTCAATATTTGCAACACATTATTGAGAACCTCGAATCCTCTTGTCGTTTCTACAAGGAACATAGCAGCAGAAAAGAAAGTATGTTCCAGGAAGTTAAAAATTCCACCTGAAGATCTGGATATAAGTAACATCAATGTCCATAAACTACGACAAAATCTTAGGAAACAAGAGTACGACAAATGGTGTGCGCTTCCTCATAAAGGAAAAGGTGTTATTTTATTTCAAGAATATACTCCCGGAAATAAATGGATTTTTTCTAAGGAGGGTCTATCTTCCTCTGAATGGCGGGACGCAATTGAGATGAATGCTAACGTAGCACCAGTGAGAAGTCTTCATGGGAGATCCTTGGACGGTTTCCGTTGCAGATACTGCAACGAGATTGAAACCTTAGCACACGTCCTAGGATCCTGTCAGCATGGAGAACTCCTGAGAAATTCACGCCATCATAACATCCGAAAACTAATAGCACAAGCCCTTAGAAACAAATCCTTCGAGGTCCATGAAGAGGTGCACTGCGTTGCGTCTGAAGGCGGCGGAATTAGAAGAGCGGACATCGTGGCTCTAGACAAGACTAATAGTAAAGGCTTTATACTGGACCCAACTGTTAGATTTGAGATGAGCCAGACCCAACCATCCGAGGTCAACAAAGAAAAACAACAAATTTATGAGCCTACTATTCCGTATTTTCGAGAAAAATATCAGATGGAAGGCACCTGGGAAGTACATGGTTTAATGATCGGAGCGAGGGGCACCATCCCACGATCAACTGTAAACACTATCAAAACATTTGGAATCCATGACATCATTCCAAAAATAATTACTTCAACCATTAAAGGGTCTGTGGCAATTCTGAAAAATCATTTATACGGAATATCATAATAACCCCCCCCCCTTTTCTATTCGTTAGTGTGTGATTGTTACAAATATATGTACAAATTTATTATTTCTTAAACTTAAGCTCCTAGTTCACATTTAAATTTGGCTCATCTATCTTACTGTAATCATTACTATTCTTATATGTGTGTTATTCTGTGTTTTTGGCAACCCAGGATGCCTGGGCAGACTATTTCTTGAAATAAATTATATATATAGTTTACTCATTATATACAGTAGGCTATTTAGAAGCTGCGAACAGGTTAAATGCTACACGCTATTGTTGATTCCCCTCTCTCCCTTGCCATGATTTGACGCTCGTTGTAACAATCGTGATCAGTGGCGGCTCATACATATTTAATGCCTAGTGCCAAAATCAGTGATAGATCCAGGATACCCTAAGGGGGAGGGTAACTATTTTTTCCTACTATTTCCTCCCTGGATCCGCCTATAATCTAAACCAAAGACAAGAAATAAGCAATAATAATAATAATAATAATAATAATAATAATAATAATAATAATAATAATTAGAGACGAGAATTCCATGCAAATGCATGTTTTTATAGGAACATAGGACATAGCTCAAACTTAGTACTTATCCATTTCATTACTTTCCGGTTCCAAATATGTGTACTTTTCCCGTGCATATTTGCATGTTTTCGACTTTTTAGGGATGAAAACATACATAATGCATATTTAGGTAATTTTTAGCTTAATAATGCATATAATATACATTACATTCAGTTTAAATGCATGTTTTAATGGTTTTGTGTGGACACCTCAGTTTCTCGATTTTATATCCCATATTTTAGCTTCAGGAATCAGGATTGAAGAATAAAAAGAAATAAAACTAAATAACAGAAAAATTAAATAAAATGTTAAGATTTTCACAATAAGGTGTTAGAGGACCTTTCCCTGGACGGAAGTCCACTTTTACAACACTTTACCGACGACCCTCTATACACTGCGTGTCATAAATGAATTTATTACGTTGGATATTTTGAGAATAGTAAGTAGAGAGGAAATAAAGAGGGTTCAATGAAATTGCCGACAAATAATTTAGGTCAAAAGCATCCTCTTTCAGGGAGGTTGTAAATTCTCTTCTTTTTCTAGTACTAGTAGCAATTTAGATTATTCTAAAATTGGAATCATCGTTAAACTGTGTGTGTTGTGTGTGAATATCAAGTTGTTAATGTGCTTGTTTATTCTGTTTGCGCGTGTTAATGTGGTTCTAATATGTTTCCAATTTAAAGATTCCAAAGTATACTCTTTGCACAGTGGATTACTGTAAAGGAAAAGATTTTATTAGATCAGATGAGGATATCGTATTTTGCGACTGTTGGAATAAAGAGTTAAGCAATGCTGTTCTGTTTCCGAACATTTTATACGACAATTGTTCTTTGTAAAAAAAAATTACAAAACTTGTTTCAAATAATTATTAAATTACGATGTCCGTTTTTAAATCGTACCTAGGTAACCGTAAGGTCTACTATAATTTCAGATGAAATGTATTAAAAAATTTCAAGTCGACCAGCATGTCGCATCTGTTTCACATATTGTAAGAATGGAACAAAAGAAAGAATCTGCAAAGAATTTCATAGATCCCTCACTTATGCCCGTGGGAAAGTGGATGTAGCGGCGAAAAACAAATTGGACAGGGTCATAAATGCTAACTCGGACTGCGGATTCTTTTGTTCAGTCAAGAAGGTTATTTGTGGCGAAAACTGAATGAAGAATTTAACCTGACACTGTCACAAATATGTTCATTCAAGTTTAAACCCGTAACTTCTTGCAATATAGTAGAGAGGTCATTCTCTGCCTACAAAAACATATTGACTGACAAGTCCAGGAAAACCAATTTAAAAATGTTGTTAGGTTTTTAACTGTGCAAAAAAAGTGAAATGAAATAAGACATTTGAAACAAAAATAAAAGTGCATATTTTAATATATTTTTCGCTCGATCATGCATATTTCATTGTTTGATAGTGCATGAATGCATGCATATTTTGGGATTTTATAGTGCATGAAATTCTCGTCTCTAATAATAATAATAATAATAATAATAATAATAATAATAATAATAATAATAATAATAATCACTCACCAAAATTTATACAACTGGAGCACTTGAGCACTTTTGTTGACCAGGTTAATATGCGCGATAGATAAAACCCATTCGCCGATTATTCTGACTTGAAAATAAATCCATCCTTTTTTGTTGAAGTTGTCTATTTTGCAAACAAAACTCCTCAGATTCATCGTGCCCTGTTAGTGCTAAATCTAGTGCCCCACAAAATCGTATGCAATTTATTATTAAATTTAACACATATCTGTTTTTATCAACTTGCTCATTGTGTTTTGCAATCGCGAGTCTGTAGTGTGAATTTAACTGATTTTCAGTGTTCGCTTTACCCAGCATAGACAAACTGAAGACGTTATTCATATTAACCTTTGACTTAAGATGTGTTTTTATTTTACCCCATAAATGTACTAAATCTGTCACACCCACTTTTGGCCAGCTAAGTTCACCTCGGAACAGAACACACGGGAAACAGAAGAACGCATTTTTCACATCACATCCACACAACCAGTTGTTTTTTAAATAAATATCTGGGTTGAATTTGCGAGATCTATTAACTTTAGCACTTTGCTGCTTTTGATGAATATT
Source organism: Periplaneta americana (assembly GCF_040183065.1). Classification (NCBI taxonomy): domain Eukaryota; kingdom Metazoa; phylum Arthropoda; class Insecta; order Blattodea; family Blattidae; genus Periplaneta; species Periplaneta americana. The sequence goes on along the minus strand of NC_091122.1, from coordinate 69,199,186 downwards.
TAAGTGCGGTATATGTCTGCCTAATTCTTTAACACGAAGTTTGTTTTCATATGTTAATGTTGAAAACGGAGATTTCAATAAAGCGCCAACCGAGTTCATTTTTTCACAGTACACAACACGATAACACGACCACTATTACGATGACAACCTCACGACTTAACACGATCACACTACAATTGGTACTGTTGTAGAAATAATAAAGTGAAAACTTTCTCAAGCAAGTTTTCAAGAAACCGGGAGAGATTTTATTATCTTATTGTTGCAGTCTTCGCTCTACGAAACTTGTTCCGACAAAGTGGAAGGGCAGACAGAGCGAGAGGTAGTAAGGGATCGGCGTAGTAAATGGGGATGTATACAGTTTTACAAGCATTGCAAAAGCCAGCGGCAATTTGTGCCTGGCACATTTTAGATCATGCTGTTTAGATGCTGAAAAGGACGAGCGAACATGAAGACTGCGCGCGCAACCCATTATATTTCTTATGGGATGTAGTGCCTGGCACAGATCCATCCTCCAAACACTGGTTACAACGTGTTTCGCTGCAAAGATCATATTGACGGTAGAGATTGTATAAGCGTAACTTGTTTCTCTCAGGTTTTGAGCGGAAAATATGAATTCTCCTTTTCCTTCTGTAGTGCCATGGCACAACGGCACTACCTCTAAAGCCGCCCCTGATCGTGATAGCCACAGATGTTCCATTAACTACTCCCGCAATATATCTACGAAACAATTTTATTTTTAAACTTCTAAATGTAATGAATAAATGTCCAGCAAATACATTTTCATTTAAATGTTGTGTATTTATAGGGTTAATCTTTTAATGATTTGCTAAAGTTTCACTTCTTAAAATATTGACTGCATTGTGTATGTTTTTACACGTAAGCAAACGGTTTTTACTTGCAAGAAACAGAACGCAGAGTGAGTATAAATGGTTGCTCCTGATTGGTTAAGGGAATGGAGTACAGGGAGTGGAAAGATGGCCAACCAAATATATTTGAAAACAATTCAGACGCATAGATATTTAATAAGTAAATAAATAGGAACATACATAAATGGAATTAACTGTTCTAATTATACCAATCTGCTTCATATGGACATATTAAGCGCATCGCAGTGCAATTTCGTTGTTTTATTAGAAGCATGACACTATTGGTACCGCTGAATGAAATTATACCGAACGTTCCTCATTTTAATTTCGAGTGGGAATCGCAGATGTGCAGTTCATGGTTGTTTGTAACCGGTGAAGTGTTGTGTGCGTGATTTAATATTTGTGTTGGATAATGGGGGGTATGGATAAATGTACGGCCTGAGAATATCTTCGCGAGTTGAAAGGTTAGTTACACATTTTTATTGTACACTATATTTGACATTTTCTGAAGACGTTTGTTTGTTAAAATCTTCCGTTGGTAATTTGAGGTCAGTTGATAGTATATAGGACATAGTTCAGTATCATGTATTGCATTACTTTCAATGTAATACAGCTTTTTAAAAGTAGTGTTTTAGTGTTCGTGCATTTATAAAATGTCGCAAGACAGTAAGTTCTTACTCCCTCAGTTAACGGCAGTTTTACAGAACAAACTTTAACTTAATTATACCTCGGAAAATCAATATATTACCTGCGTGTATTTTTAAAATCACTCTCTTATTTTGAATAACATAATTTTCATTGGCGATGTGATCGCGAAGGGAATAATTTTATTATCCAACTTGTAGAATCGTTAGAAATAACATCACTATCATCTTTCGCTGTATTTACGTCATCAGGATAAGCTGAAATATGCCTGATTCCGCGTAATTATCAGGCCACTGATACTAATATCTGAAACGCCTAGCTCAGGTAAACCACACGCTCCACTATATTTCTGCATTGTTCGCCACACTGTGACATTCTAATTTATGTAGGCCTGTCACTTCCATACGAGACATTATTAGTTGATGTAAGGTTGCCCGTGCATCTTTCCTTTGTAACTGTAAATTTATTATCATGAAATCTTGATTACGGTTTATACCTACTATATATTGTTTGCACACTATGTAGGTCTGCCATATTGGCATTCACTCATAGTTTATTATTATTATTATTATTATTATTATTATTATTATTATTATTATTATTGTTGTAGTCAAAGTCCGTATGATATTATTATTACGAGTTCGTGTCAGCTGTTCAGTTTCGACCAGTGAGCTCTATACTAAATTGGAGACACTACTGAATGCTTTAAAAAGCGTGACGCGATTGCTGAGCGCCTAAGCCTATTGCTATCTCTTTCTAACATAGTGTTGTCCTTGTCTCCCTTGCTGTAAATGTTAACGTACACAATATCAGCTCGTCGTAATCTTTAAAATTATTTCCGAAACTCCAAACTCTTGATGTTTTCTATGGATGTTACTAAGTTATCAGCCTTGGAGTAAATGAAATCACAAAAATGATATTAAATATCGGTAGACATACGCAGAAAAATAACATGGTTTCTAATGAAGTAGTGTCTAATAAACCTAGCGATCCCGAGTTCGACTCCCAGCAAACTTTTAAGGAACGGGATGTCATTTTAGTACAGTATTATGTTGCCCTCAGGGAAAGGCCTGGCATAGGCTAGTGTTTACACGGCAATTTTGATGTAAAAATATGTGGAAAAGACAGTGGCGATCGCAAGACTTCTTGTTAGGGGCAAGGGTTAATATAAGATTTTTGTTTGTAATCATGAAATTAGGCCTATATAGTTCTCGATGCATTTCACCCCCAAAAAACATATACAATTTTTTACTGTGACATTGTTTTCCTATTACGTTTAACACTTTTTTATTAGTAGGGTTTTTAAAGAACATTACTAATACTTTAACATTACGAATATCAGATTAAAGTTACATGTGATAAAGATCACTCAATTTAATATCATAAAATCTCCCCACGGTACACCAATGGCAAGAAGTCTTAACCGCTAGACATAAAATCTAGGAGGGAAAATGATTAAAAAAGAAACGATAAACATTTTGGGAGTTAAAATAGATTCTACAATTAATTGCCAGATCAATATACCAGTTTAATATCCCACTTAGCAAAACTAATAACCAAGGAAATATGATTGCATGCTATAAAAGTTCAATACAAAGATGAATAGCAGTTCTATAGATAAATAAAATTCCTTGGTACCAACGAAACGAAATTGGACCACAACAAGGTTAAATCAGTATTGAATACAACTCTCTTCAGATTATACAATACATAATAAGAAGTACCAAAAGCAACATTTGAGCTGTCTAATGACGAAGAAATGCAATATATGAATATAGCATATCAAAATTTAAATGTATACAATAAATACTGTAACATCTTAAAAAGATTGGTTGGTAAAAATAATTGGAGGATACAATGCACGTACTGAATACTTACAAAACATATAATAAATCAAACTTACATAGGCTAGTTTAGTTTATTTACTTACACTATTGATCATATACATGCAGTAGAATTTATCAGTACATAAGAGAAGTACTAGTAATGATCACTAAAATAACAAAAATAATTAATAGAAACAATACAATGAAACCTGCTAGAGCAGAAGAAAACAACGTACAAGTTTCCTCCTTACTGAAATTTTCTTCTGCAAGTGAGCATGGAACAGGAAACAGTAATTTTACTTGCATTCCAGGGCGAACGTGACAACATTTATTTGTGCAATATCTGCTAGTATAACTGTGTTGGAAGACAAACTGATTCTCTCTTCGTATAGCTTGGATCCATTGTTTTAGGATTTCAGGACAAGAATGCAGAATTAATATGTATAGCTATCGATGGCCCAGAACCATACTGTTCCAAGTCCATTTTATTATTTCTTTTCAGGAGAGCACTTTTAAGCTGCTGTCATTCAAAGCTTCATGAAACAATTCGGAATAGATTCATAGCAATCTTATGGAGAGGCATATTTACAATTTTGTTCGATTCATATAATTAGGCCTATGCAGACGACAACTGGAACACAGTGAAACAGATTTCTTTCTTATAAAAAGTTGGACTTAGAACAGTATGGTTCTCAACCATCGATATATATATATATATATATATATATATATAGTATCACTTCCTTGTACCTTCGGTTTTCTCGTAACAAAAACAGAATAAACTTAGGCCTAACTATGGAAATGGATACCACTTCTCATTCTTTGGTCTTCTGAACAACCAAATGTCACACGTCTCTCAATTTTTTTGTCTTTATTGCGCTTATAGAACATGAACTAATAATAATAATAATAATAATAATAATAATAATAATAATAATAATAATAATAATAATTATAATTATAATAATAATAATGATAATGGTTTATTTTAACTGGCAGAGTTAATAGATCGACTATTGATCAAATTTTTTGTATTCGACAGGTATTGGAGAAAAAATGGGAGTACATCAGTTATTCATAGATTTCAAAAAGGTATATGACTCGGTTAAGAGAGAAGTTTTATATAATATACTTATTGAATTTGGTATTGCCAAGGTTAAATAACGCAATTTAACGTTAACACAACCTGTAGGTCTAGGTTATCTGACACTTCATTAGGTGGGGTTCTTGGTCCGGTGGTTACACTCTTATTGTAGAACTGCATCATTGTGATCAGCAGGAGTATTACATCCATTCTTAGAGAGTACTATAACACTGCTTCAATCACACGTTCCCTTCCCCACTGATGTGGAGCTGCGCTTGAGCGTGGTTTCGATTCCCGCTTCGGCTGATTAACTGAATTTGTTTTCTCAAGTTTTCCCGAACTGAAAGCAGAATGTCAGATAATCACATGGCGAATCTTCGACCTCATATTCTTCAAAAGACATCTCATTATGACTAATCCCATCGACGTTAAATAATCTTGTAGCAGATAAAACGTTGTTAAATAACCGGCTACACACTTCTTATATCAGCCAGGGAATATAATATGTTACAAATACATTTTCGTAGAGACTAATCCTGTTACTCCAAGACAAAACGTCATTTTTGCAGTATTTCAGGAGCGAGAATTACAAGTTTGAACGACTTGTATAAAATCATAGTATCATGTTTCTTACAAGTTGGTTAGAGAGATAATCATAGAATTAAAATATGCATGTCATATTTTGCCACAATAAAGATAACATTAGGATGCAAAACATACAGCAAAATCTCTTTTTTTGTCCAAAATTGATCCATCATATTTGCTTGGAATCACAAAATTTCTGTACGGCCTATATGTAGAGGCATTTCATCTTCATATTTTTCAAGGAATTTTCTATAGCATTCGACACTGAAGATTTTATTGATGCAAAATTATGAAACAAAATTGTCTAATTTTTAGTAGGAAGATAGTTCGGAATGTGAAGAATTCGTATAGGACGTCAGTTGACTTGAAAACACTAGAAAGTAGGTAAAATGTAGAAATAATTGATCGGTACAGATAACCTAAAACTGATTATTTAATGCGTGCAATGAAGAGGAAGAACATTTAAAAATAAACGTGAAACGCACATTATATTTCACTTAGTATAAGCAAGGCATACAAAAGTTATAAACTAACCCAACATAACCTACACAAGGCATACGAAAAGCCTAAAGTAAGCTAATGTAACCTAACCTGTCACAGATTCTTGCACCGGAGAACCTACAAATATTCAAGATGGAAGTTTCAGTGTTGCATGCTAAAGAAAAGCCTTTTTCGTGGTCACAGTGACATGTTTGCTAGCTTTGTCTAAATTGTGGGCATGAATTATTACGCAAAACGCACTAGCTTTGCGCAATATGTAATAGCATTATGGAATGCGTTTTTTATAATTTTACAGCTGTGGAAAGACAGCTCAGAATGTGCGAATATTTTTATTACAGCGTAACAGTTTCCCTGCTGGTCTGTTCTTCATTTAATTATAAGAAAGGACAGACTTTGGTCGGAAAGGTGGACACAGGTCCCACAGTGCCTTTCAAAAAAAAAAAAAAATTCACAATGATTTTCACTTCCTAAATCACCGGAAGTACTTCAACCCTAGTTTCACCAATCGTAACGTTCCATTATATCTTTAAAATTACCGATTAAAATTTTAATCAACTTAAATCGGTAGTTATTACAAAATGAACACACAAAGTAAATAATATAGAAAGGGTCAACATTGATAATGAAGGATTTGCGAGTGCCATTTAATATTCAAATTTATTTTAAAATTTTAAAATTATGTTTTGTAGGTCATGTGCAGTGTTTGACACACACACAAAAAAAAAAACGATCTCGTATAGCGTGAATTTGTCCGAGTCCACTTTGGGCAGCGCCGAGTCCACACGACTACGGAAAGTAGTTATTTTGCACCTAAATTATCCTAAGTATATATAATAATAATAATAATAATAATAATAATAATAATAATAAATTATTTATAACACTTGAGTAAGCTGCCTCTTGCATGATAAAATTATCATCTTCTCAAATAGTAAGCCTAGGACTTGTTAGCCTCGAATATCTTTCGTGAGGTCTTCCAATAAGTCTTTTCCCTTATGATGTGTAGTGAAGCATCTGTCTAGATAGTCTGGCGATCCATTTTTTGCACATGCTGAAGTCAGTTGTGTCCGCATTCTTATATTATATTGTACAGTTGGTGTTATTTCTAATTCGTCTGCAATGTCAGTGTTCTTCTGTAATCTAGAAGACTATAGCCAGCAGTTCTTCGTAGAAATCTCATTTCTGCAACCGTGAATCGTTGTTCATCTTGGAGTCGAATAGCTGAGAACTGATTATGCCAAAATTTTATATGATTTAAGTCTTCTATGTCTTTGTACTTTTGTGACTGAAAAGACTTGGTTAATGATTCTCAAAGATTTATTATAATTTTGGATTTTATTAGACATATCACATTCTCCAAGGTATCTTAGGGTGTAACCTAAATATCTGAAGGAGTTGGTTGACCTGCTCCAGTATGAAATTATCGATGTACACCTTACATCTCACGGGGTGTTTACTCTTAAAAGACATTTTTTTTCTTGTTGAAATTTCTAAATTTTAAGTTTTTGTCATCAGATTTAGGTGGTGAATAGAGAATTGCAATTCATCTTGGATATTGTCAAAAAGGACTTGTTGATTTGCATATAACAGAGTATCTAGATCAGGCCTGGGCACTCATTGAGAAAACAAAAGAATTCTTTGCCAATAATCACATATCCGAGATCAATACTGATCCTACTGATGTTTATCAGAAACAGTTAAAAACAGCTCTAAAAAACTCCCCAAACCTCATTTCAAAGGACTCCATCAATAAATTAATTCAAATTAATCCCCAGGCCTCCTTCTTGAAAGCATTACCTAAAACTCATAAAGCAGAGCTATCTATGAGACCAATTGTAAACAGTCAAAATGCACCCAATAGAAGAATCAACAAATTTTTACATAACTTTTTGAAACGTAATTTGATTTTAGATAACAAATATAATATTACAAACACAAAACACCTAATCAAAAAACTTGTTAAATTGAAACCAACAAACAAAACTAAATTACTTTCTTTAGACGTTTCTAACCTATATACAAACATCCCCATTGACGAGACCCTAGATATTATTAAATCCAAACTTGCCGAAGTTCAATTGGAATCAGTTATAATAGACCAAGTAATACATCTTCTCAAGACTTCATTGAAACAAAATTATTTTAAGTTTAACAATGCCATATATACACAGAACAAAGGCCTAGCGATGGGCGACCCACTTTCTGGCTTATTAGCTGAAATTTTTTTGCAAAATTTGGAGAACAATAATGTCCCTGCCCTTTCAAGTAAGTTTAATATTATAGCTTATGTTAGATATGTAGACGATACGGATACGTTACTCGTATACGAGAACGATACAAATATTAGCGACAGCATTACCAACGCTTTCAATCACCTACACTCAAACATAAGCTTCACTTCCGAACAAGCCATAAATCGATCAATAAACTTTTTAGATTTGCACATATTTGTAATGAATTCCAAGATAAATTTTGACATTTTTAGAAAACCTACCTCCACAAATCATACCATAAATAAAGAATCTAATCACCCCGAGACACACAAACTCAGCAAATTCAGATACCTCATTGATAGACTATTAATGGTACCTTTAAGTAAAGAACGATTCTACAAAGAGCTCACTTATATTACAGAATTAGCAAGATCCAACGGCTTTAATAAACAAGAAATAAATAAGCTGTATCAAAAACGGAAAAACAAGTTGCTACACAACCAACACACTACACTTTCAGCCATTGAACCCACTACACCTAAAAAACGAGTCCCTATGACATACTTTGGTAAAGTTTCCAACCAACTTAACAACCTTTTTAAAAAACATCAGTGGCGGCTCGTAGTCAAATGTCCAGGGTAGGCAAAATTTACAGAACATTTTTATATAATTCCCGCGATTCAATGACAGCTCGCTTTCATCATGCCCCCCGAAAACTTAACTCTTGCTTACATAACAATACTGTTACATCAATGAGCCGTATCATAATTTGTCGGTTTTTTCTAGTTTATTGTTATACTGTTGTCTTGCAACCCTTGTTGTTCAGACAACATTTCCGAAATTGGATTCAAATTCTTTTCAAGTCTCTTTAGACTTACCGAATTACAAATATGATCTGATTCCAAGTACCTTCTTTAGATTACAATAACAAACGTGACCACCTACAGATTAGCTTTAACTTCACTTCCTGTTCGCCATTTATGTGTTTCATACCAAACTTACTTACAAATGGCTTTTAAAGAATCCGCAGGTTCATTGCCGCCCTCACGTAAGCCCGCCTTCGGTCCCTACACTGTGCAAGATTAATCCAGTCTCTATCATCATATCCCACCTCCCTAAAATCCATTTTAATATCATCCTCCCATCTACGTCTCAACCTCCCCAAATGTCTTTTTTCCTCCGGCCTCCCAACTAACACACTATATGCATTTCTGGATTCGCCCATACGTGCTACATGCCCTGCCCATTTCAAACGTCTGGAATTAATGTTCCTAATTATGTCAGGTGAAGATTACAATGCGTGCAGTTCTGCGTTATGTAACTTTCTCCATTCTCCTGTAACTTCATCCCTCTTAGCCCCAAATATTTTCCTAAGAACCTTATTCTCAAACACCCTTAACCTATGTTCCTCTCTCAAAGTGAGAGTCCAAGTTTCACTACCATACAGAACAACCGGTAATATAACTGTTTTATAAATTCTAACTTTCAGATTTTTTGACAGCAGACTAGATGACAAAAGCTTCTCAATCGAATAATAACAGGCATTTCCCATATTTATTCTGTGTTTAATTTCCTCCCGAGTATCATTTATATTTGTTACTGTTGCTCCAAGATATTTGAATTTTTCCACCTTTTCGAAAGATAAATCTCCAATTTTTATATTTCCATTTCATAGTGTTTCATACCATGAAGGATTAAATTTTCTTGCACCTTTAGCACTGACTTTATGAACAATAGAGCTTAATGCAGGAGTGGGTCGTCCATTTCCAAAATACTTATCTTTTCAATGTCATTACGACGCGAAAACCGACAACGTAACAGTTTACTTATTATATCAGTCATAATATAATATTATTGTTATCACTTACATTAACTATAAATCACCAAATATACATAACATTAATATACAGTACGTACTTGCAAAAATCACATTTTCTAAAATACACTGTTAAAAAAAACATCTTTTAAAACACACTGTTTAAAAACTGTTATACTACTCGTAACAATCTACGTTCCAACTCGTGAAACTTTCAAACAGAAATTTCGCAAATCGTAGGTGTTCGATAATGCTCGTGGGTTCTCGTTAGGGCAGGCAGAATTCTAGCGCGCTGGCTTAAGCATAGAACGCATGCGCTAAGAAAGCATTTAGAATAGAGATCTCTTTTAATGCTTACTCCAGGGCCAACTTTGAAGTTACGTGGAAGGTCGGCTAACTTCGCTTCTGCCTACCTTCTGACGCATCGTGATCTGTCCAGTGTATTCTTGTCGGATAAATCGAACTGCCAGTAGTAAGCAACGTCCAACTAACCCTCAAAAAATCCCATTCATAGTTAAATGAAGAATTTCTAAGAACCTAGACAAGAGTATATAATTATATAAGGTTTTCCAAATGTGTTGGGGTAGTTAATAAATATCCACTTTTAGGTTTTTCTAAATGTGTTGAGGTAGGCTTAGCCTACCCTGCCTGCCCTGAGGAGCCGCCTCTGAAAAACATGGCATTGAACTAGCGTTCCGAACAAGTAATAAACTCAATAATATTTTACCCAATAAAATTAACGTAATCGACAAGCATCAGAACAGGGGGATATATATGCTACAGTGCAAAAATTGCCCTCACAAATACATAGGACAAACTCGTAGGAATTTTAAAACCAGATTCAATGGACATGTCGCAGATTTCAAATACAACAGGAGAAAATCTAAATTCGCGACCCAAATTATTGAGAATGGCCACGAATTAACCAATATCAATGAAACATTACGTGTAATTCTCCCTTTAAATAATTGCGCGCATATCACTGCAGCAGAAGATTTTCATATAGCCCGGGCATTAAAATTAGGTATTCCTCTCTTAAATGAGCACATTCCAAATTTATATAATCCGTTATTCAATCTGAACGCACACAGTACACGTGATGGGTTTTCAACCTACCACTATTCTCCCCCCCTTCCACCATCGGCTGTGACATAGTTACGTAATTTTTTGTACACGGAGCGCACCGACCAGTTGCTTTCTGCCTCCAGTAAACTCAAGAACACATCCTCATTCACCATAGTAAGGTACAGTTCATACAGTTTTCAACAAGACACAGTCATTTACGTTTTCGCTTATTAATTTTGTATAAATTTGCCCTCTTAATAATAATTAATAGTTCAAACTTTTAACTAATAAACAACTGTTCCGTGCGCTTACGTACATATAAAATCTCTACACGAGATGTTCTGTAATAGATTCATGTGAATTATTAAGATCTTGGCATTAATAGCATTGAGATATGTATATACTTTGTTCTGGTAACGAGCATCATTGAAATTTTGAGTATAGACATTACATTTTGATACTTTCTTCCCCACAGCTGTTGCCCTAGCTCCTACCAAATATGGAAAGCTACATAACCATCAAACTGGACGACTATTAATTCTGATCTTAACAATTTTAAAGCATTTAGTTAATTTTATCACCAGCAATTGTAACACTTTATTACGGCCCATGAGCCGCTTTGTATTTATATTGTAATTTCTGCCATACAATTATTGATTTTACATAGAAACATGTCATTTTAATTTTAATATTAATTGAGTTTACTTGTACGGCAACATATAGTGCACTCACACCATACATATGGGCTTACTTGTTTCTGATGATGGCTCCATAGAGCCGAAAACGTTTAAATAGATATATTATGTAACAAAATATTGTATAACCAATATATTTGTTAAATAAGGATAAGCATAGACGGCACATGTAATAAATTTTAATTGTCATTTATAGTAATTAGCTTATCGGCCCCATCATGCCTCTTAAATTTCTTGTTTTAGTTTTTATTTTTTTTAATAGATGGCGTTTTCTTATCCGCTATTTTCTGTCGTACTTCTTTATTTATTTCTCTATGAACTATTTTTTTATTGGAGCTTATTTTCTGTCGTGCTTCTCATTGGTCATGGATGATTTCAAAAATGTTGTCTGTTACGGTCGTCTTCCCGGATATACGGGACGCGGAGCGTGAGGGCAGTGACTGATAGGCGCCCGAACGAGAAACTTGGAATCCAGCCTGGGGGAGACGGCTGCAGCGGCGAGTTTTCTGCATACCGACATTACGACCTGGCATAGTGACTTGGTATGGACAGGCGCGGCCTGATCCAGGGATTTGGAACTCTTTGTACTATGCCTGACGACGTGGTTTTCGGTTGTGGAGACTGCCCTGCCGGTCATTATAAGTTGGGTTCGGCCATTGGTGACATTATTATTTATCAATAGACTTCGTGGAATTGCCACGAGAATAGTAAGGTTTACTACACACGCGATATAGACTGTATGAGAAGGGGGCGTGCAAAGGATCAAGTATGCCTCTGATGTAAGCACTGAGCAGTATACTGCGGTTACAATAAAACCTGTATACTGCATTCAAGAAATATAATGAATGATATTTGAAATAGTAAATGTCTAAACATGTAAATACACAATTATTTTATAGTGAGATATATTAACTCTTAAAATTTAATGTAATATACTCACATCAACCTTGAATATGTGCATTGCAATGAAGAGTAACGTACATTTTGAGCGACTGCAAAGTGAACCTCCTACGATGGTCACTTAAACAGTTTTTATATTGGGAAAATATACATTCGACATCACACGATATTTGCATATTTGCAGAACGGGAAGTCACTACTTTTTAGTACATCAACTTCAGACGTCTTATCGTGACCTGATAGTACATAATTTATAATACGAAATTGTGAATAGGCAGAATTTTTAGCAATAATATTTCTCAACTTACATTTCACTTTTTCTGAAATTAATGAATTCTTATTTTGGATAACGGTTTGTGATACTTTATCCACTATATTAAGGGCTTCAGAGAGTTGTAGTTTAGACGATTCTAACAGGGTGATGCTTTTGGACACGATTTTAAAATTAGAATCAATGAACAGAATATCTTCCAATAGCTGTTCACAAGGCAATGATTTTACAGCTGCAACAGCGGAACTGTCTGTGCTATCCAATGCATGAATTACCTCCATTATTTTGCCGTAATATTCTGCATAATAATTAACAGCATCCAACCACGTTTTTCAACGGGTCAAGACTGGCTGCGGGGGTTTTCCAGGGGCAATTGTTAGGAACAGCAACACTCTCATTGTAGTATGTTTGATTGAATTCTTGTCTACACTGAACACATGTTAAGCTTCGACTATTCCAACCACAGTAATGCAAAAACAAGTGCTTACATAGGTATACATTAGTTGTAGCTGCTCTATTTGGACCGGTCACAACTCTTAACATGAACTGTTTATACTACGAGACCGGGCGGTCGCTCACCTCCTCTATACTATCGTACAACGGCAACCTTATTGCATGCTGCGTGTGGCAATTCGACGAAGTCTATTTATCAATATATATATATTTTTTCTAAATTCTATTTTCTTTAACTTTCTTTTGCCCATAAATTTTCGCTGACACTCGTCAGTTTTATATTACCTGGTACTTATTCCTTGTTTCATTTGTTGAGCTTTATTCTAGATTAGTTCATGGCAGACTTGAAGATTAATTAAATTTAATATTAAATTTGTGTAAAATATGTTATTTAAATTATTACTTGTCAGCGAGGTCCATATGACTCGGCAAGTGAGTCCCGGAGGGACAGTAGTTTAATAGTACATTGATATTCTGGTTTCGTCTGGCTTTAGTGCAGTTATTGATTTTCATGGGACGCCCCCTTTTCTAATTCTATTTATAGTCAAGTAACTTTATTTGTATTTACTAATTTTTATATCATATAAAGATTTATATTTCTAATTTTCTTGTTGTTTTCTTAATATAGTTTATAAGGAGTTTTTTACCTGATTTTTATTTAATAAATGTTATCAGGTAAATTGTAATTTTTAAGGTGTTTATTTCATTTTCCCTTACCCAACGAGATATTCAACCTTATCCAACGATTTACGGCGGAGATAGCCAGGAGGGTCCCGTTACAAACGTAGTCGTTAATATTAAACGAATCCACCAAAACGGAAGTTCAGTTCATAATTGAAACCCTCCACACCCGCTGATGATACAGACATCATCTACTATACCTTTCTCCTTCTCCGTTGCTGTATTTTGCGGGCTGCACTGCACAGAGCGTCATCTTTACCGACCACTGTTCTGTTATTCTTCATTGCAAAGTAATATGACCTCCGTATAATATCATGAAAGCCTTGAATGCATAGTTAATAATGGAAATGTGTGTGGGATGCGTTTTAACCCACGAGACGGCACTGTATGTACCATGTACCTTTGCAACTTCTCTCGTAGGAAAGGAATTACACTTGAAAGTATTAATTTTTAAGCGGATAATAACAACTTGCTTTATTTTTGCTACTATGACAGTTTCAGATAAACTTTAAAATAGTGAGAAGCTTGTCAGAATTCCAACTGTCCGTTTTCAACGTGGTCATCTCTCGTGAGAATACATGAAAATAAGAGGTGTTATATGGAAAATAATATATTTCGGCCATGAGATTTAAAATATATCAACAATGTAATTTTATTTCAATCTGTACAACAGAATATACACTGAAATGGAACCCACAACACATTCACAGGCCCAGGGATGTCAACAAACGCGCAAAATATTGTGAACACTTTCAATAGTTGACATGTCTTCGTTGGTTCAGTTATGTAGGAACACTCAAATCCGGGAAGGGAGGGAGGGGGTAGAATCTGATGAAGCGGGGGCAGTCAGGGGGCGTAGTCTGTCTCAGCAGCCGTTTCAGTCCTTCTTGCAGTGATAACAGGAGCAGCTCTTACCGGATTTGAATACAAGTCCCATGTTCCATCAAGACACATCACGCGTACCTCTACCTGAGCACACAAACAAATATATATCACAGTTTGACAAGACGTTAAAGATTAATATATTATGAACGCCCCATCATAGTTTGATTCCCACCAGATCAGTATTCTTTTGTGAAGAATAATGTAGAGCGGGATTTTCATAGTTATTAAATTTTACCTTTTACTTAAGACCATAATTGTCACATTACAACATCCTCAATAGCTTTATAAAGGTTGGTTCGCAAGAAAGGACCGTGCACTTTGAGGGTGCTAGTATGTGTGATTTTAAAACAAAAACATTATATAAACATAGGCTATGTCTTACTCTCAATTGTTTTCGAGAAAAAAATTATTTCAAAATAATAAGCAACAGTCACCTTTTTTTGGTCCGCATAATTGTTCACATTGATGCAGATGTAACCAAAACGACATGAAGTTGTACATTTTGCCTTTGCCATGTTGGCTACTTGCATGTGCGCATGTTATAGTCCGCATCACCTTACTTAATAGCGTAAGGGGAAACCAACGTCATTTCGAATTTCGGTACTGAGAAATACTACAACTGGTTGTGATTTTCTAACTGTTATGTTGGCAGCAATAACAGCCGTTGAGAATAGTGAAATTTTATAAAATTAAAATTGTTCTAGCTTTCTGAGCTGATTACTGGAAGCTAGTGAAATTTGAACATACTAGTAATTAATTAATATCAGTATTAATATTAATGTATAACAGTTATTTTATAAGCTGCGTTTTGTTGTGGTTACAATTCAAGATTATAGTCCGATAAGTGTAAATAAATATAACATACGGTGTGATACATGCACTTGGGTGATTGATAGAAATGCCATTTCACATTTTATGCTCGACCATGCCGAAATGTAGTAATTATACACCTGGTAGCAGTCCTTTAATGCATGTCATTAAAGTACACCTATTCATTAAAGTTCAGGTTTTCGATTATTCTCGGATATGCAATCGAAAGACAACTAGGGAAATGTCACGGAGGCTGAAATCCAATACTGTCGCAGAAGGTTATATTCTGTTACTATAATAATTAGCGTGAATTGTAAATAATATTCAAATAAATTCAATTTGTCATCTCGTTTTTCAATGTCTAAATCAATTTCAAGGTTATATCAAGATTAATATTTATTTTACTCTCTAGATTATATCAAGGTCAATGACATTTGTTTCTCGGAAAAAATAAATACTTTCGCGTCTGCGCACATTTCACAATTTACGAGATATTGCACAAGATCAGTTCCGCTCCCCAGTCAGGCGCTCGTTTCATAAACATACTCGCGTCTTAATTACTACCACTATAGGCTCGTTGCATAATGTACTATTAATTAATTTCTTTCGTGTTTAGATTTTTATTACAATAATGTCAAAGACAGGAAATAGCATGGCAGCGACTACTCGAACAAAGAAAGCGTGTGCATTCAGAGTACCCTTCACAAGTGGGCTATAATGAACTGAATAAAGACGATAACGATAAGAAACTATGCGCACAGAGACAGCAATTATAACTAGAATAGCAAAATTATTAGGAATAAGTATTCTTAGGCTTACAACTGTATGTAAACTGTTCAGTCAAAGCAATGAATTTTATGTTGTCAGATAAAATAGATTTTAATATTAGATCATATTAATCTACTAATTACCAACATAATGTGCAAGAGGTTCAGGGGGAAAATGTAGGCCTACTCTTTCACAAATTATTGAACCATTCAGAAAACATCAACTAACATAATTGGTATTAGTTAGCAACACTGAAAAGACGGCCAAATTATCCCTTTTAGGAAGTGCTCTTACGTGTTCCTCACTATACATTTGCGCATGGAGGGATGAGTCTTACCATTCTGACTCGCCGACCTCCAGCTTGCCAGAAAGATTGTAGCAGTTCAGTAAGTACGAGTACATTCTCTGTAGTGGTTGTAATGCCATGAGTCTTTACATCTGCAGATTATGATGACATGGTGTATATCTAAGGTTTTTGCTATGGTAATGTAGAGCTGCAGTTCGAGAGTACCAACGACGATTTCCTGACTGTAGAGTAGGGGAGACTGTTGTACCTTTAAACACTTTTCATAGTTTATTTTATTTAATTTTTTTAATTTGGGAAATGAAATTTTTAAAACGAAAAATTTCTTGAAATAGTTAATGAAGTTTCCTTTACAACTTCCTGTATGTATTTTACTGTTTCAGAGATCTATTAAGGGTGGAAAAAATAAAATGAAGGGATATGTAATGTGTTGAAAGGTACAACAGGTCATGTACCTTGGAACATACCTTCTTTTAAGTTGGATCACGTGACATATAGATGAGAATATAAGCTGTAAAATCTGGCAATCATATTTAAAATGTATTTGCCATCATAAACCAGAGCAAGCTTCTCTGGTTTAGATTTTATTTCCTGGAGGAGCAATAACTGTTTCAACAGCTTTCTTCAAGACATCTGTATCAATTGGGAGCCTTTCAACAAGATGGATCCCCTGCACATTCCAATCGGCCAATGATCTGTTACCTCAGCGAAACCTATCCTGGGCATTGGATCGATCACGCTACTGTCATTTCTTGACCATTGCGGTCACCCGAACTTACAGCATTCCATTATTGTTTGTGGAGTTGATTAAAGACCGTTCTTTACAAGCGCAAAGTGGAAACAGTGGAGCATTTTATTGCGTGCATTTTAAATGCTTGTGGTCACATTAAGAAATGTTGAACCAGCAACACGGCATCAAGCTGCAAAGTGCACAGAGGTTGACGGTAGCATTTTCGAAGATGTTCTGTATAGAGAGAAATGGATACTTATGCACAAAATACAAGTAACGATCTTTCAATTAACAATCACCTGCAATGTTCCCGTTCCTCATGGCTTCGATTAGTTTTCTCCAAAAATTTGAGGATAAGATATATGTTCATATAATGTGTTTCCCTTACAATCGCCCATAATTACTATCATCAGTCAACGTATGGCCTTTTTTTCCTTATTCATTGTAATTATACACAGAGTGTCTCAGGAAAAATGTAAAATATTTCAGGACAATGTAGTTTTGCTTAAACTGCATCGATTTAACCTGATATACCTATGTCCGAAGTCTAACGGTTGGGGAGAAATACTGGAACATCTTGCGGTTCCGTGTACTATACTTGACTTGTTATTGATATCATTTTCACACGACACTATCTGGGTACCGCAAGGCCTTGCAACTGAATACACGTTCACTTAACATTTAAATCTGTTGAGTTGTGTCCATTTCTGTTACTGTTGTTGTGTTGTGTTTACATTGCTTTAAATTCTTCAGTAGACGGGATTATTGTTGAGTACATTGCTGTTGCAATATTGCAGTTCTGTGTTTTGTTTCAGTCTTGCGATGCCTCTCGTGTATTCGCGTAGTAAATATGTAGACATGCTATTTGTTTATGAATTTTGTGCATTGACTGCTGTCGAACAGAGACGACGTTTTCCCAATCAAGGGGTTCCATCTAACCGTATGTTGTCCCGTGTTTATCGGATGTTATCTGAAACTGGTAAGCTACAAGGCTTTTCATTGAGGTCGGAAATAAAACGGGTATCTGATATGAATTTACTGGGAAACAGACTGCAAATGGTACAACAGAGTTCACGGCTAGAGCACCCGTAGAATAGCTTCATCTACTGGAGTGAGTCGTTCGCGTTTATGGCGAATCCTTCAGCTGTAGTACAGTTCATGGAATCCATAAGAACTTTAGTAATTTGCCTTGTATAATCCTTTATTTTCTTACTGAGTTTCCACTTAATATGAAACAAATTTATTGGAAGAGCACAAGATGCAGCATTTTTAATCATGTATCATATTACAATGTTCTCAAGCATAGGATATTTCTAATGCATATCACCATTTAACATTTCGTCAATCAATAATGTCCCAGTCGTTACACTTCGGACATAAGTATATAAGGTTAATAGGGGATATACAGGCTTGAGAGTGGAGCAGAGATGGTGGCTGCCCGCCGTGGCATGATGTTGGCTCGAGGAGCAGAGATGATGGCTGCCCGGGGTGGCATGATGATGGCTGGAGGAGCAGAGATGGTGGCTGCCGGCATGGAATGATGTTGGCTGGAGGAGCAGAGATGGTGGCTGCCCGGCGTGGCATGATGTTGGCTGGAGGAGCAGAGATGCTGGCTGCCCGGCGTGGCATGATGTTGGATGGAAGAGCAGAGATGGTGGCTGCCCGGCATGGCATTATGTTGGATGGAGGAGCAGAGATGATGGCTGCCCGGCGTGGCATGATGGTGGCTGGAGGAGCAGAGATGATGGCTGCCCGGCGTGGCATGATGTTGGCTGTAGGAGCAGAGATGATGGCTGCCCGGCGTGGCATGATGGTGGCTGGAGGAGCAGAGATGATGGCTGCCCGGCGTGGCATGATGTTGGCTGGAGGAGCAGAGATGGTAGCTGCCCGGCGTGGCATGATGTTGGCTGGAGGAGCAGAGATGATGGCTGCCTGGCGTGGCATGATGGTTAGCTGGAGGAGCAGAGATGATGGCTGCCCGGCGTGGCATGATGTTGGCTGGAGGAGCAGAGATGATGGCTGCCCGGCGTGGCATGATGATGGCTGGAGGAGCACAGATGGTGGCTGCCCAGCGTGGCATGATGGTTAGCTGGATGAGCAGAAATGATGGCTGCCCGGCGTGGCATGATATTGGCTGGAGGAGCAGAGATGGTGGCTGCCCGGCGTGGCATGATGTTGGCTAGTGGAGCAGAGATGGTGGCTGCCCGGCATGGCATGATGTTGGCTGGAGGAGCAGAGCTGATGGCTGCCCGGCGTGGCATAATGTTGGCTGGTGGAGCAGAGATGGTGGCTGCCCGGCGTGGCATGATGTTGGCTGGAGGAGCAGAAATGATGGCTGCCCGGCGTGGCATGATGGTTAGGTGGAGGAGCAGAGATGATGACTGCCCGGCGTGGCATGATGTTGGCTGGAGGAGCAGAGATGATGACTGCCCGGCGTGGCATGATGTTGGCTGGAGGAGCAGAGAAGGTGGCTGCCCAGCGTGGCATGATGGTTAGCTGGAGGAGCAGAAATGATGGCTGCCCGGCGTGGCATGATGTTGGCTGGAGGAGCAGAGATGATGGCTGCCCGGCGTGGCATGATGTTGGCTGGTGGAGCAGAGATGATGGCTGCCCGGCGTGGCATGATGTTGGATGGAGGAGCAGAGATGGTGGCTGCCCGGCGTGGCATGATGTTGGCTGGTGGAGCAGAGATGGTGGCTGCCCGGCGTGGCCTGATATTGGCTGGAGGAGCAGAGATGATGGCTGCCCGGCGTGGCATGATGTTGGCTGGTGGAGCAGAGATGGTGGCTGCCCGGCGTGGCATGATGTTGGCTGGTGGAGCAGAGATGGTGGCTGCCCGGCGTGGCATGATGTTGGCTACAGGAGCAGAGATGATGGCTGCCCTGCGTGGCATGAAGTTGGCTGGTGGAGCAGAGATGATGGCTGCCCGGCGTGGCATGATGTTGGCTGGTAGAGCAGAGATTGTGGCTGCCCGGCGTGGCATGATGTTGGCTGGAGGAGCAGAGATGATGGCTGCCCGGCATGGCATGATGTTGGCTGGAGGAGCAGAGATGATGGCTGCCCGGCGTGGCATGATGTTGGCTGGAGGAGCAGAGATGATGGCTGCCCGGCGTGGTATGATGTTGGCTGGAGGAGCAGAGATGGTTGCTGCCTGGTGTGGCACGATGGTGGGCTGGAGGAGCAGAGATGGTTGCTGCCAGGCGTGGCATGATGGTTAGGTGGAGGAGCAGAGATGGTTGCTGCCCGACGTGGCATGATGATGGATTGGAGGAGCAGAGATGGTTGCTCCCCGGCGTGGCATGATGGTGGGCTGGAGGAGCAGAGATGGTTGCTGCCCGGTGTGGCATGATGGTGGGCTTGAGGAGCAGAGATGGTTGCTGCCTGGCGTGGCATGATGGTGGGCTGGAGGAGCAGAGATGGTTGCTGCCCGGTGTGGCATGATGGAGGGCTGGACGAGCAGAGATGGTTGCTGCCCGGCGTGGCATAATGGTTAGCTGGAGGAGCAGAGATGGTGGCTGCCCGGCGTGGCATGATGGTGGGCTGGAGAAGCATAGATGGTGGCTGGCAGGCTGGCGGGGCAGACATGAACATTTCACAAGTTTTAGGAAACTGTATAAATATTTTCAGGATGAAGGTGTCTCAGAGATAAGAGTAGCAATTCAAACGTGTTTGTGGAGCGTGTATTCAGTACCATGAATAACATATTAATGTAATGATGAGAGTGAAAACACTAAAAGCTGAACATTGTGACATGGTAAACCTTGAATTTAGTTGTGCAGAATGGCGATTTATTGGAGAAGAAAAACAAGTTCTTGAAGTTGTGGGAAAATGCTCCAAACAGAAATTTTAAAAGTGAATTTGGAGCACTGAAGGAAAATTGCTCTTTCTCAAACATTTGTATTTCTCATATCAGACATGCCTATCACCAGTGTGTATAGTTCAATAAAAAGAAATTGTTTCATTAGTCGAATCTGTATTTAGTATATTAATATACTCTTATTCATGCAAACTTGCAGATGTAGGATGACTGGTATTTTTTTTACCACAGTTGACAACCCTTAATCACATATCGCAAAATGTCACTTTCACCAAACATTTACTTTGGAACCATAGATTTTTTATGTGGGAATTGTTTATTGAGTGGTTTGTCTATGTATATATTTATTTATTTTAAATTAGAGATTTTATGATTTTATATTACTAAATTCTGTTTTAAGTAAAATGAAATTTGTCAACCTTGTCGGCTGTCTTGAGAGGAGATGTCAATATTATTTATTACTCTCGTACGACATTGGTATGTGCAGATTAGCGGCAGCTAGTTGTTTTCGGAAGAACGAGGAGTCTGTTAATAATTATTCATTATTGTGCTGTAATGGAAAAGTGTTTTATAAGTTTCTGTTATGAAACTGAAAAATATAAATTTCTCTAGATTAATTATAGAGAAAAATTGATTACTAAAAATTATGGAAGACTTAGCCATCAATAAATTTAGCAGGCCTACAAAGTAGTACCGGTATGTGCAAAGGCAGGGGGCTGAATCGAAAATGTAATGTCGATGTATATTAAAAAGTCTTGGATTTGAGGATGTGAAATTACAAATAGGTTATTTTGTACGAAATCTGAGGATAGACTTAGTGCGTTGGCTATGATGTACTTTGAAAATAAACTTGAGGGTCATCCAGAAGTTTAACGAGAAAAAAATGGATAATTTCGCAGTGAAAGAGAAAAGG
Organism: Periplaneta americana; assembly: GCF_040183065.1. Lineage (NCBI taxonomy): Eukaryota > Metazoa > Arthropoda > Insecta > Blattodea > Blattidae > Periplaneta > Periplaneta americana. Next base: position 69,177,358 of record NC_091122.1, on the reverse strand, counting down.
GTGAACTTTTCATGCAAGCATCCATACTAAAGTACGGACTATTGTTTTATTTGATAAATATTTAAGAGTTAATCTTATAGTAATTTTTCATGTATGCTTACTTAAATGTTTCGTAATATTTAAAAAAAAATTAAAAATGCACACCCAAGACGAAAAGTCACTAGCCGCATCACTGATTAAACTTAACTTTAACATGTTCTTTGATTTTTCTCAGATTTTGGGACTATTTGTTTGCTTGTGTCAGACTTCTGACAGGCAGGGTTTAACAAAAGAGAGATCGCTTGAGGGACTTCTCTTGGCTCCCAAATCTTGCATACCTATCTGATATTTTTAGTTTTTTAATTTTTATAAATTCAGTTTTCAGTGTTCAATTTTAAGTGTTCACTATTCTGGATAAGTTTGAAGCAACAGTAAAGAAGTTAAACTTGTTGTGTCGCTGAGTTGTCAGTAGAGAATTCGATTGATTTCCCACTCGAAATGACTTTCTAGCAACAAATAATGATGAACTCTTGTTCGATATCGCAGAAAGTATAAAGAATATCTTGATTAATTAGCATTGAAATTAATGAAATATTTTTCTTCTTCTAACTGAAAAAAAAATTGAGTGAAAACACTTTCTTGGTGAAAAAAAGAAAAACAGTTTGCTCGACAAAGAAGAGAAGCTGTTAGAATTAACTGCTGAGTACGGCTTAAAAATGGTTTCCTACAACTAACCTTATGTAATCTTGGTTCCATGCACCACCATGGGGCCCGATGTTTTCGAATTACAATACAATATTTAAATGTCAATTGCGTACTTATACGTTTTCTGCTTAGGTCATCTTGAAAAACAAATAGCTATAGAAGTATATTTAATGTTGAGCTAGACTTACCTACAATTGAAACAGACTTCTCAGAACTGACTAGGGTTGCCAACTTTTTTTTAAGAAAATACGGGAAATTAAGGAATCGACAGAATTTCACATAGTAAATTGACAGATTATTCCGTTCAGTTACTAAAGGACAGATTATTTCTACACTTCGATAACTAGACTTAAATTAAGAGTATTTTGAGAATACTGATATTGTTTGATTTTAAAGAGATGGCACTAAAACCCATTTATAGCTAGCATTACTTCTAAAAAGACTCCACATTTTAATGCATCTCTTGAACAATAAAATTCATCATATAAACAATCATCATTCAGGGCAAAATCAAGTGTTTAGAATAATGATTCGTACATTATCTTAATATATAAAATTGAATGTGTGTATGTATGTATGTATGTGTGTGTGTGTGTGTGTGTGTGTGTGTGTGTGTGTATGTTCTCTATACAAATCTATACGCTTTGACCGATATGTGCCAAAGATTGCACATTTAACCTTCATAACCAGGAGAAGAACATAGGCTACATTAAAATTGTGCAAATGGACGTTAAATTAATTAACATTATAAAAAATAAAAATAAATAGATCAAGTATTCATGTGTAATATTAAAATACAAAATCTTCTACAGTCAACTGTTTTTATTATTGTCTGTTGTGTTCAACATCGACATTCATGAGGCCTTGGAAATTTTAACACGAAATTAAATTACATTGTTGTTACAGATCATGAAGACTAAAACTAGATAATTCATGCAATATGTATCTTTACGCAGTCCAGGACCGTATTATGAATTCCTCGAACCAGTTTTGTAGATAGTGAGCAAACTGTTTTATACAACTGAATTCTAGAATTCTTTGAAACTACAAGGATTGCTACCACATAATTTATTTAATATTGAATAAGTAATAGTACTATTGCGAAATATTGACCCACCAAAATTATGCACGAATAAGAATTGGTGTAAAATCTCATACGAAATGTAATGGAATTGGTAATATTAACTGCAAAAATAAAAGGATGTGTTTTTATTCCACGTATTGCTAGGATACTCAATTTTAAGCAACTGCAATTTCAATGCCACTAGCATTTGTAATGGCCATATTAAAATGAAGCTCAAGGACAGTCGCTCAAAGTTGCAGACATTAACTTAAAAACTGCGTGTTTTTCACATCCTCAACTATATTTTATACAAAGAAGTGGAGAAAAAAAAGATTTTACGCATATCAATAAGCAATTCAATGATACTTTTGTCATGTTGCTAATGTAGTATGTGAATGTACATAAGCCCACTGAAAATAACATTGTATTAATTCTCAGAATATTGTTGTTCACGTCCCAAAAATGTGTTGCAGCGAAATTATATCTGTATAATCACGTTGCAAATTTAGTATGTTAAGCGTTGTGGAAATAAAAATCTCTTAATTTCTCAACAAGCGGTAGGCCTATACGTTTCTCAGAATATTAGCCTCTATGTTAAAAAATGACTTATTGCGAGTTTATATTGTATCTGTATTCTGTGTATAAAATTATAATTAATACAGTATGTTTTGAATTTATGAGATATGGTTTCAAGTTATATTTAAAAAAACTGGGTATGGTATAAGTGGATGTACAGTGGTCCGGTCAAGAGGTAAAAAAAATCTTCCAATATAAATTAAATTATATATGTATACATTGATTTGATGCTGAAACTGATCAGAAAGAGGAGAAGGAATTATATTTTCGTTGGGTTTTACTTTGTTTATAGTTTGATTTTTCTATTACTTTATTTGTATTTCTGGCGGTGTGGAAGAGAAGGCCTAATGACCTTAACTACACCAGAATAAATAAATAAATAAATACATAAATAAATAAATAAATAAATAAATAAAAACAAATGAATAAATAAATACAAATAAATAAATAAATAAATAAATAAAAACAAATAAATATATAAATAAAAACAAATAAATAAATACATTTAAAACAACAGCTTAACGTTAGGCACATGATGAAATGTTTTGTTTTCGGTGGCTGATTTAAAACTGTTTTAAATTGAGTTAACCCTGGCAGGCATTTGGCTAAGGAGTTCATTAATTCATGTAAGTGATGTTAAGTAAAGCTTCATCTTTATGGGCGAGGAAAGCTTAGTAAAGGCAATTCGTTTTGGTTGTTTACAGTTAGGTTTCCGAGATTTCCGAAAATTTAATAACCAGTTTAATTAAAAATAGAAGCAGAAAGGAAAACCTGGGCAATGCCGGGTGCTTTCAGCTAGTGGAAAAATAAGAGAGTAATATGCTCGAAAAGAAGAAAAATTACGGATTAAAATTAGGGCCAAATACGGGAGATCCCGGGAAATACGGGAGGGTAGGCAGTCCTAGAACTGACAGCTGTAATGCAATAACAACCATCACATTAAAAACCTTATGGTAAATATAAATCTAAATTCATTTTTCTCAGCAAATGTCATGCAACGTAATAGTTATTTATGAAGAAAGTGGATAATCTTGATGATTATGGCAAGAGTGCATTTTTTCGTACGAACGCTAGTGAGTGTCATAATGAGATTATCCACGAGTTGGATACAACACTTTATGGCATCTTAGCATTATAAACTGTAGGAAATAAATTATGAAAGAAATTCGGGATCCATAGCTGACAGTCTTCATGTGTTCGTATCGATAAGTTGCGCCTGGCAGTGACACTGAATAAAGAGAAATGGATGACCTTGCAGGCTATGTTACAAATGTTCCTTTATTTTGTCAATATAGATAGTTTCTCAAAAGCACATAATTGTTTTATGTGATATTACAAAAGTGTTAAATATTGGAAATAAATGATGCGTTACCTTCTGTCCTGCATTTCATTTCATGTTACGTCGCGCGTAGAAGTGGTAAGCAGGATAGCAAGCGTTCTGGTATTACGACATAGCGAATACGTCATTGCTTTTATTGGCACGCGTGCTATAATCGGCCAATTTCGAACGATATTGGATGTAGTAACAACCTGTTTATAATGCTAGGATAGCATAAAATATATCACATTTGTATTTACCTATGCAACTTCAGATCATATTCAAAACCTAAAACCAAAATTTAATTTTTCTACAGATTTATTAAGGATGCTACCTCACTACATTATGCAAAAATATGAGTAGAACACGTTTTTGGACCTAAATTATGCAAAACATTTTAGAGGGTCCGTCAAAATGAAATATGAAACTTACGGTGTCTGTAACACTCAAAAGGCTGGGAGCCACTGGTGTAGTAACAGAGTACAGAACTGCTAGAGATGGAGACAGGAGTTCATTATATTATATACTGTAAGTTAATAAGCACTGGTAGTGGACGGACGCAAGTTGAGCGCGGCTCTGACGTTGCAAGTGGAGATTCGGGAAGGAGATTCAATCCAAGAAAGTGAAAATGCACAGGAGTGTACAACAAGAGATATTAGCAGGGGCGGAATAATTAGTAGATCGGAAGAAGGAGATCTAAATTAATAATGAAGAAAGAACAATTAATAATGAATCGAGTACAGACAGGAGATTGAAAGAGCTAAGACACAAACATGGAGGGACACAGTGAGAAGATTGAATTGTTGAGTCGACCTGGTTGGCGAGTTAGTATAGCGCTGGCCTTCTATGCCCAAGGTTGCGGGTTCGATCCCGGGCCAGATCGATGGCATTTGTGCTTAAATGCGACAGGCTCATGTCAGTAGATTTACTGGCATGTAAAAGAACTCTTGTGGGACAAAATTCCGGCACATCCGGTGACGCTGATATAACCTCTGCAGTTGCGAGCGTCGTTAAATAAAACATAACATTTGAATTGTTGAGACAAGAAATAGAACAAATGAAGAGGAAAATTAAGCAGTACGAAATAAGTAAAAAAAAAAAAAAAAGGAAATTGTTATTCTTCGGAGTAGAGGAAAAGGGACGTGAATTCGCAATAGAAACCCGGGAGACAGTACGCAGAGTATGCTACGAGATCTTCAAACTGGAGGTAAGAGCAGAAGACATCGAGGAGACTTATAGACTCGGATTAGGATGTAAAATACCTATTGTGATAAGATTCTCAAATATAGTAACCAAAGAAAAAATATTAAAGAACTTACACAGAGTGCGAGGAACGGGAATGAGAGTTGAAAATGACCTGAGCCACGAGATCAGATGTAAAAGGAAGCCATCACGAAGGCGGCAAGAGCGAATGGACACTTTGCAAAGTTATATGAAGACAAATTAAAAATCAATGGGAAATTCTATGACGTAGAATTCTGTAAACCAAATGAAGATCATCCAATATATGAATTAAGTACGAAGAAGTGAGAACATCAATATGCAAAAGAGCAGAGGACATCTGAAGACACGAGGCACAACGTACGAATGGGCAAACTGATGGAATTACAATCGTGAGGAAGAAGAATGGTCAAGAGACAAATAAATGAAGCAGTTATCGCACAAACTGGAAAGTAGGGAAATTGAAGAAAATCATTGGCATGGATTAATACCTACCAGCCCAACTAAACAGATATTAAGTGAAGATCGGAATTCGAACTGGGATAAAATATATGTGACAGGTGATGGACAGTCTGCACAAACATTTGCTAATATACTGAACGCAAAGATCTCTAATAGGCCTATAGATCCATTCGTTATTGAATGATACTCCACAACTCGGTCATCATGAAAGCTCTCAACAAACGCCGGCAAGAGCAGAAAAGTACAACTAGCCTTAAAACAGCGAAGAAAATTAAGAAAATCGTCAACTATGTAATGTGAGCACAATAACATAATATTATTCTTAGAGAGTCATTCTGTATTGTTTTCATATCCTCACATAAGTGTTTTAACGAAGTCTAAAGAGCCCACAATACTTGAAAAAGTGTTTGCGATCACAATGGTCTTTTTATGAGTGTCATAAATATCTTCGGTGCATTGCTTTTCATAGTAAGAGGCATGTTAAAAGTCCAGCCTTGACGGCAGATGACGTCACGAGAAGTGTGATGGCCCCTACCTTCTATTCTATTTTCCTTGGTGGACGAGGCTAGTGAAGTAGTGAAGTATAATACAGTATGTAGAAAATTAGTGAGATCTGAAAATGAAATGTACCCAAGAAACAGAACAAGTATTATTAGAAACAGTGTGTGTTCGATATAGTCTAAGTGAACTGAAAATCAAGAACGGAGTGATAAAAGTGTCAATTTTGAATGAATTAGGGGAGTGTAATAGGAAGTTAAGTAAAACGATAGAGATAATGAAAATAGGTGAGGAGTATGGCGGGGGAGGCTAGCTTGGATAGTGAAGTACAATATGTAGAAAATTAGTGAGATCTGAAAATGAAACGTACACAAGAAACAGACATAATAACGAACATATTGGACAATGCTGTAGTATGTTTTAGTAACAAGTATTATTATCAGGGAAAGGATTTATATGTAAATACATATTTACTTATAAAGCTAATATAATTTATATTTTGCATTATCTTTATGTTTCACAATGTGTAGGGTTGAAAAATCCTACTTTTATTTTCCATATTTTTCCATATTTTAGAGTTTAGTACATATTTTCGTTAATTTCCATATATTTTCCATATTTCATATAAAACAGTCCATATTATATTAGGTTTAACAATAAAACAAAACAAAATTCCATTAACTTTTAAAAATACATTTCAACAATAGAGATTTAAACACATGTTCAGTAATCCCTTTAACATCAGAGTTATTTGAAAATTAGCAGTCCTATCAACAATGGGAAAGTAAGTTACAAAACTGTATTAATTTAATTTAAAATTTTTAACAGACTTCAGTTGTGCAGCTCAACAGTTAAATGCCAGTCAGAGTACACATAGGTTCAGTTTTGTAAATCATACTATAAAGACGGTAAATATGCCAAAAGTACGTCATTCAGTCAATTTAAAATCAAAACTAACAAGTTACATTTCAGAATTTAAAGAAGATGGTTTATCAACTGACAATAAAATATTATTTTGTAATTTGTGTCAGTGTGCAGTATCATCTACACAAAAGTTCCTGGTGCAACAACACATTACAACTAGTAAACATCAGGCCAACAAACAACTAAATTCCAAGCAGAGACAATTGTTTTTAACACAACCAACAACATCGAATGTAAGATCTGAGTTTAACATCGACCTGTGCCGTTCTCTCATCTCTGCTGATATTCCTCTCTACAAACTAAAGAATAAGGTCTTCAGGGAATTCCTTGAAAAATATACGCAACATAAAATCCCGGATGAGTCAACACTTAGGAAGACGTATGCTCCATCCATCTACGATGAGACAATACAGAAGATAAGAGATGAAATTAAAGATAGTTCAATTTGGGTTTCCATTGATGAGACTCCCGACAAAGAAGGTAGACTTGTTGGTAATGTAGTTATCGGTTTGTTAAGTGAACAATATTCTGAACGAATTCTTTTACATTGTGATGTTCTAGAAAAGTGCAATAACAAAACTATAGTTAAACTGTTCAACGAAGCTATGGGTATCCTGTGGCCAAAGGGTATTATGTACGATAATGTGTTATTCTTTATTAGCGATGCTGCCCCTTATATGGTCAAAGCTGGACAAGCATTATCTGTTGTATATCCTAAATTGACTCATTTTACTTGTGTGGCGCATGCATTTCATCGTGTGGCAGAAGTGGTCAGAGACAATTTCCCTAAAGTAGATTTGTTGATTTCATCAGTGAAAAAAGTATTTCTCAAAGCTCCCAGTAGAGTTAACGTGTTGAAAGAAATGTACCCTGAAATTCCATTGCCACCAAAGCCAATTTTAACTAGATGGGGTACATGGCTAGAAGCAGTTGAATATTATGCCGAACATATAGACTCTATTAACAATGTTCTCCTTGCATTGGACTCTGAAGATGCAGTCTCAATTGATACTGCGAAAACAGTTACCTGTGACATAAGTGTGAAGAATGACTTAGCTCACATTCAGCATACATTTTCATGCATCATAAAAACGCTCAAAAGTCTCCAAAATAGGCACCTTTCACTATCTGAAAGTTTTGAAATTATAAATAGTACTGTGGAACAACTGAATAGTGGTAGAGGTAAAGTTGCAGATGCAGTAAGAGCTAAGGTGGACACTGTACTTTCAAAAAACCCTGGATATGAAGAACTACAAAAGGTTGTTGCTGTGATGAGTGGTGAATCAACAGTGAAGATTAACTTGGACTTATCCCCAGCAGACATTGTGAAATTGAATTATGTACCAGTTACTTCTTGTGACGTCGAACGCTCTTTTAGTCAGTATAAATCTATCCTCAGAGACAATAGAAGAAGATTCACTTTTCAGCACTTGAAAGAAATGTTTGTAACCTATTGTTATGGTAACAGACAATAAAAATTGTGTTTTGTTGAAACTACATTGGAAGATAAGGTACGTCCATTATATTTTTTGTTTAGTTTGATTAAAATGTACCAATATTTAACGTACATAGTCATTTTTTTTATAATTTTAAGTCCATATTTAATTCCATATTTTGGTAAAAATCCATATTTAATTCCATATTTTGGTAAAAATAACTACATATATATTTACATATTTCATATATTTTTAGTCCATATAAATCCGTTCCCTGATTATTATAAACAGTGTGTGTTCGATATAAGTGTACTGAAAATCAAGAACAGAGTCCTAAAAGTGTCAATTTTGAATGTTTTAAATTAAGTTGTTAGATTTTATAGGTGGGAATAGTGATCAATTTAAATAGGGTCAAAAGTTAAAATATAAGAGCGTCTACAAAAGGTATAGGCTATCTGTAATGACTGTAATTGTGGCACCGGATACAAAATTGTGAGGTCCACATTACAGGGATGTAAATGTTGACATTAATATATATATATATATATATATATATATATATATATATATATCCTGTAAGTTGAATGTGTAAGCTCATACCTTACTGTTGGGGAGGCGGAGGAGGGGGCGAGGACGGTTGGTCATCCCCCTTCTTCTCATCTTGGCCCTGATGTTCGGGAATTTCATCCTCTGTGTAGACCCTCCTCAACTTCCCCCCCTCCACCACCGTGAAGCGCCCGGTGTTTCTGTTCTCGTGGGGTACGAAGATCCTCGGCACAGGCGTCTCTTCCGCTGCCAATTCCCCGTCCTGGCCAGCAAGGGCGTTGTAGTCTGGCTCTGGTCCTGGCTCTGGTGGTCGAGGCTTGTATTTGCTGTAATCGGTCACCTTGATTTCCTTTTCGGAGGGGGAATTGAGGTCCTCCTCCTGCAGATGCGGCCGCCTATGTCTGTCCTTCGGTATCACCTCTTTCGGGTGGACCCCCAGAGGTACCCTGCCTTTGTCCCCGGTCACGATGCAATAAATGCCGTAGCCTGTGCCCAGTAGAGAGCCTACACCGATCGATGTTATGGCGGTTGTAACCAGCCTCTCTGGCTTTACTAATTCTCGAATTCTTGAGTTTTGCGTAACGAATTTCAGAGCTGATCTGAACATCTTGTCTTACTCAGAACGTATGTAACACAGCAACGGCATTGCTATTGTTGTCATGCATCGTCTCCATAGAGACCGCAGTTGTTGTTTCGCTAAGTATCGTTTGATTGTACATAAGTTTTCCTTTTTCAGAACTCGCCCTTTCGACGTCTTATGTAAGTAATTTATCCCAGCTTTTCTTTAGAGTTTGAATGGAAATTTTAGCCCAGCAGACAGTGATATTATAAATCGCGTGAGAATACTAATTATGTAATTACTTGCGATGCGTTTAAAGTTTTCGCCATTTCAATTCGACGAATAACTTGCCGTTTTGTTGCATGTTTAAAGTCGTCATCTCTTACCGCCTGTGATGTGCTCGGTGCCAGTGCCTGAACAGAACTGGCATCATCATTGTTTACTAAGCTACGGTACGCTTACAACCTTCACAGAATTGGATTCATATGTAGAAGTGGGTAAAGTCAATCAATGGGTGTATAATCGATCATTTGCGATTTGTATTGAAAGTTATATATTCTCTCAGTTACTTGTTACAATTTTGTTATGCAGGCTTCATTGCCTGACTTTGCAAATGTAAGCGAGAGGGACAACAAAAAGCCTGCGCATGCCAACAAAGGGAACATAGTGTAAATATCGTTGAAGTGAAAACTGTTATTCTCAAGTTTTTTCTCTTAAACGAAAACACAGTCATCGTCAGCAGTGAAAGAAGACAGTAGGCTAAGTATACGTAAATACTTTTCGTTGAGAATGTATCTTGAAATAACAGTTTTGCAGTTCGTAAATGTAAGTATTCAAACTTACTATTTTAAGAAAACTTGTACCCTTGTAGGGTTAAGTCGATCATGTCATCGACCTACTCGAAGCAGATAGGACCAGCAGGAAAAATAAATCATTTACCGAAATACCTCGAACTAACACTTATAAACAGAAAAGTTTCATAGTATAGCTTATATTGATGGGGAAGTGGGAAAAGAGGAAGACGGAATTATGGTGAATTTCTTGCGTAAGAGAAGCACTGCCAAAGGAACATATTTTGTATACCCTTCCCTATCTGACGATGGCAACAACGTAGTTTCTAAACTGACTGCTAATGACATGAGGAGGGGAAGATTTCAAATAACATCTGACATAAACCTAAGCAATGTTGAATAGCATTTTAGATTATAATTAAAGTGTGGTATTTCAATGCAAATTTTTAATTCTTAAATCTTTGTTTGTTAGTATGTGAAGTATTAAAATGTGTTTTTATGTTTTATAAGTTGGCAATCATAGTCAAGTTTGTATAGCATAGACCTATATGCCTTATTGTATCTAATTATTGTACCATCACAGTAAGAAGATATGAACTATATAAACCTATAGGCATATATTGTAGATTATTATTGCTTTCTACACTCCTTATAACAAATGATATATATGTAACACAATTAATTTTTTTTAACATGAACAGTGATCGACTTTACTCCGCAACATTTTAAAATCGATCTCAAACTAAAAATTCAATGGTGATCGACTTTACCCTACTTAAGCAGGTAACTTCGATCACAAGTCAAACAAAAAAAAAACAATCTTTGATAGATTGTAATTAACTTCTTGTGACGTGTTTTCATAAGTAAAGGATAAGACGACAAAATTCGATTTTCTGAGAAACTTCGCTCCATTGCATAACCTCAGTATCATAAAAATATTGCAAAATGTTGATCGACTTTACCTTCTTCTGCATGAAACATAAATAGGAATATTATGATGCTCCACAAATTAATTTCCCGATTTTGTGGCGACAGGGCTACACATTTTTCTCTTTCAATGCACGTTGGCTATACTTCGACAAATACATGTTAATATAATTAACAAAACTTTTTTTTTGTTTCGAGAAACAGTATTTGTGTCTGGCTCCACTGCATAGACCCCAGATTGTGTAACAGCTTCACCTCTGTAGCGCCGACATGCGTCGTAATCAATTTGCGGGAAGGAGGCGTCTGACTTCATTCCACCCGACGGACGGACGGACGGCGTGAATGACGTGCCGTCCTTCCTCGCTGAAATTGGTTCAATATGGCGAACCGTCTCGTTTGAACACCTTTGAAAGTAATCCTCATACTCAAATGATAAACAACTCTAAGTTAACACCTTATGGTTATGATTAATTCCATTGTTGAATAATATGTGCGAAGCTGTTTCGTTAAGGTATCTATATTCATGCTTTGCAAGTTTTAACTGTGCATCTCCAGGCCACTCCTCTTTGTGTTTCACGATATTTTCTAAACTTATTTCCATCTAGTACTACCAAATTATGACCCTTCTCGCTTACTACAAATATGCTGTAATGATATGATATGATATGATATGATATGATATTTATTTGTCAATCAACTTTACAATTCACAGTTATGGTGGACCTTCACATTTCTGTTTTTCGATCCACCATACCTTTAATACATATAACTCTTTTCTATTAATGTATTCTTTGCTGAGAATTTCTTGATTACTTTCTAATGTTCTGTTATGACTGAATTGCTATATGTCCTTCCCCCTCTATCCTCTTCTATTCTCCCCCTCTTACCTAGACTGCCCCCCTTCCATTTCTCGCTCACCTATTAAATATTGCATATTCCTTCCTTAACAATTTGCGTTATTTATTTATTTTCTTCTCTACCTTCAAATCCTACATACTCTTAATCATTGTTTTCCCGCTATTTTCTCCTAGATTACTTGCTGACTTTTCCGTTTACTCTTATTTACAACACTTACATCACTTTTTTTTCTATCCTCTGTTTATTTACAGATTTACCTCTTTCTTTTCGCTTCACTCCTAAATTTCTATTTTATTACCTCTTTCCATATATTTATTTCTATAACACTCCTACAGTTGTAGTACCCCTGATACTACTCCCAACCCATAACACTGAAAAATTGAAATATCTAATTCACTTAATTACACTTGCAATTTCTCTCTCATTCCACTTCTCATTTTTGTATTCATTGTTTGATAGTCTATCTTATTCCACTCTTACCCTATCTTCTTACACTTAACACTTTCTTCTCTGTACCTTTTCCTACACTTTTGCCACCCCTAACTTTCTTGCACTCACTTTTTAGCACTCTTCTTCTTCTTCTTCGCTAATAACCTCTCCAAAGCCCTATCTATTCTGTCCTCACAATCACTAATATCTGGTAGTCGCTTCATTCCTTCACTCGTTCTTCACATGTCTTCTCTTGCATTTCCTTCATTAGTCTTGTCTATGCTCCTGACCTCAGACACTTCCATCTGTTTCCCTAATTCTTCGTCCGCAGTATTTTGTATCTGCTTCATGTTTTGTTTTCCTCCATGATTTATTCTGGTCAGCTGTTTCGTACTAGAAGTAGGCGTCAGATATCGACATTGTACATCTCTCGTTTCATTGAAATTGAAGTTCTGTGTCGTTTGCATTTTATCATTCTTCCTAGCGTGCTGCCTGGAAAGCAGATGAAATATCAGTTGTTTCATCTGCTATTACCGAAACAAATTCTGCGTTTGAGATTGTTTAACCCTCCTACTACCGTGGGGTCAATGGTGACCCCAGACATTAAACAAATCGTTTGTATCTCCTTCAAAAAAAAAATTCCTCTTTTTTGACTTTTATTTATTTTAGGTTAATGACACTCCTGTAAAATATTTCTCGTCTACTATTTTCAGTTTCCGAACTATTGATTTAATTACATCTAGTACCGCGGGGTCAACATTGACCCCAAAACGACATTTCGTGTGGGTTATAATTTATTGCGGACAAACCACTCGTAATTAACTCGTATGCTACGTAGTGGCAGACTATGACACTCTTTAGTCCAGTCCTTAATTTTTTCGGCAAGATTTCACTAATATTTCAGCAGTTAACAGCCTTTGTTTTGCGGTCTGAGCTACTACACTACGGCTGCTGGAAGTCTAAATCTGCCCAATCATGAAGTATGAAAATTTTGTTGGAACAAAATGATGCGATTGTGATGCTATGTTGTTGACGAACGATGACCAGAACCTTTCTGATGACGATGAGGAGATTGACGCCATCGAAAGTCTTGGAGATAGTGGTGCTCCGAGCAGTTATTGTGCATCAAGTATCGTGTCCTCGTCTGATGGTGAGGATGAACATTTTGACTGCTGCTGTCCAACGCATTTTCAAGTCATGGTCACTGGCGTAGCTCAGGCGGTAGCGCGTTTGCCTGCTGATCCGGAGTTACGTTAGGGCGTCGGTTCGATTCCCGCTTGTGCTGATAACCTGGTTCGGTTCTTTCCGAGGTTTTCCCCAACCATAAGGCGAATGTCAGGTAATCTATGCCGAATCCTCTGTCTCATCTCTTCAAATATCATTTCGCTATCATCAGTTCTATCGACGTTAGATAACCCGGTAGTTGAATAATTTCAAGGGAAAAATTGTTCCGGGGCCGGGTAACGAATCCGGGACCTTTGGCTAAATGCACCAATGTCCTACCAACTGAATTACCCAGGAACTCTATTGAGTCGGTATCTGGTAGAGTTCCTGGATAACTCAGTTGGTAGAGCGTTGGTGTGTTTAGCCAAAGGTCCCGGAACAATTTTTCCCTTGAAATTATTCAAATCAGCTTCACAGGGAGCTATACTTGAAAGCTAGATTTGTAACCCAGTAGTTGATACAGCATCGTTAAATAACCTAGTACAAAAAAGTAAGTCATATCCTTACTGTATACTATCCTAAAATAGAATAAAGCCTTCTAGTTTATTAAGGCTAGCACGTGTCTCGGTACTCTCGGATTCAATTCTCAGTGTTGACTGAAATAATAATTCTCTCATCTGAGCTTTATGTTTTTTCGTATTGCAATGTTGTGTCACGAATTTACGTTTCATAACTTTAATTTCTGTGCAACATACGAGTAATTTACATATGATATTTACCCCACTTGCTGCGAAGTGTGGTGGACCTAATTCCTCCATCAACTTGTTTACTGTTGATATATTTGATGATTCAGCTATTATAAATATTATATGTTACGTAAGGTAGGAATATAAATCTAGAAGACTGTTTACTACATATCGTAAATGTGTTCTGTTGCCCGAGTCGCATGCCAGTACGCAACCACTTCCCCACCCCTTCATACTATTTACCTTCGACAAACATCGCAATACAGTTAACCCGTAAGTGGTGATGTATTTTTATAGTCACGTAACTGGTGAGGTGGGGATTGCACTTACCCCAACTTAGAAACTTGTATCGTAGCTCTCAGAAAATCAAACTGAATTTTTAATTTATATAATCAAGTAAGTACTTTTATTTGTTTTAACTAGGTTTTCTTCAAAATTAGGGAAGCAGGCTCCATAATAAGCAATGAAAAAGAAAAAAAATATCTCCGCACATCCACCTGGCGCAGGCTTATTTTCTTACAATGGTTGGGGTACTCACTTGATTTCATCCTGGAGTCCTAAATGTCTTAGCTTTAGACTCATAACATAGACCACGAAGCTGCTACGTGGGACGATAATAGTAATGATAATGGTAAAAATTATAAGGATAATAATTGTCACTATATTTCTGATACAGTCGCCCTCTATGGTCTAGGCCCGAGACCAGTCATGTCAATTGATGCCCATAGGAGCAAGCGCGCGCTTTAGAGCTCAGGAGAGCCTGAGCGCTTTACAGCGGAAAGGAAAGAGACAGACGAAAGAGGTAGTATATGCCATTTTGTCGAGCTATATTCAAGGATGGCCAGCACTGATTCAATAGATACAGGGAAGAGAACTTATTAAAACTGTATCCATGTTAATTTTTAGATTTGTCTGAGAAGTATGAGTGCATTATAAGAATGTAAGTTTTAATTGTAATGTTCATATTTTACAAGTTTGATTTTTTTTAAGAAATATTTTCTCAACTTCCATTATAGAAAAGGGAAATTTTCAGATATAGGCCTATTTATCTAGTAGCCTTACAGAACGTTTTCGTAAATCTAATATACCGTAAATACGTAGTACTGAAGATAGTGTATTGAAAATTTTGAAAATATTCGTATGGAAATTGTTTGTAAGGAAATGAATTAACAAAGCAACTATTGTTACATCATAAGCAAAAGATACGTGCTTATATGTTGTATAGCTTCAGCACATTTCGAGAAAATAATTCAATATTCTGATGATAGGAAGTTGCTCACCAATATCACCTTAAAAACATAATACAATGAGAGTTTTGTTATGGAATATTAGTTACACTTAAAACATATACAGCACCTAAGTAACTTTGCTTTGTACTATAATATTGTTTTGTTTAGTTTGTTGATTACATTTTTAAGGCTAAAGGTACCATCAATACCAATTCCAACTTATCATGTCATACTCAATCCCTTTCTTTGGGATATCACTTTCTTTATGAATGATGTGTTTCATCCATTATTTTAGTACAGTATAGTTGTACTTCTATGGAATTTATGTGAATATTCCTTCTTAACTCTTTATTATGTTATTAACATTTAAAACACAAGTGCAATATTAAGAAATTGGTGTTAGTACTTTTGTTTTACAGACAATATAGATAATATCAAACAGAAAGAAGCCATATAAAAATAACGACATAAAATTTCACGTTCCGTTTGAAGTTTGTGCATCACTGTTTTCTTAATCCAACAGGCTGCTTATTCATATACACAACCCTTCCTCTTTCCATACTTAGCGCTTGATGCCCGCGCTCGACGTCAAGATCAGAAAAATGTGCTTGCTTTGACATCACTGCCCTAGACTCTAGGGGTAAAGCGCTCTCCTCTAGGCCGAAGGTTTGCGGGTCCAAACCGGCTGGGTTCCGAAGCTTCAAGTCCTCCGCTAGGAACTTTAAGTCGTGCGTGCCGTGTCGGCACGTTAAAGACCTTCAAGCCTAAATTAGAGTCTTGGATTAAATTATCCTTTCTCTTGTGTTCCACTATTACTTTCGTTGCATATTAGGTGGCGTTTCAGGCGATGAGCTTACCACTTGTGCCTCTGCCCCCTGTCGGCAAATAAGTGTAATTAAATTCTTGTAGGTATGGAAGTCTCCGCTAGGGGATATCTATGTTCAGACTTCGGAATTATGGGTTAAATTACGATATTACTGGTACAGATAGGGTCGTTTTGGGAGTTCTCCGCATTTTTGTATATCTCGACACTTTTAAGAAAAGCAGCCATTGCGAGCACTGTTTCTAGTGAAAACAGTTCGAACTTAATGAGATCTGTGTTGACTGTGTTTGTAATCTCTGTGTAAGTGAACCTCGTGGCTCCAACTTATGTTTTACGATGACACAAGGCAATAAACACAATACATATTGTGTAAAGCTTGCTGTCCCCTCCGTATTTACAGGAATTATGTAGACCTTCTTATAATGACCTCCCGGGTTATCTCATTAGTAGGCTACATTAACATAATGGAACATAGTTCACTATATACATTGAATTTAATACATAAATAAATAATTAACATTGAGAGAACAATATCTTAATATATAAAAGTGAATGTGGGTATGCACTCTTCTCCAACCAGGAGATTAACCGTGAAAGGATGTGCTTACCATTGCGTCATCTATTAGAGCGAAGTAGATAGATAATATTACCGTTATAACGTCAGCTTAAAAAACATGGGTTCTCCTGCATATGCTATTTCCTGTATGGAGAGATTAAAAGACCAGGGATGCTATTCATAGACATTTCGCAGCACGCGCTACGAGCGTACTAAGCTAGCCCCGGCTATCCACTGGTTACTTGTACAGAATTCAAATCATATCCTATCGCTAACACTGGTTTATGAATACGAAAAACGCTGATCATCCACCGGAAGCCCGCGCTAAAAATGTCTATGAATACGGCTCCAGGAGATTAACCGTGATCTAATTTTGTAGTTAGGGTAGTGTAAATATGTGTGTATCAGTGTCATCGTTTGTGCTTTGATAGTTAGCCAATGGAGATGCGTGTACCCACGTGTGTGACCTTATGACATCTTATGACATCAACATTCATTCACAGCATTACTCCGCTGCGTCTCATTCCCCTGAGACTTTCTCCTGGTTGGAGTACAGTATGTATGCATATGTCTCTATACATATCTACACGCTTTGACCGATATGTGCCAAAATTTGCACATTTAACCTTCACAACCAGGAGAAAAACATAGGCTATATTAAAATTGTTACAATGGACGTTAAATTAACTAGAAAAAAAGAAATAAAAATAAATACGATCAAACATTCATGTGTAAAACTAAAATGCAATCTTTTTACTATTGTCTGTTGTATTCAACATCGACTTTCACGATATACATCTTGAAGGCTAAAACTAGACAATAAAATTCATGCAATAAGTATCTTTACGCAGTTGTAGATAGTGAGCAGACTGTGTTTTATCTAACTGAATTCTTTGAAACCACAAGGATTGCTACTATATAATTTAATACTTATTATTGAATCACCAATAGTACTATTGCGAAATAATGACTCACTAAAATTATGCACTGGAACAAGAATTGGTGTGAAAAAGCTCATTCAAAACTTAAGAAGTGACAATATTAACTGGCAAAACGAAAGATGTTTTTATCCCACACATTCCAATGATACCCACTAAAATGCCTTTCCATTTTAAGTAACAGCAATTTCAGTGCTGGCCATATTAAAATTAAGTTCACGGACAGTCGCTCAAAGTTGCAGACATTAACTTAAAAACTCCGTGTTTTTCACATTCTCAACTATATTTCGCGGGTGCTCGTATAAAGGGGGTTAAGTATGATTTCGCTAAACTGGGATAAGTACAGATTTCAACTCTCCACAATTACTTTTTTGTTGTGTCAAAGGGGTTAAATCATGCTTCCATCCATGATGCAGTTACAGTGCTCCGTATTTTGTGAAAAAGGGGTTTTGTTTAGTACCAAAGGAGAGAAGTTTACATACCTTACAACTTGACTTGACCCCCTTTACACGAGCACCCGCGTTTTTATACAAACAAGTAGAAAAAAAAAAGATTTTACACACATCAAAAACCAATTCAATAACACTTTTGTCATATTGCTAATGTAGTATGTGAATGTAGGTAAGGCGACTGGAAATAACACAGTATTAATTATAAAATATACGTCTTTCAAAATATGGTTGTTTATGTCCGAAACTGTGTTATTGTGAAATTCTAATTGTGTAATCACGTTGCCAATGTAATATGTTATGCGTTGTGGAAATTACAATCTCTTAATTTCTATTTAAAAAGGGTATACGTCTCTCAGAATATTAGTCGTTATGTTGAAAAATGATTTATTGCGAGTTTATATTGTACCTGTATTCTGTATATAAAATAAGAATTATTATAATACTAGTGGCTTGTAGCAGCAACTGCTGCTTGATAGAGATTGAAAATCACAATAAAATTCCTATACACAAAGTCCCACATTACTGACATTATTCATGACCTTCGAAAAACCTAACACAGCTGTATTAATAACTCAAATGAAGATGAAGTACATTACGTGAAGCACGGCCCTCTGCACAACACTACGAAGTATACTGCAATATGTCCTACGGTATACGTTTTTGCTGCGATGGACGCACATATTTTTTAAATTTTTACATTGTAATATTTAATACTGTCTTCAAGCATAATTTCACTTCTTGAAACGTTGTTACAAACATCATTTTCTACATAGTTGTTTATGAGTTCTTAATGCACTACACTTCTAAACGTTCTATCACATTTTCTTGGTCGACCATCTACACTCATAATAATCTATACTAATAATAAATCTGTAGCCGAAATTTTTCTGGTAATTTTCGATTTTCCAAAAATAATTGGTCCCAACATATATAATTAACCACCCTGAAACCGAAAATCGCATTTTTGAAATTTTTGTTAGTATGTCTGTCTGTATGTTTGTTACCTTTTCACGCGATAATGGCTGAACCGATTTATATGAAAATTGGAATATAAATTAAGTTTGCTATAACTTAGATTTTAGGCTATACGGCATTCAAAATACTTTATTTAAAAGGGGGGTTATAAGGGGGCCTGAATTAAATAAATCGAAATATCTCGCTTATTATTGATTTTTGTGAAAAATGTTACATAACAAAAGTTTCTTTAAAAATGATTTCTGATAAGTTTTATTCTTTACAAAAATTTTGATGGGACTGATATTTAATGAGATAAATGAGCTTTAAAATTAAAATAACGCCATCTAAGACGGTGCAATGACATAACAAATGACTTCGTTTATAAGGGGCCTTGGACAGCAACAATCGAAAGCTATTAAACTTAGCCTACAGACAATGTTTCTGTGTTTGTATGAAGTAAGCTAAATTAACCGATTTGTATAATTAATTATTATTTCACCATTGGAAAGTGTAGTTTCTCTAGATGGACATACTGCTATAATGTTATTACAGTAAATTCTTAGTAAATCGAGGACAGGTAAGATTAAAATAGCTTACTATGCATAGAAAATTTGATAGGCTTTTTTGTACATTCGTTTTCTGTATTTCTTAAAATAATATTTATGTACACACTCATTTTAATCTCAGAGAATTAACTAACAACGAGAGTGTATTGATTTAGTATGCAGTAATAGCACGTTAGCTTAGCAATCCATTATTTTATAATTCAAATTTTAACTATGCTCAATCGAATCGTGTTAAAATACATAAAATAGACTATATATGCAATAAATGCAATGCAAAAAAAAATTGGGTAATGAGCCAAGCAGATTATGTTGCGCTGTTGTAAAAGTTGTTGCTTCTGAGATTCAAGAGCCCCCACAACAAATTAAAAACTTTCTTATCGGAGTACATCCGTTATCAACGCACTTTTTATATACTGTAATATAATATAATATAATATAATATAATATAATATAATATATACTAATAATAAATATGTAGCCGAAAATTTTCTGGTAATTTTCGCTTTTCCAAAAATAATTGGTGTTAACATGTATAATTATTCATCCTGAGACCGAAAATCGCTTTTTTGACATTTTTGTTTGTATGTCTGTCTGTCTGGATGTTTGTTACCTTTTCACGCGATAATGGCTGAACGGATTTCGATGAAAATTGAAATACGTTGTAATTTAGATTTTAGGTTATATGGCATTCAGAATACTTCATTTAACGGGGCCTGAATTAAATCGAAATATCTCGCTTATTATTGCTTTTTTGTCAAAAATGTTACATAACAAAAGTTTCTTTAAAAATGATTTCCGATAAGTTTTATTCTATGCAAAATTTGGTAGGTCTGATAGACTTCTAAAATAACAATACAATACGTTTTCACCGCCGCCTCAGACTGTAGCATTGTTGTTCCTGCAGTAATTCCCATGTGCAAAATATAAAATTTTTGAGTAGGAAGAAAAAACACATTTATTCATTCCGTGGTAAAGGTACATAGGAGATCGTGAATTCTTACATTTTCGAAAGAAAGAAATATAATTACATATCACTATTTATGCTGTATCACTATTTAAGTTATTTGAAGGTTTCAGAACCATAGTGGGCCAAGCGCCATTTACTGAAGACGTAGAAAACAAGGCTTAAAATTAAGTTATTTCCATAATTCAATGGAACCATATAGCAAGTAATATAAAGTTTACACATTAAAACTAAATGATATGTCAATCTTCATTAAACTATAGTTGGGTGTAATCTATACTAATAATAAATCTGTAGCCGAAATTTTTCTGGTAATTTTCGATTTTCCAAAAATAATTGGTCTCAACATATATAATTAACCACCCTGAAACCGAAAATCGCATTTTTGAAATTTTTGTTAGTATGTCTGTCTGTATGTTTGTTACCTCTTCACGCGATAATGGCTGAACCGATTTATATGAAAATTGGAATATAAATTAAGTTCGTTGTAACTTAGATTTTAGGCTATACGGCATTCAAAATACTTTATTTAAAAGGGGGGCTATAAGGGGGCCTGAATTAAATAAATCGTAATATCTCGCTTATTATTGATTTTCATGAAAAATGTTAGATAACAAAAGTTTCTTTAAAAATGATTTCCGATAAGTTTTATTCTTTACAAAATTTTGATTAGGACTGATATTTAATGAGATAAATGAGTTTTGAAATTAAAATAACGCCATCTAAGTCGGTTCAATGAAATAACAAATGATTTCGTCTATAAGGGGCCTTGGACAACAACAATCGAAAAAGGGGCCTTGGACAGCAACAATCGAAAGCTATTAAACTTAGCCTACAGACAATGTTTCTGTGTTTGTATGAAGTAAGCTAAATTAACCGATTTGTATAATTAATTATTATTTCACCATTGGAAAGTGTAGTTTCCCTAGATGGACATACTGCTATAATGTTATTACAGTAACTTCTTAGTAAATCGAGGACAGATAAGATTAAAATAGCTTCTTATGCACAGAAAATTTGATAGGCTATTTTGTACATTAGTTTTCTGTATTTCTTAAAATAATATTTATGTACACACTCATTTTAATCTCAGAGAATTAACTAACAACGAGAGTGTATTGATTTAGTATGCAGTAATAGTACGTTAGCTGAGCAATCCATTATTTTATAATTCAAAGTTTAACTATGCTCAATCGTATCGTGTTAAAATACATAAAATAGATTATATATGCAATAAATGCAATGCAAAAAAAAATGGGTAATGAGCCAAGCAGATTATGTTGCGCTGTTGTAAAAGTTGTTGCTTCTGAGATTCAAGAGCCCCCACAACAAATTAAAAACTTTCTTACTGGAGTACATCCGTTATCAACGCACTTTTTATATAATGTAATGTAATGTAATATAATATAATATAATATAATATAATATAATATAATATAATATAATATAATATAATATATACTAATAATAAATATGTAACCAAACATTTTCTGGTAATTTTCGCTTTTCCAAAAATAATTGGTATTAACGTGTATAATTATCCATCCTGAGACCAAAAATCGCTTTTTTGAAATTTTTGTTTGTATGTCTGTCTGTCTGGGTGTTTACGAATGTCAAAATGTAGCCGAACTGAGATTCGATCGAGCGATCATGTGTAAACACTTTCTTTTAACAAATTTATTTTCTCATACTAATACCCAGCAGAATTTCCTCACTTCCTCATTAAAATACGAAAACATACCGGTTGAAACTTTGTGTCACAGACTGAATTCTGAACAATGCGACCCATATTTATGGCAAGGGTAGCATTCCTATTTTCAGTTTTATTTTCCTGTTATGTGAATAGCGCATATTACCTAACTGACAATTTCTGTACTCATGAATTTGCAGACACCCATCGGGCGGTTTATTAGGGGTCGCCTACCCACCAAAAGTAAAACAAGTAACCTGATAGGTCCTCTGTTTGTGAACTTCCCGGCACACAGCAGAGTTTTTATTAGGGGTCGCCTACTCCGGAAAAGTAACCGTACTCCGACTTCGAATAACAATGAAACTTAAGCCTCTTAGATTTTAAAAACTGGCTCTTCCCACGCATATCTATCCCATTGTCCACTTGTTGCGACACTTAGTGCAAAACATTGTAAACATCATAACATTGATCCTCGGTTCTATTTATTACTCAAGAATAAGGGCTATCTCTATAAAGTTCTAAAATATCTCCGGACATACCGCTATTTACGAATGGCCTTCTGATGACACAGTGTTTAGGCCTACAATGTTTTGCACAAAATGTCGCAACAAATTGACAATGAGATAGATATGAGTGGGAAGGCCGGGAACGGCCAGTTTTTAAAATGTGAGTCTTATGTTTCGTTATTAGCCTATTTATTTCCTTTTATGGCGTCTTCCCCCGTCGGTATACTGGAAATAAGGAAAACAGTCTTACATGTGTCTGATTTCCAGTCAGTCGAGTTCTACTAAGATAGGACCTACTTAGTAAATGTAACTTTTGTGTGCAGTTTAGTGCAGTGTGTTGTGATTTCATCATAAGTTCTGACAGTGAGTGCCAATCATCCACGAGGAAGAAAATCCTACCGCATAGAAATTAATCCACGTAATAAGCTTGCTACAAACACACTGATTGGTCTCCTGTTATCATCGCATGCTAAGATCAATGACAAGTCAGAGTTATATCCTAAGGCAGGACCAAGTGACGAACAACAGGAAGAAGAAGAGGTTGATAGCTTCTTCAATGTGTGTTAGTGTTCACAAAATTTTGACTGTAAATATGTATAAATACGTAGACATGTATAAATACGTGGACACTGTGACATTTTTTTGTTTGTGTTAGCAAGTGTTATCAGAAGGATCAACTAGATTTCATTAGGTGAGTTAATAAATACTTTCCCTTTTTTATATTGCTGCATACCTTGTAGACTGAGTTGAGCAACGCTTTACCAAACTTACAGAAGTGTGTTGATGCTTAGGTCTATGTATTGATTTTTCTGTTTGTAAGAAATAATGATTATTATAAATATTAACATTCATAACCCCATTAATAATAATAATAATAATAATAATAATAATAATATTTAATTATATTATTATTTTTTCTTTCGAATTGTTTTTATTAAATTAATATAACGGGCAATGAAATTATCGTTAAACGCAACACATTGAACAACATATACCTACGCAAATTCTTCAAGTTTTGATCGTAGCTTAATTTTAGTCTTTGTAGCTGAATTTCGGGACGTTTGTAGCAGACTCGCTCGTGTTCAGGTTGGCAACGCTGGAACGCCGGCAACTAGTTCATAATCCACTCTGCTCGATGCGTTTGTCGGAGGCGGGCGGGTCACTCTAACTCCGCTTCTACGTAATTCACTGGACTCCGTCTGTAATTCTCGGAAGTCGGGCACATTCTCTCTAACTCCGCTTTTACATAAGCCACTGGAGTCGATGTGTGCTTCCAGGTGGTCGACCACTCACTAAGTCTGTTCAGAAATACCATGAGAAAAACCGTTACATATAAGACAATTGGCATACCTGGCCTGAAAACCAATAACAGAACATCGTTAATCTCGATACCTGTAGATATACATGAAATAACGAGTTAGAATCTCTCTTCTAACTCGTTATGAAATAAGGACATGCTTCCTAGAGGAATTTTAAGGAAACACTAGAAATGTCCGGAATTCTAACGTAACACTAACTACATAGAACATCCTAGAACAAAGTAATAAAAACAGAAATAAAGGAATAAGGAAAATAGGAAAACGCATAGTGTCTTGAACCTACGCCATAAATGTGAGTTCCACTTTTCTTTTCTGTCATGAAATGTAATATACAGTAAAACCTTGCTAAAATGTAGCATCTATAAAAAGGAAACCTGCACAAACGAAAAATAAATTCGGGAACGGAATGATTTCCTATGTAAAATAATACTTCAAAACGGAAAACTGCCTAACGCGAAAACGGAATCATTTTTGGGTACCATTTAGGTAAAAGAAAATCTGACTAAAACGAATAATTTTAAGCGTAACTGTTGCTAAATTCTTTGAAATCATTTTTATTTTGCGTTAATACTGTACATAATATTTTTGTGTGAGTCTACATGCAATGATCGTAAAGACTTTCGCTATTCTTTGTCAGGCGTTGGGGGTGAAGCTTCTCTAACCATGTCGCTATTCTGAGTTTATTGTCAAGGACCCGGGAAGGTTACTGACCTCCTGTGCCGTTACTTCTTCCAACCCTCTTGCATTTTCTTTCATTTATTCTCAGTTTTTTTTGCTAACAATCCAATACAGTGATAAAGGACAGTGCGAGTAGAATAAAACTGCGAATAATTGTAGTGTAGTGTCAATTTAGGTTCACATTTCCGTTTATTTATTCTGAGTTTTGTGTTAATGTGCCAATACAATGTTGAATAACAGTGCGAATAAAGTAAAACAATAATAATAAATAGTAAAAAAGCCTACATGACCAGTTCTATCATGGAAGAGTGGCTTCATAATTTTAATGGAGCAACGAAACGTCAAGGTCGTAAGGTCATACTGCTTTTAGACAATGCTACCTGCCATCCAAGAATTGATTTGTCTAACGTGAAGTTAATCTATTTTCCATTCAAACACGACTTCAGTTACACAACCAATGGATCAGGGCGGAGTTTACACTCTGAATTGATACAGGACGCAAAGGAAATCCTACAACGTTCTCTTAAAAAAAAAAAAAAAAGTCGCAGCAAGAAATGTGGGGGCCAAGAAACTAGGACGAGAGAGAGAGAGGGGGGGGGCTGCAATTACGTAAGTTAATAATTATGAAAATAAAATTCACTTTGCATGTACTGTAGTAACTTTTATTTCAAATTATTTCTTCAGTCTGTTCTTTCTACAGTGAGCATATTGCAATAGTCTATTCTTAGTTTTGTCAAAACTCAACCCTTTGTAAAACGAAAACCTGCGAAAACAGAAAAAAAAAATTTCTGGAACCATCGCGTTTCGTTTTAGGGAGGTTTTACTGTACTATAGTCCGGGTCAGCTTACTTCATACCCTAAGGGTGAAACCTAACCATTTTTCCCCCCATTACTACATATGCTAGTGGATTGTGTTGATTTTCTAGTTTGCAGGTTGAATTTTCTTTTGCCAACTTCGTTTCGAATTTCGATACTTACAAATACTACAATTGGTAGTAATTTTGTAACTGGTATGTTGGCAGCTGAGACAAATATCGACAATATTTGTCAGTACTGGAGTTACATGAAATTAAAATTGTACTAGATTCTGAGCCGGATACTGGAAGCTAGAGAAATTTGAACATACTCATAATTAAGATCAGTATTAATATTAATACATAATAGTTATTTCATGTATTGCGTTGTGGTTATAATTCAAGACTGCATTCAGGTAGTACTAATAATTTCATGTGGTCAAACAAAATAGATTTTTAGGTTAGGTCTCATGAGTCAATTATTCAGTCAAACCAATGCATTTCGTATCGCTAGACAAAATACTTGACATGTTGATCCCTTTCTCGTATAGTTTGCCTACGAAAATGTTACAAATTATTGTTATATAGAATAACCTTCCAATATAAAGTACGGTAAGTAAATAAGTAATTTAATACGTAGGATCATTGATATCTGGTAACAGTTGGCAACACTGAGTAGTCGGTAATATTTGGTGTTTAGGAACTGTTGTTATGTGACCCTCACTACTGTGTAACCACCAGCTCAGCGTCCCTGGCTGGAATGCGGCGACTACCTGCTAGTAAGACAAGGACAGAGGTTTGTTGAGGTGAAACATGCGTGCTACTACCAAAATAGAAAATATTACTCACATTATATTGCTCATGGCGAAAGTGGTGTTGCTAGATCCGATAGGTCCGACATGCGCAGATGTGAAGAAGTCTGATCGTCACTTGTATCACAGTTATCACTATCAGCACTATCACTGTTATTCTCAATATCACTCTCAGTGCTGAAACTGTTTCCAGAAATGATAATGCTGTCGATAACATCAGGTAATCTTCCATCTGTTTCCCGGTATGAGTCCTCCAGTTTCTTTACGTGGTCACAGCAGCGTTTCCAGTCGTCTTTCGTTATGGACGCTATTGCATATTTTGCAATATTATTCAGCGCCTGTAACGATAAGTCGCCTGTAACATTATTTTCTCGCACTATACGCTTCATTTATGCTCAAATGAGTTCAATTGCATTAAGTTCACACATGTAAGGGGGTAGTCGCAATACAGTATGACCATGTGAAGCAAGCATGGTGTCTATTTTAGGATTTCTGCGCTGGTTTGTTTGCAAGAATTAACTTGTAAAGGTCTTCCTTCCACATGGATAAGTCACAGTGCACATTTTTTTCTGCAGCCATGTTATAATATCCTGTTTCACAGCACACCGTGATGGAACTTTGTCAATTTGGACAGTGTGACATGGAGCGTTATCCATAATCACTACAGCTTGGGAAGGGAGATTTGGAATTAGTTTTTCCGTAACCCACTTCTCGAAATTAACATGGTTCATTTGACCATGGTAGTCACCAGTAGACGTACCTGCCTTATAAATCAATTCAGCATTTTGAATGAAACCGTTGCTACTGCCCGCATGAACAACTATTAATCTGTTTTTGGCATTTACGTCCATATGAATGCCTATATCACTATCATCTTACCAACATTTCCTGAAAGTCAAGTTACTATCGATCCAACTTTCGTCCAAGTAAATCAGCTCACGACCAACTTCCCTGTAGCCCCGAATTTGAACTAAATATTCGTGCCGCCAACTCAGAATGTCAGGTCTCTCTAATAACACTTTCCGTTGACTTCGACATTTTTTCCACTTAAATCCCATCCTCTTCATAAGAGTTTGGAGAGATGATTTACCCCATGGAAAGTGTATTTTCTGTCGAATAATGGGCAGCAGTTTCGGCACGGTTGGAACTTTCTTCTCTTTTAAGTAGATGTCGTGTACAGTCCTGCGAATGACACATTGATCGAATCATCTACTTGCATTGTCGTATGAGGTGGTCTAGTTTTGCGTTTCTTTCCTGGAGTAGACAGAGGTTCATTAGGAGAATTTATTTCTCGTAATTTATTCTCTTTACGTATATTTTTAATTGTTTCCGATTTATTGCAATATAATGCTGCCCTTTTTGTTGCCTGATTTATAGGAAATGAAAGAGCATTATTCCTAGCTTCTTCATCGCACTGCTTAATAACGGAATTGATAATTTCGTGGCCTTCGGAATGGATCACTTTACGCTTCTTTTCTGGCGGCATTTTAACATTACACCCTTTCAGTATAGCTTACTATTTTATTTATAAGTCACAATCACAAATAAACACAAGAAGAGAAAATGAAAATATACACACTAAGAACCACACTATCGCTATACTCTTGGTTTCACAAGTAAAGAACCTTCGTTGCAGGGTTGGGTTCAGGAAGCCATAAATCTGACTGACACGCTCCCCCAATTAGTGAAACTGTGGACAAAGATACCGCCAGGAGACCGCAGAGAATGCTGTGTTGTGAATTTTCCATTTTTGAAAGAATCCAACCAGTTGCAAAAGAAAATACATTTAAAGAGTCCAGTCAAGAGCAAACGTGGCAACAGCTTCCCCTAACTGGCCTGTCAATCACTGTCATCTGTGTAGAAGTGGTGTGAGGCCAGGGTTCTTTACTTGTGGTGCCGAGAGTATAGCACGCTGGCCTACTGGTTGAGACAAGTGTTTTTGCACGAATACTAGTCACCCCTACCCCAGCTAACGGGACTGATAATCTACCCCTTACTTCCCCAGCTCTCAGAGGTGTCAAGCTGCTGGCCAGACAGTATAACTTTAATTTATTGTGGCCTACTTTGACTGGATGTACGTGATATTAGTAAATGCACAAATTTTTGTATAGGCCTATACATTTTACAGGTTAGTAAAGATGCCAAGTGATTATCCTCAAACAGTTATCGACAAGTGTCGAGTTGTCCCTGATTTCGCATGTGGTCCTCCTTAGATGACCTGGGTGAGTGTCTCTATCAAATGTTTTGTGTGTTTGGCCTTAGGAGAGTTCGCAATCCTTCATACAGCTTCTTAGTGCCACTTTGTTCGTCTATCTGTGTCTGCCTGCATGTATGAAACTAGTCATCTTCCATTGAACTAATCTTAATTAAACTACATATTTTGATTCTCATATCGGACAAATAGGAAAAAGCACAACTCTCGTTACAAATATGGAAAATCAATTAGGCATATCCTTCGCCTTGATTCTAAAGGTTATATGGATTAACAATTAATGACGGAAGAGAATTGACATCCTGACGAACTGCAGGATAACATGTTTGAGAAGACCTGGATCTAGCCGAAAATTGATACGAAATTCTCGTTGAGGAAAATGTTACCAGTCCCCCAAGAACACCATAGGCACTATCTGTACAGGGACATTTATGCTTGCCTAATTCCTCACCTACTGATAAATTATTTGAAGAACTGTAGCCAATTCCACTGCTAACACTTCCATCTGGTGCAAAAGAGTAATAAAACTCAAGACTCACACGTAATAATGTCTGAAAACTATAGGAAACAGCTGGAGACTAAACAGCAAAAACAAGTTAGGCTTTTTCCCTGGAGAACGAATAGGAATTCAAGATGATATATTATCCCAGTAAGATGGTGCCCTGCACATTATGGAATGACGGTAGTGAATTACTGGAACCAAGAATTTCCAGGACGAAGCATAGAAAGAAGAATGATCTTATGATCCCCTAACCTCAACCAACCACGATACCTGGAAGGGTTAAAGAGAAGAAATTAGAATGAGATACAACAGATAAACCAGTGTTGCTAAAACATTAAACAATTTCCAAAACAGACTTATACTCACTCGTACATTGTCTGGCAGTGAATGAGAGTCATTTTAATATCAACACACGAACAATTGAAGCATTGCTAATTTTTTTAATGAACTTTCTTTAAATCCCAAGCCTTTTGTTAATATTGCAGTTAAATTCCAATGGTGCGTATTCAATCTTTAAAGGCATTAATAACTGTTTCTTTTAATTAAAAAAGTGCTTGTAGTATTTACGTTTTGAGACTTAATTATCCAGGACAGGAAAAATAGTACTTTTTACCAATTAAAACATTAGAATCCTTAGCACAGTTTAAAAAAAAAAAAGTAATTTAAATTTTCATCTTATGAAAAATGCAACTTCGAACACATCTTCAGAGTATTCTTTTTTTAACCCGTATAAATTTTGTGTACATGCTTATGTAGACTTATTTCATAAAATCAAAAGTAGGAAAGTTACAAGCGACCTTCTATACTTTTTACTGATCGTGTACAATGAACATAATATTCAAAGGGCTTTCCTTTTACCAAAGTAAGTATGCAGAAGAAAAGCAATGTTTCACAAATTTCTGAACAAATATTGCTATCACTGCTACAGTAAAATTGTAGCTTTTTGAAAGCGATTATCATTAATGAAGTATACCTTCAATAATTCATCATAAACACTTGAGAAAATAGCAATATCATCGTTGGTCAGTGTGAATATTACTATTTCTAATAAAGTAATATAAAATTAGATTTATTTATTAAACATTGAATTGTGATTGTTATTAGACATTCAAAGGGATTGGAAGAAAGAACTCCATATTTGTAACATAAATGATTAAAAAGAAGAACATAGTATTCCATAATGAATTATGAATGATTTAAGCATTGAGTAAACACTGTATGTTAAAATATCGTGTCACTGGGTTCGCGCGTCGCCATGTTGGTGTGGGAATCCCTCTCTCTTTCTAACACAGTTGCTGCACGATGTTACCTCC
This sequence comes from Periplaneta americana, assembly GCF_040183065.1. NCBI lineage: Eukaryota > Metazoa > Arthropoda > Insecta > Blattodea > Blattidae > Periplaneta > Periplaneta americana. Next base: position 69,146,845 of record NC_091122.1, on the reverse strand, counting down.
CAAATTCGTGTATGCATATTGAAATTAATTATATTTTGGGTTATCATGAACTATTTCTATCAATTTAATGTGGACTATGAATTCTCTAAACTTGGACGTAAACATCATAAATGAAATTAAGGTATTACGCGACCAAGGCGGGACCCGTCGTGGCAGAATGAGGAACTCCGTGCTCACTGCGTATGTTTACTGCTGGAGGGTCGTCACATCCAATGCCTAGCATTTCAATCTGGTCGTAATGCCGCGTGTAGGAAGATGTGTGTTTCGTAGCCAAACGCGGAGCATTATTTATAATGCCATAAAGTTTTATGATGAAGAATATACAACTGGTTTATTCCTACCTCTATCGAAGACAACAGAGCGTGCTGCAGTTACTGTGAAGGTAAATAAGGAAACAATTAGTAAGGAAGATAAAGAATGTGAGGACAAGGGTGTAGAAATATCGACACCAAACAAAGTTAGACGACCTCCTGCAAATAAGGTTGAATTAGACGACATGGACAAATGTATCGTAAAAAGAGAAGTTCATAAATATTATAGTGTCTAGAAAGAGCTTCCAACAATAGGCAAAATGCATAAATTTTGTAAGAGAGAGATAGGTTTTAAAGGGTGCAAGGAAAATTTACGAAAACTCATACTATCCATGGGGTTTGCATTCAAAAAATGTCAAGATAAAAGGAAATATCTAATAGAACGCTCTGATATAGTAGCCCGTTATTTACCTGGACGAAACATGGTTACACTGTCCACAAATGTTGGCAAGACGTAAACGTGTCAGGAGTTTATACAAATAGCAGTGCAGGTCAACGACTTATAGTAGCCCATGCTGGTGGTAGTGATGGTTTTATACCGGAGTCCGGCCACTTTAAAATGCTAAGGTAAGAAATGTATATCAAATGCAATATTGTATAAAATACAGTACCTACTTTAGTTTACTTTACTTTCGATTCATGTTCCCTCCTTTACGAACACCGATGTTGTGGTGTGTTTTCTGAATAGATTCCTGTGTGTGTAATGATGATAAAATAAAAAAAACAACAAAGTTAACTATATATACGAACATATAACATACAAAGCATGTTAATAATAATTAAACAAGAGCGCAGTTCGGCATGTGCTTCATTTTGCATCTGATGCGGACTTTACAGCACGGCCTGTGTTGTGAAGCGAATCGCAGCGCCACCAAACAAAACGGTTCCCGCCTTGGTCGCGTAGTATATATAAAGTGCTCTACATTATTTCTAATTGAAAAGAAATGCATACCAATGTAAACACTATCAAAACTAAAGACAAATTATAACAGAAATCTCTTACTTCTTCTAGGCCACATATTTACATGCACTACTCCCGATCAGAAGGATACATATGGGTTAGGAATAGTGAAGATTAAGTTTGTTACTTAAATACAATAAAAGAAAAGCACACAATTATGTTCATATAGTTTTTAAACATATACTGTTGTACTGGTAGTAAACCGAAAGTTATATTTTAAAGTAGAAAGATTTATTTTCCATTAAGATTGTATAGTTTTTGGCTTTGTCACGAGTTTAATTACTATAAATAATGTAACTAAAGTTACCAATTTTTAGAGGTACATACCGGTATCTATACCATAGAACAGGCCTGCAGAACCAGTAAGTAGGGGAAATATGACGTCAACCTCACTCCACTTCTATTGGGGATGTTCGACTTCTGCGTAGAGTTGTTGACATTGTTTGCGTGTGTAAGGTCCATCAGTGGCGGCACTGTAATTTTCAAAAAGGATTGTAATAGTCATTGTATTTATAATGCGTTATGTCGTTTCAATGTTTACCATTATGCTAGATATTCTGTCGGTAGTTTCTTTGAGATTTCTTTGCGCCGAACCTGCTTTATATTTTCCAAAACTTTCCTTCTATCATCGCCTACGGAAACATAAATTTGTAACATTTAAGTAATGAACCTTGAAAATTAATATAAATGCCATTATTCATTTCAATATAAAAGGGATACAACGAGTGATGTCCTTAATTTGACAGTATATAAATAAATATTCAATATACGGTTCGTAATAATGAACTTACCGGAATGTTTGTCTACTCCGTAATTCTTAATATGGACTTTGTTTAAATGTAAATTAATCATGAAATGACGAGTAGAAATAAATTGAATGGGACACAGTAAATAAGCAATTCTTTCGTCTTCTTCAGCAACAAATTTATCATGTCCCCATTTTCTTTGGAAGTAGTTTTTCTTCACGGGTTCAGATTTTGCCATGTTCCAGTTCTGTTCAAACTGCAGTACGCGTATTGTGTATTTATTTGGCTGCAGTGCGTTACAATGTTGAATGACAGCAATGGGCTCCGGTCATATAGCTATCACTCACTTATCAACATACAATTTATATATATATATATATATATATATATATATGCAGGTAGACCTTCTTACATTATATGCACACATACATTTTAAAATTTATTTTACATCATCTTTTAACTTATTTATTTCTCTCATTCGTTTTTCTGTTAGCCTACATTGCAAAGGTATGTTCCTAAGGATTTTATTATCTGTTCACTTGTAATTCTTGATAACGTATTGTATACCTGCCGCCGCGAGAATAAATGTTGATATAGCCGAGCAAAACTAGAACGCTATGACCGCACTGGTAGAAAAGGTGGGTGGGATAGAAGGGGTATGAAGGCAGTCACTCTGAGGAGCCATAGACAAATAAATGACTCTATACTTTGTCTTTACAGTATAAAAACCTGTTATACCTAATTGTGTGTCGTATGAGAGCTGAGTTTCCTGTTAAAATTTATTATTTTGTTAACAGAAATACATATCAGTAAGAAAGCTAAGTATGAACATAATAAATACTAAATAACGGTACATAAGCACTAGAAGAAAAATTCAAATTTATAAAAATAAGAATACATACAAAATATTACATTATACCTGTATTGAATCAAAAGGTCAATAGTTGAAAGGGTATACTTGAAAAATACGAAATATACAAACATTACGTAATAACAGCAACAAACGTCTGCCTAAACAAACTAGCAACTGCTAGGGCCCCAACTTCGGAGGGGGCCCCGGCCAGGGAAAATAATAATAATAATAATAATAATAATAATAATAATAATAATAATAATAATAATGTTATCTGTTGGACACTAAACTTTCGCATGGCAATATGTAATAAATTGCTGTTTTTAGTCGAAAGACAGGTTTGAAGCTCAATGAGGCGTCACTCATGAAGCAAGTAAGCAGGAGATATGTCTACTTCATTTCTAAGTCTGCTTGTCTATTTTCTAACTTCAAACTACGTTAAATAAATCCTACTCTGTTAACTGCCTACAGGTCCTGGGCTTCTGTGTTCGGGCTTGTTTGGAAAAATAAAGTATGCCTATACTACCAATACTCACATTCGAGGGCTTAATGTGAAACTAACGTAACTATAATCGATATTTTATTTACAACAAAATTCTTAACAGACAATATGCTTATTTCACATGAACTATGCCATTATGTTTTGTAGTTAAGAATTGTATTGTATACAAGCATAGGTAGAGTTACGGAAGGGGGCATGGGGGGAACTGCCCCCTGCAAACTTGGCCGAACTCTTTTTTTTTAATTAACGTTAGAAAATATTGGATTCAAAAGATTTTTCTTGCTTTTGTTTATGGTTTAAGTTTCTGTGCTTAATTGACGAATTAATGTCTTCAGACCATGTGTCTGGACTATAATATTTATTTTAAATTTCTGAATGTATAAGAATTTCTATACCTCGTTTGAGGAATGGAAGCACTGTAATGTTTCTTTTGTACTCATGTGTTAAAAGTCTGCAGGTGTTGAAGCAGTCACTTGGAGAAATATGAATAACATACTGCAAAACAATGCAGAAAAAACTAAAGTGATCTCGGTATAATGTGTAAACATAAAGACGAGATTAAATGAAATAATCAGAATTTACATTTCATGCGATATCTTGCTTTTTTTTTTAAATAAACAGATAAAGTAAATGTAAAATTGGTCCACCGCTCTGGAGTAATGGTTAGCGCTTCGGCCGTGAAACGAGCGGACACAGGTTCAAATCCTCGTTGAGGCAAGATACTTTGTTGGGGTTTTTCCGGGTTTTTCTTCAACCAATTGAAGCAGAATTGCTGGGTAATTTTGGGTGTCGGACCTCGAACTCATTTCGCCATCATTAATTCACATATCATCATGCATACAATAGCCTGGGTTAAGTTCATGGTGCGACGTACTGTACTTGTACAAGAGCGCGGCCGTTCGGCTACCCAATCATTCACAGAATAAGAGTGGAAAGCACAATAAGCCTCAGGCCACAGTGCAAACCTTCGGGTCCCTCCTCCGTACAAGAGGAAAAAAAAGTAAAATTGTCTGTACATTTTGTTAAAATTTTACTTTATTTTACAATACCTTTATCAAATGATCATATTCCGATATACTGTAACAAGGTCAAGCTATAATGGGGAAAGGAGATAAATGATGTCCCCCTTAATCTCGTTATATAGTGATTCTATGGTTTTGCTTTGCCCCCCCCCCCAGGAAACTGTTCTCTCTCCGCCTATGTCTACAAGAATGTTTGGAGCAGAGGATTTTTTGTGACCATGTAGAAGAACGAATTATCAACATTTGGTGTAAAAACCTATAAAATCAATTTGTGATTAACACCTAAAGAGATGTATTAGGTATTTTCATTACAATTTAATCAACGTATTTTCATTACAATTTAATCAACTAAATGGGTATATTCACAATGCATAAATATCTTAGACCAGAAAAGTTTCATGTGATTCTCATTCTGCTTCAACTAACAAAGAGTGGACTCATTGGTTGAAGACTTTTGATAGTTTATTTGCACTGTTACCTATGTAGCGTGGGGAAATATCGACGTTCCACCTACTAATACGATAATATACTGTAATTTAATAATGATATGGAATGAAATGGAATTTAACTGAGGGGGACACGCACGGCCCAGCACTGCGACCTATTGAGATCTATTGCGCTAACCCTCGATATGGAATGAGTTGCATGCCACAGATCTCCTACGCGCACCGCCCTAACCACATGACTCCCTTAACGACCGGTCTCTACAGCCGACAGAATCATATACCATTCCTGCTTCGGCAAATTCCCCCAAGACCTCCCTGATAAAGTTGCCTGATTTCATCCATAGGAGTGAGGGAAAAAGCCCGAAAAAAACTTCATCTGACCGGGAATCGAATCCGGGACCGCTGGGTTTGGAGTTAGACTCTATCACATCGTGATCAGATCATTGACTAGATAGATGATCAATATTATAATTTCGAATTCATGTTTTGATGCAAGTAGTTTAAAATATGTGAAACTGAATTCCACTTCCTGATGTTTGTAACTGTTCACAGCCGCATGCTGCACAGTATTTCACCATTATAACGGCAAAATTAAATAAATATAAATTAACGAAGCACTTCTTTCAACAAAACAGCAATTCCCCTGTGAGTTAGAAAGAGAGAGGGATACGCTTCAGGTGTGCCAATAGTACGGAAGTTATACGTCACGGTTTTTTTAGCATTTGTCTACAAGAGTTGTGTATCCAATTTATAATGTTGAGATCACCAGATTTAAGATAATATACATATAGCATTACATACATAATCCGTACCATTTCAAATGCAGAATAAATTTCTTTTAAGTAGCCTAATCTGAGTCAAGAACCCAGATTAAGTTAAGTTTCCCGGGAATAGTATACAATGGTACAAAACCACAGTCTACTATATACAGTCACGAAGCTTGAGTTGTGAGGGTACTAGAAACAATAGCCTGTGCCGGTACTATTTCGCATTGTCTGTAATGAAAAGATATTAGCGATCCTATTGGTGAGCAACTATCTATGGGTGCATATTTACTACGTATTGAGGTTCGTGACTGTATATAGGCTTACTAGACTGTGATGAAACCGTATTCAACAGAATGATGACGTCACATGACGATGACATCTCAAGATGGCGATATCGTCAACAAAACACACTAAGTATCTCCCCACACTATACAAGAGAGTGAAACGTACTTAAATCATTGAAACCTTTTCACATATCTCGACCTTATGTCTCTCAACTAACCCACCAAACTTGTTACAAACCTCGGCCTCATGTTCAGTGTTGCCAAGTTAGCGGTTTTGTAGCTAAAACTGGTGTTTTCAGGACTATGATCAGCTACATAATTTTAAAGTCAGCGGCTAGCTACATAATTAGCGTGTTTTGATGATTCCGGCAGAAGGAGATGATATATTTTAAGTTTGTCTTAATTTTATTTTTAGCATAAAATGTCATAGTAAAAAGAATTATAAATTGTTTTACGTAGTTTAAGACACAGATAGTTCATATGATAATCTCATCGTAATTGTAATAATAGCTAGGTATCTTACTTGGTTCGATTATTTTTTTATTTTTGAGCATCTACAAATTGCTGACTGAGAGCAATTACTGTCATGGATAAGTAAATTTTGATTTATATTCATCGAAGACAAACCTGATTTATTTATAGTAAACGGTATTAATGTAGTTTTATCGTATTGAGCGAGAGGAGGTTTGTATCCAGCCATTTTTAATTGAGTTACACGATAAATAATAATAATTTAAAAACAGTATCTTACCACAAAATATTTACATAATAAACACGACACGAGTATAGGAGCATCGTTTTAAAACGTATTAAGTCCAACAGTGGACGAAATTAAATTTGTTGCTTTCTATTTATTTATCTTTCATCCTGTGAAGTCTGATGGGTCCGAGTCGTCATATTTGTAAACTGTGAAACAAGTACTTAAAAATGGTTTTGTGTAGTGTTTTCAAAACTTGTCCAGTTTACGAGTAATTCAGTTTTTCGTCAGTTGTGTAAAAAAATTGTAAGTTGGACATAATACGATTTGAAACGATGCTCGTCGGGTAATGAAAGAGAACCATCTCGTGAGTTGCAGGACTGTACAGTGTACATCATCCCTCCTGTACAAGGATGAAGATTATTTTGCATACAACATAAACCCTACAAAATGATACACACTTTCCACAATTTAGTCTATATTTATATAAAATTCCCAGAACTGTATAACTTAGTTTGCCTTTTAGATTTGGAAGTGATGTGTTAAGGAAATATCTGGATTTTTTTAAACTACAGTTTAGAAGTTTTTTAAGCTTGTGCAGCGGTAAATGGAATTCTGAGTTGGCAATACTGTTCATGTTAACAGCGTGGTTGACAACAATGATGTCACGCTGCAGCGAAATCGAGGGTTCAGAATGACAAGGTTCTATCTGACATTTTTAGCAAAACTGAGATTTTTGTTGCATTGAATTCTGCTATTTCACAGTTATCTACCATATAAATTATATGTTGATATCTCAATTATTGTTCGTGATAAAGTTAGTTTGAAAAGGTACTTATCTGCATTGATTTTATTAACAACCAAACTTTTAAAATGCTCTTCTGTAAAATTTACTAAACACTAGATAGAACCTTGTCATTCTGAACTCTCGAAATAGGAACAAAACTGCTGGAAGGTTCGATGGCTATCATGGCGGCTGTACAAGTTGTTGTCTGTGCTACGCTAGCAAGATTTTGCGAAATTTCGTACTGTCATCTCGTTCAAAGAAAAGAGAGCAAAAACAATTTATTTCTTGAACCAGTAGTAATAACTGGTCAATTGACATGTTCGCTCATAAGCCATTAACATATTTTTTTTTATATTGTGCTCATTACAAACAATACAGCAGAACACACCGCCATGACACAACAGTGCACGATGTCATTCATCTGCTAATTCCCGCCCTATACAAGAACCAATTAGATTCAATGATGGCGTCCACATCTGTGGAGTAACGGCTAGCGCCTCTGGCTACGAAATCAGGTGGCCCGGGTTCGATTCCTGGTCGTTACAAATTACCTGGATAAGGTTTTTTCCGGGGTTTTCCCTCAACCCAATATGAGAAAATGCTGGGTAACTTTCGGTGTTGGACCCCGGACTAATTTCACCGGCATTATCACCTTCATCCCATTCAGACGCTAAATAACCAAAGATGTTGATAAAGCGTCGTAAAATAACCTACTAAAAATCACTGATGGCGGCTGATGGAGACTGCCACCACCTCTGCAAGCTGATGGAACTGGTGCGACACCGGTGGAGCATCAGTGACGTCATCGTTGAAATTCGGAACACTGTGATGCCATCAGATTGCTCAGCGCTGAGATTCGGAATACGCTCTAACCCATAACGTAACGCAAATCAGACGTTAGTCCCGTTACTCACCTTCACCGTCGTATAGGCATCCAACAAGGAAAAATCTGTGCGCAGAAACCAACTGGCGTGACTGTCTCGCGCAGATGACGTATGCCTCCGTTTCCAGCATGCTCTCACGCCTACTGCAGGGGAGCAAGAGGTGTATAGCATGAGCGCCGCGAGAAGTCCGAGCTGAGTTTTGCTTGTAGGATACCTATAACAAAGCATTTTACAACGTCACAGTAATCAAATCAAATTCTAAAGTCTAATCACAGTCACAGTAATCAAATCAAATTCTAAAATCCAATCAGGCCAACATACAAAAAATTAAATTATACATAGGCCTACACCGAAAACCTATGAACTCAACTCCACTGCCTTCTAAACCAACATACTTTTATCGACACCTTAGGTAATTAAAAAAAAAAACAATCAGGTCCATGATTGCCACCTTGAGGAAGAAAGGTCTCACTGTGCACGAAGAAGTCCATGGCATCTCTCAAGAGGGATCCTGTCGGCGAATTGACATGCTTGCCATTCCAGCAGGCTCCACATCAGCATACATTATCGACCCGACAGTCAGATTCGAGGCACAGGAACAACAGCCCGCTGAAGTCCACTCAGAAAAATGCAGAATTTATGAGCCCACAGTTCCATTCTATTTGGAGAAATATCACCTCACCTCCATTGAAGTAGTTGGGCGCTAGGGGCACAATACCTCGCCTCTTTGCCAGTTTCTGCAAGAAGTTCCAGCTGAACAACGACTTCATTCGTGATGTTTCCCTTGCCGCTATCAGAGGATCACTTGCCATTTTAAAATACCATCTGTACTTTGTTTCCTAAAAAGGGATAATTTTGCTCGAATATCTAATCTGTTTGTTTACTATGTTTAGGCCTGTTATATCCATGCTATTATCTTTCCTGTACTTAATTGTCCCTTTTGTTAGTTCCCCTCCTTTCTCTTTTGCGGCCTGTTTTTTTTTTTTTTTTTTTTTTTTTTTTTTTTTTTTTTTTTTTTTTTTTTTTCCCCACTCAATATGAATATTATGCTTTGTCCAATGAGGCAGTCCCGTCATTGGGAAAGCTGAAAGAGTGTCTTTCAATGTGTATAAACGATACTCGGGAGGAAATTAAACGCAGAATAAATATGGGAAATGCCTGTTATTATTCGGTTGAGAAGCTTCTGTCATCCAGTCTGCTCTTAAAAAGGCTGAAAGTTAGTATTTGTAAAATAGTTACAGTACCGGTTGTTCTGTATGGTTGTGAAACTTGGACTATCACTTTGACAGAGGAACAGAGGTTAAGGGTGTTTGAGAATAAGGTTCTTAGGAAAATATTTGGGGTTAAGGGGGATGAAGTTACAAGAGAATGGAGAAAGTTACACAACGCAGAACTGCACGCATTGTAATCTTCATCTGCCATAGTTAGGAACATTAAATCCAGAAGTTTAAGATGGACAGGGCATATATGAGCGAAAGCAGAAATGCATATAAAGTGTTAGTTTGGATGTCGGAGGGAAAAAAACCTTTCGGGAGGCCGAAATGTAGATAGGAGGATAATATAAAAATGGATTTAAGAAAGGTGGGATAAAATGATGTCCCTGTACAACTGCTTAACAGTGCACTGTGAACATAACCCGGACTGTGGTATGGATGATGATTATGATGATGATGATGATGATGATATGTGAATTAATGATGGCGAAATGAGGCCGAGATCCAACGCCGAAAATTACCCAGCAATTCTGCTTCAGTTGGTTGAGGTAAAACCCCGGAAAAAATCTGAATCAAGTAACTTGTCCGAATCAGTATGCAGTTTGTACTACTATGACTGTCTTATACATCATACAGTATGTCTGTATGTAACACTGTATCTATTAGTTCAATATTGTATTTTATATTATTTGATGTGGTTAAATCCATAAATTCATAATCCACAATCAATTCCCGATTTACCACGAAAATCGTCTATAGCTGCATTTAGATTGGCAACAGGCCATGACTGTTTGGCCAAACACTTGCATGGAATTGGAATATATCAGTCCCTAACTGCCCATTGTGCAACTCAAACCAAGAAATGTATTCGGAATACCTCAAAATCTGTGCTTCAGTGGTTGACCATGATAATATCTTTGAATAATATTGGAGTGCAAGAGGTCAAATGACTTTGTAGTCAATCGCAAGGCATTAGAAAACAACAACAACATATTATTATTATTTGATGTGTGTTATCATTATCGTTATACAATATCTTTAAATGTAGATACCTACTAATTATTTACTTTCTTTAATTCACTCTGCCATTAACTTCAATAATATAATAATATGTTACACAATTACTATTGAGAATTGCTAGATTGCAGTATATAGAGCATAATATTGTTGACAATTAGCAAGACATGTTCAAACTACACATTTATAAATGAACGTATCTCACGAAACAACAAGTCTCGCATTTCATCAAGTAAACCCAATTACAAAAATGAGTCACTAATAAAATTCCTGTCATGTTGGATAGGCTATGACACTCTTGCTTTTAATAATATAACACGATATTGTTGAATCAGTTTTAAATAAAAAAAAAATCTAAGATTTTCATGGCTCATAATGTTGATGTCCCCGTAAATGCAGAAGCATAAAGGAATCAAAAAGCAGTTATGACGGTGCTTAGAATAATATTTTACCTCATCAGCAAAATTATCGCGAGGAGTTCTTGCAATAGTTATCCATTTGGCCCCGTCTTCGACTCTGAGGAATATGATCGCCTTAGGTAATGCAAATACTTCACACGCACCAAATAACAAATTATTATACCCAAAACTCGTACACAAGGCATCGCTGACATGTATCACTCTGATGCTCGTTTGTTTGTAAAAAAACTGAACAATTAAACCACAGGACTGCGAACGATTGTAATGAAGCAAAATAACAAAAGCATGTCTTTGAACTTCTTTCGTGTAAATCTGCAGTTTAAAACGACAAAGAAAAAACAACTATCATGCATGCTGTAATTTTTTTTAATTTTTAACTCAGTTACACAATAAAACCACACTCATCACTTCGTTTTATTATTTTAAGAACAACTTATAAGTCTACAAATTATTTCACGGCTGACTTGATGCTCCACAGAAGAAATATTCAATATAAATTAAAATAAATGATTACTTACCTACTTACTGGCTTATAAGGAACCCGGAGGTTCATTGCCGCCCTCACATAAGTCCGCCATTGGTCCCTATCCTGAGCAAGATTAATCCAGTCTCTACCTCATATCCCACCTCCCTCAAATCCATTTTGATTTTATCTTCCCATCTACGTCTCGGCCTCCCCATAGGTCTTTTGCCCTCCGGCCTCCCAACTAACACTCTATATGCATTACTGGATTCGCCCATACGTGCTACATGTCCTGCCCATCTCAAACGTCTGGATTTTATGTTCCTAATTATGTCAGGTGAAGTATATAATGCGTGCAGCTATGCGTTGTGTAACTTTCTCCATTCTCCTGTAACTTCATCCCTCTTAGCCCCAAATATTTTTCTAAGAACCTTATTCTCAAACACCCTTAATCTCTGTTCCTCTCTCAAGGTCAGAGTCCAAGTTTCACAACCATACAGAACAACTGGTAATATAACTGTTTTATAAATTCTAACTTTCAGACTTTTTGACAGAAGACTAGATGACAAAAGCTTCTCAACCGAATAATAACAGGCATTTCCCATATTTATTCTGCGTTTAATTTCCTCCCGAGTGTAATTTATATTTGTTACTGTTGCTCCAAGATATATGAATTTTTCCACCTTTTCGAAGGATAAATCTCCAATTTTTATAGTTCCATTTCGTACAATATTCTTGTCACGAGGCATGATCATATACTTAGTCTTTTCGGGATTTACTTCCAACCCTGTCGCTTTACTTGCTTCAACTAGGATTTCCTAATCGTTTGCGGATTTTCTCCTAACATATTCACGTCATTCGCCTGGACAAGAAGCTGATGTAACCCGTTCAATTCCAACCCTCTGTGTTATCCTGAACTTTCCTAATGGCATATTCTAGAGCAAAGTTGAAAAGTAAAGGTGATAGTGCATCTCCCTTCTTTAGCCTTCAGTGAATTGGAAAAGCATAAAGTAAATTATTAAAGAATAATAATATTTGTAAATAATAAGTATTATTATGTTTAGTTCTGTTAATTATGGTAAAAGCGTGAGTCAAAAAGCAGGGAAGGTAACACATAGTAACCTGATCAGTTTAAATAACATGATGACAGAGACGTAATTTTGTAGTTCATTCGCTGAGTAGCACCCTTAGGCTAAACTGCGATGTTTCAAAGTAATCATTTGGGTAATTATTTACTATAACTTGTACTAAGTTTCATAATTTCACTCATTGCACAGATACATTCCACTTGATATTGCAGATTCAAGAATGATAGTTTCAAGATTTTGCGATTCAGTGGCTAAGCCGCATTCTTCGAAAGAACAAGCTTTTCAGTTAAAGCTCTGGAATGTTATCTAGAAGTGACCTACCAAATTTCACAGTAATGATATTAACAAGTCTTTCTGACCGCCTTCATCACAAATTGGCATTGCAAGAGAGGGCATCTACACAGTAACGGCTCAATTTCTGAACGCACATTTTCTAATACATTCTTTTTTGGTATTCTCTTTCGATGATTAAGCAGCTGATCTAGAATAAATTTTGCATGAATGCTGCCTTCATCGGCCTCTTTCTTTACATTTTCCAGTTCTTTATGTAATGGATCTATTTCAATTAATTGGAGTTTTTCGAGTGTTTTCGTTATCTCATCTGGCTTCTCTTGTAACACCTTATTAAGTTGTGTAATTTTCACATGCAATCTATTAATATTTATTTTTAGCTCGTCAAAGTTGACAACATCTGTTTGCGTCGCTTTATAGTCATTTTCAACTGGCAAGAAGGGAATGTCATTAACCGATGCCGAACCACTCGGAACATCTTGTTCAAATAGTGAAAAACCAATAATACTAAAAGATTTGCGTTTCTTGGGTGGAGGGAGATTAGTTTTAGTATCTGTTCGTTATGGTCTTTTGATATCTGTCACTTTATACCTAGGATAATGAGGGAATATTGTTGGCACAGCATTTGGTTTTAATCGTCTAAATTTCCCATTATTAGAATAATCTTCTTCCCTGAAATATAAACTACAAACGACTGATGAATGGGAAGTTGCTTTTGGAACAGAGTCTTGGCGTGAAATCACTGTAAGCCATTTTCGCATCTTTCCCTTACTTATTTACTTACTTATGGCTTTTAAGGAACTCGGAGGTTCATTGCCGCCCTCACAGAAGCCCGCCATCGGTCCGTATCCGGAGCAAGATTAATTCAGTCCCTATCATCATATCCCACCTCCCTCAAATTCATTTTATTATTATCCTCCCATCTACGTATCGGTCTCTCCAAAGGTCTTATTCCCTCCGGCCTCCCAACTAACACTCTATATGTATTTCTGGATTCGCTCATACACGCGATATGCCCTGCCCATCTTAAACGTCTGGATTTAATGTTCCTAATTATGTCAGGTGAAGAATACAATGTATCTTATAGCTAGCTCTGGCTATCCGCTAAATGAAAAAATTTCCCGCTGACAAATTTAAAAATCCGTCAAATCTAGCGGAAATTCCGCTAAGTTGGCAACACTGCTGGGCATAGTCGTATGAGAACCCCCCGATGTACTACATTGAAAGAAACGGTGAAATTTCAACTGTCTACTTTCACTTTGTTCCAGAAAAAATTGGGACATATGAAAAAAATGTAATTTTTTTAAAACTAAATGCACAGATGAACACATAAGAAGAACCGAAGAACTATGTATTCTCAACTGTACAGTCGCAACATTAAGGTTCATCTCCTAACTATTAGAGATGGTTACCAGTGACGTCGCCAGGATCAGGGCAAGGGAGGTGAGGATGAGGTGCGAGGTTTAAAAATGGGGTGCGAGTTGTAAAAATATGGTACATAAAAAATCCAAAATGTTCTCTCATGCACTTGAGCGCATACTATACATCTGTTTATTAATATTAATATGTGTCATTATTATTATTATTATTATTATTATTATTGTTATTGTTATTGTTGTTGTTGTTCATCATATCCATAACGATACATTAGGGGACGTAGTTTTTTCACATCCAAGAAATTGTTTGTTTTTGTTCTTCAAAATAACTTATGCCTAGAATTTTTTTCAATAAATTGCCCTTTGGGGTGCGGAAAGGGGTGCTCCGATTTTTATGGGGTGCTTGCGTACCCTTTTGCACCCCCCTAGCGACGTCCCTGATGGTTACACTGCTCCAGTGACAACTTCAACGTTCCACATGGTTCCAACAGATAAACAGTTCAATTTCTAAACAGTTTTCCTCTTCTTTGTTGTCTGCAAGGGCCATGTGTAGCGCCATCAGTGACCTCCAATCGAAAGTAGTTATAATATCCATGTTCCACATGGCCTTCGTGCAACAGTAGTCTATGTAGGATCGCGCAATTTAATTGTACGAATCAAATTCCCTAATAAATCTCCTAATTATTAGCTATCCATTGATGGAGAATATGTTCATGGTGCCCTGACATAGTGTTAATTATTAATATACTGCGAAAAATATCATCGGCTAATGTCATCGTTATTAAACTCTCCTAGGGTTATATGCGTTATTTTTACTAAAATCGATTTATTTTGAATTGTAGTTATTTCCTGTACCCTTAACAGTAACCTACGAATACTATCTTTAGTTGTCATAATACACTGAACAGGTGATTTAAAGACGATTCAAGGGCTTTGAAACATGTTCCCGAAGCAGCTGAGAGGTTGAAAGAGTTGGAACATTTGGAACAGTGGCACTGATGTATTATTCTTATGAAATTGTTTCTTTGAAACTGTTACTTTGGAACAGTTTCATTCATGAAACAGTTACAGTCGAAACTGTTTCTTAAAAAGAACAGTTTATCCCATCTCTACTAACTATTATGAAAATGCAGCCAAGCCAACATAGTATAGAATGAAGTTTCATCTACAAAATTAATAAAAGAAGAGGAAGAAGATATCTAAGTTTTATACTTAAAAATCAAGTGACATGAATGCAATACATAACTGCATCATAAAGTGTATGTTATATTAGTTTATTTAGAAAACTTAAAAATAGGCTACGTTTTAAATATAACTTACAATATCAAAACGAGAATATTTAAATTCCCTTGCGGCCGGTTAACTACATTTAAAATCAGATGGAAAATTCTCAACTCAAGTAGGCCTACCAGCGAATAGGGATTATAAAGAATGGACATTTCGCGTCGGTACCTTTGAAGTAGCCGGTATGATTTCAATGACCTTCAAGCCAGCTAAAGCGTGAGATTCTGCTTTCTCCCTAGAGTTGGCGCTGACATCACACCAGCTAGCAGTCGACACAGCGGAAATATAACACATATAATTAATACATCTAGGTACATTATGTACCCAAAATAAATTAGATCCATAAAATAATAAATCCGTCATTAACTGTAATGTCTAGATTGTAGAGTTCTTTATAATGAGACTTGAGACGTTGACCCCAACAACAATTAAAATATGTAATGATTTGATAGCGCTGAAAATGGAAAAACAAAACTCTTACGGGAAGTAAAACCATATACCTATATTATATTATATTATATACAAATATTAAACGAATTCGATACTTAATTTTTATAATGTATTATATTATTTTATAATATAATTTATTATATCTCAAATATAAAATATTATTATTACAACTAGTTTGTCACTGAGAAATAAGGAAAAGCTGTTAACTTGAATTTATTTTAAGCAAAGCGTTACTGGATTATGCAATAAGGTAGGCGATGTTTGGATCCTGTGTCTCAACTCTATTCTCAATTATTATTTTAGCGTATGCCCGATTACATTAACCTCTAGGGCTTGAAAGTAGAGAAACAAAACACAGGAAAATTCGCTCAGGGTCCATTCTTTATAATCCCTATTCGCTGGGCCTACTATCAATTTTCTTATCTGTAGCTTCTACTCGCTGACGCTAATTCCATTTTTTTCATTCTCTATGGAATTCGAGTTCATCGCTCCACGCGTAACAATGCCGTCTTCAACAAAACAAATGACAAATTGGACCGCCATTATGAGTATTGATTTCAATTAAGGTAAGCAAAAAGAACGCTGTATGGAGAGTATGTTTATTGAAGAGCTCGGTTCGATTCCCATGGCACAATCAGGATGAACCTCTTCCCACTGAGGTAAGCTTTCTAAGTTATATTACGATTTCTGCTTGAAAACTGCAACAGTAAGTAGGGAATAAAAACATTTACGTTTTGTAGCGTCAACGGCGATTCTAGGAATAAATGTGTATATTGGGGGCTGATAATTAAGCTTCGATTGGATAGGCACGTTTAAAAACACTACCAAACGCTCGACGCAATTAAAAATGATTGAGGACAATGAGGTTTTATGATTTTAATACATTATATTGTTTTATGACCATCCTCCCTTGTCAATAAATACAAACAAAATAAACGCATAATGCAGCGCTTCTGAAAGATTGGAATTCTGTGAATCGTAAATTTGATTTAAATATCATTTTAAATCTGGAGAATACTGCAAAGTGTATACAAAGTCACGAAAATACGAATCAATAGAACCATGAAACATCACCAATAATAATTGTTATATAATCGTAATATTACAAAATAAATATTAATAATTATTCATTATTTCATTATTATTAATATCATTAATATAGTATTATTAAAGATATTTAAAAAATATAATATTTATCAGTTTCATATCTGGATTTTCTGTGTATTTATCCATGAAAACAAATTACCGAAATAGGCTAAATAGGTACAAAAGCCGAAATGAGGCTTCGGGTTTCCGCCCTAAAACTAAATAATTATACAAAAAAGTTGTAGCCTTTAGAAAGGAACATATTTATCCCACCCAACGGAAGAATTAAGTACTAGATTTTATATAATTAGGTGTCCATAAATCAATCAATCAATCAATCAATCAATCTTCTTAATGTATCCAACTGTTTGCTGACAACATAAAGTACACTATAGTCCACTGTAGTATATTCAGTTGTTGTTTTTCACGAGAAATGTGGGATATTTTGATCGATGTTCATTATAGATGCCTGTTGCTAGTAGCTAGAGTTGGGGTGTAGTCAATATATACTGCAGGGCTGTGTCTTCTACAACTGGTACTGATGATTTCACCTTTATTTCTTTTGTGGTTTATGGATGGACAGATCTTCATCATGATTATTACACCACACACAAGTAGGATTATCAGATATGTGAAATCGGTATAGATACAATTGTGTGACAATGTGACCTGTTCTGGCTCTTGTTAAAAATGTTTGAACATGTCTGGGCAAATTTTTACACAAGGGACTGTTACCTGATTTGCGTTGTGTTTATTCATAATCAAATGAAAGTGAGAAATGTATTAATATTTTTTTATTCACTGTATTTCGGGGGTATTCTTGCACATTTCCTTCTCTGTCTCTAGAAACATGTACTAGAAACAAATCGTTTACTTCAAAGTGTTTAATACACAAAAGAATGCTCTGTTGGCGTGAAGACATTTCGTGATATACGAGTAGCTTCTAACTACGTAACTTATCCTTTTCAATTAGAAATTTGAGAACTGTAACATACGATAACACTCACTTATAGGGCTCCGGTAATTACTGGTACACAACATTTAGGAGCCATCTAAAAATAAAAGAATATGGATAAATCAATTTTATTTTTTAAATAAAAGTCTAAACTCCCTTCATTTCAGCTCCCTGAATTCATTTCTCTTTGAAGTTGTAACTACATTAGAAGTAACCGTTACTACGTGCGTCATCTTTTGATTCCTTTTCAGACTTTACTTTTATGCTTCACTTATTGTTAATAGTCTGGTGTGGTACATATTGTAATGCTACTGTGCGTCCGAGTGGTTATGTCACACGGTTGTCAAAACGGGGGAATTCACACGACTATTACTTAACGGGGCCCTTTTCTTTAAATTATTTTAAACAATTACACAATACAACGTAAACTTTCAATTCCGTACAGCAAATATTTGCAGAGAAGAGCCTAACAACTCATTGTAAACCACTAGCCCTTACACAGAGGACAGGAGAAACGAGTGGGACAAACCGGAATGCGACATAACCACAGTCTAATATATACAGCCACGAAGCTTGAGTTTTGAGGGTACTAGGAACAATAGACTGTTCCGGTATTATTTCGCATTGTCTGTAATGAGGCGATAATAGCGATCCTAGTGATCATCAACTATCTATGGATGCATATTTACTACGTATTGAGCTTCGTGACTGTATATCGTCATTGTTCCTGCAGTAACTCCTATGTGCAAAATATAAAATTGTTCAGTAGGAAGGAAAACACATTTATTCATTCTATGACAATAGTACATAGGAGATTGTGAATTCTTACATTTTCGAAAGAAAGAAATATAATTACATATAGGAGATTTTATTATTTACTCTATCACTATTTAAGTTATTTAATAGAGCAAAAATTTGAAAATCGATAAATATGTCAGATAGGGAATATTGCAGGAACAACGACGATATACTAGACTGTGACATAACAATTCGGCTGGGCAGTACGATACCTATTTATCCTCTTCATAGTTAGCAATCACTGTATTACGAAGATTTCAACTAAGAATTACACTGTCTTTTAGCTCGACATAGAACAACTGCAGGCAAGCTGGCAAAGCCGAGGATGGTGGACGCTGCCACCCAGACCTCGAGCAACTTTGAGGGAGTCAACAGGCGGTTCGCCGAGTGGGAGAAGTACGTCAGGCACGAGGGGCTGCAGAGGCTGCAGGAGGTGGAGACTTGTCTGTATAACTTCCAATTCGATAGACGGCAAGGTACAGTAACTGTTGATAAGCTGGCGCCAGCGTTTTTGGCGTGTATACTAGATATATAGTGCCCTGTTTGTGAGCATGTTGATAGTGCAGCTGAGAATGGTACCACTTCCTATACACGTTACATCAGCCATTTGCCAAACAGTTGTCAGACTGACTGCGGGAAATGTAAAACACTCGCACTTAACGTTCCCATTACTTATTTCACACGCCAAAAACGGTGAAGCGGACTGTACATCTTGAAGTAGTGAACCTTTCAGCTATGCACAAGCAGAGTCCGTGGATATCCAGAGTAGCGCAATCAGCTAGTTGGCCGCCATTGTTATTCCGTTTCAACATGCTTGGGATAGGAATATTTAAATTAGAACTCAATTTAGACCAATGTCCGTGGCCCTTAAAATAAAAATGATTCTGAAAGACTGCTTTCAGTCCCTGTACTGTATAGGCAAACAGCGTGCGCTGGAATAGCAATAGCTAATTTGTCGGCAAGTTAAAACAAATTAGGTTCTTGACAGAGAGCAAGAACATTAATTTAAAATTTTAACAGATCACTCTACCGGCTGCCTCCCGAAGCTGCTGACTCTCTCGACTGGCCTCCGTGGAATGTAGTGCAGCGATGTTGGATGTCTTCTGCAATGGCACTCGAGGCGGACCTACTCGGGGGAGGAGTATCGCCTCGGACCGACAGGGGGCCTTGGGAGAATTTGCCGAAGCAGAAATGCTACATGGATTCTATCGACTGTAGGGACCATGCCCCTACAATCTCGGCTGCGCAGAACGAGAAAAGCGGGGGAAATTGAACGCTGCGCTTGCCGCCATGTTGTTGGAGAGCAGACGCGTAATAGCAGTACGTAAATTACGCAGTTTAACGCTGTGATGATCTAAAATTGACAGATTATGGCCATTTTCGACGTTCAACGTAAAATAAGGACGAAATAAACATATTCAAAGTTTCATTGATATGCGTCAGAGCAGTGTTTCTCAAACGTTTTTGAAGTGGGGCCACTTTTTTAAGTCAGAACAGTTCCGCAGACCACCTTACTCTTGTTCCCTTCGAAGCAAATTTATTATTTTTGTAGCATATTTTAATACCAGTATGCTTAAATTTTAAAATAGAATTAATTAATTAATTAATACTTTTCCAATTATATTTTTTATAGCCAACCACAAGTAACTTATAACAGTTCTGTGCATTGTTGATTCATCGCTTGCCTGTTAGCAGTTAGTTGTTTGAAATCATTCTTATGTGGTACACGCTAGTAGTTGTCCATGTCTCTGTTAAATAGTGCCCATTATAAATAATGGAAAACTGGCTTCGATCCGGATCTTTGAAAAGAAAGGAACATGATGATACGCTTCATTTAGGTAGTGCTAATATTTCAGAACCTGTGTGTGAAGGAATATATTAATATCAGTGATTATAGTGCCATTAAAAAATGTCTAGTCCTAGTGGTAGCTATTCAAAGAAAAAATACTTCCGTGAATATGACAAGAGTTACTTGGAACTTGGTTTTACTTGGTGTGGCAATGAGAGTGAACCAAAACCTCGGTGCGTTGTTTGTTACGAAGTGTTGTCAAACGAGTGTACGAAACCCGCGAAATTGAAACAGCACTTACAGACGAAACACACAAGTGTAAAAAGTAAACCTGTCGGATTTTAAAATAGCCAGAGTCTAAAATTGCTCATATCTGCATCTGCAAAAAAAAAATAAAATAATAATAATAATGCAGAAACATGACCGATTTTCAACAAGTAAAAATGCAATTTGACACGTTCTATTATTGGTGTACGACGTACAGTACGTGCCCATTTCAATGTTCATACTGGGTGTCGGCAATATTATTAAGAAAGTAAAAAATACATACAAAAAAGGTTCGGTACTTCGGTCCTCTGTTATGAATTCGGGTGGTCCCTGGTTAGGTTACAGGCTCGGCGCCAGATATGCAGGGAAACGCCACATCCATAGTGCCTTAAATACCTCTTTTGTTGCTGAGAATAGAGTGGGAAGTGGGTAGACAGGTGGGGTAAGAAATTTAATAAAATATTAGTACTGGGAGAAAAAGTGAAAGGCGATTGACATGAGTCATTTCCAAACTCTGATATTTTCAGCTATAGTGTGATACGCAATTCGTTTGATTTTTTTCTGTCTTTTTCGAAGGACCAGCAGGGCAGAACTCGAGGACCACAGGTGGTCCGCGTCCATAGTTTGAGAAACGCCGCGTCAGAGCATTAAAGGCAAGAAAATACGTACGCAGCAATTTATAGAATACATGCTCATACATCCATAAATAGGCCTACACAATACACATTATAGAATGTATAATTTTACGATAATCAGCATATTGTTAGGTTTCAGAGAATCTAAAATTATATTAACATACATTACTCTTAGATCACAAGACATAAATACATGCACCTTGATTACACAAATTCTTATGGCGTCACGTGACGCTGCCTACAGGAAGTATAGACACAATAAATCTAAGCAAAATTTTTACAGCTATAAAAAAATTAGGAACAGAACAACGCAAAGCATTAGAAA
Organism: Periplaneta americana; assembly: GCF_040183065.1. Taxonomy (NCBI): domain Eukaryota; kingdom Metazoa; phylum Arthropoda; class Insecta; order Blattodea; family Blattidae; genus Periplaneta; species Periplaneta americana. The sequence continues at coordinate 69,125,128 of NC_091122.1, read as the reverse complement.
TGCCAAACGCCGTCATGCTCTCAGTCTTGTTGACTCTTCTATTTCCTCACGGTGTCATTGGAAGCATTTACGTGACATGAGAATAGGAAGTAAAACCACAGAACTGAAATCGCAAACATATCACTTGATAAACTTAATATTTTACTTCACCACCCACCTCACAACCCGATAAACAACACAAACTTAATACCATGAATACTCTCTTAGCCATTCCTCTTCCTACTCGCGAAAAATTTTTCTTCTCTAATATTACAGACATTGAAGTTAGGCAGGCTCTTAAAAACACTAGATCTACAGCGCAAAGCTCTGACAAAATAAACATTGTTTTTATTAATAAATTAATCGATATCGTGCTTCCTGTGATAACACATATTTTTAATTCTTCCATCATTACTTCTACCTACCCAAATCTCTGGAAAACGGCTTTAGTGCGTCCAATACCTAAAGTAAACACACCTACATCTCCTAAAGATTATAGGCCAATCTGCATTCTTCCCGTTCTATCAAAGGCTCTTGAACATATTCTCCATAAGCAATTAAGGAAATATCTGATTTAATTTAATATTATCGACCCCTTCCAATCTGGATTCAGAAGCGGGAATAGCACTTCCACTGCTGATAGTAAAGCCTTTGACTCTGTTGACATGGATCTACTACTAACTAAACTTCGAGTGTTAAATTTTTCTGACAGCGTTATCACCTGGATGCACTCCTACCTCATTGGCCGCCAGCAGCGTGTTGTCTTTAATAACCGGTTTTCCTCCTGGCAGACACTAGAGTCAGGATTTCCCCAGGGTTCGGTATTGGATCCATTGCTTTTATGTCTCTACATTAACGATATCGCTAAGTCATTTAAGAATAGCAGATATCATATTTAAGCAGATGACGTTCAATTATACATTTCCGCCAATCCTGATAGACTAAGTGACTCTATTAATAGACTCAATAAGGATATCGAATCTGTTTCATCTTGGTCTCAACAATTCGGACTTAACTTAAATACAGATAAAATCACAGGCTATCTTATTTTCGAATAAAAGATTAATCCCCGATATTTATAAGCTGAACCTTCCTCCTGTAACTCTGAATAAAGCTATCATTCCATTCAGTTCAACTGTAAAACACCTGGCAGTTTATTTTGAATCTAATCTTACCTGGGACACGCATATCAACCACACATGCAAGAAAGTATTTTCCACTCTTCACTCATTAAAAAATTAAAGTAGACGCTTGTACAGACTCTTATTATGCCACATTTCGATTATTGTGACACTTTATTCAGTGATCTCAGGGTGGATTTATTTCATAAACTGCAACTACGATAACATTTCGCTTTCTTTCGATAAATTATCGTGGCTCAGGTTAAATGAGAGGAGAAAGTAACATTCCTTTCTCTCCTATACCAAATTTTGCACATCTCTGCTCCCTCTTACTAATTTGTCCGATTCCACAATCTTTCTCGTTATCATAACTTAAATACTCGGCCACAATATGATAACACGCTAGAAATACATTCCACACATCATCTCTTCATTCTTCATCTTTTACTGTTGCTACTTCTCGTCACTGGAATTCTCTACCGCCTGAAGTCAAGGGCTGCCGAACTTTAATTTCTTTTAAACGTAAATTAGAAAAATATCTTATGATGAGTTGCCAGACCTAACGCGTTACAAATATTTAATATAATGTATTCCACTATATTTATTTTTATTATTTGTTTCTTATTTTTATTGTGTAATCTTGTAAATCGTGTTTATTTATCACTTAACACCAATATGTATCCTGTTGTGTTGTTTTTTATTATTATTAGTCTATTTTTTGTTGTGTACATTTTATTCAATTGTCGATTTCTGGTTTAATTGTGTGAATCCTAATTACTTGAAATCTAATACTAATATGTATTCCAATGTGTTTATTTTTATTTTTATTTTTACTGTGTACATTTTTTTATTGAATTATCGGCTTCTGTTTTTATGTGATTCGTATTTGATTTTAACATTAATATGTATTCCACTATGTTTATTTTTATTTTATGAGGTAAATTTTTAAGTAACTACTTCTTTTGATCTCATTATGTGCCTAAATTGTATCAGTATGTAATTACTTAATTTCGATCCACTTGTATGTTCAACTATGTTAGCAAGTTTTAATCCTGGTTGAGTGTAAGACAAGATCTAACGGCCTTAATTCTGCCAGGTTAAATAAAGCCATTATTATTATTATTATTATTATTATTATTATTATTATCAAATTCTTAAGTGAAATAAAATATGTAATAATCAGTATAGACCTGTTGTTAAGTTCTAGAGAATCGAAAATTATATTACCGGTACTTCTAGACCACAGGACATAAGTAATCTGGCAAAATATAATGCGCAAAGGTAGTCAAATTACATTGAATTCATTCTTCAATTAATAAAGGGAATGCTATCAATAATAAAAAGTACCGGTACCTAATACTTTCAAACAATAGGTAACGTGAAGACCTAAAAAAAATAAACATAATCACTTTATGCAAAATAAAAAAAGCCATATACTTTTTATGTGTGGATTTCTTTACGTATTGTACAGTTATTTTAAATAAATAATACAGATATATTATCATTGCTTGCGGAGTGATGGTACATAATATTTATGCACATATGTAATATCAATAAGATGACATTTCTTGCTTTTTTTAATAAGATATATTCGGCAAAATGTAGAAGAGTTATTTATAGGTGAACTCTGAATCATAAGTTCACAAAGAAGGCTTATCTATCTATCTATCTATCTATCTATCTATCTATCTATCTATCTATCTATCTATCTATCTATCTATCTATCTATCTATCTATCTATCTATCTATCTATCTATCTATCTATCTATCTATCTGTCTATCTGTCTGTCTGTCTGTCTGTCTGTCTGTCTGTCTGTCTGTCTGTCTGTCTGTCTGTCTGTCTTGTCTTGTCTGTCTGTCTCTGTCTGTCTCTGTCTGTCTCTGTCTGTCTGTCTACTTATTTATGTACTTACTTATTTATGTACTTATTTATGTACTTACTTACTTATTTATGTACTTACTTACTTATTTATGTACTTACTTACTTATTTATGTACTTACTTATTTATGTACTTACTTACTTACTTAGTTACTTATTTTGAATGAAAGTTGATTATCTTGCAGATAAATTCATTTGCATAATGAAAACAAAAAGTTATCTTTCCATTAATATGTTTAACATCTGATGTGTAAGTCTAAATAATTCACTCAGTGGGATTTCTCTACAGTCTGATATACCTGAACTAATAGTTAAGTCTTCTTTATTGTTGTAAACTACTGATTGATTTTAATGATATTGATAGTGTAACAACAGAGATAATATCATATCCTACCTTTTGCAAAGGGCTTGGAAAATTAAACAGGGATGGTATATCATCTTTCAAAATTCTATTGCCATTATTTTCCCAAAAATCTGTATCTTTAAAATGAGACGAACACAATTTTACATAATGTGAAGATACAAATTTGTCTCTTATTATAAGAACAAGCTCCGGCTTCTTCAAAGTAAACCTGTAAAGACAGATTGTTGCCTAATTATAAACTTTTTCAACTACGGTATCTAAGATATACATATGTTACAGTTGCAATGTAGGCCTAGCCTCCAGAATTCAATTTTATTATCTTAAAGCGTTTGTACTTACTTGTGAAAAGAAATTCCTGACCCACTAAGCCATGTGTTATTGCACTTAAACGTCGTGCATGAAATACCATTTTTCACTATGTACAGCTGTCAAAAGAAAAAGTGGCCGCTCTCCTGAAACAAAGTTCCCTTCGGGTATCTTCGCTACAATTCGGAGACAGGCGATGTTACATGTTGTTGGACCACGTTGCCTGATACCTACAGTTATAATTGAAGTATTCTATGTGTTATTCAATAGCGTAATGGTAGCGTTCAGGTCTCTTATTCATGAGGTCCTGCGTTCGACTACAACCTCGTGCTTTTTATGTTCTTTTTTGTTCTGTTTTTGAGAGAGACAAACTATATATAATGGCTCCTTTCTCTTTTACGATTATTTTAGTAATTAACATCAGGTTCATTAATATATTATGCCATGACTTTATCATTATGATATTGTGGCTGCAAATGGAAAGAAAAAAGATTTTATTCTCAATAAAAATATCTTTCGTGGCATAAACAAAACAAATTTACAGGCGTCGGCCTTAAAACATTCAAATAATTAAGCGTTCAAGAAACAAAACAAAAAGCCACAATTCAATATTTAGCCTATCTTCCTCTTATCTCGATCATCTTGCAGTCGAGTGGTCATGGAATCGACTAGTCTTTGCAAATAGCGACTGTTCTTAGCCACGATATTCCAGGCATTCTGATCATACATACATAAGTGTTCTGCCCATGGGCACGTCTTTCTTTGCAAACCCAGCAATCTCCAATCTTTCCTATTTTCTGCCTTCCTCTCAGTCTCCGCATATGATCCACATATCCTAATGTCGTCTATTATTCTTTTCAACCAGAGACCAAACCAATTCCTTTTTCTCTTTCTAATCAGTTTCAGTATCATTCTTTCTTCACTCACCTTTTCAAACACAATTTTATTTATTATTCTGTCTGTCCACTTCACACGCACCGTTCTTCACCACATCCACATTTCAAATGCTTCAATTAGTTTCTCTTCATTTCGTCGTATTGTCCATGTTCCTTCCCCATACAATGCCACACTCCACACAAAGCACTTCACTAGTCTCTTCCTTAGTTCTTTTTCCAGAGGTCCGCAGAAGATCCTTCTTTTTCTATTAAAAGCTTCCTTTGTTCACGTGCAGTTTTTCTTGGGAAGGATAGGCCTAAATGCGGTAACATCCCGTTGCTTTCCGCACACCACTATCTCTTTCGCATCTTATTAAATTCCAGGGGACCCAAGCGTGGAGATGAGGAGAGTGGATTTGACTAATTGGGCACTCCGGACTTCACCGAAAGTCACGGCAAGGGTTAAATATTAATTCTATCAGGATGTTTGACCCGATCAGAGACCGGGAAATCTCAATTAGCTTTTGCCTCCCGCATCCTGGACTAGCTTCTACGAATCATCAGAAAATCTTAGAGTGTGATTGGGCCAATTTTTCCGAAAATGTTTCCACACTTTTGCCCTCGTAGCTCAGCGGACGAACGTCGGAATTTAGATGTCAACGTCTCAGGTTCAATTCCTCGTTACTCCTTTTCATTTTATTGTGGTTCAAGATAGTATAATGTAATAATAAAAAAAGAAAAACTAATACCAGTTTTATGCAACTGGGTTTTTCCAAACCTAATATTAAATTTATGTTATTTATATCGCTAAAGAACGATTACAATATAAATAACTTGAATATTATTTATACAGTATCACTAAAGAACGATAACACAATATAAATGATAAATATAGGTTTGTTTAATTAATATAAGATATTATATAATACGTATTTAATTATCTAAATAAAATAACCTATTTTACAAAGAAATATGGTTATTTGTGTTATAATAATTACTTACATAAAATACAGATTATTTATATTGCGAAAGAACAATAACAATATAAATAACTTGAATATTATTTTATAATGCTAATGAAGGAAAACTGAATATAAATGATAACTTGAATATTATTTATATCGCTAAAGAACGATAACAGAATATAAAAAACGTGAATATTATTCATATCGGAATTTCACAGATTTATTACAGATGTATTTAAGAAATTGTAGAAGAATAGTAATTAGTAACAGTGTCCTATTTATTCTTCTTGGAGCCAAATTTGTAACTTTTAAAAGTGTGGTTACTATGTTGAAGTGTATGTGTTGTAACGGATGCTTGATTTGTTATGTATGTGAGTCAGTTATGGGATGCTTGATGTCGTCGCAAAGTCGTAATTATAGCTTGATTGTGTTTGTGTGACTATTGTGTATTAATTTATGATGTATGGTACGGAAAGCTGCATATTTGCGTTAGAGAAGTGTTACGTATGTGTGTTGTTAATGTTTTTGTATGTTTCAAATTGATACCTGATATTTGTTTTGCAATCGCAATGCCTAATTTACGGATGTTTATGTTTTGTTTACATCGCGTAAACTAATTTAATTTTCTTTTCCATTTCTCTTTATGCTTATCTTTTTTGTGTATGAAACTATAGCCCTAACATACATACGTAAAATAGGGCTAACCCCCATTGGAGATACAATAATAATAATTATTATTCATATCGTTATAAAATGATAACGGAATACAAATGATGACTTGAATTTTATTCATATCTCTAAAGAACGATAACAAAATATAAATAACGTGATATCGATAAAGAACGATAACTGAATATAAATGATAATTTGAATACCATTTACATCGCTAAAGAACGATTAAAAAATAAAATGAAAACTTGAAGAAGGCCAGAACCCACAACCTTTGAATCATTGAACAAGCACTCTACCGCTGGTCTACGAGGCGCAGATATGGAACACTTTCATAGTTCCGGAACTGCTTGTACAAGCACATGCATCGTGTAACATCGCCGCGACCCGAAGTGGACTTTGAAAATATTCGCTGTTCACGAGTGCGGCCACTTTTTTTTTTGACAACTGTACAAAGCACATCACTTCAGATCGAATACTCCGGCAACAACCGAGCAGTGCACATCGTTCCGAGTGACTAGGAAGCGAAGCTGTTTTTGTGTTACGTTATAGTTTGATCGATAATAGGAATATAATGGCAACTAAAATAGTGCGTCAACATACATTGTGAGCAACATTTGATAAAGAACAACAACGACCTACAGCCTTAGATGTTCACCGTTAGATAGAAGAAGTATTGAAGATAAAGGATGATGAACTACAAACCATTCAGCTTGTTGGTAAGCAAAATGCAGCATATTTAAAATTTACTTCCTCTGCCAATTATGAGCGCTACTTACAGCGACATACCGGAACATCAGTAGTGGAATTACTTAATGGTGCTACGACGACAGTGACAATTACACCAGCTGAAGATGATTATGTTTCCGTCCGTGTATTAAATATCCCACCAGAAGTTCCCAATGATAGGATTCTTTATTTATACTGGCCTTCTCTTACACTCTACCAGGTCACAAAGTATACAATCAGTGAAAATTTTAACAAAAAGTTAAAGAACAGAATACTAACATATTACAAAAAATAATGATAATAGCATAATAAATCGACACTCAACAACATGAAAATAATACCATAATAGAAAAAAGGAAAGTAAAATACACTGAAATATAGTAAAAGGAACTCATTTAGTACAAATAGTTAATATGAAGAACGTAAGGAAGAATATAACAAAATGAAATGTAATAAAAATAATAAAAAAGAAAAGAAATACGAAAATTAAATGAAATTCACAATAAAAAGGGTATGATAATAAATTCATCTTGTGATCAAGAGAACAAAAAGGTGAATGGAAGAAAAAATATATTTATATATTTTTACAAAACTATCGCAGAGAAAAGGGCTTATAACTGAAAGGAATCAGAATTGAAAAAAATGGAATTTTAGTTTATTTTTGAAACTAGACAGTGTCCGACAGTCTCTGGCATGTTGTGGTACAGAGTTCCAGAGATGAGCTGCAGAGACGGTAAAAGATGAAGAGTAGAAGGATGTTCTGTGTTTAGGAATGGATAGTGTGATATGGTGTTGTGAGCGAGTATTTACTCGTATTTCGTGATATGAGGACAAATGTTGAAAACTAAAAGTTAAGTAGCTAGGGTTAGAGTTTTGAAGAATATTGAAGAGTAAAGTGAAAGAGTGAATAGTTCTTCGCTCTTTGAGACGGACCCAGGACAGCATATTTAGTGAAGGTGTGATACGGTCAAATCTACGGACGTTGTAAATAAATCGAACACATGCATCATGAACACGCTATAGTCTGCCTGTCAGTCTCCTGTTAAGGTCAGTGTAGAGAGTGTCACAGTAATCAAAATGAGGCATCAAGAGCGACTGTACTAAATTCTTCTTAAGAACCAACGGAAGGATATTTCAAATTCTTTTTAGTATGTTGCAGACCCCAAATGCGTCTCGAAAAAGAGAGATCTATTTTCAATTTCAAAATTAGAAGAGAAGTGGGTATTCAAAGGATCAGAATAGGCCTATTAAATGTAGTTGTCAGTATAGTCAGTATGCAACTTGATACTTTGGTTTTGATATATTCTATAGGCCTACATCTCCCTGTAAGATGTAGTGCCCAATGTTCGTCCTCTTGCCTAAATTCGTCCCCCTGGTTTTCCCCTATAATGTGTCGCACCTTGGTGGTTGTGAGTAGAAACCATTCCTTCAATTGAAGCGAGTATTATTGTCTGTTTCGCTGTTATTTAAGTTTTTATTAATCAGTGAAGTTGGAAAACTATTCTTCTTATATATTCTCAGTAGTGCTTACAGCCCAATGTACGTATTTACGTAACATTTTTGCTTCTATATAGATTAAAGTGTCTATACAGTCAGCGGATCGGATATTGCAGCGTAGCTAGGACAAGATGCCGCTATACGTTTTTGGTACACATATCTATATTTCGTCCTCCAGGATCTGTCTAAATTTTGTCCCCGGGACGAAATTCAGAACTTTATTCCCATCTCTTGAATTTTAAGAAGATTGCTGTCATTTATATTTTAGGCCTGACTAAAACGCATTGAACTATTTAATCTCGGTTAAACTGTGTAAAATGTTTTCAAATTATTTAAAAATATCATAAATCAAAGATATGTTTTTTTTCCGAAATGTCATTAAAATATTACATATTTTCAATGATCATTAGTTATTAATAAAGGTATTTTTGTTCTATTTCTTTTAATTTCACTGTATTATTAAAATAATTTCCACTAAATGTGTTAAAAAGCATAGGGACGCAATGTAGACCACTTCATTGAAATGTCAAAAAATACATCAATTCATTCTTCATGTTTTATATTCCATTTGTTTCCACATTTATAAATTTCGAATTCTGTACAGTACATTGTAGCTAAATGTTGAAGAATCTTAACTACATAATTTTCTAGTCTTCAACTTTAATAACTAGGGCTAGGATCTTGATGATCTATAAATCATAAAACAATATCCTAAAAACACTGCATTTATGATCTAAAAATCTTTCAAAATGCCCTAAAAATTGATCTCACATAATTGGCTTAGTGTCCACACCTGTGGAGTAACGGTCAGCGAGCCTGGCCGCGAAATCAGGTGGCCCAGGTTCGAATCCCGGTCGGGGCAAGTTACCTGGTTGAGGTTCTTTTCCGGGGTTTTCCCTCAAGCCAATAGGAGCAAATGCTGGGCAACTTTCGGTGCTGGATCCCGGACTCATTTCACCGGCATTATCACCTTCATTTCATTCAGACGCTAAATAACCTGAGATGCTGATACAGCGTCGTAAAATAACCCAATAAAATAAAATAAATAATTGGCTTAGTAGGAAAAGATATTTTGTACTACTTAATATTTAGACTAGTAATTAAATTAAATTCTAGTGCCAACATTTAACTTTATTTAATTTTACATATTTTTTTCTAAGTAGTAGGCTACAGTTTAATTAATAATTGTCCACACCTGTGGAGCAACGGTTAGCGTGTTTAGCTGCGAAACTAGGTGGCCCGGGCTCGATTCCCGGTCGGGACAAGTTACCTTGAGATTGAGATTTTTCCTGGGTTTTCCCTCAACCCAATATGAGCAAATGCTGGATAATTTTCGGTGTTGGACCCTGGACTCATTACACCGGCATTATCACCTTGATCTCATTCAGACGCTAAATAATCTAAGATGTTGATAAAGCGTCGTAAAATAACCTACTAAAAATCTTTAATTAATTATTTTACCTGATGTAGTGTCTATATAGTCCACCACAAGGCCAGTCTTATCCGGAACTAGCAGGCATAGAGGAGTCTATATTGAAGGGGTGGTTGGACTGATCCATTACATGTGCTGTACTATGTTAATATGGCAATATTTGTGTATAAAAACGATTAAAATATTATACAAAATAATGGGTATTAATGAACAAAATATGTAGAGAAAATATCAAAGGAAACAAACATTATTTTACATTAGTAATGGGGATATATGGCCAAAATTAAAAGCAAATGCCTAAAAAATGGCCGAATAAAACAAAAAATGCTCTTATGAGTTGGAACAGAAAAAAAATGCAAAACAATGCCCTAACAAATATGTCTTAAAACACTCAGTTTATTACATAACATATATATATAAATACTAAAGCAGCAATGTTTCTGGCTTACTAGAAAAAAGATGAAATTTCATTAAAATCCTAGCCCTGTTAATGGCTAAACAAAAGCAAAAACCAAACGGGGCACGATAAATGGCCACCTTACATTATGCTTCGTTTTTTTTTCCTTGTACGGAGCAGTGACCCGAAGGCTACACTGCAGCAGGTTTATTGCGCTTACCACTTCTTTTCTTGTGAATGATTGGGAAGCCGAACGACCGCGCTCTTGTACGTACACTTAACGGCAAAAAGAATGGACCGTCGACAATTTCCAAGTTCCAGATACACAACATTGGGACATGCAAATGACAGAAACCTGCAGAAAAGTATATTCTATTGTCCATGTGCTAAAAAGGATAAATGTTCATCTCCCCTCTTGCTTAAAAAAGTCCCTTGTGCAGACACTTGTATTTCCCTATTTGGACTATGCTGACATTTTACTGACTGACTTCTCCAGCGACAACAAAACGAAACTTCAACGTGCTCATAATTTGTGTGTACGTTTTGTAAGCAATGTTCGTAAATATGATCATATTACTCCATCCCTGGAAACAGTAGGTTGGCTTAAACTAAATAAGAAAAGAAATTTACATTCACTTCTCTTTCTTTTCGAAATCTTGAACTCTTCTATTCCTTCATACCTGTCGTCTCGCTTTACTTACCTTTCTTCCCACCATAATCTGAACACACGCTCTTGTCATGAAACAATACTAACAATACCATCCCATCGCACCTCCTCATACTCATCCTCTTTCACAATAGCCCTGGCAAGACTTTGGAATTCGCTACCTGCTAGCATCAGGGACTGTCGAAATAAAATTGAATTCAAACGCAAACTTAGTAGGCACTTGGTCAGTAATTGATTTCTTCTAAATAGTTTCCATAATCTATCACTAATTATTTCAATATCCAGTAACTTCACCACTATACAATTTTGTTATTCTAGGTTTAATTTGTAATTCAGTAAATATAAAATATTCTTTGTTTTTCTATTATAAATTATCTAGCTTTCATTAGTCAGGTAATCTTTTCGTACTTTGATTTTTATTATAATTTTAATTGTAAATTTAATATTGTAATTTTATTTGTAATTGTAATTGTAAATTTAATACTAATAAGTAATTTTATTCTTCATATTATAGTTGGAATCTCCTGGTAGAGGGGCAGAGAAGGCCTGACGGCCTTATCTCTACCAGGTTGAATAAATAAATACTACTAGAGAGAAGAATCCAAAAAGGATAGCTGCCCTTGAAAAAGGGGTACCGAGCGGTAACAGCACCTAAATTAATTGTAGATCAACAATATTCTATTTTAAATTTAAATTTTATTTTTATTTTCGCCTATTTTAATTTAATTAATTTTTGGGGGGCAGCTATCCTCGACATGAATAATTTATTTTTCATATATAGAGCTATACAGATGGTTATTTACAATTAACAAGGAATGTCTTAAAACATTAATGGCTATATCTTGAAGTTCCAAAAGATCGATATGGAAACGATGAAAGAAATTGATACAAAATCTTGACATAGTGTCCCTTGCACCAAAGAGCAAGCCAATTACTTCCTAGCGACAAACGGGTATACGGTATTTCTCTTCCAGATAAGGAAAGCAGGGTTCATAATGTCTTTTCTTTTCCAGATCTACTTCCTGTGGTTGGAATTTGGCACCCTCAAATCTTATAGTGGGATCGATTATGAAGCCATTGCGCATGCTCGTCTTGTCAAAGCCGTATTTCACCAGGTAACATATAATAATTATTAATTTCTAGCAAAACATTAGGAGATAGCTATTTTCGTTTGCTACTTTGGATTCAGTGAGGTCGAATTATAAAAACTCACCCATTCTTATTAAGGGGAAAATTGAAAATTTGAAATTTGTCGATCAGTGATTCTCGAAATAATTATATTGCTGGAGATATGAGTCGATCGATGCTACGATATTAGTTGCATTGTTACGTTGCGTTTCCATGGAAATGTCTGAATTGTAAATAAGCATGAAGGATGAAGCAAGTTATTATCTCAGTGAGAAGTGAGGAAAGGTTCCCTCTTGGGCGTGCGTATTGTATAACATGGCGATGAAGGGGTAATCTGTGTGTCGTACGCAGGATGAAAAGTGGGCAGCAAGAAGGTCAGTGGTTGCAGAACGCGACATTTCGAAGTGAGTAAAGCAGTATGTATTCAAAGTATGTATAGCCATGATCTGCTTATAAGAACTGATATATTGGAGTTTATTATTTTATTTGTGAGTTTCTAATGCAGATTTATATACTGATACTATTATTTTTAAACGTGTTTCAAGTGATAATGTTAGTAGCATAATTAACTCTTTATATTATGGATAAATCTTAAATTTACTTTTGGTCCTATTTGTTAACATGGTTTCTATGGACAAGAATCATACAATTTATTATGGTTATAACTAATGAAATATTGTGGTCTTGTGGACAACTGTGTTATGCAAGAGTTTAATTCCTGCTATATCTCTTATGACTTTTGAAGATATTATCAATTTCTAGTGAATATTTCAGTTTTCTTTTTTTTTTTTCTTCTTTTTTTATCCCCCTTTTTATTCAGTATGCTCCATTGCAGTAATGCAATACTACACACATTTGTTGCTACACTGTTTTTACATTCTGTCTGAACTTAAAACAAAACTAATAGTAAACTATTTACAATATTTACAAGGATGTAAAGTCAGCTGACTGAATAGAGTTTATGAATTATTTAAAATTATTAATACTAATACTATTTTAACTGGAGTAGTATCTTCACTATTTACAATATAATACACTGCCGTGAAGTCTTTTGACTTAATAAAGGTCGTGAATTGCTTATAATTATTTTAACATATCTAACTACTATTACTACTGAATACTAATACTAATACTAATTTTAAGTAGAGTAGTATTTTCACTATTTACAATATTTACAGTGATGTGAAATCTATTGATTGAACAAAGTTTCTGAATTCCTTATAATGTTTTAACAATAGTTTCTTATGTGACACTGGTCATCTATCTTGATTTCTATATTTTCCCTTCTTCAGTATATCTCTTTGTTTATTCAATTTGACACACGAGTATATTAGGTGATCTACCGTTTGTGCATCTTGAAGGCATAAACACGTTGAGTCGTCTTTGATCACGAAACGGTGTAGGTATGCCTTGGTTTTTCCATGGCCTGAGATCATGGCGGTTACTTCTGCTGTCAGCGTGATATTTTGTTTCATCCTCTGACGTACAGATGGGAAGAACTTCTCACATATAGCTCCTTTAAGTTTGTTTTTCCAGTCGTTCTCCCATTCGTCGAACCCTTCTTCTTCTTCTTCTTCTTCTTCTTCTTCTTCTTCTTCTTCTTCTTCTTCTTCTTCTATTTCCGTTACAATTGTGGACTTAGGTTTCCTGTTGTATGCCACTTCAAGGCCATCTTCTGTTGCTGCCTCTTTTGCTGTTTTATCAGCGAGTTCATTGCCCTCTATTCCTACATGAGCCTTGACCCATCCGAAGTGGATAATGAAGTTCTGTTCTTTTAGACTTTTGATGTTTTCACGTATTATCTCGATTATTCAGTTTTCTTTTGAAGTTTCAACTTGTGACTATACGTGTTTCTAATTTAGGTAAACAAACTATTGTGTATATATATATATATATATATATATATATATATATATATATTGAAGACTTATTGATCGACCTCATTTTAATATTTTGTCTTTGGTTGAAATTTGTGATGGGTTTGCGTGATTATGGATGATACTCCCACAACCTCAAATAGTGTGCACAATAGGCCTACAAGATCCTTCGTAAATTGTAAAATCTGTCATAAACAGTTCACAAACAGAGGAATTCATATTCACGTCAATCGATGTCATAATAACAACTCTTTATCCCAAGCTGTTCCTAATGAGGAAACTACTCTTAATACTCAAAATTCAAATAAAAATGTATCACCTAAGAATTTACGTAAATGTGAAATATGTGGCCGTCTTTTTAAAAGCGTTAACCGTCATATCGTACGTGCCCATCCTGAAGTACATAGACATATCAATCACTCATATAATGATCCTGTACTCAACAATGAATTCACAAATTCTTTGTCTCACCCCGTTCCTTCTATATCTTCAACGTCTGAAGTACATAGAAATATTCTCAATCAGTCAACAATGAATTCACAAATTCTTCGTCTCAGCCCGTTTCGTCTACGTCTGATTCCCTACATGATAATTTTGATCTTAAGTATTGGGATACACAATTCAACACCTTAGCTTGTTTAGATGTCTCAGACAATGCCGTCTTTGATAAATGTGTTGAAAAATATTGTCATTACCTTAAACAATCAGTATCTCAATGTAAAGGGCCCCAACATCCTGCAACAACTTATTACAAAAAACGGCAAGGTAGGAAAAATAATCCATATGGTATTACTTATAAACAGTGAAACAATCCTAAAAATAGAAGTAAGAAGAATTCTGAGAGAAGGAAGAACAAATACGCTTATGATTTAGCACAATTTAACTATCACTTCCAACTAGTAAAATAGTGCAGCATGTATTATCCTCTAAAGGTCCTATGCAATGTAAGTTACCCGTTTCTTCGGTATACGAATATTACAACAATTTATATGGTGTCGCCAACAATTGCACACTTGATAACTATCAGTCATCTTCGGTACCCGATTATTCAGATCCTGACAATATTATCATCACCCCTGAAGAAATTGCATTTGCATGTAAAGGTATCTAGGTTGACACTGCACCAGGTGAAGATGGAGTCAGAATGAAGGTCATTAAAGAGCTTCGTTTATATAAATCTCTTTCATTGATTGCCTCATATATGCTCCGTTGGGGACATGTTCCGCCTTGCTTTCGCCGTGCACGCACAATTCTGATTTATAAGGATGGTGATCCAGATATTCTTAAGAACTGGCGTCCAATTACGATCTATTCTGTTCTGCGCAGAATTATTGAGCGTGTATTAGATATCAAGTTACGATCTTATCTTGTTTAAATCTTAACCAACGAGGATTTATGTCTGGTCCAGGTGTTTTCCTAAATTCCTCTAATGTTAATGGATGCCTTAAGGCCTTAAGGATTCAAAAGTTAATAAAAAGGAATGTTGTGTAGTCTTTCTGGACATTTCTAAGGCATTTGATCATGTCTCTCATCAACACATTGAACAAATCCTCAATGCTATGCCTATACCTCCAAAACTCAAGATGCTTATAACATCGCTTTTAATAGGAAATTATACTACTATCACTGTTAATAAAACTACAAAACAGTCCCTATAATGCTCAAGCTAGGAGTTGCACAGGGGGCTTCACTCTCACCAATTCTATTCAGTGTTGCCCTTGACTTCGTGATGAAGGAATTGCTGTGTATAGGCGTCACATTCACCCACTTCCAGTAAAGCTGTGGACTGATCAACAATATCTGATAGCCTCAGAATTAAGACTGTTTCATAGGACAAGGCCCGATTATTCGTCATCTTGATATGGTACACCAGACACCCATTTTCAGAGGACTCAGAGGAGACTCGACCACAAAAATTCTGGCATTTAATAATTATTTTCGGAGCACTTCCTGATGGAATTTCCAAAAAAAAAAAAAAAAAAAAAAGTTCGAAACCTATCTTTAAAACATCAACGGATAACCCTCTATTGCCCCATGTGACCTGAGAGTCACATCCAGTAATATATTTTTTTAATTAGAGGGGGAATGTTCTATTGTTGACTAATGTGACTCCAAAGCTATAATGTGGCTGCTGTTTCCTACATTTTTTAATGTTCTCTAAAGTTCATATTTTGCTCACTAGATGTCAATATTTATTTTTTACCACCATGTCATGCTCGACCAGTGTTACCTGGAAGTCAGAACCATGTCTTGCAAAATAAAAATTAATCAAAAAATTCAATTTTTCCATTATGTGCTACATAGGAAATTAAACGCAGAATAAATATGGGAAATGCCTGTTATTATTCGGTTGAGAACCTTTTGTCATCTAGTCTGCTGTCAAAAATCTGAAAGTTAGAATTTATAAAACAGTTACATTACCGGTTTTTCTGTATGGTTGTGAAGCTTGGACTCTAACTTTGAGAGAGGAACAGAGATTAAGGGTGTTTAAGAATAAGGTTATTAGGAAAATATTTGGGGCTAAGAGACATGAAGTTACAGGAGAATGGAAAAAGTTACACAACGCAGACCTGCACGCATTCTATTCTTCACCTGACATAATTAGGAACATTAATCCAGACGTTTGAGATGGACAGGGCATGTAGCACGTATGGGCGAATCCAGAAATGCATATAGAATGTTAGTTGGGAGACCGGAGGGAAAAAGACCTTTGGGGAGGCCGAGACGGAGATGGAAGGATAATATTAAAATGGATTTGAGGGAGGTGGGATATGATGATAGAGACTGGATTAATCTTGCACAGGATAGGGACCGATGACGGGCTTATGTGACGGCGGCAATGAACCTCCGGGTTCCTTAAAAGCCATTTGTAAGTTGTATTATGTGCTATATAGGCTACTATCAGCTGATACAGAGGCTTGAAAACATTTTCCAACTTTATAAAATAACTTGGGTTATAGATAATTAAAATAAAAATAAAACAAAAACAATCTGGCTGTAGCTGTGTTGGGGACACGACCGTGGGTTTTACGTGAATATGTCTAACTTAAATCGACAGATCTAGACGAGATCTTTAGTTTGGTAGGCCTACGGAGTGCGAATTGAATGTTTTCTCCAGTGGGGGTGGGGGACATTAAATCTTACGGTCTCAAGCTTTTCAGCATCTTCCTTTTACCAAGTGGGATAGTTTAAGTACCTCAGTAAATTTTTGTATATTTTCAGATGCTTAAAGCAATTTTCCATTATATAGTGGCATTATATTATCTTTATGCTCGACCATGCCGAAATGTAGTAATTATACACTTGGTAGCAGACCTTTAATGCATGTCATTAAAGTACACCTACTCATTAAAGGTCAGGTCTTTCAGCCAATGACGACTCAGGTTACAACTGTTCAGCCAATGACAGGTCAGCTTTCTACCGTTATAAAATCGCAAGTATCGATTATTCTCGGATATGCAATCGAAAGAGAATTAGCGAAAAGTCACGGAGGCTGGAAATCCAATACTGTCGCAGAAGGTTATGTTCTGTTACTATAATAATTAGCGTTAATTGTAAATAATATTCAAATAAATTCAATTTGTCATCTCGTTTTTCAATGTCTAATTTTATTTTAATGTTATCTCTGTAGGTTCTTATGGCCTAGCAAGGTCAATGTGGACATCTGTTCCTCGGAAAAAAATCAATACTTTCGCGTCTGCGCACATCTCACAACATACGGGACATTGCTCCAGGTCAGATACAATAAAATTAATAATATCAAGTTAGAAATATGGTCGAGCATAAAAAGTCGTATGAAACTCGCCTATAATGGTAATTAAGAAGCTCGTATGAAAATTATGAAACTTGCTTGCGCTCGTTTCATAAATATCCATACTCACTTCTTAATTATCTTCATTATAGTCTCGTTGAATAATGTACTATTATGTGTGTAATGTAAGGGTTCAATTGATTACTTGTATGTACTTTGTCTGTGATCTATAATATAATAAATATCACAAATATTATCTTTATGTATATCTATCTGTCAGTCTGTGTCTGACTGTTTGTCTATCTATCTATCTATCTATCTATCTATCTATCTATCTGTCTGTCTGTCTGTCTGTCTGTCTGTCTGTCTGTCTGTCTGTCTACCTATCTATCTATCTATCTATCTATCTATCTATCTATCTATCTATCTATCTATCTATCTATCTATCTATCTATCTATCTGCCTGTCCGTCTGTCCGATCATCGCTGTCAGTCCGTCCGTCTGCCCCTCTGTCCGTTCGTCCGTGTGTCCATCTGTACGTCCGTCTGTCAGCCTGTCCGTCCGCTCCTCTGTCGATGTGTCCGTCCGCCCCTCTGTCCGTCTGTTCATCTGCCTGTCTGTCTGTTCGTCCGTGTGTCTGTCCGTCTGTACAACACAAAAACAACTAAACGAATATGACAAATTTCCGAGAAGAGGAAGAAAACATTCCATTCCATTCCATACAATACCAAGAGGAGTAATTTGATTACCCCAGGCAGTTCTTAAACAATATTACTAACTGAAATAGAAAACTATAAGTAAATAATGCATTGTTGTAATGTGAGAAGCTTATTTAACAAAACCTTAAAGCCACAATTGCGTGTTGTAGCGCACATTGATTTTATACACTATTACCAGAGTCTAGTATATACAGTCACGAAGCTTCAGTTGTGAGATTGCTAGGAACAATAAACTGTGCCGATACTATTTCGCATTGTCTGTAATGAGGCGATATTAGCGATCCTAGTGGTTAGCAACTATCTATGGATGCATATTTACTATGTATTGAGCTTCGTGACTGTGTATACTGTATATACTAGACTGTGCTATTGCACTAATTTTATAGCTAGGGTGGCCAGAATAACCCGCTTGGTATTTCAGGGTTAAAATAAAAAAAAATCTATATTCATTTTTCGCTCTTCGTTCTTATCCATGCAGTTTTCTGAGCCCGATAAAATGTATTTTCCTTCTTACAGTAGGGTTTAAATATTACAATTGAAAAAATTATTTTTTTAAGTCTCCAAATATGTTGTTGTTGTTTTCTAATGTCAGGCGTTTGACAATAAAGTCATTTGACCTCTTGCACTCCAATATTTTTCAAAGATATTATCATGACTAGCCACTGAAGCACAGATTTTGAGGTGTTCCGAATCCATTTCTAAGTCTCCAAATATAATGTGAGTTTTAGTATAGCCGGTCAGTCCGGTTACAACAATTCTTTTACCATTTAATACAGCGTCATTTAGAGTGTTGAATTCTTGTTCTAAAGTTTGCGCGTTCTTGCGCATTTATTAGTAATTAATTTTTTTCAATAGTGGGGCATATGGCAACTGTTCCATGTTTGGCTTAACAACAGGAAAGAATCATTGACTAAGGAAGTTTTTAATCACTGTCAGTGTTTTAGGCCTACAAAATTATTCACATGATATGGAATATCAGTTTAAAAGTACATTGGACACATTTTTATCTAACCTTAACAAACGCACAGTGAATCAGAACGCAAATCACTAGCTGGACAAAATTAATAACTTCTCTGCAGTCTAACGCATTGTTATGAAACTTCGTACATGTCATAAGGTGGCACATATGATTTGTGTACAAACTCTGATTAAGTTCGCACAAGAAAAACTACCCCTTTATAGCGGGTGCATTTAGACAGAATTAATAACTTTTCTCCTACCTAAAAGATTTCTATGAAACGTTGTACGGAAGTTACAAGTAGCATATATTTTTTGTGCAAACACTATATTTACGGTTCCATAAGTGAAACTACTCCTTTTAGGGGTACATTTAAACAAAATTAATAAATTCTCTCTTATCTAACAGATTTTTATGAAGCTTTATACGGAAGTTTCAGGTGGAATATATTTTTTGTCTGCAAAGTCTGATTATGTTTTATAAGAGGAACTACCTCTTTATAGTGGTACATTTAGTAAAAAATTAACAACTTCTCTCCTATATAATATATTTTTATGCAACTTTGTACAACTACTAGGCCTATAGGTAACATTGATTTGTACACAAAAAGTAACTTATATGCTACCTGTAACTCCTGTGCAATGTTTCATAAAATCTGTTATGTAGGAGAGAAGTTAATCTTGCGTAAATGCACCCCCTCTAAAGGGGTACTTCCTCTTTTGAAACTGTAAATATAGTTTGTACACAAAAACTATATCCTACCTGTTACTTCCGTACAATTTTTCATAAAAATCTGTTAGATAGGAGAGAAGTTACTATTTTTGTCTAAAACCTCCCCGTATAAAGGGGTAGTTCCTCTTACACAATCGTAGTCAGAGTTTGTACACAAAGAATATGTGCTATCTATAAGGTCTGTACAAAGTTTCATAATAATCCGTTAGAATGAAGAGATGTTATGAATTTTGTCCAACTAGATTTGCGTTTTCGCACACTGTGCGACGGTCGGGAGAGAGAGAGTCATAATATGAGTAATAAAGAGAGCAAGTGAGAAAACATGCTTGCAAGATGCGTTAACAACTGAAGAGAGGATTCATAATCTTGATATTCATTGTTCAATTACAGAACACAGTAGATTCATTATAATTAATTTAAAAAATAAATAATAATAACGTAGTTTAGAAAAACACTTCAAAACCCTTTAAAGTTTATATTTCCCCTGAAAATACCCCTAATATTTTTATCCCCCAAACCTCTCCCTGTAAAAGTGTTTCACTCCAAATTTGGGGGGGGGGACCTCTAAGTTGGCAACATTGCAAGCAATGATTTCCAATAAAATAATCGTTAGCATAAGTGCAATTTGTGGAGTATGAGATTTCAGTATCTGGTATGGATAGTGTACTGATTTTGAGACATTAAAACAGTCAATACAATGATCAAAAGAGACTGAAAAAAGTCGTTCGTCATAATTTACTTCATATAAAATATATTTTTATTAATGAACGTAGATGAAACACAAAACACGATGTCATACCCGCTAATACACCATTCCTACTACTTCCTATTCATCAAAGCCTATTAGATCCTGGCGTCATCTAGATATCGCGGTCTGTTGTAGGGGTGTGTTTGAGTGTTGAAAAGTGGAGTCAGATATATACATAACACACATAACTAATGCTAACCATACATACCATAACATAAATACAGACATGGAAATCCTACACATAGCCTACAACCCGGAAACCAAAAATCCAACACACTAGAACAATACGAAATATACAGACGTCCACACCTGTGGAGTAACGGCTAGCGCGTCTGGCCGCGAAACCAGGTGACCCGCGTTCGATTCCCGGTCGGGGCAAGTTACCTGGTTGAGGTTTTTTCCGGGGTTTTCCCTCAACCCAATATGAGCAAATGCTGAGTAACTTTCGGTGTTGGACCCCGGACTCATTTCACCGGCATTATCACCTTCATCTCATTCAGACGCTAAATAACCTAAGATGTTGATAAAGCGTCGTAAAATAACCTACTAGTATATATATATATATATATATATATATATATCAGGGGCGAATGCTAGTCACGAAAGTTAGGCTTGCTCTTTCATTCATAGGGGAAGATGGGAGGATATAATTATTCATAATTAATAAAAATAATGACACCCACATAAATAATTTATTTTATAATTATGAAATCATTATGAGTAATGGAACATATTTGTATATCAGATGTAGAAGTTCCATATAATATAAAAACATGGCCAACAAAACAGTTCATTTAGTTTTTTTCGACCCTGCCAACCAACGCACATTGTTGTATTGAGCTGCAGTGAACAGCGCACATAGGCTATTCTCTATAATGTCTGTCTTCTCTTGAATAGTCCTTCGGGAAAATGGATTTAATAATGAGGTTTCAATAACACACAATTCCGAACTCATTGCAATACTTCAAATTAATGTTTAAGAATTAATAATACATGCAGCAGCTAACACATGCATTCCGCTCATACAATTACATTGCACTCGCAAATCACAGCACATTCCCGCTGACAATACTGCTCTGTGTAACGTTAAATAGTCGCTGGCGTAGCTCTCGGACCAGAGCTTCAAACAACACATAACAGAAGCATGTGCGCCTAGGACGGACCAAGGAGGAAGGCACTTGCGCACACATCATATTCCCTCTATTTCTACGTCTTTCCTGTAGCTCCGAGAAACGAGCAAGCGTTGCGATACTTGCGGTGTGCAACCTGCGGATGGTATTAGCCTACGCCTATATAGTATTCCAAAAATCAAAAGAAATTTTAATGTACGTAACGCCATTTTGAGAAATACACATTCTACGAAAATATTGGGCTTGCGCAGCAAGCATAGCATGCCCTGAGAAATCGCCCCTGATATATATCAGGGGCGATTTTCGTAGAATGTGTATTTCTCAAAATGGCATAAGGTATATTAAAATTTATTTTGATTTTTGGAATACTGTATAGGCGCAATACCATCCGCAGGTTGCACACCGCAAGTATCGCAACGCTTGCTCGTTTCTCGGAGCTACAGGAAAGACGTAGAAAATATTGGGCTTGCGCAGCAAGCATAGCATGCCCTGAGAAATCGCCCCAGATATATATATATATATATATATATATATATACACACACACAGGCACACTAAAACACACCCTAATCAAATTCTCAACACACAGATCAATTTCAGAACACACTTACTATCTGACTCCACTTTTCAACACGCAAACACACCCCTATAACAGGCAGCGATATCTAAATGAGGCCAGGATCTAAGGCTCTGATGATGGTGTACAGTATACACCGAAACAGCTGTAAGCCACATGTGCTTATATAATTAACACTAGTAAATTTGCCATTTTATCAATCATTTGTATTCAGAAGTATTATTTCTGGCTATTGTTCTGAAGCTAAAAATATGTTGTTAATTGCTTTGTACAGATTTTGTTTTTCAATTTTTGGCTAAAAATTACATCATTCTTACGCACTTACCACAAAAATTGTTACAAATCATACGACTTTAGGAACTTGATTTTTTACAGTTTAATTATGCATCCCAATCTTGAAGAATTTACAAGAGCGGCGTAATTTGTAACAATTATTTGATAAATGCGTAAGAAAGTGTAATTTTGTAGTTAAAAATCGGAAAAAAATTTGTACGAAGCAACTGTGGAATTCACAACACATTTTTAGCTTCAGAATACTAGCTAATTAAAGAAATGATACTCCTGAATAGTTTATTCTTTATCTGTAATATTCTATTACTCTTAAAACTCAAGAATAATGGTATTTTCAAATAATTTCAAATTAGTGTAGCTCTGAAAACATTGAGATTAGGACAAATATTTCTATGACATTTTTTTTTTGCTCAGAATGTCTTTGGAAATAAGCTCCGTAAGTGACGGTAAATGCTCGTGAATCACTCTGTATATTGTGTATCACGACATAATAATATGACAGACTTTCTGATTTCCCAACTAGATGACAATATAATTTTCCAGCAAGGCGGAGTTCTGTCCTACTACCACATAAGAAACAACATAGTTTCTCATCGCAAAATAATGGATTGGGCTGTCCAGAACTGCAGTTCAGAAGCAAATGAATTTCTGAATTTAGGTCTTTGTAAGAGACAATTGATAAATATTACCCTGTCATAAAATCTGAAAAAATTACAAGGAAAAATAGTATAGTGTTTCATATAGTGTTCTGCCACTGCTAGGCTCTACCTGGTGGACAACAATGCATCACTGCTGGGCAGAATACACTGTATAAAAATGAAAATTTGAGCATTTGAAATGAGAGACAAAAATGTAAGGAATGGTCAGTTTAGATTTAATTTCTTCCTGTAACCACTACAGGTTGCCATCGACAAAGAGTACCATGATACAAAAGAGTAAATGCCTTGAGGCTTAGTGATACATTGTTGTTAGAGTGAAAAATAACAATTTGAATTATATTGAAACACATGATATTAAACGAAGTAACGTCAAGGAGATGCGAATTAGTCTTTGTCCATATGTATGATGCCTGAAAATAGCTATTGAGCCTTTGAGTGCTGCAATTGTTAGATCTCTTAAAATATTTTTATGCAGGCCAAAAGATTTACAGAAGTCGACTAGGAACCGGGGTATGGTCCCACGGGCTCCTATCATTAGTCCCGTAATGACGATGGATTCCAGATGATATTTGTCCTTATAAAAACTGATGGAAGGTTCATATATATTCCTTTTTTCCTCGTGTACTTCTTCTGGCTGGTGTTCGTGCGATTCGAATCTCACAGTAGGGTCTATGATGTAACCTTCAAGAGAGGGAGGTTTAAATGCAATTTGGTTTCAAATGATATTGTTAATGAATGAAATTAATTGTTGGAACAAATACATTGTGTGTTGTTACCATGGAAATGAGTTTCGTTTACCTACTTCTTATGTAATAGAAAGTGACAGATTTTGCAGTGCTGATTAGTGGTTTCTTACTTGTAAGTATGAACAAAAAAACATGCTGAAAGTCGTATTTTATGCTTCAGTTTTATTCTCAATATCGCTTCTTGTACCTTTCTGAATTATTCATCTTAACTTGACCTAAAATTTACAGCTTAGAACTGCCAAGCTTCTTTTTATGTCATTACAGTTGCACATAATGAACGTATTATTATTATTATTATTATTATTATTATTATTATTATTATTATCATTATCATTATCATTATCATTATCATCATCATCTCTGTAGTTTGGAACTCTATTACTAGTACTGATTCGGCAAAACTGGAAAATATTCAAATGAAATGTATTTCTTTACGTTAATATAGATTTCTGCCTAATAACTCCGGGTATAACTATGATAAAAAAAAAATTCGAGCACTTTAAATGTCGAAGCTTGTATGCTAGACGTAATGATCTCGATTATTTATTCTTATGTAAGGTCCTTAAAGGTGACATTAATTGTTAATCTTTCTTAAACAGTGTCAGCCTTCCTAGTCCTACGAAGGACCTGAGCCATCACAAACTCTTCTATATTAGAAATTCTAACTCTTCTTCGCCGATCTCCAGATGTAGCCTATTAAAAATGCTAACTTACATGTAGGCGATTTCGATCTATTCAATGTATGGAAGTTTTAGAATATGGCAATGTCTTTGCTAATATTATTTGCATAATCCTAATACACAAATTGGTAATACTTTTGTAAGAATAAACTCCTTTCCATAAAATATTATACTATTAATTCTTTTAAGGTAGAAACAAATAGTAAGAATAAAAACATTCGAGATTTATATAAGGGTATAAAGGAATTTAAGAACGGATATCAGCCAAGGGTAAACGTGATCAAGGATGAGAATGGTGACTTGCTTGCAGACTCTCCATCAATCCTAAACAGATAGAAAAACTATTTTGCGCAACTACTAAATGTACAGAGGCCAAATAGAAATGATCGGGACGAAATTGAAATACAAACTGCTGAGCCATTTATACTCGAACCCACGCTTTCAGAAGTCGAAATTGCGATAGAAAATCTGAAAAAGTACAAGTCTCCAGGTATCGATCAAATTCCAGCAGAATTAATACAAAAGGGTGGAAGTGCATTATATAGCGAAATTTATAAACTTGTACTTGCTATTTGGGAAAAGGAAATTGTACCAGAACAATGGAAGAAGTCCATAATTGTACCTATTTTTAAAAAGGGGGACAAAACCAACTGTGGTAACTTTCGAGGAATATCACTTTTGTTGACGTACAAAATTTTGTCCAATATTCTTTTGAGAAGATTAACTCCGTACGTAGATGAAATTATTGGGGATCATCAGTGCGGTTTTAGGCGTAATAGATCGACTATTGATCAGATTTTTTGTATTCGACAGATAATGGAGAAAAAATGGGAGTATAAGGGTACAGTACATCAGTTATTCATAGATTTCAAAAAGGCATATGACTCGGTTAAGAGGGAAGTATTATATGATATTGTTATTGAATTTGGTATTCCCAAGAAACTAGTTCGATTAATTAAAATGTGTCTCAGTGAAACATACAGCAGAGTCCGTATAGGTCAGTTTCTATCTGATGCTTTTCCAACTCACTGCGGGCTAAGGCAGGGAGATGCACTATCACCTTTACTTTTTAACTTCGCGCTAGAATATGCCATTAGGAAAGTTCAGGATAACAGGCAGGGTTTGGAATTGAACGGGTTACATCAGCTTCTTGTCTATGCGGATGACGTGAATATGTTAGGAGAAAATACACAAACGATTAGGGAAAACACGGAAATTTTACTTGAAGCAAGTAGAGCGATCGGTTTGGAAGTAAATCCCGAAAAGACAAAGTATATGATTATGTCTCGTGACCAGAATATTGTACGAAATGGAAATATAAAAATTGGAGATTTATCCTTCGATGAGGTGGAAAAATTCAAATATCTTGGAGCAACAGTAGCAAATATAAATGACACTCGGGAGGAAATTAAACGCAGAATAAATATGGGAAATGCGTGTTATTACTCGATTGAGAAGCTCTTATCATCCAGTCTGCTGTCCAAAAATCTGAAAGTTAGAGTTTATAATACAGTTATATTACCGGTTCTTCTGTATGGTTGTGAAACTTGGACTCTCACTCTGAGAGAGGAACATAGGTTCAGGGTGCTTGAGAATAAGGTGCTTAGGAAAATATTTGGGGCTAAGCGGGATGAAGTTACAGGAGAATGGAGAAAGTTACACAACACAGAACTGCACGCATTGTATTCTTCACCTGACATAATTAGGAACATTAAATCCAGACATTTGAGATGGGCAGGGCATGTAGCACGTATGGGCGAATCCAGAAATGCATATAGAGTGTTAGTTGGGAGACTGGAGGGAAAAAGACCTTTAGGAAGGCCGAGACGTAGATGGGAGGATAATATTAAAATGGATTTGAGGGAGGTGGGGTATGATAATAGAAACTGGATTAATCTTGCACAGGATAGGGACCGCTGGCGGGCTTATGTGAGGGCGGCAATGAACCTTCGGGTTCCTTAAAAGCCATTTGTAAGTAAGTAAGTAAATCCAGACGTTTGAGGTGGGCAGGGCATGTAGCACGTATGGGTGAATCCAGAAATGCATATAGAGTGTTAGTTGGAGACCGGAGGGAAAAAGACCTTTGGGGAGGCCGAGACGTAGATGGGAGGATAATATTAAACTGGATTTGAGGGAGGTGGCATATGATGATAGAGACTGGATTAATCTTGCACAGGATAGGGACCGATGGCGGGCTTATGTGAGGGCGGCAATGAATCTTCGGGTTCCTTAAAAGCCGTTTGTAAGTAAGTATGTAAGTAATTAATTCTTATAAATTAATCATTGTAATCTACGTTCTTCATTTTGTTGTTATCTCAATTATTTAATTTATACCATAGCTGTTCATTTTATTGTATTAATTGTATCACTGTGCTGGACTTTTATTGGCCAATGGCTGTTGTCCAGCACATAAATGTAAATAAATAAATAAAATTATTATTATTATTATTATTATTATTATTATTATTATTATTATTATGTCTGCATTACATCGCTAAACATTTCATGAATCCCTTAGTTTATTACCATTGCATCATGATATTTGGATATGAGGCACATGTGATGCATGTATAACAAAATTTTCATTAAAACTGAGCAAGTATTTTGGTTTTAGGTTTTTTGGTAATAATTTTCATTTTACTCATTTACTATTTTTACTAACACCAATGAAGATAAGTAAATTACATTATTTTCATTCTTCTTATATAGTAAAATAATTGTTTGCCAGGATTTTTTTCTACAACACTTGGGTTAGCTTATATGATTTGTTAAGAAATAACGTTCCAATATTTATATTTTCTCTGCAACAATAAATTTTCTGCTAATTGAATAATATGATAGCTATGAAGAGTTACCCGACTTTGAAATAAAGCATATTGTCGTTGTTCCTGCAATAACTCCTATGTGACATATTTATTGATTTTCAGATTTTTGCTCTATTAAATAACTTAAATAATAAAATCACCTAAATGTAATTATATTTCTTTGTTTCGAAAATGTATGGCTGCTATAGGATGAATAAATGTGCTTTTTCCTTCCTACTGAACAATTTTATATTTTGCACATAGGAGTTATTGAAGGAACAACGATGATATGGAAATCTGTGTTGATATTATTAATTTTTAAGTCTACAGAATTCTCCGTTAAAGTTATTATTTTTTTATTAACGCAGAAAAATTCCCTTCGACACTGGGGAGCTTCGGTGTAGTTCAATGATAGAGCATTCAATAGGTAGAACTGAAGGTCTTGAGTTCGATCGGACAATAAAATTAATTAAAAATTAGAACACTTGATCATTTTCTGAAAGTGAAGAGTTAAATCATACTCACAGTAGTCGGAGACAAACAATATTACCATGTTAAACTGCAAGCTCCTTTTATATTTAAAAAGAAAAGAGTTGATTGTTGCTTGGTTGCTAATTATGATGTATACGTATAACGTAGGTATACATAATATTACTACCAGTGGCGGCTCGTGAACTTGTGGTTTGGGGGAGCTGCAGTAGATTTTGGTACATACAAATTTCACTTCTTGATATCATTACTAATACGTAGGCTTCGTATTCCAGCTACTTAAAGACTGAAGTTAAAGAAACATTGGGTATTTACTACGCCGAATACAGGTAATGCAACGAAAAAGGATATAAACAAACAAGTCGTTGCTGCGTGTTCGTGGAGTACAGTCAACTCCCGAAATTCTGAAGCTATACTAGTAAACACATGCTTGAGCTGTGATGTTCATGTTCATTGTGATCTTTGCCGTGAATAATAACGTGCATTCGTAAGGTACCGGTACGTAACTTGAACATATGCGGATGTCACCTGAAATTATTTGATATTGCAAAAAATTCTTTCAATAGCACATGATGTTATTGGTGCATGATGTAGTAGAAGATATTCCTATTGTCTGATATTTTTTCGTGTTTCATTAGGATATTACATATGTCGCTCATCACTGAAAACTTACTAATTTGCATGTACTTTTCTAGAAATTCCATAAAATGTAGATTATATAATTTATTAATTGGAATGTTGGCACTGAACATCATGGTAGGCTACACAAATCCATGCTAAACGTCGAGTTAATATCTTCATAAATTTCAGATTGTTATGGTGCTGGTTCTTTTGGATTACATTCAACACACTTTCTGCGCCCTTTGGTATTACAGTGTCTTTCATTGTACTGTTTTTGTCACGTTTACGTTCATTTTATACAGTTTATATGCAATGTTGTCTATATTTACAGTGAAAATATTAGTTCATATTATGTCCTGCAATATTACACGCTTGAGCGTCTTAGGGTGCGTTCACGTACAAAGCTGGTTTCTAGCGCTTGCAAGCAAGCACCTGTAAGCGCTTGCCAGCACGAGTAAAAGTCCACATTATTGTAACTGTGTCTGTTCACTGACAGAGCCTGTCTGGACATGCAAGCGCTTGTTGCAAGTGCCGACCGGCAAACAAGAATGAATGAAACATTTATTTCCAGCGCTGGACGGCTGGTGGATAGCACTACGGACACTTGTTCGGTGCTTTAATATTGTCATTGAAAATGGTGGATGTTGATGAATTAATATATCATATATTGCAAAGAAGAGCCACTTGGGATAAACGACTGAAAGTACATGCTAACAGGATTTTCGTTGGCAAATGTTGGCAGGAAATATCTTCTGAAATTAAAGCCGAAGATGAATTTTGATAATTTTTTATTGTAATTAATTATTGTTTTTATTGTAATTAAGTAATTTCTTATATCTAAACATATATTATTTTATGACAGTTACATTATGACAAATTATTTTATGAACAGTTTTAGCTTATGAAGTATAGGGGGTTGTTGGCAAAGTATGTCTTAAACATATCTCTGCTACTACGTTTGTGGGTCTTCCCAAAGGTTTCATTTTGTTTTTTGGTACAGGGATGACTGTGGTTTCGGTTAAATGGTGCTGTATGCCTTCTTTATTAATGATTATGTTGTGCAACAGACTGGTACACTTGATTATGTCCTCCACAATATTTACCTCGGTTTCTATGGTAGTTCATAATAGTCTTCATTAAAAAAAAAAAATCCCAAAAGCACATTCAAATTCATTTTCTCATACGTGATAAACTTTTGTTGTACATGTCCTTAACTAAGAAAAGATTATTTCCTAAATAAGGCTTGATGAGATTAGATAGAAGTGGGTTAGCATCATCACTGAGAAACACATACGGAGCTTTTACATTGGTACCTGATAGAAATGACGGACTAGGAATATCATACTCTTTTCTTATCATTAATTTGAACATATCAGATGATTTAAGTGTATTCCGTCATTTTGCTTACCACAACCACCAACATCAATAATTACAAACCGGTAATTGTCATCTGCTACCCCTTATAAGACCATAGAGAAAAACTGTTTGAAAACTCCAAAAATTGTTCCTTTTTGGGTACAGGGCTATGTAGAGACTGAAGATTGTTGATGGTACTCATCAAAGTTTCTACTTTCACAGTTAATTTCATGTACACCCACTCTTTTTCTATACAATTTGAACTCTACGTTTTCAATCAAAAATAACTTTCCACTTGAACTCATCTCACAACTGATAACGAGTAAAAGGTCAACAGGAGCTTGTTTACAGTTTTGTACATGAACCTTTCGGAACATGCAAGAGCTTGTAAACAAGCCACTGGCGACAAGTCGCTTGCTGCCAGCTTTGTACGTGAACGCACACTAAGGCATTTCACCTCTGCAATGAACCTTCAGTCAGCCACAAAGTTGTAGTTATTTAAATAATACGACTAGTAGAGCAGTGATCGATAAGACTATTCACTATGACTGCGTCCGGTTTTGATTTTCTAGAGGAAGAGAGCAGAGGATGTGTAACTATTTTGTACACGAACATACCTGTACCAGCGCTGTGACGTCACATATACTTCGAATATACTGTACAACCTCATTCCAGTTTATAGGTAGCTGGAATACGAAGCCTACTAGCAAGTATAGGACAAAAATAAATGCAGTACATATCGAAAAACCAAAACTTCCTGAGTTAATTGGAAGACGTCTATGGCATCATTTGCCATGATCGCTAAAAATCTAATACCATTGATTTCAGTCTGAATTTCAGATCGGCAGACACTCAACATGCAATCTGCCAGTTCATTCCGAATTGTTTTAGAATTACCTTTAAACACAGTGGGATGTTCCAAATGAATTTGAGAAGCTCGTTTAGATTACTCACGAACTGTAGCAACTGACGAAATACACCAGGGTTCTTAGAATCGATTTTTTTTTTCATCATGATCCCTAAGGAGAAATTCATATTGGCCACAAAATTTGATACAATCAATTTTTTTTAATAATTTCACGATTTTTTTCTCACTTCGTTATGTTTGAGAATGTTTGTTCTGTACGCTTCACTTAGTTGCGCAGCAATATTACTGCCTAACATAGACAATGAAACATTTTTTCAGGGGAGACTGCGAAGATTCGTGCTATTTAATTTTTAGGGGCAAATATCCTAAATCTGTCACACCATGCCTAGTCCATGCAGCATCACCACCGAAGAGGAGGCAAAGAAAACAAAATACAGCATTTTTTTGTTCACAGCCACCGTAACGACAAATGCCTAGCGTAAATTTCATTGTTAAACATCCTTACATATGCACTATTTCGGCTGGACGAAGCTTGAGTAAGATTTAAGTCGGGTAACGGACGACCCTTTAATTTCACATCAATCTTCTCCGCAAGGGATAGTTGAGAAAAATAAAATTAATATTCTGTATTTCACACACACTCATGCTTGCACATTTGCACTGGTTAAGTTACGGTACTAAGATGTCACAACAAAGCAACACTCAGATATACTGATGGTCAACAATTTTGTGAAACTGTAAAAGAAGTCTCTCTCGTATTTTACGTGCTATATCAAAAGGATTCTACTCGCGCAATCATTTTGAATTAAGGCAAATATTAGGTTCTGCTGGAAGCTGGATATATACGTAATAATAGGCAAAACAAAAGAATATTAATTTCGTTATATTAACTCGATAAGATTCTACAATAAGTATGTGAAGAGAAAATAAAAATTTTGCCATTTAGTTTCAAGGGAATGCAGAATTCATTTGATGTAGCATTATAATAGCGGCGTGGGAGGGGAGGAAAGATCTTCCCTTGTGGCTCTGCAAGCCATTGCAGCGAAATATGGGTTTTGAACAGCTGCAGTTTACCTCTGCCTCCCTTCACTTCTCTACCCTCCCTGATCGTGCAAGACACACTCAAACGCCTTTGCACTCACTATGACCTGTCCCACCCTGCTTAATAGAGAGTTTGTCGAAATGTCTGACTTTGAGTTTATGCTGTTGACGAAAAAACAGATATTAGATAAAAAGAAAGGAAGAGAAAATATATCGACATGAACGATAATGGCGATATTATTGTACAGCTGCTGGCTGACATGAGACATGCTTCACAGGTGATTGTGAAGGAGTTCATTTGCGCACACAATTAATTTTATTAGCTAGTGACTTTCATTCGAAATTTTTTAAACCTCCAATTTTACTTACTTATATTTTCACAAAATTACAATAACTTATTTTTAAGTGTCCTAATGAAATTTAAAATTTTGACATGTAAATGCGCAATAACATTTTTATAAGCTTACTTTTAATAGAGATTGATTGCAATGTACGGCTATTAGTGTCACACTTGTGTGATCATATCTTGCACAGAAATCAGTCACAAATGTTTGAAATAGATTCGGAATTTCACTAAATAGATTCTATATTCGCAAATCCATTCAGATGTATTCCCTTAAACTGGGATTTTTCTTAAAAGCAGGAATCAGCAACATGGTTTATATGATAGTTTTGCCAAGACTTCTGAATTCATTTCTTAAAACGAGGTTTTAGTGTAGGTAGAAATACAAGTAAATATAATATGCAGTTGAAACCCGCTTTTACACATTTGGAGGCCAGAAAAGAAAATGGTTTAAAATAAGAGAGATGGTATACAATATACCATTGAAATTGTGGATGTATTGCAGAGTCCACACCTGTGGAGTAACGGTCAGCGCGTCTGGCCGCGAAACTAGGTGGCCCGGGTTCGAATCCCGGTCGGGGCAAGTTACCTGGTTGAGGTTTTTTCCGGGGTTTTCCCTCAACCCAATACGAGCAAATGCTGAGTAACTTTCGGTGCTGGACCTTGGACTCATTTCACCGGCATGATCACCTTCATTTCATTCAGACGCTAAATAACCTGAGATGTTGATACAGCGTCGTAAAATAACCCAATAAAATAAAATAAAAAAATGTATTGCAGAACCAGAAGTTTCTGTAACCAGTCACGTGGCTTATTAGATCATTTAGACGGAACACACGCAACAATCCAGCAAATTAAAAATGTGTTTGAAAATCACAATGGAAATTCTTAATTCAAAATATAAAAAAACCTATGTATAAAAACAACGAAGAAATAACTTGACCAGTTGGGCATGATTAGAAATTAGCAGACTTTGACAATTTGTAAACCAAGAGAACATCAGACATTGACTTAATAACCATAAATGAAAAAATATGGTTTATTTAACGACGCTCGCAACTGTAGAGATTATATCAGCGTCGCCGGTATGTTGGAATTTTTCCGCAGGAGTTCTTTTACATGCCAGTAAACCTACTGACATGAGCCTGCGCATTTAAACACACTTAAATGCTTGGACCTGGGCCGGGATCGAACCCACATCCTCGAGTATAGAAGGCCAGCGCTATACCAAATACTCTACCAAGGCCGACACTATAAATGATGTTTTCTTATAATTTATTTTTTCACAACAATTTATTATTATTATTATTATTATTATTATTATTATTATTATTATTATTATCATCATCGTCGTCCTTGCAGGTATTAGGCCTAGTGGCCTGTTACGGTCTCCGTCTATCTTTTCAGGGGGCGTCCCAAAGATCGTCTTCCATGTGGTATATAGCAGAGAATTTGTCTTGGGAGTCTGGAACGGTCCATTCTATTGACATGGTTAAGCCATTTTTGTCTATTGTGGTTGAGATGTTCATAAATAGGTGTAATTTTTCTTTCTCCATTTCTCTCTATTCTCCCATGTCCCATCTTCCAAACTCCTTTCTCTCATCGTTATAATTATTCCTTCTGTTCATGTCAGTTTTGATCATTCCCTCTTTCTTTTTCCCCGTTGGAATCCATTCTTACACTTTCTTCGGCAGTCTGTCATCTATCATTCTTACCAAACCATCTTAATTGTTTTGTTTTAATACAGTCTACAAGGATCCTTGTACTTTCATTTTTTTCTCTTAATTTCATTTAATCTAATACTGTAGGAAGACAACCCTATTATACACCGTGTAGCAGTTTATAGTCGTTACATTATCACTCAGATGAGGCGTAGAAAGTTGTTTGTAGGCTCAAATGAAAGAGGAAGGAAGACAGTTTTAGTTGCATGCATGCGCAGATAGCTTTCCTTTGTTTTGTTTCCTTGGCAGCGATAATAACAAAGAAGGCGACTCCTCAAGAGAAAGCATTTTGTGTTTTGAAGTTTGAGAGTTGTAAATCGGTTATGACAGTTGAACGTGTGTTTCGTAGGCAGTTTAATCGTGATCCCCAAATACCAACAACATCCGTTAATGGCATAACCAGTTGGCAACGACCGGTTGTCTGTGTAAAGCTAAAAGTGTAGGGCGACCAAGAGTATCTGAGGAGAATGTTCAGTGAGTTCGGGACACTTTCTTACGTAGTTTTAAAACGTCAGTTAGGAAAGTTAGTCGTGAACTTGCAATGCCAGTGATGACAGTATGGAAGGTCTTCAGAAGACGCTTACATTTGCGTCCCTACCGTTTACAATTGTTACAGGCTTTAAAGCCTACTGACTACGCTGTGCACTTGAAATGTTTCAATTGGAAAATGATGACGTTCTTAATTGTGTTGTGTTAATTGATGAATCAACATTTCACCTTAGTGGAAAGGTTAACCTGCTAACCTGCCCTAGTTGAGAGAGGATTCGAGAAGCTGTTGCTGCCATCACACCAGATATGCTGATTAAAGTATGGGAGGAATTAGCCTACAGGTTAGATGTGTGTCGTATAACAAACGGGGGTCACATTGAACACTTATGAACTTATAATGTAAACTGGAGATATTAGGGTCATTCCACAGTAAGAGTTTCGTTAGTCACAGGACATTCAGAATGTCATATATCTAGAAGTAATAAATATATTCATGTCCCGTTTTTTTAGCTTTATATAGATCAAAATCTGCTATTAATTTAATTTTAGTTCAATGCAGTATTATTATTATTTACTGAGTAAACAATAATAAAATGCAGCGTTAGTCACAGGGCCAAGAAATGTTGACATAATATGAAGATCATTTTCAATCCTCTAATTCACAGCAGTCATAAGGAGGATAGGATTGCAATCTTAATGTGCAAGAGTACTGTAATTGCAAAACAAAATGAGACATCATTCATTAATTTATTACTCTTTGTTAAAATATTAGGGGAGGAAATTTGGAATGAAGTCACGTTAGTCACAGGACATGGGCCATGTTAGTTACAGGACATATTCGTCCACCAATGTAAATGAAGCCACCAAATGATCTGTATACGTTTATTTACCGAATGAAAATGACAACCTAGGGCCAATTATTTAATTTGTCACATCCAATTAAAAATTCATATTTATAGTGACCTATCTTGGACGGGTTTAGGTACAGATCTCGTATTTTACCTCTGCCTCTGTGCAACGTCATATTTGCGCTGGGCAGGTAAGGCGATGGGAGGATAGAAGTAATGCTTTTCAATACGCTGATGTCCACGTTGTAAGATAATCCATTTGAAATTTAACGGCCACCGACCGGCAGAGATATAATCCGAGATCTGTACTTTCTTAATAAATGTGTCTAAATCAACCACAATTCTGTCTTCATACTCTGGATGACAGAATATTTGTTTCTTGCTCGGTCTGTCATTCTATAGCAAATAACTTCAAGTTTTCCCTCTTGTGTCACATTTTTATGGTTTGGCCAAGGCACAATTTCAAACACCATGGTACTAAAACAAAACTCCCTATTGTGTAGGTTCCTCCACATTCGGATTCATTTACAAGGTGGTGTTCTTCTACTTCAAAGTTACCTATCATTAACCACACTTTCCTGAAATGAAATACAGAACTACAAATAATTAATCAGTTGCACTTACTAGGCCTACTACTAGACTACCTGACTAGTTAAGAACTGAGCTG
Source organism: Periplaneta americana (assembly GCF_040183065.1). Lineage (NCBI taxonomy): Eukaryota > Metazoa > Arthropoda > Insecta > Blattodea > Blattidae > Periplaneta > Periplaneta americana. The sequence continues at coordinate 69,089,006 of NC_091122.1, read as the reverse complement.
CAAGTTATGTTGGTTTCATTTCAAACTTAGTCGTAAACTTACCTGTTTATCCTCAATTTTTTTATCTTGAAGGTCATATTGTGTATTTTCAATGAATACTGAATTCTGTGCAAATTCAAGAACAACAGGAGACTGCCCAGGTCTGATGTAATGGAGTGCTCATGTACCTCGAACAATTCTTATTCCCATACTTTCCCTTTTCCTTTTATATGGTTTCTCCAGATACATTCATTCATTCATTCATAGTTTTCTGCCCAAGGGCAGGTCTTTCACTGTAAACCCAGCATTCCCCAATATTTCCTATTTTCTGCCTTTCTCTTAGTCTCTGCACATGATTCATATATCTTAATGTATCCAGATAGATATACTTTGCTCGAGAATATGACTGTCTCTCTTCCTGGAATTGATAAACTCTTATGAACCCCATCCTCTCTTCAATCCTTAGGCATGTGAAAGAAATACAATATGACAACGACTTCAACAACTGGCAAGTCAGCTAAGTGTTTATCACTTGCACATTCCTACAGTTAAGTGGTGAAGGGTGTGACTGTGTGAGGGAAGGCCGCCATGTTTTGGAGCAAAGTACAGTGCTACAATTTTGGATTCCAAGTCTCCACCAGCTACTACAGCAAATTTTTCTGCAGTATTTACTACAGCTTGGCCTCTCAAAACTTTCAGCCACACCATCCTTTTCACTTTTGCATCAACTCCATCTACTACGCCCTTGTCATGGGCCATCTCAAAGTAGCTCGAATTTGCTAGGAAGCCTTAATGACCCTTGTTGGCTTACTTAGGGTCACAATCAAACCTAACCAAAAATATGATACATCGCAATTAACAAATTAGGCCTACACCAAAATAAAAGGAATCAGTCACTGCACTCACACACCTATTGGCACTTATGCCAGAAATACTGTCATATATGTAAATATACGTTTATTATTATTATTATTATTATTATTATTATTTATGTACAATGGCTGGAGAGGGCATCCTGCACGTATAAGACCCTAAAACGGCCTCTGGCTCAAAGCCAGAAATGTCAATAAACAACAACAACAACATATAAATTCAATTCTTTTAAGTAATTCTTCCTGACAATTTATTTAAGGTATCTGTCCTGTGACTAACAACCTAGTGCATGAATTTTCAAAATGATTTCATATTTATAAATTTAAACTTATCTGAATACCAATTCAGCACCAAGGAGCCATGTTGAAAGCCTGTCATTGAATGCAATATTGTCACCATAGGCAATTCCAGGGTTGCCAGATGCAAAGTTAAAATTTAAAAATGTTAGTTACAGGACACCATGGCTATTGGCAAACATAAAAGATAATTTCTAATAGTGTGTGGAGGTTTGAATACATTTTATAGTAGGCTATTCTATACCCTAAAGCCATTATGCCAAATTATGTTACTTGTGACTGAAAAACAGACTTGAAAAAATAGACCTGTGACTAACGTGAAATTGCTGACTGCCATAAGTATAATCATGAAAATGAAAATAGTGGTGAACCGAAAGGAAACAGCTGTTATGATTCACATATCTTCAAACTACATGAAATAAACTTTCAAGTGACATATAACAAGAAACTATAAGATGCACTTTTTTTTCACTGCAAAGTGATCACTTATTGTAGAATGACCCATTACTCTTTCATTTAAATGAGTTTCGTTATTGTCATAGTTAGTTGAAGTCATTGGCGGCTCGTGACTTTTTAAACGTATGTGCTACAACAACAACAACAATAATAATAATAATAATAATAATAATAATAATAATAATAATAATAAATATAATAATAATAATAATAATAATAATAATAATAATAGCAATCATTCTAATAACCAAAATTAAAGTCCATTCTCCTTCCTGTTGGCGAACTTTTCTATCACCTTAGTATTGAAAAATGTTATGTTTTATTTAACGACGCTCGCAACTGCCGAGGCTATATCAGTGTCACCAGTGTGCCAGAATTTTGTCCCGCAGGAGTTCTTTTACATGCCAGTAAATCTACTGACATGTGCCTGTTGCATTTAAGCACACTTAAATGCCATCGACCTGGATATACTGTATATGTCTAATTTTATGAACTAAAAGAATTGAAAATGATGGGAAAAAACCACATTTCTAATAGAAAAAAATAAATATTTTATATTTAAATACATTTTTAATAAATATGGAGTTTTAGGTACTAAATGCGTAAGTTGGCTATTCTGTTCTGGCTACTTTTTGGTGAGCACAGAAGGGACAGCAGGTTGAACATTGAGGAGGTTTTCGGTGCTTGCGGGGAAGTGAAAAGCAAGGTTCGTGGACAGTCGGTCGCTGTCGCTCTCACAGGTCCCTTCATAACAGCCATTAAAGAGAAAGTGAATGCGTTGTAAATCTGTGATGTCACCATGGGGAGACCGAGTCTCGGGGGAGACTGTCAACCCCTCGGCTTGCGCTATCTTTGTTAGTAGTTGCTGGAATTAGAAAACGCGGGCTGTGTTTGTGATTTTGTATAGACCTTAATAGTGTGCTGTTTATAATAGGCCTATATTGTTACTATTATAGAGTGCAGAATGCCAAATTGTGCGGTGAGCGAGTGTCAGAATTACAGCAGGAAAACTAAGGGCTCGAGTGTTATTTATCATACGTTTCCCTCTGTTCCCTAACTCCGAAAGATTTGTAGTAAGTGTTATCGAAAAGATTAATTTAATCTTGAAACTGCGCGTATTTGTTCCGAACATTTCACATCTGATTCCTATGAGCGTGATTTGAAAGCCGAGCTTTTGAACATACCAGCAAAGAAAAAATTGATATTAAACGCCCAACCATCGCTGAATTTACCAGTGTGCTATGTGAAAAACAGTGAGATAAAGAGTGCTAGAAGTAAACGTGCAGAAAAAAGTTTTGTCTGAGGTACCGGTAAGTGAACCATTAGATGCAAAAACAACAGTGCGGCAGGACGATCCATTGGGTGTGTTATCTTTCGTCTGTTCGTTAGAAAATGAGGGGCTGGAACTCAAGAAAGAAAATGAAGAACTACGTATAGAAAATGAAAAACTTAAATTAGACATTCACCCATATGTGTCCTGTGTAACGATCCAGCAGAAATGAATGAAGACCACTTGAAGACCTGTGAAGCATTAAGATCAGAAGAAACTACAGTTCAAAAGTATTGGAAAGCACGACTGCTAATGGCTTCATTGCCAAATGCAAGGCACTAGACAACAACAACAACAACATTGAAAAGATAGTCTAAATTAAAAGCATTACAAACAAAATATAAAAAGCAAGCATATTTTAGGGTAAATCAAAATTCACAACGACAAAGAAAGTGTTTAAATCGTTTAGAAATGGAAAAGTAAACATTTATTAGCTAAAGTGTTCACTGCAGGGCAAATAAAAATGCTTATTAGAGGGAAAAGAAAGCAAAGATGGGAAGAACAACACATAATTCCGGCATTAGCTCAGCGAGCAATTAATGATAAATTGTACAATCATTTGAGATCACAGGTGGGAATTCCTCTAGAGGATACCAAGCGTTGCTACCCTGCAGCGTCGGACAAAAAAAAATGCCCTTTTCTCCTGGTATTCTTACACCGGTACTGAACATTTTAAAAGAGCAGGGGCTGTCTTTGAGCGAAATGAATAAGTTATCAGTGTTACTATTTGATGAGATGAATGTCAATGGTATAATTTGTTACGATCACGGGAACGATTCGATATTGGGCCCTCACAGAAATGCTCAAATCGTAATGATCCGAGGATTGACAGGTGAGTGGAAGCAGCCTATCTATTATGATTTCGACAAAACAATGAACCGAGAGCTACTGTTCGAAATTATAACAGAAATTGAAGTGGCAGGTTTCAGAGTAGTTGCAATTGTTTCTGATCTGAGTGGCGGCAATAGAAGACTGTGAAATGAGTTGCAAATAAATGCAATTCAAACCTGCGTTTCAAATCCTGCTTCCGACGAAAATATTTGGATTTTTGCAGATTTGCCCCACCTGATTAAGTTATTAAAAACCATTTTATTGACAGTGGGTTTCAGTTGAATGACACAATTATAGAAAAAAGTGTAATCCGATTCTTCGGAGTTGCAACTATTCCCGAAATTACATTGGGGTCACATTACTGTGCAAGAGAATGATACGCAAAGAGTTGCACCAGCCATGGAACTTTTTTCGCATCACACTGCTGCTCTGATTAAATATTTGGTACCCGAAAGTGAAGAAGTTAATGAATTTTTTCAACTCGTAAATGACTTCACAGATGTAATGAACTCGGAAATTCCGAAAGATCCTACACACAATAAAAACTGGACTGTCTTGATATTCAACTTCAACACAGTCCTCAGCTTTCAGCATGTAATGTAATGGTACCTGCTGATACAAAAAAAAATAGAAAATGGATATTAATTAAGCTGAAATTAATCAGAAAGATGTAGTGACTTAGTTCTTAAGTACTTACCATTGAAAGCCAACCAGTCAAATAACATAGGTAGGCCTACTTATATTCAGTCTTCTTGAAGATAATTTCTGCAAGTAATATTTAAGAGAATTTGTTGTGTAGCCAACAGTATGTCTGTAGTTGCAATTCTATTACAGCAAGATCGGTGTCTGAACGAGCTGCAGATGCCTGCTATGAACAAGATTGCAATGCTCCCCAGAGTGATGTCCCAGCTGAGGAAGCACAACTTGAAGCACACGTTCATTGAACACGGCGTGTTGTCTGTCTGGTTAGCACCCACGCCTGACCTCAGCATGCACAGCCTCAAGATGAGAGATAACCTCCTCAAGCTGCTCTGGGAGGTAAGTCAGTCCTGTACCCTTCATAGTGTATACACTCAAAAAAGAAAAATTACCGACTGTGTTTTCTGATGGTACAGTTACCCGCATTAATTCAACCCGAATATAAGTTACATTAACACAATTAAAAGTAATCCTGATGTTAGGTTAGGTTAGGTTAGACAGTAATCAAGATTTAGAATGGTCAGAAGCTACATTTAGACCTGTAAATGCGTATTGATCTAAAAATTGATATTAGAGAGAATATTAGTATAGGGGTGAAGCCACAGTATTTCTGTTCAGAAGAGACCAGACATAAAATGAGTGAAAGACAAATGTGTGTGTGTATCTAACGCTCTGGATTTAACAATGAAGTCATCATCCTTCTTGCTTCCCAATGTTTTGATGGAAGGTCCACAAATGTCCTAAGAGTTTCACAATTAGCCAGGTGCTCCGTCTCCATGTCCTCTTCTCTGATGCACAGTAAGCATTTAGGTGAATTCAGCACTCCAATATGATGGAAGTGTTTGCTTTAGGATGCTACATTTTCAGGAGCTGATTTTAACCATTTTATTGAAGGACAACATGTTTTTAAGAGTTGGCGGTTGTATTGTCCTTTCTCAACCCCCTATATGAAAGGAGGACCACACCTGTCTTTGGTCAGCAGGTCCTTCGGACCTAGCCGGGAGGGCTTACTTGAGTCCACCGACCGTTCCCACCTCTGCCTCCCGTGGGATGCATCTCTATACCATGGCAGGCTAGCATAGGTAATTACCTGTTGGTCCGCGGGAGATATTTAATTTCTCTCCTACCACTTATTTCTGAGAGGCATTCCCCGATCCGCCACCTGGGGACGCACCCTCTAGGGGTTACAGGTTCTCCCAAGGGAATTGTGTAATACATTATTTTAAAGCTTGAAATCTCTATTACTTAGATCCAGGGATAATTTTGCAAAAATGTACAGAATTTTGAAAAGGAGCTTGAAAATGTTTCAAGTGGTGTAATTTTGTGTTACGTATGGGACAAAGTTTAAAAAGGCTTATAATTTAAATAATTTATTTGAAATATTTCTACCTATGTTTTCAAAGATATGTACTTAAAAGTCTTTCATATCATGTATTTAAAAGATTTATCCAGTTTAAAAGTTAGTGGTATTCTGGTAAAAATGAAGACGATGTCCCATACGTAACAAATTAATCGACATTTTTAAACTTTGTGCCTTGTTATCAATGCAGAAAATTTTTATTTTTTATTTTTTAAAGTATGGTGTTATATTGTAACTGAAAATACATTAACATAAAAAATGTGGGATATGAATTAGGCATTAAATTTTATTTTAATATCTGTTACTAATGGGACTGTTTCCTTGGATATTAAGGAAATTCCATTTTAGGGAGATATATGTTCTGTAACATTTGAGAATTTTTCAGGTAGTCAGGTTGCCAGCAATATGGAGGAAAAGCCAACCTCTATTATGGCTTTGGTATACATGATAACAACATATAATTAGTAGCCCATTACATAAAAAAACTTGATTTAACTAAAAAGATAAGTTTCATTACTTATACGATTTTAGTAGGGCTGCTTGAACTAATGTGATTTTGATCATTATAATAATTTAACTTGTGAAGGAAGTTTTTGTTTCACTTAGGCCTATTTGATTAGTTATTTTTTTATTCATAAATATTGGTTACATAATTTTGAGGTTAAGAAGCAAAAATATTTACAATCAGTAAAAAAGTCTCCATACAACCTACCAATTTATTCTCTTTTACATAATAACATATACATAAGTAAAACAAAAACATGCTGTTCCATTTGTATAAATTATCCTGATGTATACTAACGGAATTATATATTACAGTTTGAAAAATAAACAAACAAACTTGTAAATTACATTAAATGAAACTGAAAACCAAAAACAATAAAACAACAAGTCTTTGTACACTACAGTTTATATGCATTCACATCACCAACCGCTCTTCATTCAGTGATCAATTGGACCTCCTTTTGTTTTTATTGCATCCCTCATGCTTTTAGGGATTGTTTGTACTAGTTTTCTTGTTTTCTCTGGCTCAATGTTCCTCCATTCTTCTAGAATTTTTCCCTCAATTGTTGCTTGCTTCTTGTCTTATGTTTTTTCAGCCTTCGTTTTATTTCATCTCATAAATGTTCTATGGCGTTCTTGTCGGGGGATGGTGGAGGAGTATGGAGCTGTTTTTTTTGTACTGTACAACAACCAGAGCTTCATATTTGAGGCAGTGTGTTTAGGGTCATTGTCTTGATGAAAGATAAATGTCTCACTGATGTTGAGTTTTTCAGCATTGTCGTGTAGGTTTTCCTTCAGGATATTCAAATATTGTATCCAGACCATAGTCCCGTCCACAAAAACCAAATTTCCCACACCTGCAGCACTCATGCAGCCCCTAACAAAAACACTACCTCCTCCATGTTTTACAGTAGGGCACAAATTCTTGCTCTGTAAATGATCACTTGGCTTTCTCCATACCATTGTACTACCATCCGAATCACTGAATATGATGACTGAATTCCAGAAGTCCTGCAGTTTGTTAACATGCTCCTTAGCAAAAGCCAATCTCTTCTGCTTGTTGATGTTGCTCACCTAGGGCTTCTTTTGGGCAACTCGGCCATGATAACATTCGTCTTTTATGACATTTCGTACAGTATGAGATACCACCTCTACACCATAATCTTCTTTAACCATGGCCGCCAGTCTCTGTGCAATTATCTTTGGATTTTTTCTGATGGATCCCAATACTGCCCGTCTATGGTTGGATTCCAGTTTCTTGGATCGTCCTGATCGACTTCTACTAACCAGTTATTTTGTGTCATTGTACCTTTCAAACACATTATTGTACAGAAGAGGGTTTTTTTACATTTTCTGCTATTTTTTTATTGACTGTCCCTCCTTTCTCAACTTAACAATTAACTCTCTAATTGGTATTAGTATTTCCATTGTAGTCCCAAATTTTGCTGCGTCTTACCTTACTATAGTCACAGACAACTCTATACTGACTCTGTAGTTTTTTGAACAACAACAAACACAGGTTCTCTTACACCAGTGTTGTCCGTACAGAGACTTTATATACTCTCCTTTAGTTCTGAGTTGTGTCGTGCTTACAAGAAAATGTACGTAACTGCTCTGTTTCCTGTAGGTATTAACCGTAAACAGAGTATATTTTACGTAATAATAAAATTTATTTTTTTACTATATATTAAATCAGATTTTTTCACAAATGTTAATATGTGAGCCTGGTGTATGGAGACATTTTTTACTGACTGTAGGTACAAAATTTATTGTAAATGTTATATAGACATATAATATGATGTAATAGTCTTCATGGTGTGCCATTATTATCCACTTGTAAGGTATGGCTTCTATGACAGTTGCAGGAAGAGTGAGAAAATATAGGCAAAAAAAAAATACAGAAAATCCAGAGCTAGGGAAAGTGAAAAAAAGAAAGAAGGAGAGAGATTGAGACTATATAGAAATACTTAAGAGCTGTAAAATGAATAAGAGAGAGATTGATCGAGAAAGAATTTGGAAAAGAGAGAAGAAGAGAGTTCAAAGAGAGAGAAAAAAGTTACAAGCTGCTCAACCTCAGATATCAGACGCATCAACATAAAAGATTTCACTACAATTAATAGGCAAGATATTCACGTGGGTTGAACGCAATCTTCCAACATGTCGGCCTCGGTAGCGTAGTTGGTATAGCGCTAGTCTTCTATGCCCGAGGTTGCGGGTTCAATTCCAGCCCAGGTCGATGGCATTTAAGTGTGTTTAAATGCGACAGGCTCATGTCAGTAGATTTACTGGCATATAAAAGAATTCCTGCGGGACAAAATTCCAGCTCACGGACGACACTGATATAACCTCTGCAGTTGTGAGCATCGTTAAATAAACCATAATTTAATTTTTCTTTCAACATCTCCAACAAAACAAGTTCATGTTCTTTCCAACACCATTCAAAATCTGTCACCTTCAAAGGTAAAAAATACTTTCTGAAAACCTTAAACTCTTTTTGATAAGTGATCTAAAGGAAAGAAAGAAACTGAGTGATGCACTAAGTGAAGAATAAATGTGTGAAGTGATACAGTTCTACAGAAGGAATGACATAAGCAGAATAAGGCCAGGAAAGAGGGAATATGTTTCTGTGAAAAATCTTGAATCTCGAAAGTGGAAACAAATATAAAAGCATATTTTAATAACATAAAATTTACTTCGTCATACGTTAAAAGTGTTAAAATTGTTAAAAAAGGTATTTACCTTTGACAGACGGCACGTTTTGACGCTATGTGTCGTCGTCTTCAGTGTCTCTTGAACCACTGGTGATCTTGACTCTGCGATGTGCAGTTGTCGATGGTAGGGGTGGGGGTGTGTTGCTCCTATGGTGGGGGTTGGCTGTTTGTATGTTATGATGTATTATGACGTCAAATAATGTGTGCGTATCGAACTGTAGTTGTGTGTTAAGTATATATTGTGGGTGTGCTATTGTATTCTTATATATTTCGTACTGTTCTAGGATGTTTAACTGTGAACTTTTTGGTGTGATGTGTAAAATTTCCATATCTGTTTCTATATTATTGTAGTCATGATTATTGTTGATAATGTGATCTGCATAATTTGATGTGATGTAAGGTTTGGTTATAGCTTTAATATGTTCATTATATCTTGTATGAAAGTATCTTCCTGTCTGTCCTATGTAAAAATGTGGGCAACTATTGCATTTTAATTTGTAAATTCCAGTTGAATCATATTTATTTGAATGTTTAGTGTGGTTATTTAAGTATTTCTGTGTTGTATTATTTGTTTTGTATGCAATTTTGTACTTTAGTTTTCTGAATGAAGTTGGTATTGGTATTGTGGTATGTTAATGTTATGTATTTATTCTCGCGTGCTGTTTGTGTTGGTTTGTTCTGTTTTTGTTTTGCCTTTTTGCCTTTGCCTTTTAATAGTGAAAATTTAAGAGGGATATGGTTTGTTAAAAAAAGATCATAATTTTTAAATAGGATTATCCATGTTTAAAACACTGAGACCATCAGAAGCATTTCCAACATCATGCAGAGTTCACAATGTATGCAAGTGCTCATATGAAAACATAGAAATGCTTGTGGAAGGGCTGAATAAAATAAATGCCAATATTTGCACTTCCAGCTGATGAAATTAAGATGATTGAATCCAAAATTCAAAATTTGGGTATGTAAGGCACACTCTGAAACATTCTTTTAGTTATTATTGTTAAGTTGAATAGGATAACTTAATACTAGTGTGTCCTATACGTAACCAAACACTTGTCACACTTAGAAAGCATGTTGAAATGTTCAGATAGTCAGTATAATATAATATAATATAATATTGTTTTATTAATTCAGTCTAATTGACATATCACAAATATAAAAAGTCAATGACACTTACCCATGTAAGTGATCATTGTATACTATACAAATATAAAAATTAAGCAAACGCTTTCGCCCTTCGGGCATCATCAGGCTTTTTTACATACAATATCTTGTACATTTTGTCTCTTATTGCGGAACAAATGATTAATCACAACCTTTTTTATAATGAAAATAATAACTATTTAAAATTGACTTATGGTAATTAACAATCTAAAATTAATGTACAGATATGAAAATTTAATACATAATAATGATATAAAATTGTGGCTGCACTGCTGTGTTGTGTTTAAATTATAATATCATAAAACTGTGAACATGATAAAAAGATTTCATTCCTCTTTAAACTTCATAATATCATTAATTGGATGTTTTACTGCTAGTCTTGTCTCAATTGTTCATTACTTGTTATGGTGAAATCAATCTGAAATATATTAGTTATTATGTAGAGAATCCTATATGATGCAATGTTAAAATTTATTAAATTGTTGTCGAAAATACTCACATTTAAGATCGTGTGTACTGCATAGGTTATCTGTGTTGACATTTGCATTGAGACGATTTTTTGAGACTGGGTTTTATCTGCAATGAAATTTAACATAAGAATATATGAAATTTGGTGTAAATGAATATAATAATTGTATGAACGTACTTACGATGAAATGCGGTTGACTAGTTATGATGATCTTGCCGACTGATGTGACGCGAGCGACCTGTAGTGCTTGCATTGAGCATTTAACGCGGAAGTATATTGGGTTGTGATTGGGATTACGTCTAGAGGTTATATAAGGGGTTTCGGATGTGAACTAAATTTTCGTTGAGAACACAACTATCTTTTTGAATTTGTTTGGCAATGTAATACTCTTCGGCGGAATTTATTAGTTTTCTGTCTGTTCCAGATTTTAAAATTTTCAAAGTTTTATGGAGAGGGCCTAATTCATATCCTGTTTCAATTAGGTGGGTGGCATATGTAGATTTTTTTCTATTATGTTTGAAGTCGGTGATATGTTTACTGTATCTAATTTTGAAATTCCTTTTGGTCTGTCCTATGTATTTTTGTTCACAAGTATAATATTCCAATCTGTAGATGCCGTTATTATTTAATTTATTGAATTTATGAAGTCTATTATTTAAATTGTTGTTGAGTTTGTTATCAGGCTTATGTGCTATATAAATATTTTCTTTCTTGAAAAAGTTAGTTAATTTATTTGATATGTATTTGTTGTATGATAGTCCAAAACGTTTACTATTAGTATTACTTTTTTGTTTTGTTAAAGTGGATGTGTTATTTAGTTTTTTAATTCTTTCATTCTTATTTATCAATTTCTTGATTAAATTTTTACTATAACCATTTTCATTGGCTATTTGAATCATTTTGTTGTATTCTTTGTTATAGTTACTTATATTTAAAGGGATTTGTGTTAATCTATTGACCAAAAAGTTGAAATTACTTAATCTATGTGCGGTTGGGTGCTCAGAATCTATCGGAATACTATGATTAGTGGTTCCAGGTTTTCTGTAAATGTTGAAATCAAATTTATTTTTGTGTTTCTTTATGATGATGTCCAAAAAATTAATCATGTTATTAGCTTCAATTTCCTGTGTAAACTTCAAATTATTATGTAGATCATTAAAAGAGGTTAATATTTGTTCGTCTATTTGTCACACTTCTCACAAATTATGTTTTTGTGATTGGAACATATAAAGGAAAATCTTTGATCTGATAGGGCATGTTAAGTATATATTGTAAAGTAATGCTGAGCACCAAAAAGCATTTTTAACTATAAGTAATTTCAGAAAAAATGAAGTGGAAATAAACCAGTGATTTTCTACTGTCCCGTACGTAACTGGTATTAATTTTTTTTTGCACTGAAATGAGATTTTTGGATTCCTGATTTTGGTATAATGTAAGGAAAAGCATTCTGTTGAATTATATGTGAGTCTTTATTTTTAAAAACTGTAAATTATATTTCAGTTCAAGAAAATATATTGCAAAATGTCCCATACGTAACACACAAATACTGTGGCTTTACCCATATGCTAATCACCTTCAATGTTATACACGTGCACCTTGTAAATCATTCATAACAAATGAAAAGCACGTCAGCCTACTAAGAAAATGTTCCGTGTTCAAGCCCTGCCTGCGAGTATTTTTTATTAGGGTCTATTGTTACATCTTTGCAATTTGAACGTATGTTGCTCAGAATTATTTTATGTTTCCTGAATACATTTTGGGAAAATTATGTAGCCCGGGAAAGGGCTGTTTTTGGCTATCATTCAATATACACATCCTTTATCTCTGTTGTCACAGATTTCTTCTATTCGAGTGGGAAGGGATACGCTAATTAGGGTTCCCTAGAATGTTATCGTACGTAATTTTGACGTATAATTGATCCTCACTGGTTTTCCCGCCAAGTGAGTGGAGCTATGCCTCCATCTGTCAGTTGCTGACTATCAGTCATGACAGAAGGCTGTAACTTAGACGTTTAGCCAAGTTATTATAAGATATATGTATTTCATGGAAGTTTATTTTCATGAAAATAAAAATTAGAAACGAAAAAGAGACCTAAACACTACAAAGAAAAGAATAAAAAAATTATATTCCGAAACGAATATAGAATCCAAAAGCACTCTTTTCGCCTGTTACGTCATTTTTTCGTAACAATAGCAATACATTACTACTCAATGACGATAGCAGTCTAAGGTTAATACTTGCAGAAGCATATTATAATATTGAAACGGATATATAGACCAGAATAATAATTTATAATTGCCAATCTATATATATATAATTTGTATTGGTGATGGAAATTACGGGAAAACGGCTGAACGGATTTTAATAAATGACCCCTCATTTTGAAGCTTGGAACCCAAAGTTTTTCAGAAAAATAGTAGTTTTCAGTGAAATGTCAGTTTTCCTACATCATTTTCCTATTTTTCAAAATCCATCTTTCGTCAGTTTTGAGAACTAATTAATTGCATTTCAGAATAAAACAAAACACACACTACAATAAACAATAGACTATTACACGAAGGCTATGACCTACAGGATTGCTGACATAGGTTAGAGTTCAGATGGCTCAGATTCTTTCACATCATAATGCCAATATGTCGATCTTCATTTGTGTAATTTTTTGATAACGTATAAAAAATAATTTACAGGTCTGATTCTCTGGTCTAAACTTAAGAATGTTTGATGACATTATTACCATTAAAAATGAAATATTATTATAGGTAATGCAACACATAAAGGTATACTGATGATATGAAAGTGAAACGTTTTGGGGCTTTAAGTAAGTAGACGCAGAGAAAGAATATTTTATATTAGACTTCCATTTCTATCATTTACTGTGTAATGGCTGTATATATGTTACTGAAAACTATAAAACTTACGTAGGGTAACAATATTGTTATTAAAAATGAAATACTTTTATAGTTATTAATCAAGTAGGCAGTGTGATATAGATATTTATATGTCTGATTCTCTAATTTTCCTTGGTAGTAATTGATTCATGCTGCGTCTTTAAACTACATCAAAATTAATTTCATATTTCTTTGGTTTAATTGATTAGATTTGTGATCACTGCCAAGCATATTTTGTTGTAGGGAAAATAGCATGCCATTACACTTCTTGCTACCATGATGAGTAAGTTTACTTCCCGCAACCAGCAACGAATGAAACACTGAAACTGCTAACGATTTACGATGGACAATTTTATTTAGGGTGCATATAAGATTCTACAACACTTGACATATCATTCGCCTCCTTTTTCGCATCTCAGCAATAGATTCATCACAACAGCCTGTATTACAGAAAATATACGAGATAACATTCATTGTTACACAGATTAATCCAGCAGTATTTGGTAGATCAGTATTGTCTGGAGGAAGCGCAAAAATTACAATTCCTAAGAAAAGACCAAAAGGTATTACTTACTGATAAAATAAGAAGCCTACAAGATTTTGTAGTCTCTCGATCACCTCAGCAAGATCTCTTAGTGGGAAAAAGTGATTCTGCCCTCTACATTTCAGGGTAGTTCACGAAACGTGCAGCAGCTATACCAAGATGCTAAGTCTTTTGTTCAAAGCATGACAAACCTTACATTTTCTTAACTCTCACCTACAATCTGCTATGACCTGAAATAGCTACTGCTTTATTCCCACATGAAAAACTCGCTGATCGTCCTGACATTGTTACTTGTGATTTCGCATTGAAACTCAAGAACTGAAGACGGATAGTTCAAGGAACAATATTTGGCATAAAAAAACATTCAGAGGGAGTATGTTTCACTATTATGGAAGCAAATAACTTTCAAAATGTCTGGTATTCTTCATTGAAAATAAATCTGAACAATTTTTTTTTGTACTTCTTATGGACTTAGTTTGCAGTATTTGCTCCACAAGCCACTAGTTATAATATAATTTCGAGTAACGTTATCAAATGGCTGTGTATTCCACTCTTTAAAGAATGAAGGACGGTAGTATGAACAAAATATTTAAAACATTCTAGTTAAATAAAATAGTCATAAATTCAGTAATAATTTACAGAATTTAGTTAACTCAGTTTTTATTTTTTTTTTAATTTCTCACAACTGGAATTATTGTATAACATCCATATTATAAAAATGTTAACAATGTAATATTAAGTAAAAGAAACAAGAATGAAATGTGTGTAAAAGGGTAACATAAATTTAATTACTGAATTTTTAAAATAAATTTTATAATCATATGAATCAATCAATTTTCTTAATGTATCCAGCTTTTTGCTGACTACATAAAGTCCACTATAGTCCAGTGTAGTATATTCAGTTGTTGTTTTTCACGAGAAATGAGGGATATTTTAATCGGTGTTCATTATAGACGCCTGTTGCTAGTAGCCAGAGTTGGGGTGTAGTCAATATATACTGCAGGGCTGTGTCTTCTGCAACTGGTACTGATGATTTTAATTTACTACTTTTGTGGTTTATGGATGGACAGTATAGAAAAATGTGTTCCAGATCTTCATCACCACAGACAAGTAGGATTATCAGAAATGTGAAATCGGTGTAGGTACAATTGTGTGACAATGTGACCTGTTCTGGCTCTTGTTAAAAATGTTTGAACATGTTCAGGTAAGTTTTTGTACATTTCCAGGTCATTTGGTTTCGTTTCTTTCGTACAAACTGTAAAAATTTTTCCTTTGTCAGAAGAGAGCCAATTGTTGAGCCATAGGTTTATACAATGAGACTTTACTGAAGCAAAAGCACTGGATAGAGATATCACTTGAAGAGGTCTTGGTTGCAAATATGTTGCCTGTTTTGCAATATTATCGACTTTCTCGTTTCCAGGTATACCACAATGACTAGGTATCCAATAATCATATGAACGAAAGAGAAAATACAGCTCATGACCATTTTTGATTCTCAATGGGTTTTAACATTAGAAACACGTTTCATAGCGAATACAACACGAGGTGCAGACAGAATCATGCAATAAAGCAAGCTCTGTCAAAGCTGTTAAACTAAAATTGGTATTGTCAGTTCGAAATAGTTTATCGTTTTTCATTATCATATTATCATGTAATGCACATTATATTGTTCTATAGCAATATACTTGAACAAAATGTTACGACAGTGATAGTGGAATAAAACTATTACGTGAAAATACAAACTTAAAAGAAATCAAGCAATAAGTGGGGATGAAATATTGTAAATTTGTTTCTTAAAACAGAGCAGTTTGTGTTGCAGTAGGCAGTCAAGCATTTTACTAATGAGCTATCACACATTTTCAGAATAAGACTTTGCCAACGTGTTTTCCACATGTATACCTGGTGAAGAGCGCGGTCATCTGAAGATTTATTTGTTATTAAATTCGTGTTATATGGAAGTTTCATGAGTTAAATAATAATCTAAATTAGACACAGATAGCAGGGCATGTAGCACGTATGGGCGAATCCAGAAATGCATATAAAGTGTTAGTTGGGAGGCCGGAGGGAAAAAGACCTTTAGGGAGGCCGAGATGTAGATGGGAAGATAATATTAAAATGGATTTGATGGAGGTGGGATATGATGATAGAGAATGGATTCATTTTGCTCAGGATAGGGACCAATGGCGGGCTTATGTAAGGGCGGCAATGAACCTCCGCGTTCCTTAAAAGTCAGTAAGTAAGTAAGTAAGACACAGATAGCGGCAGAATAGGGTTAGGTTTCGTTCTAAAGTCGTGGGAGGGAAAACAGTAAGTGGAATTGTAGAGATAGTATGATGAAAAATTTCTGTATAGCTGTACAGCATGGCTGCTATGAAGACATTTCTCAGCTGGTCAGTTTTTCTTGTTGTGAGTCTACGTATGGATGCAATTTCCAACAGGTATTTTTACAAATTAAGAAGCAAGTGGATTTAACGCTTTGCAGGGGAACACCACAATTTATTATAAACTACTTAATAATATCATGCTCTTGTCTTTAGTTCACAGGTATCAGTCAAGATACTCTTAAGCAATCTGGTATTGGAAAGGCAGTGATGTACCTGTATAAGCACCCCGATAAAACCAAGGAGAACAAGGAGCATGCTCGCAAACTTATGAATGAGTGGGCTGACTTCAAAGGTAGGTGCATTTGTTTAGAATTGATAGGATTAAATAATTTAAAACGTGCAGATGATAATTTTATTAACTACTGGTACTTCAGGACGCAGAAATTTTTGATAAAATACTTACTTACTTACTGGCTTTTAAGGAACCCGGAGGTTCATTGCTGCCCTCACATAAGCCCGCCATTGGTCCCTATACTGAGCAAGATTAATCCATTCTCTATCATCATATCCCACCTCCCTCAAATCCATTTTAATATTATCTTCCCATCTATGTCTTAGCCTCTCTAAAGGTCTTTTTCCCTCCGGCCCCCCAACTAACAGTCTATATGCATTTCTGGATTCGCCCATACGTGCTACATGCCCTGCCCATCTCAAACGTCTGGATTTAATGTTTCTAATTATGTCAGGTGAAGAATACAATGCGTGCAGTTCTGTGTTGTGTAACTTTCTCCATTCTCCTGTAACTTCATCCCTCTTAGCCCCAAATATTTTCCTAAGCACCTTACTCTCAAACACTCTTAACCTATGTTCCTCTCCAAAGTGAGAGTCCAAGTTTCACAACTTATATAAATTCCAACTTTCAGATTTTTTGACAGCAGACTGGATGATAAAAGCTTCTCAACAGAATAATAACAGGCATTTCCCATGTTTATTCTGTGTTTAATTTCCTCTGGTGTATCATTTATATTTGTTACTGTTGCTCCAAGATATTTGAACTTCTCCACCTCTTCAAAAGATAAATTTCCAATTTTTATATTTCCATTTCGTACAATATTCTCGTCACGAGACATAATCATATACTTTATCTTTTTCGGGATTTACTTCCAAACCTATCTCTTTACTTGTTGCCAGTAAAATTCCCGTGTTTTCCCTAATCGTTTGTGGATTTTCTTCTAACATATTCACGTCATCCGCATAGACAAGCAGATGATGTAACCCGTTCAATTCCAAACCCTTTCTGTTATCCTGGACTTTCCTAATGGCATACTGTAGAGCAAAGTTAAAAAGTAAAGGTGATAGTGCATCTCCTTGCTTTAGCCCACAGTGAATTGGAAACGCATCTGACAGAAACTGACCTATA
Source organism: Periplaneta americana (assembly GCF_040183065.1). Taxonomy (NCBI): domain Eukaryota; kingdom Metazoa; phylum Arthropoda; class Insecta; order Blattodea; family Blattidae; genus Periplaneta; species Periplaneta americana. Next base: position 69,071,158 of record NC_091122.1, on the reverse strand, counting down.
CGAACTCTGCTTTACTTATCACTGAGACACATTTTAATTAATCGAACTAGTTTCTTGGGAATACCAAATTCAATAAGAATATCATATAAAACTTCTCTTTTTTGATAAAATATAATACAAAAATTAATACTTAATAAAGTATGAACATAGGACAGAAAAAATTTCTTGCGATTTCCATTCATAACTATGTAAAGCCACTTGATACAGCAAGTTTCATTAAAATTCCAGAAAGTCAAAGTCAGTGTGTTGATTTGACATGAAATGACTCAGTTTTCATATGGCAGGAATAAATATTTGTAAAGATTGAAATTCTTGAAGAAACTTTGTTACTGAGTCGAGTATAATTTTGTGTAGACATAAATAAAGAGGAGTGGAGGCAGCGTGAACTGGAATAGATGCCTAAGAGGTAACGCACTAAAGATGAAGAAGATCGTCAGGATAAGCAAGACTTCGACAAAGCACTGACATCTGGCGAAACAGGGGGAAAGTAAGTTTTTGATTTGTTTGTTTATTTAAAGTCGCTGTAACCTTTTGTCTTATCTCTACTAGAACTATAAATTAAAACAAATACTACTTAAATTAAGTTCAATTAATACAGTAAATATTACACAAACAGTAGCTTGAATACATAAATTAATTGGTTACATATAATACATATATATACATATAAATGAAGGCAAAGATAAGAGCTTGATAAACATGTTAAATTATAATCATATTAGAACAGTTTTTTTTCTCATAAGTAATTACAATATATGAGACGTTCCATAAGGGAATGTACCTGAAGAGATAATCAATGTTCAAAGTATTTTACCTATAAAAGAGATAAGGGCGAATCCACCAAGGATACGTCTGTAAATAATGATAATTACTTTGTACACTGAAAAACGAATATAGTACCTGTATTGAAAATTGCAATTAAATGTCCAATTTAATATAACTTAATAGTGATCATAGACGACATTATGAATTCATCAATATTATGAGAATAATTTGAAAACAGTATACCTACTAGAAAAAACGAAGGACGTAGAATGAACTCAATAATAATCATCATCATCATCATCATCCTTGCATGTATTGGGCCTAGTGGCCCGTTACGGTCTCCTGCCAAGGCTTGAATGGTCTGCCCAAGGTTCTCTTGCCCACAGGATGGTAATTTAAAATTTGGCGTGGAATTATAGAACGAGGCATTCTGATGACATGTGATCTCCAGTTTTGTCTGTATTTCTGTAGGTATTCCGTAATCAGTTTAATCTGTAGTTCTTTCATAATGTCAAAATTTTTAATATGATCCATTCTCGTGTATCCCGCTGTATGACGCATAAATCTCATTTCTGCTGCTGTTAATCTTTGTGAATCAATATTACGAATCGTCTAAGCTTCACTACCAAAACAGAGTATAGGTCTGGCCAAAGTTTTATAAATTCTGGTGCGCGTGTTGGTGAGGTTGGTTTGAATATCTGATTAATTATCCCCATTGCTCTGTTGAATTTAATAATTTTCTCATTCAAATCCTTTTCTTCTTCATATGAAATTTGGTATCCGAGATAACTAAAATTTTTGACTTGTTCGATGATCTTATTATTGATGCATATTTTGCTACGGACTGGTTCCTTTCCTAAAAAAGCCATCACTTTAGATTTGTCAGTTGAAATTTCCATATTGAAACTTTCTGCCATTTGATTAAAGTTGTAAACCAAATGTTGTAAATTATCTTCTGAAGATGCCATAAACACAATATCATCAGCAAATAATAAAGTATCTATTTGAGACAAACGACTTATCGGTATACAAATCAAGATTTTCAGGTATAACTCCCTGTAAAGTTGATTTGAATAATTTCGAGGGAAAAATTGTTCCGGAGCCGGGTATCGAACCCGGGACCTTTGGTTTAACGTACCAACGCTCTACCACTGAGCTACTCGGGAACTCTAACCGACACCGATCCAATGTGTTGGATATATCAAAGATGGCAAGAAAAAACTCCTGCATACCCATACCTTTTCTTTATTTTTCATCGGGAAAAATGGTGTTTCGCCTTCTAGATTCATCCTTTTATATTTGGATTTCTTTCGCTTCTATAAGGCCCATCAAAAATTACCACTTCAAATCGTTATTCTCAATATTGCAATATTGTTTATGAATTTCATGTCTGTCTTCAGCACTAAATGAGAGGTTGCATTTATGGAGACATTCTGTACAATCTTTGTCTAGAACTTTTTTACCAGCAATTTCTTTCCACTATTTAAGGACATGCTGGCTTTCCCTGTTATCTGGCGTTGGAGATGGACTGATAACAGCTATGCTCTTATTAGCTTCATCACTCATTCCTTGCGAAATTTTAGATGTCGCTAAAGCCAACTTCACCATAACCTGCCCCTAGTATTCGAACTGAGTATTTCTTAGCTCTAATAAAAGAGTATCAAATTATCAGAGCAATCCTGTGCTGCGTTTCTTACAAATTGTAAACTTATTACAAACTGGATTGATTTAAGAATGCTTATTCAATTAATTAAAAACTTATCAATTCTCTAACAATGAACAGTATGGTGATTGTATTACATTGTTGGTTGTATGTTCTGAGGCAGTGTCACCAATAAAGTCTTAGAAATGTTAAATAATTTAGAGACAAAGAACATTATCTCGACTTAGTGTTCTTCTAGTCTATATTTTGTTACTGTCAAAGAAAACTAAGTGTAGATAGTGTTGTTTGACACCTAGCATCTGTATAAATTAACACAACACTATCTCCAAAAAAAATAAAATAAAACTATTATTTGTAGAGACATATTACTTTCTCACTATATAAAGCCTACTTTGTACAACATGATACTATAAATAACTCAAAAAGTCGATTTTTGGAGTTAGTGTTCTTTGACACTAAGCTGTCGAAACACAGTCAACACAGATCTTGTAGGCTATAGTTCGAACATTTTTCACTAGGAACAATGCTCACAATGGCTACTTTTCTTAGAAGTGTCGAGATCTCCCAAAATGACCCTACTCATAATTTACGCGACATCTCTTGTAGCTTTTATAAAATTAGTTTCAATGACTACACAGGTCGTTTGTCATGTTTCAGACCATTCCGCCCTGGAGACAAAGGTTGGGTGGCTAGGGCACGTGCGCCAGAACTACTAATAAAGACTATTTTGTGCGACCCAAATGGGAAAATGAGACCAACATTAGCACGGTAAGTATGCCATGATTGACAGAAACTCTGTTGTGTTAAATAGGATGGTTCTTGTAAGAAATTCGGGAACAATTTTGTGTTATTTAGGTAAAGGGAGATATAAATGAGTTTAGAGATAAATAAAAATTAAACTTCGAATCCTTATTGCAAATAATTTTCTACATAAATAAAACACATCAACTGCTAGTATTCTTCTGATTTTTACACACTCTCTTGTATAATTTAACTTGTGTATTCGCCAGGGGAAGAAAATTCCATCTGCACAAAAAATGACTTATCCCCTTTTACCTAAACACCACAGAATTATGATTTTTAATTTCTCTTCACAATAATAATTTAAATTGTAATTTACATTGTTTCACTTACACTAATGAAAGAGAAGATCTATCATTTTATAATTTTATATTAAAATATTGCGATATTGCGTAATGTTTTTGTGTTGCCTTATAATTCTGTGATTCCAAGGCAAAAGTTGTCATATCAATTTTTGGCGAAAACGGTGTTTTGTAATATGTTGTTCATCCTAAAGGTATCTTTATTGTGACAAAAGATGATATGCATATTATCTGTGGTATTTTTCTCTCTAATCCATTGTGTTATAATTGATTATTATGAGTTTATACAGTTGTTCAAACCTTAAAAGCGTAGGTCCTGAAAAACTGCAATAAATGACATGTCACATTTTGTCTTGAAGCCACAGTTTTATCGGAAATACTGTGTGTTGTTGTCGAATGAAAATTAAAAGTTGATCTGCATCATTCTTTCTCTAGTTTGAGTTACGCCTTACCTTGGTAGGTACCCGTGGTGGAACACAAACCCACAATCCCTGATATCCGATATATGCAGAACCTATATTTATGTTTTAACAATTTAAGGTGTATACATTATTCAGTTACTACATTACAATGTAGCAAATACTGTACACTGTTTACAATGTTTACAGCTAAGTGTCATTTTCACCAATGCCGGTAAATTAATTTATTGATTAAACTTCACGTTAACACTTTGTTTGTTAAAAACATAAAATTACTTAGTCACACGTTAAAAAGTGTTAAAATTTTAAAAAAAGGTATATATACCTTCGACAGATGGCACTGATGAAGACGTAACATCACATCGAAACGGACTGTCTGTCGAAGGTATATACCTTTTTTTAAAATTTTAACACTTTTTAATGTGTGACTAAGCAATTTTATGTTTTTAATTAATTTATCTCAGTTTGCTAAAACTCAGTTAATAACTTGGTCTTTGGAAACACTCAACTCTGTGGTCGCCACACCTTTTATTATCTTAGTTTTCTAAAACGTAAATTTTGTTTCAATTCACTTTGATCCTTAAAATTCTCATTTTGGAACCAACACCGTCTGTTTGGTACTGCTCAAGAAGACCATCTTGGAAGAAAAACTGACTAGTATCATACGAGTTCTTCATTATAATAAAAGTAAAAACAACTGAAAATGAGTATGTCGACGGTGTAGTTGATTATAAAAACAGTTTTGCTACCGTAAAGAATGATGCGCGTTGATGAAAGACGAAGATGATGAAGAAGAAGAAGAAAATCAAATTATGGTTTATTTAACGACGCTCGCAACTGCAGAGGTTATATCAGAGTCGCCGGTGTGCCAGAATTTTGTCCAGCAGGAGTTCTTTTATATGCCAGTAAATATACTGACATGAGCCTGTCGCATTTAAACATACTTAAATGCCATCGACCTGGGCCGGGATCGAACCCGCAACCTCGAGCATAGAAGGTCAGCGCTCCACCAAGTACGCTACTGAGGCCGACAAAGAAGAAGAAGAAGGAGAAGAAGAAGAAGAAGAAGAAGCCTAATATGACATACAAAGAGAAAGATCTGTCATTGGAACTCGTACAAAGCATATAAATGTGATTGACAACAAATTAAAGTCATGGAGTTACAACCAAATTTAAAAATGATAAGTGGAAAGATATAGCAAACAGCTTTAATAAAATCTCAAGGAATGTAACTGTCAGTTAATACGTCTGTATCATAGTGAAGCTATTTGTACATAAAAAGGTAACAATATTTTTTGCCAGTCACGTTAGCTAAGAATAACATTTTTAGTTTGAAACTGTCGGCTTGCCCGAGTAAACGTCGGCTCTCAGCAAGGTGCAAGTGGTATGGACTTTAAGTGTACTGTGGCAATACTTGCAAAATGCAACACATTGTCTTCCTGATGGATAAGGAGCCAACCAGTTCGTAATGTGAGGACGTATTATGAGAAATCCAAAGAAATTAAATCATTAATTTAAAAATTTTAAATAATGTATGTTTTATATTATTATTTTGAAGCCTATCAGTTTATTTATAAAATAATTTCAAGGATATGTACCATTGGAATAAATATCTTATTTTAATAATTAAAAATCCTTGCACATTAGAAATTAAATAATTCTTGTTTGTACTGCCACGTAAAAATATCAACTCTGTAACATACAGTAAATCGATAACTTACCTTTCAACAATGGATTTGTCTTTCAGAGCATTGAATTTTTTTTTTCATTGATTCCGGTTCACGTTAACACTTTGTTTAAAAACTTAAAATTGTTTAACGACATGTTAGAAGTGTTAAAATTTTTAAAAAAGGTTATGTACCTTAGACAGACGGCTCATTTCGATGCCGGTTCTGTGTCATCTTCAGTGTCCTATGAACTACTTATGTTCCTGCTGATCTTGCATACTGCTATTTGCATTCGTCAGTTGTAGGGGTGGGGGTGTGTTGCTCCTATGGTGGGGGGTGGTTGTTTGTGTGCTACGTATCATGATGTCGAATAATGTGTGGGTATTGAACTGCAATTGTGTATTAAGTATATGTTGTGGGTGTGTTATTGCAAGTTTGTATATTTCGTATTGTTCTAAGATGTTTAACTGTGGACTTTTTGGTGTGATGTGTAGAATTTCTGTTTCTATATTATTGTAGTCATGATTATTGCTGATAATATGTTCTGCGTAATTTGATGTGATGTAGGGTTTGGTTATAGCTTTAATGTGTTCATTATATCTTGTTAGAAAGGTTCTTCCTGTCTGTCCTATGTAAAAATGTGGGCAACTATTGCATTTTAGTTTGTAAACCCCAGTTGAATTATATTTATTTGAATGTTTGATGTGATTATTTAGATATTTCTGTGTTGTGTTATTTGTTTTGTATGCTATCTTGTATTTTAGTTTTTTGAACGAAGTTGCAATTTTGTGAGTATTGGTATTGTGATATGTTAATGTTATGTATTTATTCTCACGCTCTGTTTGTGTTGGTTTGTTCTGTTTTTGTTTTGCCTTTTTTATTAGTGTGTCTATCATGTTAGGATTATATCCATGTCTTGTGCTATATATTTTATTGTGTTAGTTCTTCAGTATAGTTGTCATTGTTCATAGGTATGTTAAATATTAATCTGTATGTCATTGTATGGAAAGCTGCATGTTTATGTTGTATGGGATAGTTCGATGAATTCTGTATGTGTGTTGTAGTTGTGGTTTCCTGTATATTTTGAATTCATGTCTATTATTTGTTTTGGTTATGGTGATGTCTAAGAAATTTATAGCTTGGTTATGTTCTGTTTCTATTGTATACTTTAATTTTGGATGTATTTTGTTGAGTTGTTGATGTAGGTTTTCTATTTGTCTCTCGTTTCCATTATATAGGACTATTATGTCATCTACATATCGATGCAAATACATTATTCTCTCTGCGTGTTTGTTGTTGTCTGTGTTAGTATGTGTGTTTGTTCTATATTATGAATGAAGATTATTTTTGACCATATCTTACTTTTTTTCCCTTGAATGCCGTATTTGAACACATCGTGCAACTAATGCAAATGCAAACACTTAATAATCAAATTCTGAAGAAATCGTCTACCAGTGCAGGGACATACAGGATTGTACTGTGAATATTTTATTCTATTGCATGTCAGTGTTCATGAGTACGAATATTTTTTCTATTCAATTGTGTATGTACAATCACATTTGCTAATTTTTATGTTGCGTTTTTCCAAGTACAAATTAAAAAAAATTAGAGGCTTTCTCTGAATTTTAGGGGGATTTTTAATATGATACAGGGGGATTTGGATTTCTTGTCCCTTGGTTGGCAACACTGAGAGGAGGAAAGATTGACTGTGGTATTTAGTAAGTCTCTGTGTTGACTCTCCTCCTCACAAACAATCTCGCATCCTTCTCTCAGCTTTCGCACAGCACATGAGCGCGCATTGTTTAAAACTCGATTAACCGAGGTTTTCTTACAGCTGTGAACTTAAAAATTATAGAATTTTCCTCGAATTTCATGGCACATATATTATTTGGTATTTACTTTTAAAAGAAGAGAAATGTGAGGAGGACGTTCCTCCTTTCCCTCCCCCAAGAATTTTCTGTTTATTTTAGTAAGTTATTTTGCGACGCTATATCAACATCTTAGGTTATTTAGCGTCTGAATAAGATGAAGGTGATAATGCCGGTGAAATGAGCCTGGGGTCCAGCACCGAAAGTTACCCAGCATTTGCTCATATTGGGTTGAGGGAAAACCCCGAAAAAAACCTCAACCAGGTAACTTGCCCCGACCGGGAATCGAACCCGGGCTAACTGGTTTTGTGGCCAGACGCACTAACTGCTACTCCACAGGTGTGGACTCCCCTGAGAAACCGCCACTGTATACAACTCATTTTCTTTTAGGGGAGTTGTCGTGGATAATCCTGTTTTACTGGCCAATCTTCCACAGTTAAAATATAAACTGAGATAATGTCACAAACCCAAGATATTATGTTGGTGAAACGAAAAATAAGCGTTACTATAGTTTTTCAGTACAAAAACCTGGATAAAGAAATTATTGGTGTTGGTGAAAATGGCTGTAAGAAGATAATCTGACTTGAAATATTGGAGAAAAAAATGGCTTTTTGTAGTACCACAGTCTAATATCATACAGTCACGAAACTTGAGGTGATTTTTTGCATTTCTCGCGATACAGTGCTCCAAGCGGTTAGCAACTGAGAGAACTAGGAACAAAAGACTGTGCAATAGTAGCGATCTTAATGGCTAGCAACTAAATTTCAACTGTCATTGGATGCATATTCCCTGCGTATTGAGCTTCGTGACTGTATGTACTAGACTGTGGTAGTACTTCCCTTTTCAGTCTCTAGCCAATATTGATCCTATTTTTTAATAACATGCTTCGCTTTATACATAGTGAATCAAAAGTCTGGAACCATATAAATATCTTCCATATGCTTGATTTTCGATTACTATTGGTTCACCAGTATTTGTAAGACCAAATGCTCTACCAGTGACACATTCGATTCTACCTCTCAGCTATTTCAAAAGCCGCCATTTTGAATGCAACTTTGAAATTTTAAATGGAAAGGGGGTCATGTAGGTACTCAGAATCATGTGAAATTTTCTGAGAAAAACAATGGTGCTATCCATTTTGAGATATCTCTAATCGTTTTCAAGTTATTTAAATATAACTGTCATCATGACACAAACATTAGTTACTGCTGCTACAGATATTTTGTAACGTGGTACAGTACTAAGAAGGCTTTGGAAAAGGTATTTTTATGCAATTCTGGTAATTAACTTTTCCTGCTTTACTGTTTGCTTAAACTGTGACAGTTTCAATGCATTGTTGTGATTACTTGAAGCTTCCCTGTAACAAATTTGTTGGTTTTCGTGATGGCATTATCGAAAGAAGGAAGCTTGATATAGGCTATGAAGAGAAAATAGAAGCGAGTTGTTTCGTAACTGTACCCTAATAAGATGGTTCCCGTTATTGTAAAGGTTTAATGATAACCTTAGTCGAATATATGAAGCTAATTTTGCTTGTCACTTTTGTTTTGCTTCAGTCCATAAAGAAAAGGTTGAACCCCTTTGAAAGGTGTTTGCTGAACATGAAGCGACTCAAGATGCAGGAAAGATGAACTGTGTCTGTGACTGTATCTATTGAAGGTCGCAAAATGGAAATATGAGCTATTTAAATCCTTGGAGAGTCTGAGAGTGAAGATCTTTGATGTCATGTGAAATTTGTGTGTAATATCGATATTTTGTTTGTTTTAATGTTAAAATTTTGTTTAATAAAATAAAATTACGCATTTTATTTCAGTTATGTTGCAATCCCTTTCACTAGAATTAAGAAATATTTCAGAGTTCCATATTGTTGTTCACGTAGCCTTTTCTTTAGTGAAATTCCTACGTGAGGAAACAGACTGGTGGAGACGTGCCGGTAGGGTAATTCAGGGAATTACAACGAATTTTGACAAACAAAAATGAAATTTTGGTTTTATCGTTTTTCGGTAGTTTAATAAGTGTAAAATGATACTATGATTTTAGACCTATTTCTCCTGATTGTCAGATTTAACCCTATCTTCGGCAAAAATTTTGTAGTAATTCTTAATGCAAAAAATGTTGTGAATGAATTTTTTTTTTTAATCAACAACTAGTGAAATTTTAAAGTTATTTAGCCGATTCTGTACATAAAAGTATGTTACATAATTTGCCTTATTTTTCCTACATTTGTATCCTTTATCACTTCTGAGAAAAGTGCTTCCAAAATTGAGGAATTTAACATTGCATGATATGTAAACTTTGACACCATTTTTCTGCACTTTCTTATTATTGTGATATTGGTGCACTTTTCTCAGAATGTATTGTACCCAGAAGGCTGAAATTAATATATAATATCAATGTGATGACATTTTACACAGTAGGTTAAATAAATTAAGTTTATTTCTATGTTAAGTAAAAATAAAAAATAATTTGTAGTAATTCTTAATGCAAAAAAATGTTACGAATTAAAAAAATTTTTTTTTTGCTAACTGCTCAGTGGAATTTTAAATTTATTTAATCGGTTGTATACATAAAGGTACGTTACATATACCCTATTTCTTTCTACATTTGTATCTTTTACAAATTCTGAGAAAACTATATCGAAAATATCAGATTAATTATTTAATTGTTTAAGCCAATTGAGTTAAAAATTGATACTCTAATATTTATGTACTTTTGTATTTTCTATGTGTATATGGACCCTATTATTACATGCTGTATTTTACCATTTATTGCTGTTATTGTGCTCAATTAACTCTCTTAATTTTGTGATATATTTTGTATGACTGATCTGAACTGCGCCCGAGCACGAGCTTCTACTCTTTTGGGCTGCAATGCCTAATGTAGCTCAAGTGTAAAGTATTAAATAAATAAATAAAATTGAGGAATTTAACATTGTAAGATATGGAAGTACAGACTCCCCTTAAAATTTTCAGGGACGTGATTTTTATTACCCTTTAGATTATTCATAAAAGAAAACCGGTATAACTTGCCAAGTCAAGTTTAAGGAGAAATGGGGAAAGAGCAAGTCGAAATTTGTAGTCCAAATTTAAAAAAATCTTGAGAATAAATTTGGCATCAGTTTTCTCGTAATTTCTTAAGTAAACTCTGTGCATTATATTCAGCTCTCCATTTAGAACGACATTATCACTTTTTCAATGTTTTCACGATATTTAACTAAGTTCCTGAGTATAGAGTGATTTTATAAGTATCCCATCCCACTCCATCTACAGAACTGCTTACAGAAAGCTGGACATTAATTAAGTATAATAAATGTTGTATAGTTTTCAAACTGTTTAATATTCATTGAAATGCATCAGCATACTTCAAAGTACCTTTTTGATATTGGATAATGCTTCCTGGAGAATGCAATTTGAATAAGAACTCTCATCTCTTGAATTTGATTTGCTTTTATATATCTTCAATGTAATGTAAACAGTCTGACAAGAAAACTTCAAGAATGATTTGGGTTAAGTGTAAATCAGAGTGAATATCATTGTAATATTTGTAGCCCATATCTGCCCGACATAATTATATAAAATGATTGAGGCAAGAACAGTTCTTCTGCACAACATAATTCAATGAAGTAAGTGACGAAATATAAATATGTATCCAACGTGACCTTGAATTGGAGCAAATGACCCCATGTAGGGAAACACTGAATGAGGAGTTTGGCGGATTGCACAGTAACTGGGGCAGTTTAACTCGAGAATGTGAAGAGACACAGTATCTCGTTCATAGCAGTGTCAAATGATTCGTAACTAACCAATCTCAATTGATCAACAATCGACAAGTTAAATGAAAAATTCGCGAGTGGATTTGAATGAAGAGAGAAAATTTATAATTTCGAGGCATATGCAAGCCAAACGGGAGCAGGTGTATAAGCAACTGGTAGCAAACAATAGAGCACTATGGTTTCTATAGCAACCGACATGTTTAGTCTTAATCCATAGAAGATGACTACTGGCAGGAGTTCCCGCATATGAAAGATATAGGTCCTACCAGGTTTTCAGAGTATCTGGAAAGAAGAGATGTTGGTTTGTTACTGTTGACGTACACCTTAATAGCAATTTTATCAGCGAGTATTCATGTATAATACTTGCAGGCATCTCTCCAATACAGCCTATCCCCCTTTTTTTGTTATATTTTTCATCACGAACCAAGAAATGTTCGAAATTCACGCTGTCAATATATTGTGAGACTCCTCCCAGCTAAACTTCATTGTCTCTCCAGTGAGATGATTCCTTGCTTCTTATTAAGCCTCATTTACACGGTATCACTTAGTGATGTGTAGTCACTAACGTATCGCTAAACTGCACTGTGTACACCACTGTGCAAGTGATCACTGCGTCAGCATATCATTACTTGCAGATCACTAGAACCAGTTGGTTGCTTTCCAACTTTAATGAGCAGTGATGCATAATTTTTTCCATGATTCCATCTGTTTAATGGGTGATTTCGCGCGTAAATTATTTAGTTGCTAGCAGAAATTGCATTAGAACGCGCTAAAATATGGATAGATAGAATGATCAATGTACTCTGCATTTTGTTGTGTACGGGGATGGGAAGTAAATAATCAGGAATGTAAAAACAAACAAGCAGTGCTCTATAAGAATTGCGAAACTGTCTCCGGTAAATGAAAATCAGAGTTTTTTAGTTTTGCTGGTGTTATTCTCATTGTTGTCTGCTCTCTTTGTATAGAAACTAGCAGATAGTAAAACTGATCACTTGCCATCCTTAAGTAATGATAGTTAACTGCAATTATCTTTCAAAATTAACTTTTTCAAAACAGTATTTGAGACTCTCTGCACTTCTCTTCGCTCATGTGTAGGCTTGTGAAAAAGGAAATCCTGAAGACTGCTTACTTCAACCCAATTATAAAGGAATTCTCTGCAAAGAAGTTTTTTGCAAATGTTTGTATTGAACACTTGATTAAGAAAAAAACATAAATAATTCATGGTAATTTCACAACGTGCGCCTTTGTTATCTCATTTACTAACCAAGTACCATTTTTATGTTGAAATTTTTATTTCCAAGTTCATGTTGCACTGTCCAAACGTTTGTAATGATTAATTTTTGCTGTACGTGAGGCTTTTTAAATGTCAAAATATTGATTTTGTAGGAGGTATCATAATATATGTTTATAGATAATTTCCATTTTTACTCATATGAGTGGTTGTGTAGGCAAGGCCCAATGCACACCTTTGCCCTGAGACCTATAATGTCATTAAGAAGGCCTTGCATGCATGTCACTGGTTTCGGACGTGTACACACTCGATGATGCATCACTTCCAGATTGCCGTCACTCTGCTTGATATTGCTCACTAAACGACACATCACCTGTGATATCGTGTACATGAGGCTTTAGAATTGTTGGACCTCCTTTGATAACTCCAACTCTGACCACTGTGCTAAATTTTGGCCGCTAAAAGGTGTCACAAGGAAAGAGCATGACAAAAAGAAGAAAATACTGAAAAAATGGCTATACTGTGGAAAAATCTTCTAATATTTCGGGTTACTAGTATCCAGAGGCGAATGCTAGTCACAAAAGTTAGGCTTGCTCTTTTATTCATAGGGGAAGATGGGAGGATATAATAATTCATAATTAATAAAAATAATCAGACCCACATAAATAATTTATTTTATAATTATGAAATCATTATGAGTCATGGATCATATTCGCTTATCAGATGTAGAAGTTCGGTATAATATAACAAACATGGCCAAAAAAACAGTTTATTTAGTTTTTTTCGACCCTGCCAACCAATGCACATTGTTGTATTGAGCTGCACTGAACAAGCGCACATATTCTCTATAATGTCTTTGAATAGTCCTTCGGGAAAATGGATTTAATAATAAGGTTTCAATGACACACAATTCCGAACTCATTGCAATACTTCAAATTAATGTTTAAGAATTAATAATACATGCAGCAGCTAACACATGCATTCCGCTCATACAATTACATTGCACTCGCAAATCACAGCACATTCCCGCTGTCAATACTGCTCTCTGTGTAACATTTTAAATAGTCTTTGGTGTAGCTCTCGGACCAGAGCTTCAAACAACACATAACAGAAACATGAGCGCCCTAGAGGAAGGCACTTGCGCGCACATAATTTTTTCTCTATTTCTACGTCTTTCCTGTAGCTCCGAGAAACGAACAAGCGTTGTGATACTTGCAGTGTGCAACCTGCGGATGGTATTACGCCTATACAGTATTCCAAAAATCAAAATAAATTTTAATGTACGTAACGCCATTTTGAGAAATACACATTCCACGAAAATATTGGGCTTGCGCAGCAAGCATAGCATGCCCTGAGAAATCGCCCCTGCTAGTATCTAGTATGGTTATTGCCTTTGTTGCAAACAAATTTATTAATTTTTTAACCAAAATTTAGTCAGTTTTATTTATACTAACATGGAAGAAATCTCAGGAAAATAAAGAAGGTTTAATTATGTTTTTTCCTGAACTCCGCTTAGGCTTTGAATTCCCAGTGTACTGGGCAGTAATCATCTCCAAGTTGGCTCCAATAAATTTTACACAGATTTCTACCACCTGTTTACGTAGAAAGAAAGCACAGTGTTAGAATATACTCCGAAAATGAATGCACTGTCTTTTCAGTAGTTGTAATTTTGAAATTTAAAATGGACTTAAATTAAAAGGAAAAGTTAAGATATTAATGAAAATGCACTTACACAGTAAATTCCAAGTATTTTAAAACCATTTTCTTAAAAATTACCAGCAGCCATTCTTTTCCTTCATCCTTCACAGTCTTTTAGTATTTAAGATATTTAGTGGATAGTATGCAAAAAATTATAGCATTTTAAAAAATGCTGTAGTACAATTTAAAGACAAATTGAGCAAATTACTCACTTGTCCCATGTAAGTTTTTTCCCATTTTACCTTACTAATGCGATTTATTTATTATTACTTAAATTGAACTCATGAGTAGAAGTTCTGAATAATGAAATCAATTTTCACTGTAACCTTGTAAAACTGAAACGCTGTTTTAAAGAATAGTGATGATTGAAAAATGTGAGGATAAGGGGAAAGCATAATCCAGTGGTGATATTCAAACTCATTAACAACCGGTTCTCTCACGAGTATTAGGAATAGAGTGAATAAAAAGCTATTGGAAGGGAGGTAGTGACAAAAATAATGTTTTTATTGTGATTTATGGCTTGATACGAACTTTAAGCACCCAGGCTAAAAGATGATTTTAAATTCCTTTCTTGTTTTCTGAGGCTAGTTCCTCGTCCCTCCTCCTTTTTATCCTTAGATCATCTGCACTATGGTTCCCTTTCGACAGTGATGACTTCACATACCGGTACTTTGTTGGATCCCATTCTTAGAGAGGCAGACACATGACCTTGGTTGACATCAGGTGCGAGATGTTGCTGACGTTGAGTTTGAGCTGGGGAACCCGGGTTCGATCTCTGGCGTCGAAGCGAATTTTTCTCCATTAATGCTTTCTGTATGTATGCTTTCATGTCATCTATGCATGCAAATTGACTTTTCTTTTTCCTTAGTGTAATAAACCTTGTCTGAAACCCCAGAGTTCTTTTGTAGGAACCCTGTATATAAAAGTGTATGTAAGTATATGTGTGTGTGTCTGTGTCTGTGTTTTGTTTTCTCAATACAAATCTACACGCTTTGGCCAATATGTTGTTGTTGTTTTCTAATGTCAGGCATTTGACAATAAAGTCATTTGACCTCTTGCACTCCAATATTTTTCAAAGATATTGTCATGGTCAGCCACTGAAGCATAGATTTTTGAGATATTCCGAATCCATTTCTTGGTTTGAGTTGCACGCTGGACAGTTAGAGGACTGATATATTCCAATTCTATACAGGTGCTTGGCTATACAGCATGGCCTCAGTGGCGGCTCGTGATAAAATATTATATGTGTTCACAATTTTGTGGTTCCAAAATCGAAGAGAATTTGAAATTGTACGTTTAGTCTAATATGAAATGTCATAATTCCAATGTTTCACTATCGAAAAAAACCGTATATAAATTCGAAACAACATATAATAATAATAATAATAATAATAATAATAATAATAATAATATAGTAATAGTAATAATGAAACCCAGTCTTTTTCCAATTTTTCCTGGTAAGTCAGTTTAACCAGTTCTTTACTGTTCAAAATTACTTGAACAGAGTTCATTGTTTATGTTTGTTAAAAATGAACGCATACCACGCATGTGTTCGGTAATATATTTTGATTCACAACATACTGATACACTATAGCCTATACCAATACTGTAATCCCATTCGCATAGATTGATTACTATAAATACATGCCAGTAAATATTATTCTTAAATATTATACACTACCATACAGATATTTAAATTCATAACACCACCACAGTCAGCCAGCATGTGTTTGAAAGTCAAACTATGCTATTATGCCGACACTGAAGTACAGTAATTCACAAACTACACTCTCGTAGCAGCACTGTACACACATCCACGTAAAGTAAACGTTCCTACAGTCAGATGCTGACATCTACAGGTTATTAAATTTCCTCCTCGAGATATAGCACGTGAACGATAGGCATCGATGCACCTGACATCTGTAGGATAGATACTCATCATGTTCACTTAACGCTTTGTATTCTTGACGAGTCATAAGCGGCCAGCTAAAGACAATTTTCTCTCCCGCGCATGCGTGAAATTCCTGTAACCATCTCGAAAAGAGCACAGCTTGTACGTGAACAGATGTTGCCAAGTTTACATAAGAAGTTTATGCAGGATGCGGGAAGTTTAAAATACTCGATTCTGATATTATACATCCTCACTACGTCAATACGGTATCAAATAATAAAACTAGTCGTGCATTAATGGAAACAAGGTGTTCACATGCTCTTGTGCTCTTATTGACGCACCGCAACTGCATGGCCTGTTACCAATCTAAATGCAGCTACAGACGATTTGCGTGATAAATCTCGAATTAACTGTGGATTATGATGCAGAGAGTTCCATTTTTTTCCCTTGAGATTGTGTTATCAAATTTTGTTTTTGAAGTCTAAGTATGTAGATTTGATAAATCTTTTCACAGAGTAATACATAGATTTAGTAACAGGTCTGTAAGTAGCAGTGCTGCCCCTCTTTGCTAAAGCATCCACATTCTCATTTCACAGGATTCCACAATGGGATGGTATCCATTGGAATACAATTATTTTATTGAGTGTTATTAATTGAGAGAGCATTTTACAGTCTTTGAGGAATATCTTGAGACTGATACCTGCTCTGGCCTTTCCCAGGCAACCGGTTGAGAGGGTGTAAGTTGACAAAAGGAAGGAAGAAAGAATCCACTTGCGTCAGTCGAAGTCTTGAGGTTGCCAGTGTCGGTCTCTGTTGTCGGTCACAATATTGCGAGTTGTTTTAGTGCGATATTTTACTTCGACGTTATTTTTATGTTATTTGTTTGAGTATTTATTTTATTGTTTTACTGTATCGTGTTATTTTGTATTTTAATAACAATAACCACTGGGTAGTGCAAGTGGAGAACAGTGGCGCTTCTCTGTTGTTAACAAATTCTATTATGTTGTAGGACTGCATCAGAACACAGACATATTTACGTTAGTTCCATATTTAATAATATTTGCTCTAATATTAATTCTTTTTCAAACCGGTGGTGGAAAGAAGGGAAAGCCAGTTCAGTCAGATGGAAGATGAATTGTGATTAATGTGCACAAGTTCTTTAAAGACGAATTTGATGCACTTAAAAATGGAGCGCCTACTATATCAGTCACATAATTATGTCATCGGACAAACTGCTACCGCAATTGGAGTATCTCGCGCTAATGTTTATAGAATGTTAAATGAAAAGATAAATGCTGACAATACAGGAACCAAAATTCGAACCCCGGTTAAGAAAAGATCCAACAGTACGCCGAAGAAGACGAATATACGCTCATTCACTGCATCTGCCATTAAGAGGATCGTTTATTCCTTATACAAAACAAGTTTCATTCCCAGTTTGCTTGATATACACAAAGCTTTGAGGGAGGCTAAGTTAGTTGAGGGCAGCATATGGGTAGTGCGACAAATATTAAAAAATATGAACTTCCGTTACTCTAAAAACATTGTAGGACGAAAATTTTTAATGGAAAAACCCGACATTGTAGCAAAAAGGTTTTTATTATTTACGAAAAATGCAAGAACTGAGAGCAAGTGGTCGACCAATCGTTTATCTTGATGAAACTTGGTTGAATGTGAACCATACTACAGGAAAGGTATGGTTATGTGACATGCCAGACGGTGAAATTGACTTACCTATGATTTTTTCCCCTGGGTAAAGGTCGGAGATTTATTATAGTACACGCCGGGTCTTCTGAAGGGTTTGTTCCGAACGGCCTTCTGTATTTTGGGTCTAAATCCACAAAGGACTGTCACGAGGAGATGAATGGTATTGTTTTCAGGGATTGGTTTGTAAACAAACTCCTTCCAAATATTCCTCAAAATAGTGTAATTGCTGTGGACAATCCACCTTATCATTCGGTGGAACTAAATAAGGCCTCAATATCATCACGTTTAAAAAGCGAAGTGGAAACCTGGTTACGCGAAGAAAACATTGAATATGATCCGAGATCCCCCAAAGTAGTATTATATGACATTATCAAGACTAAGAAAGATAGATTTAGAAAATACGAAATTGACACTATTGGAGAGTTAGCAGGGCATACCGTAGTACGTCTTCCTCCCTATCATTGCAACTTCAGTGCAATTGAATTAATTTGGGCCCAAGTAAAGAACGATGTGGCCAAACATCATGTAACATTCATACCCAGTGATGTAACACTTCTCTTTCAAACAGCATTATCAAAAGTGACACCAGAAAACTGGAGAAAAGCGTGTGAAAGTGTAGAAAAGGAGGAAAAGTTTTATTGGAAGAAAGATGGTTTAATTGACGAAGTCATCAATCGGTTTGTAATCAACATAGGAGAGACAGATAGCGAAGACGAAGGATGTGAACACTCAACAGAGAAGCATGCCGCCACTGACACTTTCACGGACATGATGGAAGGGATAGCACCAATGCCAACAACCCCATAATAGTAGCTGTGCGAGAGAGAGGGTAAGTACATAATGCTGTCACTGTTCAAAATTTTGTCTCAACTTGTTCCTCAAATACTGGTACTGTAGTTATTTCTGCTGTTTGAGATGAAGGTCTGTGTCTAGAGACTATTGGTAGAATAGCTGTTTTGGAGTCTGACATATAACTGCATTTTTTAATTTATTGATGTGGCATAGAAGATTCCTGAGACTTTCACTCATTGCAATGATTTCTCCATCAAAATTTGTGCCATATCCAAGAGATCTATAAAGTGAGAAGAGACAGCACATAACACCTGTACCTGCACCTTGTTCCCTGGAGCTCAAGGATCCATCGGTGTATAAATGAAGCCAGTTTTGTGGAGTGTACCTAATATTAATTGTCTCTAAAGACAATTGTTTCATTATTTCAGTGTTTACTTCTGATTTCAATATTTCTTCTGTTAAATTTAGATTATACTATATATGGAATAGAGTTAAAGGGTTTGGTTTAATTTGTAAGTTTTCTGTTAAATTCGGGATGTTGATTTTCTGCTTTAAATTCTTGAACCATGGATATGAAACTTTTTCGAGTTTTTAATCTATAGAGAGGACTGTATGAATGCCAATTATTTCCTGGTAATCTGATCAGGGGCGGTTATTCAGGTGAAGTGCCACTTTATCTATTTATGTGTAAAACACAATTTTATCTCGTATTAATAATTAATTCTAATTATTACCGGTATCATATTTCTAAAATAAAAAAAAGTTTTCTTGTCAGTTGTTGTGAACAGTGTTTAGTTGTATAAATAGTGCCTGGAACCGTCCGCTGAATAGAATAATGTCAATTGCCACGAGCGCTGAGCGGTGCTTATTGGACTTACAATACTGTAGAGGTGAAATTATTTGGGTTCCCATTCTCAAACAGCACTTGATTTCCATGGTAACGTGATGTCACACACTAAAGAAAGATTGTATGAGTGAAGTGCGTTTCTGAGTCTTTTAGTTACGGAGAACTGTCAGACTTGAAGGTGGAGCAACCAGTTTGCAGATCTAACGGTACTAATAATAGAGAAGGGTTGAAGCTGGTCTCCAAGGCTGGGGGCTATTGTTTAAGGGCTGTGAAATTTTACAGTATGTACTACCTGACTCGAGAATAGTATTCTCATTCCCTGTGTCCAAGCAGCCATCCCTGCAGTAGTAAATTAGCTGGCTCTATATTATTTGATCAGGAATACACCCCACATACATTCGCAAAGTTTAAAATTTGTTTTTCCCGGTTATTTCTTCTCATGAGCTCATCAGTTTTGATCCAGCTCTTGTATTTGAAAGTTTAACGCGCGTGTAAATGTACAAGTCATGTAGTTTAATACTGTGTACTTATATATTAACTTATTATTTAATGTATTTAGAGTATATTAGTGATAAGTGTATATAGTGTATTAATCCTACATCTAAGTGTATATTACATATGTTTAATCACTATAGTGCTATTATACAAATACGAGTACTTAGGTACCAGTACATAGAAAATGTTGATAAATGAGTGTGAAATATGTATCCCGAAAATGACACAGTTTGTAATTTATTAGAAATGCCGTTTTGTAGACTTAAATATGAGAATAAGAAAGATGTTTTAAATTCTGGACGACTTACAGTTCCATTTGTTCTTTGTTTTAAGAAGTGCTAAGAAAATAGAGAAGTTGTATAAAATAACTTTAAAAAATTCTTCCGATGAAAGAAGCTTTTCTGTTTGAAAATATCGAAAATTTCACTCGGAATGCTACATCATAGGAGAGACTTTCATCATTAGCCCCATAGCTTTGCATAGCTGTCCACCCTCAGTTAAACTCAGACATTTTATGAAGACATCATCGAAAGGTTTGCTGCTTAAAATATAGGAGGATTGACTTGGTATGGAAGAAATTGGGTGAGTCCTCAAATAAATTAGTTTTCCTGTTTGCATGTGTAAAATTGTATGTAGTTTACGAATAGTAGTCATACTCATTATATTGGTAAAACTGTTCATGTATTTGTTTATGTAAACAGCACTGAATCTGATAAGTTTTTCATATTGGATCAGTGCTTTTTCTTCAATTGTCATTTTGATGCTGTTAATATGTTGTTGTTGTTGTTATCCAATGCTGGGCCTTGGCAACGAAGCCATTAGCGCTCTTGCTGTCCAATATTTCTCTGTGGTGGATCCAACAGGTAGAACTTCACAGGTTTGTAGATGTTCTGCACTCATTTCTTCTTCTTTGTGGCATAGAGGACAATTAGAATTTGTATAAATTCCTATTATGATTATGTCTCGTGACCAGAATATTGTACGAAATGGAAATATAAAAATTGGAGATTTATCCTTCGAAGAGGTGGAAAAATTCAAATATCTTGGAGCAACAGTAACAAATATAAATGACACTCGGAAGGAAATTAAATGCAGAATAAATATGGGAAATGCATGTTATTATTCGGTTGAGAAGCTCTTATCATCCAGTCTGCTGTCCAAAAATCTGAAAGTTAGAATTTATAAAACAGTTATATTACCGGTTCTTCTGTATGGTTGTGAAACTTGGACTCTCACTCTGAGAGAGGAACATAGGGTAAGGGTGTTTGATAATAAGGTGCTTAGGAAAATATTTGGGGCTAAGCGGGATGAAGTTACAGGAGAATGGAGAAAGTTACACAACACAGAACTGCACGCATTTTATTCTTCACCTGACATAATTAGGAACATTAAATCCAGACGTTTGAGATGGGCAGGGCATGTAGCACATATGGGCGAATCCAGAAATGCATATAGAGTGTTAGTTGGGAGACCGGAGGGAAAAAGACCTTTAGGGAGGCCGAGTCGTAGATGGGAGGATAATATTAAAATGGATTTGAGGGAGGTGGGGTATGATGATAGAGACTGGATTAATCTTGCACGGGATAGGGGCTACTGGTGGGCTTATGTGAGGGCGGCAATGAACCTTCGGGTTCCTTAAAAGCCATTTGTAAGTAAGTAAGTAAGTAAATTCCTATTTTATGCAAGTGTTTGGCCAAATAATCATGTTCCGTAAGCAGTCTGAATTTTGCTACTGCAGTTTTACGTGGGATTTCTGGAATAATTTCTGTTTTTTTTTTTTTTATTAAAATGTTCCTTTTTTATCTTCGGCTTTGTTACATAGTGCTTGGTTTTGCTTGATTTTATATTTGTTTTTAATTAGTCTTTTCATGGATTGAAAAGGTAGGATTTTATTTGTATTCTGAATTAAATTGGAGCCTTTTTTGGCAAGAAAATCAGCGGTTTCATTTCCAGCAATTCCTCAATGTGTAGGTATCCATTGCAATTGAATTCTTTTCTGTAGTGTTTGAAGTTGTTGAATCATTTTGTGACATTCTTTAATTTTAATTGACATCATTTTATATGAATTTATTGCATATAATGCTGGTTTACAATCAGAGAGTATGACAGCATTTTGAAATTTATCTATTCTGTATAGTAGGTGTTGGAGTAAAATATGAATATCCGTTATTTCCGCATCAAGATTTGTTGCATGGTATCCTGCTGGTTGATAAAATGAGAATAACGCACATGTAATTCCTGATCCTGAGTTGTTATCAATAGGAACTCCATCTGTGGATATGTAACCATTCTTCTGGTGGTGTGTATTGTTCACAGCTTCTAATGCTAGTGCTTTTAGTACAGGTTTGGAAGTTTCAGATTTTGTAACTGGTTCTTCTAAATCTAGCTGAATATTAATTGGTTCGAAGGTTAGGGAGCTTTCTTTGGTTAAAATGTTTTCTTTAGATTTAGGGAGATTCAATTCTGTTTTTATTTCCGTGACTTTGGAAGGAAACTTGTTTGTGTTTTCAACTTGATTGGTTGTAGCAGTCTTTTTTCCCATTTTGTTGTTGTTACCCGTAGCATTTTTTCATGGTTTGTTAGTGCCTGCTCCTCTAGAGTTAGACATATTGGAGGGTTCTGGATTAAGGTTTGCATTGCCGTGATTGGAGTTGATTTAGCTGCACTAGTTATTAGTCGCAGGGCTGATTTTGGCATTCTTCTAGTCGATTCAGGTTAAAATTATTTGCTCTAATTATTACCACAGTCTACAATATACAGTCACGAAGCTTGGGATGATTTTTTGCAAATCTCGCGATAGTTGCTAGCCGCTTGGAGCGCTGTGAGTACTAGGAACAATAAACTGTGCCATAGCCATTGTGATCTAATACAGCCAGACCATGTAACTCGCTTAACCCGATCACGAAGGGCGGCGTTTCAACCATATAAATTAGTTGGAATGCATAAACAGTAACATATGTTTCTCTAAAATGTAGTGTAATTCCATTAATAAAATTTTAAGCAATGATTATGAGACACTTCAGACATAATTCACTTGTGAGTTAAGGTGTAATATTATTTATGGTGTGAAAATTACGTTGTTCGTATCTGTAATACCTGCCTTTATTTCGATTAAATATTTCGAAATTCTTGTACATTCATTTATGCACGATTCAATAATTTTCAATTGTATCGCACAGATATTTAGAGATGTTGAAATTATAGGTTATGTTTACTGTACCAGTTGTTCCTTTCTGTCTAAATTTAGTGATCTCCAATGCCTTGCCATTCATATGAAAATTATAGGTTATGTTTACTATATTTAACTTATATTCCTAAATTCGCAATCATACATTATAATTAAGCATAATGTCATGTATGATACCCCAGACATTCAATTTGTCTGTATTTTAATACTACAATTGAGTACTGAATTATTGTATTTATCTACTACCTAAGAGACGAAGTAACACAATTGTACGTACACTAATTTCATAGGAGTGGTATGGTAAATGTTTTGTCTAAAATTAAGGAAGGAAGATGTGCTAAATTGAAATCACAATATAAATTCTTTTTTAGTAAACCTCAAAATAGCTTCCATTCTAAACTTGAAATGTTGACGCAAACAGATTATGTTAACATGTAAAAGTCTCTTCACATTAAAATAACACAGTTTTGTAATTATTTCAGCAACATATTATGCAACAAGAAGTAAAGGGAACTTATAGACACATTACATTAAATAAAGCTTAGCAATGATACACAATAAAGTTATAATATAATATTACACTGAGCTCCATACACTGAAATAGAAACCCGAACAAATATTACGGCCTGGTCTAGATCGAAAAAGCATTGACTGTGCCATATTTCGCATTTTTGTGAAAAGCTATGTAAACTGTGAAATGTTTGTTATCGGTTGTAATAAATGTAAATGGCTAAAATACAATAATTTGAATAATAATATGGGACAAGGAGACGTTTGTAGTACTATAAATTGTAAGAAAAATAGGTTAGAGTTATCCTTCTTCCGAAAGATCCAGGAAGGTGAGTTTAAAGAATATGATATATATTTTATGAAAATAATATATAAACCTTAGGCCTATGTATTTCATATTTCAATAGTGGAAGGAAGGTGTTATTTTTTTCAAAAGAACACGATATCGACAGTAATATATATTTTATAGTCTGCTAGGGAAAGAGTCTGTGATGAGGCGATAGTAGCGATCCTGGTGGTGAGCAACTGTCTATGTTTGCATATTTATTAAGTATTAAGCTTCGTGACTGTATATACTAGACTGTGTTATTACATCCACATTGTAGAGAAGTTATTATCATTGTTCCGTATTCTCTCTGCAATCATATTGTATTTTTAATTTAACCTCTCCTTTGCATTCTGGATCCTAGGGGTCAGCCGTAGATTTGGGCCAGATGTCCCAAATTGTGGAATTTGTTGCCTTGATGAATGTTTTGTACGTCGTGTCCAAAGTCTGCCGATTACTACCCCACTTTGTTCCAGCTAATCTCTTTAAAATTGAAAGTCTTTTCGTTGATGTATTTACTATGCTTGAATATGATTTCTCCAAAATAATTTTGAATAAAAAATTGTCCCTAGATATTTCGTTTCATATGTTTGACTCAGGTTTGTTTTCTTGAACTGTAGATTTAGTTTAGGGATTTTTTTCTTCAAGCTAAATATTTGAAATGTTGTTTTATCGGTATTTATGGTCATCAAATTGTTGTCAGTCCGTTTTTCTAATAGGATCAGAGCCTTTTCCATTGAAGCTTTGGATTTGACTATTTGTGGGGAAAATGTCCACATGACCATGTCGTCTGCAAAAAGAGCTGTCTTTATTTCTGTGCTTGATACAGCCGAGGGAAGATCGTTGATGTAAATGTTAAACAAGGTTGTACTCAATACTGCACCTTGTCCGAGGCCCATTTTTATTTTCGGAATTTGGAAGTACTGTCATTGTATTTTGTGGCACAGAAGCGCTGGGAAAGGAAGTGAGTGATCCAGTTTAACATGTTTTGAATGCCTAGTTTTGTGAGATTTTCGAGTAGATTATACCTCCATACTGAATCGAATGCTTTTTCAAAATCAGTGAAAACTGATAGCGTATCTTGATTTTTGTTGAAAGATTCTTTGACATCGTGGGATAACTGAATTGTCTTTTCTTTGTAGATAGGTGTTGTCTGAATCCTGTTTGTGCTGCTGTTAGTATGTTATTACTTTCTAAGAACCAATTTGACCTCGCTGAAATCATATCGTCGCCTGAATGCAAGAACTAGGTAACTTGATTTTTCATATTTTGTGACATCGCCTATTTACTTATTTATTGCACTAAGGAATATGTCTCGTTTTCTTTTACCTATTTGTTATATTGGAAAATAGATGTCGCTGGTATCGTTCGATCAGTTACCTAGATGCTGGATTACATTTTGTGCGATTTTTGCTACGCTATATAAGAGGCAACTAAAAAACTCAAATTTCGAGTTACCTAGTTCTTGCATTCAGGCGACGATATGTTCTGTTGTTTTTGCAATGACACTTGTTAAAGAAATTGGTCTGTAATTATTTATGTCATCAGCTGTCTTGTCTTTTTTTAGAATAGGGATAATTATTGCTTTTTTCCACTCTGTAGGTACAGTAGAGGTCCATGATAGGTTAAATAATTTCAGTAGTGCATTTCTTCCCTTTTGTCCGAGATATTTCAGAAATTCAACATGTATTTTATCTGATCCAGGAGATTTGTTATCTTTTAATGGATTGCAGAATTTAGTTCCCTTATGCTGAATTCTCTGCTGAATATATCATTTGTTTGTTCTTGACACTTCTTAAATTTTTTGAGATCTTTTTTAATCTGCATTTGCTTCTTTTTAGCTTCAGGAGAAAGTTTATGTTGAGAGCTATAATCCTTATTAAAGGCTTCGGCAATAGAGCTGCTGGAAGTAAGAGTTTTCCCATTAAATTTGAGTGGTTCTTTCCTTGTTTCTCTCTGATACATGATTTTACTTACATATCTGTATTAGTGAGGAATCTCATATAATCTATTGGAGTTGTTTTGATTCCACCAGTAATGAGCATGAGAGCATAGGCGGAGAGAGAACAGTTTCCTTGGGGGGGGGGGCAAAGCAAACCCATAGAATCCCAATATAACAAGGTTATGGGGGACATTATTTACCTCCTTCCCTCATTATAGTTTGACCGTGGTACAGTATATCGGAAAATGATCATTAATCAAGGTGTTTTTGGGGGACATATTTCTTACAGTGTTACATCCATATC